>NC_140179.1:29834790-30334790 GCF_963971535.1 Notolepis coatsorum
AACACACACACACACACACACACAATACCTGTACCTGTACACATGCACATAAACACACACACACACACACACACACACACACACACACACACACACACACACACACACACACACACACACACACACAGCCACATCAACCTCAAAAAAATCCTCAAAGACCTCACGCGAGACGGAAAGCCCCATTAACACAGCTTGACCAATGGGAGATGACCAGACCCTACATGACTAACGACATCAAACCACTGTGGAGAGGAAACTCCGGCTTGAGGCCCCCGGGCCCTTCTATTCCCCCGGGGGTCGCTCGGACCTTAACCCACCCACACAGGTGGTCCTCTGAGACCCGACAGCGAGCCTCCCGCTTCCCAGACGTGCCGCAGCTGCATGCACTCCATGGGTGTGTGTGTGTGTGTGTGTGTGTGTGTGTGTGTGTGTGTGTGTGTGTGTGTGTGTGTGTGTGTGTGTGTGTGTGTGTGTGTGTGTGTGTGTGTGTGTGTGTGTGTGTAGTGTGTGTGTGTGTGTGTGTGTGTGTGTGTGTGTGTGTGTGTGTGTGTGTGTGTGTGTGTGTGTGTGTGTGTGTGTGTGTGTGTGTGTGTGTGTGTGTGTGTGTGTGTGTGTGTGTGTGTCTGGATTACACAGCGCACAAAGTATGACTGGATCTACAAGGAGGTCCGAAGCCCACAAAGACTATGAGCCTCTGGGACACCGATGACCATGAACCCTCTCTCCCCCACCCCTCTCTCTCTCCCACCCCTCTCTCCACCCACCCCTCTCTCTACCCCACCCCTCTCTCCCCCACCCCCCTCTCTCCCCCACCCCACCCTCTCTCTCTCCCACCCCTCTCTCCCACCCACCCTCTCTCTACCCACCCCTCTCTCTCCCCCACCCCCCTCTCTCCCCACCCCTCTCTCTCTCCACCCCTCTCTCCCACCCACCCTCTCTCTACCCCACCCTCTCTCTCCCCCAGCCCTCTCTCTACCACCCCCTCTCTCTCCCCCCACCCTCTCTCTCCCCCACCCCTCTCTCTACCCCACCCCTCTCTCTCCCCACCCCTCTCTCTCCCCACCGATCTCTCTCCCCACCCTCTCTCTCCCCACCCTCTCTCTCCCCACCCTTCTCTCTACCCCACCCCTCTCTCCCCCACCCCTCTCTATCCCCCACCGACCTCTCTCCCCGCTCCCCCAACCCTCTCTCTCCAACTCCCCACCCCTCTTTCTCCCCCACCAATCTCTCTCTCCCACTCCCCCACCCCTCTCTCTCCCCCACCGCTCTCGTCCCCCACCCTCTCTCTCACTCCACCCTCCCTCTTCTCCCCCACCAATCCTCTCTCTCCCACTCCCCACCCCTCTCTCTCCCCACCGCTCTCGCTCCCCCACCCCTCTCTCTCCCACTCCCCCACCCCTCTCTCTCCGCCCCACTCCCCCACCCCTCTCTCTCCGCCCCACTCCCCAGCCTCTCTCTCCCCCAGCCCTCTCTCTCCCCCAGCCCTCTCTCTCCCCCACCCCCTCTCTCTACACCCCACTCACCCACCCCTCTCTCTCCGCACCACTCCCCCACCCCTCTCTCTCCACCCCACTCACCCCACCCCTCTCTCCACCCCACTCACCCACCCCTCTCTCTCCGCACCACTCCCCCACCTCTCTCTCTCCCCCACCCCCTCTCTCTCCACCCCACTCACCCACCCCTCTCTCTCCACCCCACTCACCCACCCCTCTCTCTCCACCCCACTCACCCACCCCTCTCTCTCCACCCCACTCACCCACCCCTCTCTCTCCACCCCACTCACCCACCCCTCTCTCTCCGCCCCACTCCCCCAGCCTCTCTCTCCCCCACCCCTCTCTCTCCGCCCCACTCACCCACCCCTCTCTCTCCACCCCACTCACCCCACCCTCTCTCTCCGCACCACTCCCCCACCTCTCTCTCTCCCCCACCCCTCTCTCTCTGCCCCACTCCCCAGCCCTCTCTCTCACCCACCCCTCTCTCCCCCAGCCCTCTCTCTCCCCCACCCCTCTCTCTCCCCCAGCCCTCTCTCTCCGCCCCACTCCCCCAGCCCTCTCTCTCCCCACCCCTCTCTCTCCCCCAGCCCTCTCTCCGCCCCACTCCCCACCTCTCTCTCTCCCCACCCCTCTCTCTCTGCCCCACTCCCCAGCCCTCTCTCTCACCCACCCCTCTCTCTCCCCCAGCCCTCTCTCTCCCCCACCCCTCTCTCTCCCCCAGCCCTCTCTCTCCGCCCCACTCCCCAGCCTCTCTCTCACCCACCCCTCTCTCTCCCCCAGCCCTCTCTCTCCCCACCCCTCTCTCTCCCCCAGCCCTCTCTCTCCGCCCCACTCCCCAGCCCTCTCTCTCACCCACCCCTCTCTCTCCCCCACCCCTCTCTCTCACCCACCCCTCTCTCTCCCCAGCCCTCTCTCTCCCCACCCCTCTCTCTCACCCACCCCTCTCTCTCATTTACATTTACATTTAGTCATTTAGCTGACGCTTTTATCCAAAGCGACTTACAAGTTCTGTACGACAAGCCATCAGGAAGGGCACAACTCTATCAGCTGAGCACAATGTTCATCAAAGTGTTGAGTGCTACAGTGTAGGTTAGTTTATTAGGACAAGTGCATGACAGTACGGTTAGTTAGGGTTAGATTTTTTTTTTTTTTTTTTTTTTTTAATTCAGATAATGGTTGAAGAAGTGCGTCTTTAGTCGACGGCGAAAGATTGGACGTGATTCGGCTGTCCTAACTGGGGTGGGTAGTTCATTCCACCATTGTGGGGCAAGGACTGAGAATAGGCGACTTCTCTTTGATGACCCTCCCGGAGCTTGGATAGGAGTAGGTCTGAGGCGGCCAGAAGATGCAGAGCGTAGGGGTCTTGAGGGTGTGTAGTTAGAGACCATTGACCGGAGGTAGGCGGGAGCGGTTCCCTTTGCCGCACGGTATGCTAGGTCGAGGGCCTTGAAGCGGATTCGTGCAGCAATGGGGAGCCAGTGCAGGTCCCTAAGAAGTGGGGTGACATGGGCCGACTTCGGTAGGTTTGAGATCAGGCGGGCCGCTGCGTTCTGAATGAGTTGAAGAGGCTTAGTGGCAGTGGCCGGGAGGCCAGCGAGCAGTGCATTGCAGTAGTCGAGGCGGGAGATGACTGTTGATTGGACGAGGAGTTGGGTGGCTTCTTTTGTCAGGAAGGGGCGTATCCTTCTGACGTTGCTCAGGAGGAATCGGCAGGTTCTGGTCGTCGCTGCGATGTGAGCAGAGAAGTTCAACTGGTCGTCGAGGACAACACCAAGGTTCTTGGCGGTCGGGGACGCAGTCACAGCTGCATTCTCGACTGTGATTGAAAGGTCGGTTAGGGGGGAGGATTTGGCCGGCAGGTGGAGCAATTCTGTTTTGCTTAGGTTCAGTTTGAGGTGGTTGGACGTCATCCAGGCTGAGATGTCGGACAGACAGGCCGAGATCCGCACAGAGACGTGGATATCTGAGGGAGGGAAGGAGAGGAAGAGTTGAGTATCGTCGGCATAACAATGGTAGGAGAAGCCATGAGACGTGATAATGTTACCCAGTGATTTAGTGTAGAGGGAGAAGAGAAGGGGTCCTAAAACCGAGCCCTGGGGGACACCCGTCCGCAGGGGGCGGGTGGCCGACAGGGTCCCTCTCCATGACACTTGGTAGGAGCGGTCATTGAGGTATGATGACAGCCATGTCAGCGCAGAGCCAGCCACTCCCATTCCTGCGAGGGCCGCAAGGAGGATCTGGTGGTTGACTGTGTCGAAGGCTGCAGATAGATCTAGGAGAATCAGGACAGAGGAGAGGCCTTTCGCTTTTGCTAAGTGAAGTGCCTCTGTGACCGCAATGAGGGCTGTCTCTGTGGAGTGACCAGTCCTGAAGCCTGACTGATTAGGGTCTAGGAGGTCATTCTGTAAGAGATAAGTAGTAAGTTGGTTGGATACAGTTGGTTGGATCTCTCCCCCAGCCCTCTCTCTCCCCCACCCCTCTCTCTCCCCAGCCCTCTCTCTCACCCACCCCTCTCTCTCCCCAGCCCTCTCTCTCCCCCACCCCTCTCTCTCCCCCACCCCTCTCTCTCCCCCACCCCTCTCTCTCCCCCAGCCCTCTCTCTCCCCCACCCCTCTCTCTCCCACCCCTCTCTCTCCCCCACCCCTCTCTCTCCCCCAGCCCTCTCTCTCCCCCAGCCCTCTCTCTCCCCCAGCCCTCTCTCTCCCCCAGCCCTCTCTCTCCCCCACCCCTCTCTCTCCCCCACCCCTCTCTCTCCCCCAGCCCTCTCTCTCCCCCACCCCTCTCTCTCCCCCACCCTCTCTCTCCCCCACCCCTCTCTCTCCCCAGCCCTCTCTCTCCCCCCACCCCTCTCTCTCCCCCACCCCTCTCTCTCCCCACCCCTCTCTCTCCCCCAGCCCTCTCTCTCCCCCACCCCTCTCTCCCCACCCCTCTCTCTCCCCCACCCTCTCTCTCCCCCACTCTCCCTCGTGAAGTCATATCGGAAATAAGAACGACCCCAGAGCAATATAAAAGTCACGGACAGGATGACCTCCCCGGTTCTGGGGGGGATGGCGTAGTAATCCGAAGGGAAGTCGACGGAAGGGTGGTGGTGGGAGGGGGGGGGGGGATCTACTGAAGGGAACCAGTGAGAGAGATGGTTGAGGACACACACACACACACACACACACACACACACACACACACACACACACACACACACACGCACACACATATAGGTCAGTGGGAGGGGGCAGTGTTGCAGTGCTGGTATAACTCGGTATAACGGCGTTATGCCTCGCTCACTGAGGCTGAAGTACGCGCAATCGCTTTTTACATGGCATTATCCAACCGGACTCCGGAGAAGCATGCAGCTGCAGAGCCGCAGAGCCAGCGGCGCTCTCTGGGCCGCGCGCTGACGGCCGCGCTGTGAGGCAATAGTATCCAGCTGCAGGACGAGAGCAGCCAAAAAAAACTGTGCATGCGCGCGCACGCGCACGCGCGTGGAGCGTTTGACCTACTGTCAATTTGCCACTGCACCACTGGAGGGGGGGGGGGTCCCGACACGCGCTCACCCGACGCTGATGATGAATGTCTCCCTGACGGAGGCCAGGTGCTGCGTCGACCGACTCAGATGTTTCACAAGCGGTTCTACTGAAGAAGAAGAAGAAGAAGAAGAAGAAGCAGAAGAAGAAGAGAAGAAGAAGAAGAAGAAGAAGAAGAAGAAGAAGAAGAAGAAGAAGAAGAAGAAGAAGAAGGAGGGAAAAAACGCTCCAAGACTCAACTGGCCTGGATGTTTTCAAGGTTCGAACGCTGGGGGAGATGGGAATTATTGTTTTGGAAGCGCCTCGCCCGCCGGTTTTCATTTTTCGAGAGTGCATTTTCCTTTAATTTCAAAACGCAGTGGACGGCACGGGATCCCCGCCAACGGTGTTGCCGTTTTTACGACAGAACGCGGTGCAAAAAATAATAATAATAAAAAAGCCCACTTTAAAAGACACTTATTGACTTTCATTCGTGTGCCGTAGTGTTCCCCTTGGCATCGCACATACCTGGGACTCCTGATTTTCCCACACTTTTCTGCTTTCCGAGGTGTCGCCCTCGAGTGTTCCTCTCAAATGTTTTCTTCTTCATGAAATGAAGTTTGTTTAGACTAAACGAAGGAAATAACCAGCGCTCAGCGATTCTCCTCCTCTTCCACAGAACGTCCGAGGCCTCTGACTCATCCGCCGAGCGAATCCAAGCCTGTCTGTAGCCGCCTGCCTGCCCACTCGCTTGTCTGGTCTTTCTCTGTGAGGTAGGTGGACCACAGGAAGGCACACACACACACACACACACACACACACACACACACACACACACACACACACACACACACACACACACACACACACACACACACACAACACACACACAAACACACACTCGGAGCTTGCAGGTACCGACTATGAGGTCACAGGTCTGAAAAGGCCCGGGCCCGACGCATCAGGCGGAAGCTTCATTTAACATGGGAATGGCAGCTTTCCGTTCATCCACATCCCTCTGTCTGGGCGGCGTGGGCTCACAGCTGTGAAGATCCCCCAACAGCAGCACATCACGTCTGGTCTGCTCACACTGACGGGAAGTCACCGCGCCTGATCTATCGCCTTCCATTAGGAACGATCATCGCAGCGTGGGAACTTTCAACAGCCGGAGAATAGTGTTCTAGTTGGGTGGCACCCAAACAAAGTGAGGTCTGGGGATATCCAGAGGGTCACGTAGGGTTCAAAGTGAGGTCTGGGGATATCCAGAGGGTCACGGAGGGTTCAAAGTGAGGTCTGGGGATATCCAGAGGGTCACGGAGGGTTCAAAGTGAGGTCTGGGGATATCCAGAGAGGCACGGAGGGTTCAAAGTGAGGTCTGGGGATATCCAGAGGGTCACGGAGGGTTCAAAGTGAGGTCTGGCGATATCCAGAGGGGTTCAAAGTGAGGTCTGGGGATATCCAGAGGGTCATGGAGGGTTCAAAGTGAGGTCTGGGGATATCCAGGGGACCATGAGGGGTTCAATGTGAGGTCTATGGATATCCAGAGGTCATGAGGTGTTCAATGTGAGGTCTGGGGATATCCAGAGGTCATGAGGGGTTCAATGTGAGGTCTGGGGATATCCAGAGGTCATGAGGGGTTCAAAGTGAGGTCTGGGGATATCCAGAGGTCATGAAGGGCTCAAAGTGAGGTCTGGGGATATCCAGAGGTCATAAGGGGTTCAAAGTGAGGCCTGGGGATATCCAGAGGTCATGAGGGGTTCAAAGTGAGGTCTGGGGATATCCAGAGGTCATAAGGGGTTCAAAGTGAGGTCTGGGGATATCCAGAGGTCATAATGGGGTTCAAATTGAGGTCTGGGGATATCCAAGGGGGCACGGGGGGTTGCAGAGTGTAACGTTTGGGGTTTTGCTCTCACTTGGGAGTAAAAGCCCTGGCGTTGCCCAGTGGTAATTACCTGTCTTTCTGCCCTGATTGGTACCTGTGTGTATAGTTTACTCTGCTTCATATGTCCTCCTTATTTGCTGTTCACATTGTCAGTCGTTCACTGATCGTTACCGTGAGTACACTTGCCAGAAGAAGCACTTATCGCTCCCTTATCGTCTTGGAGGATTTGTTGTTATCGTTGCTATCATTATCGTGTTTTGCATTGCCTTGTTAATACTGTTATGTGCTTATTATGTAGCATCGTCGTCCGACGTCTTTTGTTTGTGCCTCGTTTTGGAGACTGTGTTCTTCCCTTTACTTTCCCTGTATTGTCGTTTAGCTCAGTATAGGATTTTCGTATTAACGTATTCTGGAGACGGTGCTGTCTCTCTTTATTTCCCCAGTTTGTTAGAGACGAGAGTAGTCTCATCTTTTCTTTGTTCATCATTGTCGGCGTGAGTGCCTTATTGCTCCTCTACAAATAAACCTAATTTGTTTGAGAAGCAAGACCTGCCTCCTGTCTACACGTTCTGTCCTGCACGTGGGTCCAATACATCTACCCACCGTAACAGCAGAGGGTACTTGCAAAATAAGGAGAGTGTCATTTCACTATTATCTAATTTGTTATATAAGTAGAGAATGTATAACTGTGGAATGAAATGCAGAAGCTCATCCACCTGGATGCCCTGGACCTGCAGAGCTCGTTGCAAGAAGATGATGACTTCTGTAGCACCTTCTGCCATATGCACCTTTGTTGCTGTGTATACTCTATGTTTTATGTTTTGTACTGTATATTTGATCACTGCTGTTATCTTGCGGCCAGGTCTCCCTTGCAAAATGACAATGACACTATGTAACAACCCATCATCTACACTCACTGCACACACACTGTACACACTCACTTTAACAAACACTCACCACTGTACCACTCACTTTACTCACTTTAGACACTTTATATTTATCTATTATTAAACAGATTTGCACTACATTCATACCTCATTTGCACCCTACCCTAAGTTTTGTACCTCATCTCATTTCTGCATTGTACCTCACTGTTACTCATTTTACTCTGTATTGTATATATGTATATTGACTGAACATTCCCTTACTTACTTTTTACTTACTTCTTAATAACCTTTTTTTTACTTACTTTTTTTTACTGTATGTAGCACACTCTCAGGGGCTCATACAGAAACAAGCATTTCATCATAAAGTATTCTGTATTTGTTGTGACAAATAATAAACAAACTTGAAACTTGAAAGTTTCTCGTATCTCAATGGGACTTCCTGGTTAAGTTAAATGTTCTGATTGTAGCTTTCAGTGTTGTCCTCCCAACTGTACAGACGGGTTTGGAACTCTACACAAAATTAAGTCTGCAAAGATTAGGGTCTCTTCTGGGGTCCTTGATGAAAAAAAAGATTTGAGAACCTTTATTCTAGTAGAAATGACCACTTTAGGTGCTCCCTAAAGCCTTGTCATGTTAGGAGAAACGTTAGACGAGTTATACAGTGCTTTCCACGCAAAGATACTCCATCGAAAAGCCACGTCTCTGCCGGCTTCACGCTGCTGCTCCAGCAGCCAGATACAGTAGCAACAATGTGACATCTACATTATGGCCATCAAATAATTGCTCGCAATTTTGAGCAAATGTATGTGGACACTGTGAAGTCGAGGCTGTTCTGGACCTCTACGAGGGTACACTTCACCTCCTCTCTGAGCCACGGTTATACACAATAAAGTCTCTGTTGCGAGGGGTAATTATTTGGAAAAATGCTTGGCGACCACACCTTAGCCTCCACTGACAGCCCCATTAAATTTGATGTGGGTGTGCTATGCTAAGAAATAATGGTCTACGCCGCCACACAGCTCACCGTTAAACCAAGGGGGTGTCACTCCAAATTGTCCACATCAGAAAAACCCTGCGTGTATGAAAGAACGTAATGTGTGAATGGAATTCCCTTTTTTTAATTTTTTATTTTTGTCGTCTAATCATAATTGGATAGAGCGGGACTGTCATACATTCAGGTCCCTGTAAAAGACTAGGCTATTTCTAGAGGACTTTGATTACTAATTCATTACATAACTGGTAAATGAAGAAAGTGGCTGAAGGAAATTGAGATTTATTTCAGCGGTGAGGTTGGCTGTATGTTTTGGACCGCAGGGCTATTTTCTAAACATGACGGGTGCATGTTGGTCAGGGGAGGGTGAACAGGGGGCTTTTGTGGCCGGCCATGGGGCTAAGTGTGTTTAGGCTTGTGGTTGCGAGGGGACTGTGGCTCGAGGAAGACGAGGGAGCAGAATGGAACAATACAATCAAACCTGGGGTTGTGGCTGTTCCACTGGACTTTGTTCCCCCCCTCTGTGTAGATGGTAGTCCTTGGTTGTGGCTGTTTCACTGGACTCTGCCCCCCCCCCCCCCCCCGTGTAGATGGTAGTCCTTGGTTGTGGCTGTTCCACTGGACTCTGACCCCCCCCCCCCCCCCCCCCCCCCCCCCCTCTGTGTAGATGGTAGTCCTTGGTTGTGGCTGTTTCACTGGACTCTGCCCCCCCCCCCCCCCCCCCCCCCCCCCCTCCCCCTCTGTGTAGATGGTAGTCTGGGGTTGTGGCTGTTCCAGTGGAATCTGCCCCCCCCCCCCCCCCCCTCTGTGTAGATGGTAGTCTGGGGTTGTGGCTGTTCCAGTGGACTCTGCCCCCCCCCCCCCCTCTGTGTAGATGGTAGTCTGGGGTTGTGGCTGTTCCAGTGGACTCTGCCCCCCCCCCCCCCCCCCCCCCTCTGTGTAGATGGTAGTCTGGGGTTGTGGCTGTTCCAGTGGACTCTGACCCCCCCCCCCCCCTCTGTGTAGATGGTAGTTACCCAGAGTTAACTTTATTAGCTCAATGCACCCCTTACCCCCCCCCCCCAATCGACTACTGCCACAAACTACAATCTACAATATCTAAATTCATTTGGAACAACAAGTGACCGAGAATCAAAATAACCACCGCTCAGCGCAGGAAACAGGACAGGGGTCTGGCAATCCCGGATTTTTAATTATATTTCTGGTGCTTCTCACTGAGGCCCGAGGTTGCCGTGTTGTGGCGCGCCTTGGAGGAAGCAACAGTCTCTCCAATAAGACTACAATATGTAATCTATTCCAACACCTCGTTTAGAAAATACCAATTACGATTCGGTCCTATCATCTCCCATGTGATTCAGACATGGCATAACGCACAAAGATCTTGTACCATCAAATGCTCGTGGCACCTCGACTCCCCAATATGTCATAGCCAACAATTACTTATTGGGCATAAACCCATTAACAACTCTCAATGGGAGAGGAAAATAATCCACACTCTGGGGGATGTTTATAATAGAACCAGCCTTCACGCGTTTCAAAACCTGAGAGAGTTGTATGACCTTCCCAGCACCTCGTTTTTCTTTTAGTTACAACTGAGGGCGGCTCTCAGGGCGCATGGGGTCCCGTGGGGTCAGCCACTACATCGCCACCCCTTTTTTAGACTCATCGAAGACAGAACAACTTCAAGGGGCTTCGTTTCATACTTTTATACACTCTTACTCGAGTCCACATACAAGAACCTCCCCTTAGATACAATTTGGCGGGGAGACATTCCAGAACTGGGATGTGATTGGGGTGATGTCTGGACTAATATTACACTGGCCTCCCGTAACCCCAATCATCAACAAATACACTTTAACATATCTCACCCCTAGGAAACTGTGTATGATGGGTCTTGTGGCTGACTCCCTGTGCACTCTGGGGGCCACTGGCACTTACCTGCACATGTTCTGGGAATGCCCACCGGTCGCTCAATTTTGGAAGACCATAACGTTTAGTAATAAATAGATACAATACTGTGTAGTGTTAGAAGTGTCTAAGGTGAGTGTTTGTTCAAAGTGAGTGTGTGCATGTGAATGTGTGTGTGCAGTGAATGTAGAATGGATGGGTTAGTGTAGCATAGAGTCATTGAGCATCCTGATGACCTGGGGATAGAAGCTCCTTTTGAGTCTCTCTGTGTCGACCATGAGACTCCGGTAGTGCAGGGGTTCTCAACCTTTCTGCTGCCAAGGCACCCCTGTGTTCAATAAAATATTCCAGGGCACCCCTACATACGATAAAGACTTTTCCGGTCCTGTCTTATTTGCTACAATGACGACAAAAGTGATTGCTTTCATAATAATGTTTATTTAAGAAACCGGTAAACACATTTGTGTGTATATGCCTATATAATGCATTAATATTAACAGGTGTTTCAGGTCTAAATGGCTTAGTACTGTTGACATTACACTGCTTGTAGTAGTAAATCAAATAGCATATTTCTTTAAATAAAATTACAGAAAATTATCACTAAAGTGCTATCTGTTGCAGCGGCACACTTTTCCATTTCTCAAAAACTGAAAATCATGAATTAAATACAGAAAAGGATCACCAAGTTACCATTTCTCAAAAAATATAAATAAATACAGAAAATAAGCACTCGTTCACTCAGTGAACATTTCTAGCTCAATGCGAGGTCTGCTGCTGCTGGCTAATAATACGGTCAATACGTGGGGAGATCTTTGACAAGGCAACACGCATGTCATCCTCAAGGCTCAACTTGGCCCTATATTTTGTTTTCAGAGCTGTCATGGATGAAAAGCCAGCTTCACACTGTGGTGCTGAATGGTATCAACACCTTAACTTCTGCATCATGAGATACTTGGTACTCAGCACCACACTCTGAAACTAGCTCTCCAGGTGGTATCAGCTGAGATTTCAATGAGTTCTTCCAAGAGTTTGGATGGAGATGTGTCAGGAAGCTTTGTCTCAATGTTGTCTGTAAAGGTTTTTTTTTATCCAGAGTAACTTGGTGATCCTTTTCTGTTTTTTTTTTTTAATCTTTTCCCCCCTCCTTTTTCCTCCGATTTTCTCCCATCCCAATGTTAATCGTTATGCCAATTCCCAATTCCCAATCCCCTTCCTGGTCGCTGCGCACTTACCCCCCACAGTCGGTCTGGGAGAGTGGAGGCTATCACGTGCTTCCTCCGACACACGTCTAGCCAATCAACCGCTTCTTTTCACCTGGCAGCGCGGACTCTCACTGAGAGGGCGTAGCGTGTGGAAGGATCACACTATCCCACTTAGATCCTATCCGCGCTTAGCAGGCGCCCCGACCGAACTGTAGGAGTCGCTGTTTACAACGACCCGGACCCACCCCGCCAGCTTCTCCCACCCTCTAATACTGCCAATTGTATTAGTGTGAACGGCCAGCCAAGCTGGTGACAACCCCGGAGGCGAATCCAGCGTCTCCGGGGTTGGTGACGAACGCAATCTCCGCTACGCCACCTGGCCGCCCCTTTTCTGTGTTTTATTAAATAATGATTTTCAGATTTTGAGAAATGGTCAAACTTATCCAAATATGGTATTTTCATGGAAAACAGTGCAGCTGCAACAGATAGCACTTTAGTGATAATTTTCTGTAATCCATTTTTTTTTTAAAATCTCAAGGCACTCCTGGCAGCTCTCTGCAGCACCCTAGGGTGCCGCGGCACCCCTGTTGAGAACCGCTGCGGTAGTGCTCTCATGGTGAATAATGTCTTTACATTGGAGGATCCCACGACAGAGGAATTCTAAAAGTAAGCCGGATCGCAAGGAGTCTCTGTGTGTTAAGATCTGTGTTCGTCTGCTTGTTTTCCTGATGGGGGTAAATTGAAAACAGCCCCATGGAGGATCAGAGAAACGCGAGACTCTCAAATGAGACGGGATCCAAACCTTTGGTTAAATCTAAACCGGGATAATATGGCAGATAGAGACTCATCAAGGGGATCAGTTGAGATGCATGGGAATACTTCTCAGTTAGGGTTATGATAGAGGAGAGAGAAGCGTCCCACGCCCAGTGCCACACACAGTGGGAGTGGGGGTTACAGCGCAGTCATGGCTCCATCATAGATCTCTCTGACATTGACACATCACTTGTGGTCAGTGATGCCACAGATTACTTGTAAAAGTAATCCGATTACTGATTATTGATTACTCCTTTAAAAAGTAATCCAAGTTACTTTACTGATTACTTGATTATCAGAGTAACTTAGTTACTTTGAAAGTAACTAGGTTACGAAGTCGTCGTCGTTCCCCCAACCGTTTTTTTAAACGCTTTATTGAAAGTGCATAAATTGTTTTTAACTTGTTTCTCTGCACATAACGTAAATTGTTAAACTAGTGCTTCAGCTTCTGTACCATCAAGTATGGTAAAGCAACAGTCTATGATGCTCACAGCATTAGAGCAGCCAGCCAGTGGTTTTACAAAACCAGTGTATCCATTCACATCTAACAAATGCAGGCTGAACTATTCAATTATATCAACTGTAACTATTAAATTGTTTTTATAAATGTCTCTCTATAAACATACAATCAGTCTCTCTTTAACATGTAAATTAACTGTAAATCTGGCAAATAAGAGCTTTTGCTCTGCCACCATCAAATATACATTAATCAAAAGGGAAAGAAACAATCTCTCTCTTTTGCTGTTTGGCTGGCCTCCGAGTCCTCCTGTACCTACTAGTCGAAGCGTCGGCTAGTGTTGTGATTCCAGATGCTTTCAATGCAATTGGATGTGCTGTTTTTAGCGGTAGACAGTATTTTGTTTCCTCCGCATATGAACGTGAAGTAGTGACTGACGAGCGTTTTGGGATGGAAGTCTGAACAGAAACTCACTTTTAATTTTGCCAAGCGTTTTGGGGTGGAATTCTCCGACGACGGAGCCCTGCTGTCACACGATTGGCGCATATGTCACATGACGTGCTGTGAAGACCCGCCCTACTCTGCCTCTGATTCGCAGACTGTGGATGGGGAATGTGATTGTACCAAAGCAGAGTCACTCACAGACAGAGTGTCCAGTCACGCCGCGGCCCGCGGGACACATTCTTGTGTAACCCTTTCACTGCCACACTACGTCACTCCCAAAAGAAAAACAGCTCAAAATGTATTTTTGACTGTCGAAAACGAAATAAAATACTGCATTCCGCCTGCATTATGAATTTATGATGAGATAGTAACGAAATAGTAATGCACAGCCACTTGGACAAGTAACTGCAATCAGATTACTGGCTTTTAAAGATTAACGCGTTAGATTACTATTTTCGGGGGAAAGTAATCAGATTACAATAACGCGTTACTTAGTAACGCGTTACCGGCATCACTGCTTGTGGTGCTTAACTGACACAGAATTTCTTGAAGCTAATGGATAATGGCATGCACAGTGCTTGACTTGGCATATGGCGTTTGTAATTTTTCATTATTTTTTTTGTCTTTCTACCTTTTTCTCCCATCCCCCAGTTTAGTCGTTATGCCAATTCCCCCCTGGTCAATGCACTGCCATACTGTTGGTCTGGGAAGGGTGTATAGACTACCACATGCCTCCTCTGTCGGTCTGGGGATTGTGTAGACTACCACACGCCTCTTCTGATACATGTGAAGTCACCAGATGCTTCTTTTCACCTGACATCTAGGAGTTGGCAGAGATAGCACGTTGCCAGATCCCCTCCCTGGAGGTACCGCTGACGCTGGGATCTGGATTTGGGTCTCTGCGGTGGTAGGTGGGTGCACCCATCATTATTGTTTTGATTAAGGTCATACTGTTTTGAAGGTGATAACACTGTCCAGATTTCGATGATTAGATTCGATTCGATTCTATTCGATTAGATTTGATTTGATTAGATTCAAATGCATTGTCATCATACAGCACAAGTACAGTACAACGAAAAGAAGTTTGGCATCCAACAAGAGTGCAAATGTAACAGTAAAATGCAATATACAATGTACAGGTGATTAAACTGGGTACACAATATACAAATTAGTACTACTGAGTCTAGTGCTAATCAGATGTATGTACAGAGTTGTAGTATAATATGTACAGTGATACAGGTATAAAGACAGCATGGTAGTAGTCCAAGTAGTAGTCCACATCTACACGAACGTCTACACCAGTGGTTCCCAAAGTCGGGGTCGCGACCCAAAGGTGGGCCGCGAGCAGCCACGGGTGGGCCGCGAGATGATTAAAAAAAAATATATATATATATATATATATATATATATATATTTTTTTATTTTTATTTTTTTTTGTCAGGCCACTGAACTTAGAAGCAGGCCAGGACAGTGTGAATGAATGAATGAATGAAAACTTTATTTAACAGATTGCAGAATGGGTACAATACAGTACGGCTCAATACATACAATTGTTAAGGGGATGCAGACCTGAGAAAGACGTTTGTCTTGTTTCCATCAGGGTCCCCCATTTTCAATTCATATAGACATTTATGACATACATAACATACATGACATTTATGGCATAGGGACATATAGGTATTTAGTACTGATACATTTGTGACATAGGCGGTATTCAAATATACAGTACTGTTACCCCTAGATCCTGACAGAGTATATACATATGATGGGGAGGGGACTGTACATTAGGAGGGGGTGGGTGGGTGGGAGGGGAATATACATACGGCGGGGAGGGAATATATACATGCGGTGGGGAGGAGACTGTCTATTAGGAGGTGGTGGGGGTTTTGGGCATTTACGGTGGCCAGTTTCGAATTGCAGCCTCCCGTAGGTGCTCTTTAAGGGCGGTTTTGAATGTGGGCAGGGATTCACATTCCTTTACAGCTTTGGGTAGGGCGTTCCACATTGTTGTGGCATAATTGCGAAACGTGTTTAGTCCCTTGTTTGAGCCGAATCTGGGTTTAACATGATTTGTTGAGCTTCCTCTGGTGTAGTGGTTGTGGTATTCACTGACCTTTGGGAAGTATTTTGACATGTACATGGGCACCCCGGTCGTATAGTGTATCTTGTAGACCAGGCCCATTGCAAGTTGCTGTACTCTGTCGTCTACTCTAAGCCATCCTAGGTTGGCAAAGTGGGCAGGGGTGAGGTGGGTTCTGGGGTTCAGGTCAAGTAGTAGTCTGACCAGTTTGTTTTGTGATGTTTGTAATTTTGTTTTAAGCGCCTTTGAGGTGCTTTGGTACCATGAGGTGCACGCATAGTCATAGTACCCTTGAATGAGTGCTCCTGCCAGAGTCCTCAGGGTATTCTTGTTTACCAGAGAGGAGATCCGGTACAAGAATCTAGTTCGTTGGTTGACTTTTTTTATTACATTGGATGCCATTTTGTCACAGGAAAGATTTGCCTCTAGGATGGAACCCAGGTAGGTAATTTCGTCTTTCCTTGTGACAATATTGTCACCCACTGTAACTGAGAAGCCGTCGGTCTTGCTGAGTTTGTTATTTGAACCGAAGAGAATGGACTCTGTTTTGCCCATGTGTAATGATAGTTTGTTATCAGCGAGCCATATGCAGATTTTGCCTAGTTCCGTGCTGAGGGTTTTTTCAACCTGCAATTTGTTCTTGTCAGAGACCAGCAGGGCTGAGTCGTCCGCAAACAGGAACAAGTTGCAGTCACAGGCTGACGACATGTCATTTGCATAAATTAGGAAGAGTAGCGGTCCTAGTATGCTTCCTTGTGGAACACCACAGCTCACTGTGAGGGGGGGGGATAGAGTACCGTTTACCTCTACCATCTGTTCTCTCCCCTCCAGGTAGGATTGCATCCAGCTCACTGATAGGCTATCAAAACCAATTGCTTTTAGCTTGTCCATTAGAATGGAGTGATTGACAGTGTCGAAGGCCTTTTGTAGGTCCAGCATGACCATGCCGCAGTATTTGCCAGCGTCCACCTCTTGTTTGATGTGGTCGTTCAAATAGAGGAGGCATGTGTCAGTGGAGTGGGACGTTCTGAAGCCAGATTGGAATTCGTAGATTAGGTTTTTTTCCGCCAGGTACTTTTCGACCTGTTCGTAGACTATTTTCTCCATGACTTTCGAGATGGAGGTAAGAATAGAAACAGGGCGGTAGTTGCCTGGGTCTAATTTGCTGCCCTTTTTGTGTAGAGGGGTCACTCTCGCAATTTTGAAGTCCTTGGGGACGTGCCCCTGTTTTATAGAGAGGTTTATTATGTGTGTGATGACTGGGGTGATGGCGGCTGCTGCGTCTCTGAGGAATTTGGAGGGGATGTTGTCATGGCCAGTGGCCTTGTTAGGTTGGAGGGCGCTCAATTTTTTGAGTACCTCATCGGTTGTTACCATTTCAAGTTTGAAGTCGTCTTTGTGGACCCCTAGGTTTTTGTAGTATGCTACTATGTGTTCTACCCCATAATGCCCTGAGTGGGAGGGTAGTTTGTTTACCAGTGTTGTGGCTATGTTTGTGAAGAAGATGTTTAAGTAATTGGCTACATCCAGCTTGTCTGTGATGAGCGTGTTGTCCGTCTTTATGTTTATGTTTGAGAATCTGGTTTTAAGTTTTTTACTGCAGCCTAGTTGATTATTGAGTAATTTCCAAAGTTCGCGGGGTTTGTTTTTGTTTTCCTCAGTTTTGTCGTTGATGAAATTTCTTTTTGCGGTTCTGATCATGGTGTTTACGTCATTTCTTAGTCTGTTTCTTTGGATTTTTAGTTCAACCACGTGGGCTTGGAGTTCACTGTTTGAGCTTTTGGAAAGCTTTGTCTGACTTTTATGAAGTTCAGAGCATTTTTTGTCTCTGGTTTTCATAGCGGCCAGTATTTCAGTGTGCATCCATGCCTCAGTGCGATTTTTAACCCTGGTGGTTCTTATCGGTGCCATGTTGTTGAGTATTGCTGTGAATTTGGTTTTGAATCCAAGCCATGTTTCTTCAACCTGTGTACCACTGAGCTCATCTGACCAGTCCAAGCTCCCCAGTTCTAGGTTAAAGGCCTCTCTAGAGTAAGTTTTGAGGTCTCTAGATGTGACTGTTTTGTGACAGCCGGCCTTCTGTTTTAGCTTTTTGCGGGTACAGAAAATCATATAATGATCACTTAACCCGCATGCTATCACCCCTTTACTGGAGATCATGGACTTGTCAGAGGTCAAAATGAGGTCAATGGTGGTTTGTGTCGAATCGCATACCCTTGTGGGTTGTGTGATTAGCTGGCTGAAACCGTGCAGGTCAGAAAATCTACTGAAGGCCTTGAAGACGGGTGCTGATTTACGCAGCATATCCGTGTTCCAGTCCCCAATAAGAATTTTTTCTACCCCCTCCACCCCAGCTAAACACCCATCAAGTGTGTCATAAAACCCACTCTGTTCTGGTGGTCTATAGATTGTGCCTACTAGTACCGGTTTCGCCCTGTCTAATAAGATTTCAATCCAAACAGTTTCAATTTCATCATGGTTAAGGTCAGTACGGTTGATGTATTTGGTATCCTTGTGTATATACACACAGACGCCACCTCCATACTGGTTCCTATCCCTCCTGACTATTGAGTAGTTTTCAATTTCAATCTCTGGATCCTGTACAGATGAGTCTAATTTTGTTTCTGTGAAACACAATATGTTAGCCTTACCGTTTAAAAACAACTGTTTGATTTCAGCCAGTTTCGGTCTCAGGCTATTTGTACATAGCCTGACTAGAAACTAGTGTTTCTAGTTGTATTCTAAAATTCTATTATATTGTATTCTAAAATGTGACTATATGGTTTTATATTAACTTAATAAATAAACAAAAACGAAAAATCTACTTATTTCAACGAACATTTCAAACTAAATAACAGATTATGCACATAAAACGCTGAAAACAACCAAAGCAACAATAGTATTTTAATGAGGCTATTATTATTATCATTATTATTTTGCAACAAGTTAGCCCTCTCATAAATAGCACATATAAATGAATAACTAACTTGAACTAACTTAATAGGCTTGAAGTGATATTTGGCTTAAAAAATCGGTCGCCTGGCAAAAAAAAATTAAAAAAAAAGCCAGACGATGTGCATTGGGCCGCGGCTCTCTGACGCCTTATTTTCTGGGCCCTGGCCTGAAAAGTTTGGGAACCCCTGGTCTACACAACATATAAGAGTTGTTTGTAGGTCGGAAATGATGGAATAGATTTACCAACAAAAAAAGGTGTTTAACCTGCTCATACCTGAAAAGCGAAAGTATAGACGCAGCACGGATAACTTGTGCCTCCATTCAAACAGACGGCAACACACGTGACGTCAAGTCTCGCTCGCGTGAGACTTCCTCTCTAGATACTCTTCAATACCTGGCCAGGGTACTCCTGGGTCCTAGTGCCCCCCGATGTTACACTATATGTCATGCACATGTATTTTATATGTTAATAAAATTGCATTTATCTTTAGTCCTAATTCTGTCACTGTTTGATGTCACAAAGAAGGGTGTATCCGAAAGCTGCCTACAACATTTGTAACATGTGATGAAAAAGTAAACAAATAATTAACTGTATTAGACACTTGTTAATGATGAATAGGCTTCACTTTAGATTGGCCCCCACGATAGCACCTGCAAATGATTTATAAATGTTTTATGAATGACTTAACAAATCATTTGTTGAACATGAAAAATAAATGGAGATACACTATAGTCGTTTTTTCATATCCATTTTTCAAAGCATCTACAAATGTGTTACTACACATTAAACAACATTATTTAATGATGAACAAATCAAGTACAAACAATGTTGATAATGAGTTATAAATAATGTAGAACTAATCTGTAAATGTTATACAAATATAGTTATAAATGATTTAATAATCATTTATGAATGTATATAAATGGTTTGTTCATGATTAGTTCATTATCTACAAATACCTTATAAATGTATTATAACAGGGTGTTATTATAAAGTGCTACCCAAGTTCCTAACATTTTCTTTCCCCTATTATTCCATGCACACTTTATTCCTTATTTTTTTAATTATAATTTTCTTTTAAGTTATTTTGTGCATCACTCCGTTTTGAATTTGATGCAAATTTGCAATGCATGAGGGTCATCCTTTTGTGTTAAATGGCTGCATAAAGCAAGCATTTGTTGACTCTCATGTTGATAAGAGTATTAAAACTTGGAAAAAGATCCGTTTAAGGTAGATTAAAAAAAAACGATTAATTTGCGATTAATCGTGAGTTAACTATGGACAATCATGCGTTTAATCGCGATTAAATATTTTAATCGATTGACAGCACTAGTACAGATATAGATATAGTAAAGGACTATGTGCAGGTAAGTACAGATAGGTGTGGATAGATATGTATGCAGTGAGAATAAATATATAGATATGGTATATACAGCATTACTGTACATGAGTCATTGCAGAAATTACACTTGATTCTATTCAAGTCCTGATATGTATCATTTGTGGAATTCCTATGCACTGTCATTGCCAAGTCAAGTGTAATCATTTCATGGATTCTACTTTCCCTTTGAAAGTAACAAATGAAAAATAAGAGATATATAACCCTGTTGCTGTGTAATTAGAAATGACTTAATTACTACTTTGTTGCAGAGTGTAGTTAAGGGAGACGACAGACAGAAAACTAGGCTCAATCTTAAATCATTAAGGGAACAACTCGCTCCCAAAGCCAGAAACCATATAATTAAGACCTGGAATTACAAGCAGAGGATGAGCGACGGCCCCAGTGTTCTCATGAAGTTGTTCACTAGATAGAAGACACTTCTCACAACCCGATGTGTCTCCCAGTGAGACGGGGGCAGGCAGTTTCAAACATGTCTGATAACATCGATCCACCCTCTTATAATTCTAGATCTAAAATAATTTGTAGATACTATCTATACATATACTACTCTTACTACTGTAGTTACGCTGTCTTTATACCTGTTTCACTGTAAAACTCTGTACATACATCTGATTAGCACTAGACTCAGTAGTACTAATTTGTATATTTTGTACCCAGTTTAATCACCTGTATATTGTATATTGCTGTTGCACTTTACTGCTACGTTTGCACTCTGGTTGGATGCCAAACTTTTCATTGTACTCTACCTTTGTTGTATGATGAAAATACATTTAAATCTAATCTAATATAATCTAAATCTAAAATAAGATGTCTAAGACATCTCAAATCTGAAGGTGCTCCATAGACAATAAAGTTCAACTGATTTTCTCTTTTTTTTTCTTCTCCTTTTTCCTCCGATTTTCTCCCATCCCAATGTTAGTCGTTATGCCAATTCCCAATCCCCTTCCTGGTCGCTGCGCACTTACCCCCCACAGTCGGTCTGGGAGAGTGGAGGCTATCACGTGCTTCCTCCGACACACGTCCAGCCAATCAACCGCTTCTTTTCACCTGGCAGCGCGGATTCTCACTGAGAGGGCGTAGCGTGTGGAAGGATCACACTATCCCACTTAGATCCTATCCGCGCTTAGCAGGCGCCCCGACCGAACTGTAGGAGTCGCTGTTTACAACGACCCGGACCCACCCCGCCAGCTTCTCCCACCCTCTAATACTGCCAATTGTATTAGTGTGAACGGCCAGCCAAGCTGGTGACAACCCCGGAGCTGTGAGCTGGATTCGAACAGGCGAATCCTATAGCGTCTCCGGGGTTGGTGACGAACGCAATCTCCGCTACGCCACCTGACCGCCAGTTCAACTGAATTTGTAACCCTAACCCCAAAAAAGGTTTTTATACCCACTTGAGCTTTGTTCAATGATAGTGTTACCAATTGTAAATGGACTGCATTTATGTCTTTTATCCAAAGCGCTTTTTTCATGCCTCACATTCACCCATTCATTCACACACCGACGGCAGGTGTTAACCAGCTCATCGGGAGGTTAAGTGTCTTACTTCGACGTGCTGCCGGGAGGAGCTGGAATCAAACCGGGAACCTTCTGATTACCGGACGAACACTACAGTACCTCCTGAGCCACCAAAAGATATACCATGATACCCAGAGAAGTCCCACAGTTGCACTAACCTTTTTTAAGTGTGCAGGTTTCTTTGCGAGGCAGTTCTGCTCACGTTCAGAAAGGCTATTCGGAGTTTCTGAGACCTCATGAATGACCTATGAATTCTTCTCTGAGCGGTTCCTCCCAGCTGTACCGGGACCACGGACCAGAACAACGCTCCCCACTCTTCCCACGTCCTCACCCCCCTCTTTATTATCACCAGTGTTCTACGGAGGCCAGTCAGCCGGCTGGACCGAGCCAGACATGTCACCTGGGCCGAGCCAGACATGTCACCTGGGCCGCACCGAGCCAGACATGTCACCTGGGCCGCACCGAGCCAGACATGTCACCTGGGCCGCACCGAGCGAGAACCCTCCCCCGGCCTGCCAATCCATTTGTCACATCGTAGACGTACGGTATACACCGCCAGCCTCTTAAGTGCGTGCAGACAGCCGGGTATTTGTCTTCTAGGATTAATGGCCGGTTTCCCTGAGCCGAGCTGGGGCACCCCGTTAAGCCCCACGCTGAGTCTTTTCCACCAGACCCCCTCTGCCCCTCTGGCTGGTACATATACCTCCAATCTTCTGACAGCTTCCTAATGAAACCTGCAGGCTCACACACACCCGCTCTATTGCCTTTGGACGCCGGCGAGAGGGAAATGGTGGTGCGTGTGTAGGCAGCTCTCCTGTGCCCTTCTATCCTTTATCAGTGAGGACAATGATTTATGACTTCAAATCCCCCAGTAAAGTGTCAAACCTTGAATTAGTGATTATAATCAGAGGAATCGCTTTTCTGCACTTTTTTGCAGAACACGCCTCCTTCTCCCCTCCGCCAATCGACCGCAAACTACATTTTTTTTCTTTTCTTGATTTTTTTCTCCGTCACTCCGAAGAATGGAGGTGACTGTTAATGAAAGGAAATACGAGGAAATAACTACCCGTAAAAAGTGCTGAACACTTTGTGGGTTCTGTGTATATTCTACTCATTTGACTCGCCTCCGCTTTAATTCTTTTAATTCTCTCGAGGGCGTGGTGAGGCGGAGGGTGGTGCTTTTCCCACCACCGCACTCGTCGAGGTTCAGCCCGGGATTCTGTCGAATCCACGTCGGTTCTGGGATTCATCCGCCTTCAACCAGCCACGCCGCATAAATCGACAGGACGAACGTTGCGTCGGGCCTCGGCTCCCGGGGCCGAATAATCTCCTGCGGGGACTCGAATGCGGAACCCCCTCCCCCGCCCCGTCGGAGATTAACAGTAACCTAATGTTACGTTATTAACAACGTTATCGCGTAACGTTAGCCTCCCGTTCCCAACCCGCGTATCCTTTTGCGGACCGTGCACCACTTTAGACGCGTTCAATCAAGTCACACGAAGGCAAAGAACCGATTAAGCGGATTTGGCTCCACCTTAGCTCGCTCTCTTTCATTCACGGTGGTGCTCTCTCTCTCTCTCTCTCTCTCTCTCTCTCTCTCTCTCGCTCTCTCTCTCTCTCTCTCTCTCTCTCTCTCTCTCTCTCTCTCTCTCCGCTGCCGGTGTCGTTAGGGAGCAAGTGCTAAGCGGTGCCTCGTCCAGCAATTTGAAACAATCACAACACCCGGAGACCCATGAAACCGCACTCTCTGTGGCACCCCATCGCTCAAGCCTCCACGTGCAACACTATCTCGCTCCCCTAATGAACCACCGTGTACGCTCTCAGCAAGACATTACAAGACAAGAAATCACAAGGAATGCTAATAGAAATACAGTAATTGCAGGAAGAGGAAATAGTGGCTGGTCTTAAGGCCAAATGGTTTTTCGAACCCGGACCGCTGTTTTCATTCCAGGCCCCTCGTTCTCCTTCTCAGGCCGCTATTCCGTTACATACGCCGGTTCGAGTGAACGTGGACCACAGGCCCTGCCCGTGTTATAATTATTTCAGCAGAGGTCCGGTCGCGCTCCTCCACAGATGGTTGATAATTGGCCGCTATCTGGTCCAAATCCTGCATCACGCGACCGTCTGAGGTGACCGCATGTTTATCTTGAGCAAAACCGACAGCCGGGACGTTTTGATTGCAAGGTGTCATTTGTGATTCTTACTGAAAGCTAGGTGTGGACGGACGGACGGAGATTGAGCTGTTACCGTCAACATTAACACGGGTCTCGCTCTGATAGAAACACAAGGACGGCCGAGGCGTATCTGATCTGTCCAGCTGTTAGTAAAATCTAGTCTCTGTTACAGACTTTCCTTCCAGGCTCAGAGCAGTATCTATAGTGTGGATAAAAAGGGAAGGTGACTTTCTGCCACTTGGATGCTAGCCCCACACAGAAGTATTTTTTCAGGTGTTCATGTAAATGGTAAATGGCTTTTAACCAAAGCAGTTTACAACTTATGCTTCACATTCACCCATTCACTCACACATTCACACACAGAGGGGCGGAGGCAACCATGCAAGGTGCCAACCTGCTCATTGGGAGCAGGTAGTGGTTAAGTGTCTCGCTCAAGGACACTTCGACGCATTGCCAGGATGAGCCGAAATCGAACCGGGAACCTTCTGATTACCAGACGACCGCTCTACCTCCTAAGCGACCGTCGCCCCTCATGTGGTAATGATGTATGAGAATGAAACATTTCACACCAGCATCAGCGTGAGCGAACGTTAGGCACATTGTAACTTCATCTAAGACAATTCTGTCCATCGAAGCTTAGAGGTTTTCCATAATGATTATCGGTGTGTTCGCTAAGCACACTAGGAAGTGTCCCACTCTGTCCGAAAAGACAATGGCGGGATAGGGGGTGTAGGGGTAGATACAAACCCGGTTTAGAGTAAGGGGTTTAGGGGTAGGGAGTAGGATACAAACCCGGTTTAGTGTAAGAGGTAGGGAGTAGGATACAAACCCGGTTTAGAGTAAGGGGTAGGGAGTAGGATACAAACCCGGTTTAGAGTAAGAGGTAGGGAGTAGGATACAAACCCGGTTTAGAGTAAGGGGTAGCGAGTAGGATACAAACCCGGTTTAGTGTAAGGGGTAGCGAGTAGGATACAAACCCGGTTTAGAGTAAGGGGTTTAGGGGTAGATAGTGAGATACAAACCTGATTTAGGGTAACAGGTGTGGGTGCAGGCGGAAATGGTTCAAATGTGAGCTCCAGGTATTGTCAATGCTGATGCTACATACTAATGGCCACCACAACGCAACATGTAGATAGATAGGCAGCGAGAGCCAGCATATCACCAGGGTCATCAAGTGGGCACCTCCTTTCACTGTGTGTTTTGTAAAGTTAGACCCACGACACCTCGGGAAGGCTCAACGGTTGCTACCTCCCACTTTTTCCTTGATATCCATGACTCTGTCCGTGCATATTGAATCAATCGAAACCAGCTTCCAGGCCCTGGAAACGGGAAGACGGTGTCTAGATCTCATCAGACATTTTGATGGGGTTTGTTTGGTTCTTTATTAAGGATCCTCATTCGCTGGTGCCATAGCAGCCACCTAGTCTTCCTGGGGTTCACGTGAAACACAATTACAAGTAAAACCAAACAAGAGCAAAATAGAAAGACCAGAACACAATAGAAAACTAACAAGTAGGACACCTGAGATGACATGAACCAAATGAAACAATACAAACAACACAGCCAACAAATTACAGTATTAGATCAAATTTGAGTTAAAAAAAAATAACAATTTACTATAAATGCAGCAGAGATATGGAGGCAGATTATTCCAGAGAGCTATTGATCTATGAATAAAAGATGGCAGTAAGGCAGTAGTTCTCGGACGAGGCAGTACAAGCTGATCCTGTGTCATGAAGAGTATTCCTATAAATAATTATTGGTCCAACAAAAAAAAAAGAGTTTTACTTTACTGACTTGAACAATAACAGTGTATTAAACGACAGCCTGTTCTCAACAGTAAGCCAGGAGATGCAGTCGTGTCGTCATGATCAAGGTGTCGTCACCTTTCAGACAATTTGCAAAGCCGTAGCCCGTCATTATTTTCACCTAAAAAAGCCTATCCCATACCTTAACCCTAACCATAACCACTCTCACTACCTGCAGCATTCACACACTGCCTTCACACTCTAGTATCCCTTGAAGCCTTGACCTTGGGGGTCACTGCCTTTAGCGGTGACCTAAAGGTCAGAGAAGCAAGGCTTGTGACCGGAAGGTCGCCGGTTCGATCCCCCAGACCGGCAGGAAAAATCCGGGCCGGGGGAAGTGAATGAATAACTCTCTCCCGTCCCTCAATACCAACGGCAGAAGTGACCTCCTTGAGCAAGGCACTTAACCCCCAAACTGCTCCAGGTGGAGTTGCTCAGTGGCAAACGATGTCAGACGTGTAGTTATACTGGGCAGCTCCCAGGTGTGAATGTGAAGCAGGGCCTTGCTGAAACGCCCCGGGGCCCACTTGAAAGGAAGATGGACATTTAAATGTGATTACCCTGGTTAAATAAAGGATATAAGTAAATAAAACAATTATAATAAAAAGTGGCTTACATTTCTGACCAGAGACCCTGGTTGATATTTCACTCTCCTGCTTTCAATTTCCCCTGAAATAACCGTATGGATGCTACCAAACATCATAGAGGCTATTTATTATATTAGCTGTCGGTATTCTACACATCATAACCTATACCTCACAACACCAAATTAAGAGACATCGGATTTCAGACGCCGTGTTTTTCCTCCCCGTCGGAGGTATTTCTCTTTTTACAAGGTGCCTGCAGCGAGGAAGCGGACCATAACAGCCTCTGGACCCAGAACCTCAAAGTTTAAACTCAAAAGGATTTACTTTCCATTCTTTGAAAATGCGCCGAGGCACCTTTTTCTTTTTATTTGCGCCAATCCCGCTGGGGCTGTGGTTAAACAAACAGGTCAGAGGGCGGAAGAGCGACGGGTATATTTCTGGAAGCGTCGCTTTAAATAGACAACGGTTGCCTCTGAAGGACAGGTCTGTTGAAGTGATTTGTTTTGACTGCCCACGGGGGTATCGGACCTGCGGCGCGGGTGTGTGTGTGGGGAACACATGGGCGATAGGCGCGACGGTGACCCCTGCACGTTCACATTCTCGTCGGGGCAAAGGCCTAAAAATAGCCCTCTCTGTGTGTGAGCGAACGTGTGTGTCCTGCCCCCCCCCCCTCCCATATACTGGCAAATTGTTTGAAGTGTTTAACGAGGTGTGGAAAGCATTCCAAACATTGGCAGGTTACTGGAACCTGACCCCCACCCTCCGCAGTGTCCAGTTTGTAGGAACCTGTGTGGTATTCCCATTAAACCGTCACAGGGTCGTCCCAGCAGCGGCGGGCAGATGCTGCTCTGCTCTGCTCTCCTTGATGAAGCGGGGAACGGCCAGAGAGGCCGGCAGCAGCGTCTGGTTGTTTGGTTGGAAGTCAAGTACAAGATTCAAGATTCAAGAGGTTTATTTATCACATACATACCAGGGCATACAGTGAAATGCGGGTGGCCATGCCCGCTTCGATTGTGCAAGAATACAATAGTAAATAAAATAGACATGATAAAATAGACATGTTAAAAGTCCTGAGATAGTGCAATACAATGTTTAGATACTATGATCTACGAATTAAAGGCACTGGGTCCTATGTACACTACTATACAATATACAGTTTTACTCTATGTCCCTATGCTATACTTGCTATTACTATACTATACAAGCACACCAAGTTCTTTCCTTAAAGTGACCTTTTTTTCCTCCTCCTTCCTTTAAAGTGTCCTTTTCTTATGTGATTAAAGTGACCTGTGGTGCGTTTGTGTGTGAGCGAGTGCAGAATGTGTTGTGTGTGTGTGTTCATGTGTGCTTGTGTGTGTAGAGATCAGTGTTCAATGTTCTGATGGCCTGGAAGAAGAAGCTGAGCCTGAGTCTCTCTGTTCTTGCTACGACTAGACACTAGGGGTGGAAAACGATACAGCTGTATATGTTGCATGTTGATATTATATAGATACAGTGACACCAAGTATATATAAAAAAGGAATAATAATAATAATACAAAAATAATAATATTTTTTTTTATGTTTTTTTTTTTTTTTTGCTTGACAATCCCATTTTACTGCAATACAATTATTTAAATGAGTTGAACAGACTGAAGATAAAACATAGGTTTGATGTATATATATTTTTATTGCAGATGTTAATAAAGTTTTCTGTTGTGGACATAATTTGCAGTTGAAAAAAGGTGATAAATCGCAATATATATCGCAATATCACGATGTTCCAATATCGTGACTCTAACATTGATAATGTCATTATCGTGGGGCCTTCCCACCCCTACTATACAGTACGTTCTCTTTGTAGGGCATGGCAATGTGGAGAAAAAAGGACCTTTTTCACTAACAATATACAACAATATCTGCTTAGATCATCCAAATTACCTTCATCATATTGGACTTTGGTTGGATTTAAATCATATGGTAGACACACTGTCTACTAGATTCTGGAATCCCCTTTGAGCATCTCTGATTGGTTAGAATGGAATATCTCTGCATTGTTGCTACACTGGTCAATAAAACACAAGGTACAACTGAAGACTAAATATTGGATCCTCCTCCAATGGTCCACAAAAGCAGATTGATAAATTTTTATTCAATAAAAAGAAAAACTGCAGGTAATGAAGCTCTGTGCGTTTGCTTGAAAAGTTGAGACATTTGTATTGCTGCGCGCAGTGAGATGAGGTGCGCTTGATTTCGATCACTGTATCGGCCATGTGTACTTAGACTTGCATGGCTTAATCTTTGAGACAAGCATATGCTACTGGCCAATAGTCCACAAAAGCAGATTGATACATTTTTATTCAATAAAAAGAAAAACTGCAGGTAATGAAGCTCTGTGCGTTTGCTTGAAAAGTTGAGACATTTGTATTGCTGCGCGCAGTGAGATGAGGTGCGCTTGATTTCGATCACAGGCCAGCTGTGTTGCTGGGAGTTTCGTTCTGTGTCACGCTCCTCCGTGTTTGTTTCTTATTGCTGTACATGTGCACCGGGTCGGGAACGAAGTAAAATACAAACGTAAAGGAATTCTGCAGCTTTTTTGCGACAATAGCAATAGAAACGATAGAGGAAACTCATAAAAGGCCATATACTGTGTAAACGTTCAATGCATGTAAAAACACAATAATCATCAAAACTGCAGTTACAAGGTTTTGAGACGACAGCAGCACTTGCCATGCCACTTTACCATTTACATCAGTGTACCAATATCATTGATTGATTGATGACCTCCATCTGTCTGCTGCACACCTGCAATCAAGCTAGAAAGTATGTTGAGACTGGGGTGTGTCCTCTCTGTGTCTGTCAGCGCAGCTCACTGGAGGGAGTAAAAAAAATACAAATAAAAAAGAAATAGCCAAAAAAATACTTTTGACAGTCCTAGGATCTGTTTGACAGGACATGGATTGATTGCAATGGGGCTCGCTTTACATCCTCATATCATAAAAACAACCAGCATAGCGTTGCTTTGACTTCCCCTTAAGCAGACGCGGATGGATACTTTGAAGTATCAAGTGGGCGTTTTCAGGTATCGTAATCAATGCCTGTTTTCCCCTCGGGTTTCCATTTGGATGCCTAGACAAACTTACCGGTGTTTCCTCTGCCTTCTTGTCTGGGAACGGAGCTAAGTGACCTGCATCAGGTAACAACATGCAGAGACAGTAGACTATTGTCTGATTCATTCGTTTTGCCCAGAATGCCAGCAGTCGCCATAAGCAAATGCCACAGAACTGTGTAGACACGTTACAGTGAACAATACAACGACAGAAGACAAAGAATATAGCAAATCAGAGAGAGAGAGAGAGAGAGAGAGAGAGAGAGAGAGAGAGAGAGAGAGAGAGAGAGCGAAAAGGTCACAACGGGACAGGACGAGCACACGCCCTCTGGCTCCGGAGCCGCTCGTGGACGGCCTCGGGGGTGACGGCGCGAATGACATCATCCCACCACACAAATGACATCAGACAGCGTGTCCGTCAGAATATCGTGGTCACTTTAGTCTATATGAGAACTCTCGAAATGCAGGAGGATCTAGCGGACAGTAGGTCACGAATGGGATTGGAGTGAGTCTGTATTTATTAGATTGTTGCTTTAAATCAGTGGTTGATATGTAATTTTCCAATGAACCCCATGTTGACATGGTCCCAGGGACCCACATCTGACAACATATTTGTTGCTACATGTGATTTAATCCATAATTCCATAACTGTCTATACTGTAGGTAGGTGGAGGAGAGAGCAGAACAGTCATTCGTATACACTGAATGAACAATTGAATGAATGAATAGTTTTATTTCGAACAATAAAATAATCAAGAAATAACAATGAAAAGAAATATGGGGGGGAAAGGAATAGGAAGAAGCAATATGCTTATCAGGTCCTACCCCCTTTTGCCATAAACCCTTCGCAATTTAATTTATTTAGTTATTTGTCAGCCTTTCATCTTTCGATATATCAATCACTTCATCATTCCTACATAACCAAGTACATTTTACAATTACAAGATACAAGAGTTTTATTTGTCACGGCATACAGGTATACAGTGAAATGCGGGGGTCTCGCCCGCAACGATGTGCATAATACAAGTAATAATATAAGAGTCCAACCATTTAGCTGATGCTTTTATCGAAAGCGACTTACAGATTGTGAACAAGGAGGGGGTACATCTCTGGCAGCTAAGGGTCAGTGGCATTGTTCATCAAATAGTATCGAGCTTGAGTGTTACACTCCGAGTGCATAGTAGTATAGTATAGACATATTAGAAAGATAGGTAGTAGTATTAGGGTACAATAATAGTAGAAAGTGCTTTTAGTGGAAAATTGGCCGGGTTTCAGCTGTCGTGACTGGTGGGTAATGGGTATACTTTCAAACAATGTTTGAGTGTCTTCCAACAAGATTATCTGCAAACAAAATCATTTGACAATCAGTCAATCCATCAAGTTAAAATAAATAATAAGTTATTTTACAATCAGTAGGCTACTGTCCATCCATATAGAAAGCAAAAGGTATATGCTGACTAGATCAGAACAAAAAACACACGGAACAATACAAGTCAACCACTAATGAGTTACAACCCCCTCCTCTTTACTGTACCTTTCTAGAATCACTCTGTTGTATTAATGAGTTACAACCTCCCTCCTCTTTACTGTACCTTTCTAGAATCACTCTGTTGTATTAATGAGTTACAACCTCCCTCCTCTTACTGTACCTTTCTAGAATCACTCTGTTGTATTAATGAGTTACAACCTCCCTCCTCTTACTGTACCTTTCTAGAATCACTCTGTTGTATTAATGAGTTACAACCTCCCTCCTCTTACTGTACCTTTCTAGAATCACTCTGTTGTATTAATGAGTTACAACCTCCCTCCTCTTACTGTACCTTTCTAGAATCACTCTGTTGTATTAATGAGTTACAACCTCCCTCCTCTTTACTGTACCTTTCTAGAATCACTGTTGTATGAATGAGTTACAACCTCCCTCTTTACTGTACTGTACCTTTCTAGAATCACTATGTTGTATTTCATCTTGAACTGTATGGTGTTTTCATCATCAGAGACTCACCCCACGAACAGAAACACACATGCCTTTAAGAGTGAACGGAACACTCTCACTGTACTAACTTCTAGTGAAGAAGATATGAACTAAAACTGTTCCTGGTTTTGCCGGGGACCCCCTGGAACGCTTTGAGAACCGCCGCTTTAAATAACAGCGGCGTTGGAATAAGTCATGGCTCATATACTGTATGTCCTTCCAGCATCACGTTTTCCAGGGACAACGGGTGCAAATGCCGTTATGTCAGAACAAGTCGATTTTGAACGAACCAAAGAAAGAGAGAGGGGGGGGGGGGGGAGAGGTTTACAGAGAAGTGAGACCGAAATACTCGAGAACCGTCGTTCCCGTGCCATATGATGGAAATATGTGCTTGGGTGGCACGAGGTTTGAGAGCAGTCAAAACACTCATCTTTAATGGCTGGTCCACTTCCCATAGAAATGCCAGGTGCTGACTGGTCTGATGTATCACTCTGTGCGCCAAACATTATGATGCCTAGTGCATGTCCACAGGGCTGCGGGATAAACATTATGATGCCTAGTGCATGTCCACAGGGCTGCGGGATAAACATTATGATGCCTAGTGCATGTCCACAGGGCTGCGGGATAAACATTATGATGCCTAGTGCATGTCCACATGTCCACAGGGCTGCAGGATAAACATTATGATGCCTAGTGCATGTCCACAGGGCTGCGGGATAAACATTATGATGCCTAGTGCATGTCCACATGTCCACAGGGCTGCAGGATAAACATTATGATGCCTAGTGCATGTCCACAGGGCTGTGGGATAAATAATTTCTTTTTGATCCACTTTTTCTCCCATTTTCTATATTTTTCTCCCATCCCAATTTCGTATCATCCAATTCAACCCTCCCCTGTCACGAACGCTGTTTCTTGCCTCCCACAAGCCGGCTGCAATGTGGACTAAGTCATACATAGCACAAGTCCCCTCCGGTACTTGAGGTAACAGCAGTCGCATCTTTTCACCTGCGCAGCTCGATCTCTCAGTGGCGAGGAGTAACGTGTGGGAGGCTCACGCTGCCCCCGACACTTCCTGATTCTACTGCGCAGGCGCACCAACCGACCTGTAGGAGTCGCTGTCCACAACGCCCGATCCCCACCCATCAGTTTCCCACCCCCTAATACGGCCAATGTGTATTAGTATGAACGACCAGCTAAACTGAAAGCAATGTGGAGCGCTGGGCTCGAACAGGCGAGCCCAGCGTCTCCTCATTCGTGGCGAGCGCCTTGCCCACTACGCCACGCAGCCGCCCGGCTGTGGGATAAACATTATGATGCCTAGTGCATGTCTACATGTCCACAGGGCTGTGGGATAAACATTATGATGCCTAGTGCATGTCCACAGGGCTATGGGATCAACATTATGATGCCTAGTGCATGTCCACAGGGTTATGGGATCAACATTATGATGCCTAGTGCATGTCTACATGTCCACAGGGCTGTGGGATAAACATTATGATGCCTAGTGCATGTCTACATGTCCACAGGGCTGTGGGATAAACATTATGATGCCTAGTGCATGTCTACATGTCCACAGGGCTGTGGGATAAACATTATGATGCCTAGTGCATGTCCACAGGGCTATGGGATCAACATTATGATGCCTAGTGCATGTCTACATGGCCACAGGGCTGTGGGATAAACATTATGATGCCTAGTGCATGTCCACAGGGCTGTGGGATAAACATTATGATGCCTAGTGCATGTCCACAGGGCTGTGGGATAAACATTATGATGCCTAGTGCATGTCCACAGGGCTGTGGGATAAACATTATGATGCCTAGTGCATGTCCACAGGGCTGTGGGATAAACATTATGATGCCTAGTGCATGTCTACATGTCCACAGGGCTGTGGGATAAACATTATTATGCATATACATGTCCACAGGGCTGTGGGATAAACATTATGATGCTTAGTGCATGTCTACATGTCCACAGGGCTGTGGGATAAACAGTATGATGCCTAGTGCATGTCTACATGTCCACACAGGACTGCGAGACGGGGGGGGGGGGGGGTTGAGCCAGGGCTGTGCATTGCCCTCACATAGACCTCGACCCGTGATAAACGTCTGTCTAGGGTGTTCCACGGTCATCCAGGCTTCTGGAATGTCCTCCCCTCCCCAGGAGGGGCAGGTAGCCCAGGCCAGGTTGGCTAGACACTCGCACAGAGGGGCCCGATTTATTTAGATTTACACTTCCTAGCCATTGTTTGGAGTTCCACTTCCTGATATGTCCTTTCGCAAATAAACAGTCTCGCGGATTGGCCCGGAAAGCGGTGCGGTATGCCTGGATGAGTCACAATAGGAAAATTCTTAGGCAAGGCACGATCCTTCTGGCACTTTCCACACCCTCCTTTTTATTATAATTTTTTTTTCTTAGCAGATGTGAGAAGGAAGGGAGATACTACCCCGCCATACACACCGGTCTGGTCCGAGAAGCTTTGGACGTTTGTCTTAACAAGTAAAGAGGACTAACGATCCAACGTAAACCGCACTTGTTTATCGAGCGACTGCGCTGTAATGTAAGTTCCTTCTCTCCGCCTCCCGCGTGCCAATAAATAAAACTCTGTGCCACGTGAACGCCAAAGTTTTTTTCTCGAGACCCTCGTTGAAACAAACTGTACATTCCTGCGGTGTGACTTGTGGAAAGGTGGAGAATGTTATTCACACCTCTTCATGTGTCAGAATGGCTGTGTTGATATTTGCGCTTTGCTGCGTGTTTGAAGACCTGGCTCTCGGATGACACTGACAGGCAGCCGCTTGGCTCAGAAAGGATCCCTAATGTTCTGGAATAGTCCTTCGCTCTCGACACAACACCGCTACCAGTATGAAGGAGTCGACCGACACCAACCGACTTTGATAAGGGTTAACGGGTAACTTCGGAATGTTGGACCCCTAGCCTCGTTTCCTACTTACCGGCGGTGTGTTGCTGATCGGTAGAGTCGCTTCTCAGCATAATTTGATTTGAAATCTTTATTTCAAATATGTAAATACAAACAATATAAAACAAAAACAAATCATGGATCTCTAGCAATGAAATGGAATTTTTTTTTAATAAAAAACTAAAAACTAAACATAACTCAATTTACATGTTCGAAAAGGAGTATACACTTCTTTTTTTATTTTTATTTTTAATCCTCTCTTTCTCCGATTTTTCTCTGTTTTTCTCCCCGTCCCAATTTAGTTGTTGTGCCAATTCCCCCCCTCCCCTGCCTGGTTGTTGTGCGCATGTTCTCCTACTGGTCGGTACAAGGGAACCCTGAAGTCATCCGCATGCTTCCTCCGACACACGCGGCGACAGCCAGTGACTCTTTTTTCAACTGGCAGCGAGGACTCTCATTGGTGAAGCGTAACGCGTGGGAGGTCACGCTACCTTCATCAAGTCCTGCCTCCGCTGAGCAAGCGCCCAGACCTGACCTGTAGGCGTCGCTGTCCACAACGCCAGATTCCCACCCATGACTTCCCTCCCCCTAACTCAGCCAAACGAGTTAGTATGACGATCAGCCCAAGCCCCAAGCAATGCTGACTCCGGGAGTCGAGACCGCAGCCTCTTGCATTGGTGACGAGCGCAATCTCCGCTACGCCACCTGACCGCCCCCAGAAGTATACACTTCTTAATGTATAATACATCCCAGTTCTTTGTTCTGGCACCCGCGGCTTCGGCTGGTCAGCCACAAAACAAATGTGAAATAAATTACGCTGCACTCTCTTAAGAAAGAAATAAGAAATGATAAGACATTTTATTTTGTTTAAATTCCAAACCTTTATTTAAACTCGAAAAGGCAACTGAGGTGTCCCTCATTTACAGTCATCTTGAGCGTACATACAGAAATAAGCTAAAGAAAACATAGAAAATCGTTAAAATTTTATTCAATATGATTTATTGTCATGTGCACAGTTAAACAGACAGTTTGCCATACAATGAAAAATTTACTTTGCTAGTCCACCCTTCACACAACATCACACAGATCACACAGATCACACAATACCTAACTAGAATGAACAACTTAAATACAAGCGAATGCAAAAAATAAGGAGATCTTAAAGATAAATGGTAGAAGATATATTACAAGACACAAGTGAGTAACATTAACATTATTGCAAATTCCGTTCACAGTGTAGGATCAAGTAGTGTTACAAGATGAAAAAGCAAGGATAACAAATCAACTAAAACACATACAACTCGATTAACAAAAGTTGGAGATCAAGGTTTTAAACTCTGCAACAGAGGGGAGGGAGACTCTCAAGGTTTAAGGACTGTTGGGAGCTCATTCCATGAGCTAGAGGCTGGACACGCTGGTCAGGAAGGCCAGTTTCGAGAGGCTGGTCAAGGACCACATTTGTGCCTCCCTCCCCAGTGATATGGACCCTATGCAATTTGCATACAGGACAAACAGGTCCACTGACGACGCGGTCTCCCAGGTACTGCACAGCACCCTCTCTCACCTTGACCATCAGAAGGGGGGCTATGTGAGACTGTTGTTCATTGACTACAGCTCAGCGTTCAACACCATAGTCCCCACCAGACTGGTGGACAAGCTGATCGAGCTGGGTCTGAGCTCCGCCCTGAGCGCCTGGGTACTGGACTTTCTGAGCGAAAGACCCCAGGCGGTCAGGGTGGGGGGTCAGACCTCCAACACCATCACCCTGAGCATCGGGTCCCCCCAGGGCTGTGTTCTGAGCCCCCTGCTGTACTCACTCTACACACACGATTGTGTGGCCAAGTTCAGCTCCAACTCCATAGTGAAGTTCGCAGACGACACGGTGGTGGTGGGGCTGATCTCGGACAACGACGAGAAGGCCTACCGGGAGGAGGTTGAGGTACTGGAACGCTGGTGCCAGGACAACAGCCTGCTCCTGAACATTGGTAAAACCAAGGAGCTGATCGTGGATTATAGGAGAGGACAGCAGGAGACACACACACCACTGAGGATTAACAGGGCTACCGTGGACAGGGTGAGCAGCTTTAAGTACCTGGGTGTCCACATCTCAGAGGATCTGACATGGTCAACACACATAGACACAGTAGTAAAGAAGGCGAAGCAGCGCCTCTACCACCTGAGACAGTTAAGGAAGTTCAGAGTATCGGGGAAGATACTCCAGTCCTTCTACTCAGGAGCTGTAGAGAGCATCTTGACCGGAAACATCACTGTCTGGTATGGAAACAGCACGGCACAGGACAAGAAGGCCCTACAGAGAGTGGTGCGCTCAGCCGAGCGTACCACGGGTATTGCACTACCTCCCCTGCAGGTTCTATACAACAAGAGGTGCAAATCCAGAGCCTGCAGAATAATGAAAGACCCCCACCACCCCAATAACAGCCTGTTCCAGCTGCTGAGGTCAGGCAGACGCCTGCGAACCCCAGCTACTAGGACAGAGAGGCTTAGGCTCAGCTTCTTCCCCCAGGCCATCAGAGCCTTGAACAATGAACATTGAGTGCCACAGAACACTGAACTATCCACACACAAGCACACATGAGCACACACACGACACGCACGCTGTGCACTAGCAGCCACTTTAACATGAGCGGGCACACACTCATGCCGCACTCACCCACACTTATTGCCAAAAGGAAAGGCCACTTTAAATTAGTATAGCAACAGTAACAGTGTATTGCACTACCAAAGCTACCTAGCATGTCCTATATGCTCTGTAAATAACTATGTACAGATACCGAGATGTCACACCATGTTACCTGTTACCTGTTATTGCACAATGTTGTTTTTATTGGATTCTATTATATGTTGTACCACTGTATTGCACATTGTTGCGGGCAAGACCACCCGGATTTCATTGTATACTTGTATGCCGTGACAAATAAAACTTTTGACTTGACTTGACCAGTGATTGAATTGATTGATTGAAAACTTTATTAACAGATTGCAGAATGGGTACAATACAGTACAGCTCAATACACACAATTGTTAAGGGGATGCAGACCAGAGAAAGACTTTCGTCTTGTTTACATCAGGGTCCCCCATTTTCAATTCATCAGGACATATATGACATACATGACATACAGATAGACAGTACTGCTACATCTATACATTTATGACATACCAGATTTGCAAATACAGTACTGTTTGTGATACAAAAAGAGTCAAGTAAAGGGAGTATATACATTTGATGTAGAAACTGTACATTGGAGGAGGTTGGGTGGGGGGGGGGGGGGAGAAACACTGTATAAACAAGCAAAACGGTACATTGGGGGGGTGGGGGAGACACTGTACAAACAAGCAAAATTGTACATTGGAATATTGACAAAACCATACTAGGTAAATTACTGTACATTGGAGGGGGTTGGGTTAGGACATTTACAGGGGCCAGTTTCGAATTGCAGTCTCCCGTAGGTGTCCCTTGAGAGTGGTTTTGAAAGTGGGTAGTGATTCACATTCCTTTACAGCTTTAGGTAGGGCGTTCCACATTGATGTGGCATAATTGCGAAACGTGTTTAGTCCCTTGTTTGAGCCGAATCTGGGTTTAACATGATTTGTGGAGCTCCCTCTGGTGTTGTGATCGTGGTATTCACTGACCTTTGGGAAGTATTTTGACATGTACATGGGTACCTTGGTCGTGTAGTGTATCTTGTAGACCAGGCCCATTGCAAGTTGCTGTACTCTGTCGTCTACTCTAAGCCATCCTAGGTTGTCAAAGTGGGCAGGGGTGAGGTGGGTTCTAGGAGTAAGGTCAAGCAGTAGTCTGACCAGTTTGTTTTGAGATGTTTGTAATTTTGTTTTTAGCGCCTTTGAGGTGCTTTGGTACCATGAGGTGCAAGCATAGTCGTAGTACCCTTGAATGAGTGCTCCTGCCAGAGTCTTCAGGGTATTCTTGTTTACCAGAGAGGAGATCCGGTACAAGAAACGTGGTTGGGGTGGAGCTGGATTCTCTAGCAGTGGTAGCGGAGAGGAGGAGCCTTGCTAAGCTCCAGGCCATCAGGAACAACCCCTCCCACCCTGGCGGACAGGAGGAGCATGTTCAGTGCCAGACTAGCATCACTGAGCACAAGTGACAGTTACCATCTACTTTTACTTTCAAAACAACATTGTCAATATTACACTTACAGTACACTTAATGTAGATCTCTGTATATTTTTACTGTATATTTATATTAGAATGTACATACATTACATAGGAAATGTGAATCCCGGACCGTACTTTATTTTATCTTATTATTATTATTATTATTATTATTATTATTATTATTATTATTATTATTATTATTATTATTATTATTATTATTATTATTAGGCTTATTTTATTCTTTATTCTTAGGCAATCTTTTGTTATTCTTATTTGTGATTTGTTTTGTCTACCTAAATGTTTACTGTGAGCGATTTGAAGTGCCAAATTTCCCCTCGGGATGATTCAAGTATTTCTATTCTATTCTATTCTAGAGGCATCATAGCAGAATGTAGATTAAACCCTGAAAGAGTGGGTGCACTGCAGAGTACGCGTCAGCGTTACCGCCACACAGGAGACACCGAACATGTTAGGAGTGATGTCACATGCTGAGATTGACATGTTTTTTAAGCCCAGCCACGTCGTCCATATGAGAGCCAGATGGGTTCGTCCTCAAGTGAGATTCCGTTCATGTGAGGATTATTACTTGGCCATTTTGTTTGTATGCTTTTTAATTGTTCATGTGTTCCACTTGTTCTAAGCGGGGTTTGCCTTTGAAGTTCCTGTTGAAGTCTCCGTTCTCACGGTCCCGTTTCACACAAAAACCTTACGCAATAGAGTGTTGATATTCCTCTGCGAGTCAAAGCCCATGCAAGCGAAGGGGAAAAAAGATCGACCGGGAAGGAATTCAAAAAGATGGGGGTTAGATAACGGTGCCACCTGTCTCCAGAACAATCTCCTCGGGAAAAGATAGTAAGCTTTTCGGTAATGAAAGTTTGTTTTTGTAATTTCTCTCCAGCTGTTGCCCGAGATCTCATTGGGACGGCTTCGCCTTCACACAAGTTCTGACTCCCAAATGAATGTTGACATATGGGAATGTAAGTCAGAGCGAAGGGGGAACAGAGGCTTTTTGTCCGCCACCCTTTAACACAAAGCACACATTTGGCTACCGGTTGAAAAATGCGATTTCACGGATCACGGCCGCACATCTCTCTGAGATCAGCGGGGGCCGCGAGGTGACGTACGATGGGGACCGTGCCCCTCGGGGGGGGGGGGGGGGGGATATCAGCCACTGGTTGATCTTTTGTCGTTCAGCGTTTGAAGCATTGTGTTTGAAAAACCGTGCCAACACCCACTCTCTTTGCTGGAAGATGGCATCTGTGTTTGTGAGGATGTTTAAAAAGAGGATTCTGTTTTTCCGAGGGACGCGACAGGGGCGGGGTTTGAGACAGGTCAAGTCGTTTCCCAGCTTGTTCCTGAGCCCCCTCGCCCCTGGCCAGCGTGAGAAAAAAAAGAAGAAGAAAAAAAAAGAAAAAGAAAGACAAGAAAATCAACGCCTTTGATATGATCCATGTTATGATAGTCGGCCCGCGCTTATCTATTATGCTTCCCCGCCCTGCCTGGGTGCACCATCGGCCCAGCGATATATAACATCAATAGGGGAACGCCCCGAGTGTAAACACTCGCCCGCCCCATCCCCCGTGCCCACCCCCTCCTCCCCCTGGCCTCGGCCGGCGCGGACCGCGCGTGCGAGCGTGTGTGTGTGTGTGTGTGTGTGTGTGTGACTCCGCCTGACCCCTGCACTCCGAAGGTGAGCCTGTGGTCTTTGGCGTCGACGGAGGAAATCGAAGCCTTCCATTTATTAGTTCTCATAGCCTGTGTTGTTGTAAGGATTAAAGATGAAAAAAGGGACGGGATTAATGCAATGAAAAGATAAACAAGCCGCGGGGCCGTGGAAGATGTAAATGCAGCATTATTCCCCCCGACATAAAAGACTTTCTACACATTCTACAGTTGGCACATTTTGTCATGCTTTTTTTTCTCCTCCTCCTCCTCCTCCTCCTCCTCCTTTTTCTTCTCCTCCTCCTCCTCCTCCTCCTTCTTCTTCTTCTTCTTCTTCTTCTTCTTCTTCTTCTTCTTCTTCTTCTTCTTCTTCTTCTTCTTCTTCTTCTTCTTCTTCTTCTTCTTCTTCTTCTTCTTCTTCTTCTTCTTCTTCTTCTTCTACTTCTTCTTCTTCTTCTTCTTCTTCTTCTTCTTCTTCTTCTTCTTCTTCTTTGACCCGTTTTCAGACAAATAAGAAATCATAAAATACTTTATTGCTAACTGCCAAGTAAGCTCGCACATACAGTACAAGGAATTTGTCTTGGTCTTTTCTTTGGCGCATCAACATTAACAGACAAAAAACTAAATGGAATATATAAACTAAATTAGAATAAAAATACAATAGAATATGTAGGACATAATATAAGATGTGTAAAAAGTACCATTAACTTTTTTAAATGAATTGGAACAAGGCTTCATGAGTTCCTCAGAAACAGCTATTTAAAACACGACAAAATAAATTGTGACCATTTTCTGTACATTCTGAACGTTCAAAATGTGGTGTTAAATAGGACCCGGCGGAGAATATTGGCTGTTGCATGCGTTGTTTAAAAGTTGTGAGTTGCTCTGTGGATGGGATTTGGCGCGCGCGCACACACACACACACACACACACACACACACACACATACGCACACACACACAACCCCACCCCTTGGTTTACATTGGTATAAGATTTCTCTGTATTTCGAGTAGCCAATCATTCTAAGTACAGTATCCACTTGTGAATATCTCTCTCTCACTCTCTCTCTCTCTCTCTCTCTCTCTCGCCCTCTCGTTTAATTTTTTCCCCTCCACGTTAATGTAATAAAGCTCTCGAGCGAAGGTAGTGACCCGTGTCAATGTTATTTGGCCACTTCTGCGTTAAGTATTTCAAAGCACACAGAGGGGGGAAGAGAGAGAGCGAGAGCGGAGCTGGCCCCCCCAACCCTCCCTGTTTAACAGCATCACCTCCTGTCGTAAGGCAGCGATGAGTTTCGCAGAGAGGGTAGAACGTTATTATTACCAACAAACATAATCGAATCAAAGAAACAGGTTTATATCATCGGCGTAAAGTGTTTTTGAGTCTCTCTGCGGTGCTTGGGAGGAGACGTGTCGAGGTGGCAGTGAGTTGTAGAAAGAGAGGCTGCCTGTGTGTTTGGTTTGGGAGATCTTCTCGCGGTGCACCTGTGTGATATTGCTGTGCGGTGGGGCTGCCAGAAAAAACATGTTTACGGGGGAAACGACGCGTTCGAGATGTCCAAGTTGAACAAATACTCGGTTTAAGTTTAGGTATAGTCCGAAAATATTACTCTGAATGGAAGACGGCGGGCAGAAATATCCCCTTGATTAATTACTCCTCGCTAGGAGGTGATGTATGCTATGTAATGGCTTACAAACCCAGTCTAAATAAACTCCAGCGACACACAATGCCAGCGCTGCGCCTCGTGCAGGCCAGACCCAGGTCTTCTCTCTCTCGCACCTTTCTAGTTTCTGCTTTCCAAGAATGTTCCTTTCCGTACTCCCTAGTATTCCCCCCAGAGCCTCCCGCTAAGCCCCGTCCCGCAGCAGAGGGGTCACATGTGCTTCAAAGATGATGAGCGCCAGAGGTTCAGTCTGCTGCTTCTCACTTAGACCCGGCAGAACCCGAGGAATCTCTCAGCCAGAGGTTCAGTCTGCCGCCCCTCACTGCAGAGGAGGAAACCCAGCAGAACCCCAGGTATCTCTCCGCCAGACACACCTTGGTGTGGACGACGCCAAGCAGAAGATGAACTTGTGGTCTCTCCTTGAATCTTCTGCCTGCCCCAAACCCTCCGACTGGCATTACATTACATTTACATTTACATTTACATTTAGTCATTTAGCTGACGCTTTTATCCAAAGCGACTTACAAGTTTTGTACAACAAGACAGCAGGAAGGGCACAACTCCATCAGCTGAGTAACAATGTTCATCAAAGTGTTGAGTGCTACAGTGTAGGTTAGTATATTAGGACAAGTGCATGACAGTAAGGTTAGTTACGGTTAGATTATTATTTTAATTTGTTCCATTTCAGATAATGATTGAAGAAGTGCGTCTTTAGTCGACGGCGAAAGATTGGATGGGATTCGGCTGTCCTAACTTGGGTGGGTAGTTCATTCCACCATTGTGGGGCAAGGACTGAGAATAGGCGACTTCTCTTTGATGACCCTCCCGGAGCTTGGATAGGAGTAGGTCAGAGGATGCAGAGCGTAGGGGTCTTGAGGGTGTGTACTTACTTACATTACTTGTGAGGACAACTGGCTACATTCCACCGACTACATTCATGTTTTAGCCCCATTGCCCATAACCTTAAACATAATCCCTACTGTACAAGCCTAACATTACCATTGTAATGCGTGTCGAAGTGTCCTTGAGCAAGACACTTGGCACCTTGCATGGTTGCCTCTGCTGTCGGTGTGTGAGTGTGTTAGTGAACAGGTGAATGTGAGGAACAAAATTGTAAAGCCCTTTGGAGCGCTATATAAAATGCATTTACCATTTACATTGACCATAATCCCTACTGTACAAGCCTAACATTAACCATAATCCCTACTGTACAAGCCTAACATTAACCATAATCCCTACTGTACAAGCCTAACATTAATCATAATCCCTACTGTACAAGCCTAACATTAATCATAATCCCTACTGTGCAAGCCTAACATGAACCATACTGCTAACCATAATCCCTACTGTACAAACCTAACATTAACCATAATCCCTACTGTACAAACCTAACATTAACCATAATCCCTACTGTACAAACCTAACATTCACCATAATCCCTACTGTACAAACCTAACATTAACTGCTACCCTAGTTTAAATTCTGACCCTAACCCTAAAATGGACTATTTTAAAATGTCCTCACTTCCTCATAAAGTCCTCGATTTTAAACTGGCCACACAACACACACACGCACACACACACACACACACACACACACACACACACACACACACACACACACACACACACACACGCACACACACACACACACGCGCGCGCGCACACGCACACGCACACACACACACTTGATTCTGCCTACCAGATAACAGCATCCCTCTGGGAATGTCTGCAGTCTCCCTCATCCTCCTTTTTTTTACACACACCCCCCCCCCCCCTCTCTCTCTCTCTCTCTCCTCTCTCTCTCTCTCTCTCTCTCTCTCTCTCTCTCTCTCTCTCTCTCTCTCTCTCTCTCTCTCTCTCTCTCTCTCTCTCTCTCTCTCTTTGCCGTATTTTTCCATCAACGGATGAAAGATGTCTGACATTCTTCCCTGGACTTTTAAAGCGTGTGTGGTCCGTCTCTGAGGACGACGTAATGTTGAGAGAAGTCAAACTACAACTTGTCACCTCCGCTCCGTGTTTGTGTGTGTGTGCGTGCATCCACAGGACAGGGCAGCATGTGCTCCTCTCCTCCTTTCCTCCTCTCCTCTCTCTCTCTCTCTCTCTCTCTCTCTCTCTCTCTCTCTCTCTCTCTCTCTCTCTCTCTCTCTCTCTCTCTCTCTCTCTCTCTCTCTCTCTCTCTCTCTCTCTCTCTCTCTCTCTGTCACTCGTCCAAGCTGCTGGTGATATTTGTGATGGTCATTCATCACATGGGTAGAGCACATTATATTCTCTTGTTTTGAGTCAATTTCCAAAAGCTATATTGAACGGTGCTGAGTGATTCCAGTCAGTTTAGAGTTTAGATTTCAGCTTCTCTCTGGGCCAGGTAATGCAGCTCACAAAGACGTTCTGACAGCGGACCAAAATGTTATGTTATAATATTATGTTCAACAGCAGTAAATATATTAATATATATGATCCGGTCACTTATACATGTGCCCATCAATTATATCCACGGTTTCCGAGGATTGCCGATCAGCTGCTTAACATTTTAATCAATGAGGTAATCCATTTAAATCGTTATTGCAATGTGATTACTTCCATCAAATTCCCAAATCCTTTGAGTATGAATTCAAACGGACAAATTATTTTCAGTTGAACTTCATTCTAAATCGACTGGAATTTTCTTTATGTGATTATCATCTGAATCCACGATTATTATTTAACAATGCTAACCTCCATGATTTCATAATCTAAATAAAAAAACAGATTTTTGTAATCCATCAAGTGATCTCTTTTTTTGTTTACATTCTCAAAGGTATATATATATATTAGTGCTGTCAATCGATTAAAATATTTTACTCGATTAATGGCATGATTGTCCATAGTTAACTCGTGATTAATCGCAAATTAATCGCATTTTTTTTTAATTTTTTTTCTACCTTAAACAGATCTTTTTCAAGTTTCCAAGTTTTAATACTCAACATGCGAGTCAACAAATGCTTGCTTTATGCAGCCATTTAACACAAAAGGATGACCCTCATGCATTGCAAATTTGCATCAAATTCAAAACAGAGTGATGCACAAAATAACATAAAAGAAAATAATAATTTAAAACAATGAATAAAGTGTGCATGAAATAATAGGGGAAAGAAAACGTTAGGAACTTGTTACATTCACCCACACAAGGGCTGATTAATCACCCCCCCCCCTCTCTCTCACACACACTCTCCCAGCTCTCTTTCTCTCTTGCCCCTTCCTCATCTCTCTCACCCCCCTCTCTCTCTCTCTATATCTCACACACACACACACACACACACACACACACACACACACACACACACACACACACACACACACACACACACACACACACACACACACACACACACACACACACACACACACACACACACACACACACACGCTTCAGAAACAAACATAGTATCAATGAGAGCATCAATAATACACCTGAGTGAAGTCTAGTAAAAAAATTAAAAAAATTAATAAATAAACAAAAATAAAATAAAATCTTAAAAGTTAATCGTGAGTTAAAAAAACGAGTGCCGTTAATAGAATCAGGCGATAACGCGTTAATACTGTGTTCACTTTGACAGCCTTAATATATATATATATTTTTTTATATATATATATATATATATTTTTTTTACAACAGGAACTGTAACATATTCCATTACTTTATTAGTTCCCAGCCTCGATCACACACTATGCCGGTTTCCTTACTTTGGAGAGAGGGTCTGTTTGCTCACAGGCAGGAGTGTCGTGCAACATGGTGAGCTTCAAGATGACACCTTGTAACTCTGTTTACGTCTCGAAGCCAAGTGTCCGTGTGATTCCGTCCTAAAGCCTCTCAGACCAGTTCTGTTATTGTAGTATTACTGCACCATAATGACTCACGTTGACTCTCCCCCCCACAAGTGACCTCTATGCCTCACGTTGCATGTTGCATGTTTTCCTTTCATTTTCCACCTGGAAGTAATAAATAATCGTTTTTAAGTCATATATACATAGCCGTCTACTGTTAAGGGTACAAATCGTCTTTTCGTTGTCTTTCTAACTGTAAATGACTGCATCCCTCTTTACCCCTCTGTACTGTGGTAGCAAAAGGGTTAACCATCTGTATTGAGGTAGTGAAAGGGTTAACCATCTGTAGTGTGGTAGTGAAAAGTTAACCTTTTGTAGTGTGGTAGTGAAAAGTTAACCTTCTGTAGTGTGGTAGTGAAAGGTTAACCTTCTGTAGTGTGGTAGTGAAAGGTTAACCTTCTGTAGTGTGGTAGTGAAAGGTTACCCTCTGTAGTGTGGTAGTGGAAGGGTTAACCTTCTGTAGTGTGGTAGTGAAAGGTTAACCTTCTGTAGTGTGGTAGTGAAAGGTTAACCTTCTGTAGTGTGGTAGTGGAATGGTTAACCTTCTGTAGTGTGGTAGTGAAAGGTTAACCTTCTGTAGTGTGGTAGTGAAAGGTTAACCTTCTGTAGTGTGGTAGTGAAAGGTTAACCTTCTGTAGTGTGGTAGTGGAAGGGTTAACCTTCTGTAGTGTGGTAGTGAAAGGTTAACCTTCTGTAGTGTGGTAGTGAAAGGTTAACCTTCTGTAGTGTGGTAGTGGAAGGGTTAACCTTCTGTAGTGTGGTAGTGAAAGGTTAACCTTCTGTAGTGTGGTAGTGAAAGGTTAACCTTCTGTAGTGTGGTAGTAAAAGGTTAACCTTCTGTAGTGTGGTAGTGAAAGGTTAACCTTCTGTAGTGTGGTAGTGAAAGATTAACCTGTAGTGTGGTAGTGAAAGTTTAACCTTCTGTAGTGTGGTAGTGAAAGGGTTAACCTTCTGTAGTATGATAGTGGAGGGGTTAACCTTCTGTAGTGTGGTAGTGAAAGGTTAACCTTCTGTAGTATGGTAGTGAAAGGTTAACCTTCTGTAGTGTGGTAGTGAAAGGTTAACCTTCTGTAGTGTGGTAGTGAAAGGTTAACCTTCTGTAGTGTGGTAGTGAAAGGTTAACCTTCTGTAGTGTGGTAGTGAAAGGTTAACCTTCTGTAGTGTGGTAGTGAAAGGTTAACCTGCTGTAGTGTAGTGTGGTAGTGAAAGGTTAACCTTCTGTAGTGTGGTAGTGAAAGGTTAACCTTCTGTAGTGTGGTAGTGGAAGGTTAACCTTCTGTAGTGTGGTAGTGAAAGGTTAACCTTCTGTAGTGTGGTGGTGAAAGGTTAACCTTCTTGTTGTTGTGACTCGTGTCGTTCTCATCATCGCAGCGTCGCAGAGTGGACCCGCCTTTGGCCTTTTGCGGCCTCAGCTATAAAGGGCTACGATCCTCCGGGTGACTGGTAGCGGTTTCCTGTACGGCGGAGACCAGAGTCCCAGTCTAGTCTGTGTTTTGTGTGCCCCACGGTAAACGAAAACAACAATAAACAGTGCATGCACTCCCTGCACACCAGCCAGCGAGGAGGGCCCTCTGCAGGCCACCATCCGGTGCGGTCGGTCCACGGCCGGCGTAATGGTGTGCAAGTCTCCCAGGCGAAGGCAACTGAAGTGTCATGTGGAAAAAGGAGGTAACGCGCAGGAGGGTAGCGACGGATGAATACTTACTTTGAGAGAGAGAAGTTTTCATAATGGACGCTCTGATTCAGAGGAGGAACGGGGGGGGGGGGGGGACTGAGTTAAGCGACGAGGAAGCAGGGGTCCAGGGTTCAGGGCGGGGCTTGCAATTCTCACAAGTGGTATTATTTGGCGGGTGATGTCAGTAAATTGGCCTGGCTGCTGGTGGCCCCGCTATTCCAAAGTGACAGAGGGGAACAGTTAACACATTGATGAATGCGGGCTGGAGGCGCAGGCCAAATGCATCAGTCACAATCTCGGAATCAAATCCCACGTGCATCGGGATTTGTTTTTCCACTTCCCCCCTACGCTTTCAGGATGTTGTACCACCCATTCTGTATCCTATACTCGTAGTATACTGTATATTCAGATTCTAAGTGTTTATACGTTACTTATATTAATTCTATAACGTATAATATAACTGATAGGGCATACAGACCCTCATCTGCACCTTTGTTTATTTGCTCATGTGCTTAATTCAGTTAATGATATTGTATATTTTTTGCTTACTTTTATCTTTACTATAGTTTTATTGCCTATATTTATGTCTTTCTACTATTACCCTGCCCATACCTGTACCTCCCCTCCCCCCTCCATCATGCTGCTATGACGCCCCAATTTCCCCCAAGGGAAGGGAATTGCCCCAGATCAATAAAGGATTTGAATAAAATTAAATAAATCTTATCTTTTCTATTGGGAGTCACAGTAATTTTTTTATAAACACATTTATTATTATTACATATATATTTATATTTTATAAACACATACAAAAAACAACAATATTCACAGATCTTTTTTTTTTTACAATAATAAATATATAATAAATGTACATGATTACCAAAAAAAGGGGGAAAACACACTGAGAACCCCCCCCCCCCCCCCCCCCCACGTGAGGTCTAGGCCACCACCACTATCTGACCCCCTCAATCTATAGTGAATTTCAACTGCACTGACAGACCACTCCACACTGTGACTGTTGCCCCCCTCGCTCCACATACGCAAGCTGTCAAAAGCTCCAAATACACAATGTCCAAATACATCAAAATCCATGCTCTGAGAGCGAGAGAATGAGGGGGTTTCCAGCGCAGAGCGACCAGCTTCTTTACTGATGTCAGTCCAGCTTCTTTACTGCTGTCAGACCAGCTTCTTTACTGTCAGACCAGCTTCTTTACTGCTGTCAGACCAGCTTCTTTACTGTCAGACCAGCTTCTTTACTGCTGTCAGTCCAGCTTCTTTACTGTCAGACCAGCTTCTTTACTGCTGTCAGACCAGCTTCTTTACTGTCAGACCAGCTTCTTTACTGATGTCAGTCCAGCTTCTTTACTGTCAGACCAGCTTCTTTACTGCTGTCAGACCAGCTTCTTTACTGTCAGACCAGCTTCTTTACTGCTGTCAGACCAGCTTCTTTACTGTCAGACCAGCTTCTTTACTGTCAGACCAGCTTCTTTACTGTCAGACCAGCTTCTTTACTGCTGACCAGCTTCTTTACTGTCAGACCAGCGTCTTTACTGCTGTCAGTCCAGCTTCTTTACTGTCAGACCAGCTTCTTTACTGTCAGTCCAGCTTCTTTACTGCTGACCAGCTTCTTTACTGTCAGTCCAGCTTCTTTACTGTCAGACCAGCTTCTTTACTGCTGACCAGCTTCTTTACTGCTGTCAGACCAGCTTCTTTACCGTCAGACCAGCTTCTTTACTGCTGACCAGCTTCTTTACTGTCAGTCCAGCTTCTTTACTGCTGTCAGACCAGCTTATTTACTGCTGTCAGACCAGCTTCTTTACTGCTGTCAGACCAGCTTCTTTACTGTCAGACCAGCTTCTTTACTGTCAGACCAGCTTCTTTACTGTCAGACCAGCTTCTTTACTGTCAGTCCAGCTTCTTTACTGTCAGACCAACTTCTTTACTGCTGTCAGACCAGCTTCTTTACTGTCAGACCAGCTTCTTTACTGTCAGACCAGCTTCTTTACTGTCAGACCAGCTTCTTTACTGTCAGTCCAGCTTCTTTACTGTCAGACCAGCTTCTTTACTGCTGACCAGCTTCTTTACTGTCAGTCCAGCTTCTTTACTGCTGTCAGACCAGCTTCTTTACTGTCAGACCAGCTTCTTTACTGTCAGACCAGCTTCTTTACTGTCAGACCAGCTTCTTTACTGTCAGACCAGCTTCTTTACTGTCAGTCCAGCTTCTTTACTGTCAGACCAGCTTCTTTACTGTCAGACCAGCTTCTTTACTGTCAGTCCAGCTTCTTTACTGTCAGACCAGCTTCTTTACTGCTGTCAGACCAGCTTATTTACTGTCAGACCAGCTTCTTTACTGTCAGTCCAGCTTCTTTACTGCTGTCAGACCAGCTTCTTTACTGTCAGACCAGCTTCTTTACTCTCAGACCAGCTTATTTACTGTCAGTCCAGCTTCTTTACTGCTGTCAGACCAGCTTCTTTACTGTCAGACCAGCTTCTTTACTGTCAGACCAGCTTCTTTACTGCTGTCAGACCAGCTTCTTTACTGTCAGACCAGCTTCTTTACTGTCAGACCAGCTTCTTTACTGTCAGACCAGCTTCTGTACTGCTGTCAGTCCAGCTTCTTTACTCTCAGTCCAGCTTCTTTACTGCTGTCAGTCCAGCTTCTTTACTGTCAGACCAGCTTCTTTACTGTCAGACCAGCTTCTTTACTGCTGTCAGACCAGCTTCTTTACTGTCAGTCCAGCTTCTTTACTGTCAGTCCAGCTTCTTTACTGCTGTCAGTCCAGCTTCTTTACTGTCAGACCAGCTTCTTTACTGTCAGACCAGCTTCTTTACTGTCAGTCCAGCTTCTTTACTGTCAGACCAGCTTCTTTACTGTCAGTCCAGCTTCTTTACTGTCAGACCAGCTTCTTTACTGTCAGACCAGCTTCTTTACTGTCAGTCCAGCTTCTTTACTGCTGTCAGACCAGCTTCTTTACTGTCAGTCCAGCTTATTTACTGTCAGACCAGCTTCTTTACTGTCAGACCAGCTTCTTTACTGTCAGTCCAGCTTCTTTACTGTCAGTCCAGCTTCTTTACTGCTGTCAGTCCAGCTTCTTTACTGCTGTCAGACCAGCATCTTTACTGTCAGACCAGCTTCTTTACTGTCAGACCAGCTTCTTTACTGCTGTCAGACCAGCTTCTTTACTGTCAGACCAGCTTCTTTACTGTCAGTCCAGATTCTTTACTGCTGGCAGTCCAGCTTCTTTACTGCTGTCAGACCAGCTTCTTTACTGTCAGACCAGCTTCTTTACTGCTGACCAGCTTCTTTACTGTCAGACCAGCGTCTTTACTGTCAGACCAGCTTCTTTACTGTCAGTCCAGCTTCTTTACTGTCAGACCAGCTTCTTTACTGTCAGTCCAGCTTCTTTACTGCTGTCAGACCAGCTTCTTTACTGTCAGTCCAGCTTCTTTACTTTCAGACCAGCTTCTTTACTGCTGTCAGACCAGCTTCTTTACTGTCAGTCCAGCTTCTTTACTGTCAGTCCAGCTTCTTTACTTTCAGACCAGCTTCTTTACTGCTGTCAGACCAGCTTCTTTACTGCTGACCAGCTTCTTTACTGCTGTCAGACCAGCTTCTTTACTGTCAGTCCAGCTTCTTTACTTTCAGACCAGCTTCTTTACTGCTGTCAGACCAGCTTCTTTACTTTCAGACCAGCTTCTTTACTGTCAGTCCAGCTTCTTTACTGTCAGTCCAGCTTCTTTACTTTCAGACCAGCTTCTTTACTGCTGTCAGACCAGCTTCTTTACTTTCAGACCAGCTTCTTTACTGCTGTCAGACCAGCTTCTTTACTGTCAGTCCAGCTTCTTTACTGTCAGACCAGCTTCTTTACTGTCAGTCCAGCTTCTTTACTGCTGTCAGACCAGCTTCTTTACTGTCTGACCAGCTTCTTTACTGTCAGACCAGCTTCTTTACTGCTGTCAGTCCAGCTTCTTTACTGTCAGACCAGCTTCTTTACTGTCAGACCAGCTTCTTTACTGTCAGACCAGCTTCTTTACTGCTGTCAGACGAGCTTCTTTACTGTCAGTCCAGCTTCTTTACTGTCAGACCAGCTTCTTTACTGTCAGACCAGCTTCTTTACTGCTGTCAGTCCAGCTTCTTTACTGCTGTCAGACCAGCTTCTTTACTGCTGTCAGACCAGCTTATTTACTGTCAGACCAGCTTCTTTACTGTCAGACCAGCTTCTTTACTGTCAGACCAGCTTCTTTACTGTCAGTCCAGCTTCTTTACTGCTGTCAGTCAAGCTTCTTTACTGCTGTCAGACCAGCTTCTTTACTGTCAGACCAGCTTCTTTACTGTCAGACCAGCTTCTTTACTGTCAGACCAGCTTCTTTACTGTCAGACCAGCTTCTTTACTGTCAGTCCAGCTTCTTTACTGCTGTCAGACCAGCTTCTTTACTGTCAGACCAGCTTCTTTACTGTCAGTCCAGCTTCTTTACTGTCAGACCAGCTTCTTTACTGTCAGTCCAGCTTCTTTACTGCTGTCAGACCAGCTTCTTTACTGTCTGACCAGCTTCTTTACTGTCAGACCAGCTTCTTTACTGCTGTCAGTCCAGCTTCTTTACTGTCAGACCAGCTTCTTTACTGTCAGACCAGCTTCTTTACTGTCAGACCAGCTTCTTTACTGCTGTCAGACGAGCTTCTTTACTGTCAGTCCAGCTTCTTTACTGTCAGACCAGCTTCTTTACTGTCAGACCAGCTTCTTTACTGCTGTCAGTCCAGCTTCTTTACTGCTGTCAGACCAGCTTCTTTACTGCTGTCAGACCAGCTTATTTACTGTCAGACCAGCTTCTTTACTGTCAGACCAGCTTCTTTACTGTCAGACCAGCTTCTTTACTGTCAGTCCAGCTTCTTTACTGCTGTCAGTCAAGCTTCTTTACTGCTGTCAGACCAGCTTCTTTACTGTCAGACCAGCTTCTTTACTGTCAGACCAGCTTCTTTACTGTCAGACCAGCTTCTTTACTGTCAGTCCAGCTTCTTTACTGCTGTCAGACCAGCTTCTTTACTGTCAGACCAGCTTCTTTACTGTCAGTCCAGCTTCTTTACTGCTGTCAGTCCAGCTTCTTTACTGTCAGACCAGCTTCTCTACTGTCAGACCAGCTTCTTTACTGTCAGACCAGCTTCTTTACTGCTGACCAGCTTCTTTACTGTCAGTCCAGCTTCTTTACTGTCAGACCAGCTTCTTTACTGTCAGACCAGCTTCTTTACTGTCTGACCAGCTTCTTTACTGTCAGACCAGCTTCTTTACTGTCAGCCCAGCTTCCTTACTGTCGGACCAGCTTCTTTACTGTCAGACCAGCTTCTTTACTGTCAGTCCAGCTTCTTTACTGCTGTCAGTCCAGCTTCTTTACTGCTGTCAGACCAGCTTCTTTACTGTCAGACCAGCTTCTTTACTGTCAGACCAGCTTCTTTACTGTCTGACCAGCTTCTTTACTGTCAGACCAGCATCTTTACTGCTGTCAGACCAGCTTCTTTACTGCTGTCAGTCCAGCTTCTTTACTGTCAGACCAGCTTCTTTACTGTCAGTCCAGCTTCTTTACTGCTGTCAGTCCAGCTTCTTTACTGCTGTCAGACCAGCTTCTTTACTGTCAGACCAGTTTCTTTACTGTCAGACCAGCTTCTTTACTGTCAGACCAGCTTCTTTACTGCTGTCAGACCAGCTTCTTTACTGCTGTCAGTCCAGCTTCTATTGCAATCCATTTCTCTATTGTTGAATTTTTTGAATTTTGATCGTTTGGTCGGACGGTGGCGCTATAGGAACAGGGTCACCAAAAATCAATAGAACGCTCCCAGTATGGGTCATGATTGTGCACCACAAATTTGAAAAGATTTGAACGAAAAGGCATTCGCGATATATTCAAGTTTAGCCTGATGGTGGCACTAGAGAAAAGGTCATAGGTCAAGGTCACAGAATCAATAGGGTTTATCCTCTAGAGGTCATGAATGTGCACCGTGAATATGAAGAGATTGTAATGAAAACTATTTGAGTTATCACGTTCCCAATTAAAGATGTGTTACCTTTGGACTGGCGGTGGCGCTAGAGGAAAGGTCATGGGGTCACACCAAAATCAAAAGGGTTAATTCTCTAGTGGTCACAAACGTCCGCCGTGGATTTTAAAGGATTAAAACGAAAGCCGTTTGAATTATCGCGTCCAGACGCAAAGTCCGCGGAGATGGCGGCGGCGGCTGCGATCGGGGGGTAAATCCATAATATCCCGTTTCGAGGATGCAATAACAACATCAGTGTAGAGAGAACGCTATCAAAACAAAGCTTTGCCTTGCAGTGAAATGTGAGCAAGTCGCTCCATGATTGGAGCAAGCTGCCCCGCGTCGGGGGTGAGGCGGTGCAATAGCAGAGAGTGATTTAACATCAGAAGATTCGTGTTTACATTGTGGAAGTGATACAGACTCGTCAATCAAATGCCTGGCCACCGTCCACCAGCGTCCCTTGAAGTTCACAGGTGTGCAGCGCCTGCTCAGCAGAAACCCATTGTTTTGTTGGCCCGCGATGCGTCGAGCCCCTTATACATTTCAGCGGCTGCGAGCCGTGTGAGATAAGCCGCTGCCAGGGAACATGCAGAAGTAGGTCGTGTGGGAAGCTGGGTGGCGCTGCCAAGCGTTGTCAGAGTCAGTTTCTCTGTTTGTAATTCCCGTTTCCTCTGGGGGGCCTTTCGACGGAGGCAGCCGGCCCAGAGCAATAGGATGTCGGGACGGGGGGAGCGGCTCTGCCAGAGGGGCTAGGCCCATGACAGAGCCGCTCGGGGCACAGGTCACCGGGACCACATGCAACTATACTGGAGCCATGCTGACGCGCCACGCCTAGCAAAGCTCCTGGGCCCTCGGGAATCTGGGTGCAAATGTGCAAGGACTAAATAGATAAGTGTGTAAAATATGGAACATAATGATGTAAAACAATGATTAGGCTAAACTAAGATGGAAGATAAAGATATATTTATAAATGTTCTTGAAGAGTTTGACATGTCGGTGGGAAATAAGCCTTTTTAAAAACTTTGATTCATCGTAATTCAAGTTTACTGGTCTGGTTTACTTCAAAGTGCACAGACATTACAAATGTAAACACAAAGCTATTATAGACTCAAAAGTCTTAAAACTGTAAAACTGGAGTTTAGCCGCCGTCGCATTCTCATACCGGTATGATGTCATCGGCACTGCGCTGTGATCGCCACGCCTCTTTGTGGGAAAGCAACTCGTGGGGAGTCGACAGGGTTCACAATCTACAACTTTAAGTGCACGACAGTTTGGTGCATACTGCACCTGTGTAATGTACACTACTGCACTTGTGTATACTATATACTTACTCGTAGTATATATTTAGATTATAGTGTCTATTGTAACTATATTTATTGTAATGCAAATATAACTGATGATAGGGCATACAGACCACATCTGCACCTTGATTTACACTGCCTACTTGCTCATATGCGTATACTCAGAGTTAATTATATTGTTCTATTGTTTACACTGCCTATTTTAACTTTTTTACTGTACTATAATTTTATTACCTGTATTATGTCTTCTACTGTTACCATGCACTATTTACCCCCCCCCCCCATGCTGCTATGATGCCTGAATTTCCCCCAAGGGGATCAATAAAGGAATAATATCTTATCTTAAACCATGTAGAAGACCATCAAGTCCCCGAAATAGTAATTACCTCTTAGTGTCACCCAGAGTTTCATAAGCGTAATATTAAAGAAAATCATGAAATCAAAATAGATGTTTATGTTCTTTTATCACATATGTCTTGCACTTATTGTCACTTATACACCAGAGAAGCGTGCAGCTAGCCTAGCTTTTGGCCTAAACCACCTCTCCAGGAGTTTTAATCTAGTGTTAGTCTGTGTGCTTCTGTTCATTTGTGCTAAGCTAGGCTATCTTGCAGCTGGATAGTTTTCTACTGAATGCATAGAGAGGAAATTGGTATCTATCTTCTTGTCTGACTGTGGAGAAGACGGTAAGCGCATTTCCCATAATCTTGATGTTGTTCCAAAAACACATTGGAATTGCATGATGTGATAATATCCCTGTAGAAAACCAGTGAAACATTATTTTACAGAATTTCAGAAGCGTAACAGTCTTTTGAATCCTCCGACTTGTGTTGCCAAATAATGTGTTGGCCTTGCCTTGTTTTATTTTTAATCCAGTTTAGAATTACGAGCCAAAGAGCCTAGATTATGGGAACATGGACACATTTCAGTATTACATATTATTATCAGGTGCTATTCACAACGTAGTGTATCCCATTATTGGATTGCAATTGTTTGTTCATTAATATCTAGTGTTTAATGATTGTTTAAATGATTCATCAGGAGTAGACTCCCTGGATCTGTATAGTCTTGAGTCTCAGGGTCAGCCGGGCCAAAACGATTCAGTCGAAAGTGCAGCAGAATCCAACTCTTGCATCAACACGTCTTACCTTTCATCGCAAAGCCGTGATGGATGTAGGAAAAATAATTGGTTCTAGATGTCTGATATCACAATAAGGAGGCGTATGCGGGACGTACTGTAAGCCTTCTCCTCGTGTGTCAACAACTGAGTCAGGAGGAGGCTCCGTCACCAGAACGGTCCGTTCGCATCCGTTTTGGAATGTTGTTGAGGAGCTCATGACGTTCATCTCTTATGACAGGTGTTGGGTGTGCGAGTTCGCTCCGGAAATCCAGGAGTTTTACACTATTTGTTTGAGGAGGTACAGAGGCAATAAAAAAAAACAAGTACTGTACTGATGAAATAATATTGTGGTCAAATACGTTTTCTTTTCATTTTTTTTTACCATACTTGTTGGAACGTCCTGGGAACACTAGTGAAATTAATACGACGATGATCTTTGTTAGACAAACTAACAGAACTTTGTAAGCATTCTATTAGAAACAAGCTCCCAGTACAAATCCTTGAGCTTGTTATTGACCGTATTCACACGGTGGCCATTTTGCTCTTATGTCATGCTCTGGGGCAGGAACAGGGTGGGAAGGAATCCCGACCTGAGCGTGACATAAAAGCAAAATGGCTGCCATGTGAATAATGGTCGATGGGGATCAACGTGCTACATCTCCACATGAGGCATCAACATGTTCCAATATGTTTACGGAATGAAATTGCAACCATGTGTGTCTTCAAAGAACTTTGGGTTCGGTCTCTGAAACGTCTCCCTCCATCATGACACAACAGTACTGAGAGTCTGATTAAGAAAGATTGAACGCTGAGCGTATCGCACCTCTGAAATAACCAAACTAGAATGCTATGCTAATCACCAACTATAAGCAATAATGTGCATGTGTAGAATGCATTGTACCAATGATGGTCATGCATGTACTGTATGTGAATCAAAATTTGTTTGCACATTATAGGTGTGGCTATTCAAATTTTAGACTGAAATGTCTCCAGCAACTGAAATGTTTCCAGCAACTGAAATGTTTCCAGCAACTGAAATGTCTCCAATCAATCAATCAATCAATCAATCAATCAATCAATCAATCAATCAATCAATCAATCAATCAATCAATCAATCAATCAATCAATCAATCAATCAAATGTATTTATATAGCACATTTAAACATGACACTTGTCAACCAAAGTGCTTCCTTCACAAAGGATGCTTGGTTCATACACATACAGCTCATTATAGTAATATTCCACAATTATCACATTTGATAGTAATAATGGCACACAGTCATAAATTCACCAACATGTTGATACATGCAGGACTAGCCTTGAGACAGACGTATGCGTATTACCAGAAACTGAAATGTCTCCAGCACAACTGAAACATCTCCAGCACAACTGAAACATCTGCAGCACAACTGAAACATCTGCAGCACAACTGAAACATCTGCAGCACAACTGAAACATCTGCAGCACAACTGAAACATCTGCAGCACAACTGAAACATCTGCAGCAACTGAAACATCTCCAGCAACTGAAACATATCCAGCACGACTGAAATGTTTCCAACGCAAATCCCCTTAAGGGTGGTGAGCAGGGTTTCCGCTAGCAATTTATTTGGCTGGCCGATAAGATTCAAATGTATCTGCCCTAATATAAACATTTTTACGGCCGTATCATGTGATACATGTGCGGTCATGAAGAAATGCATGAAAACATGGTTAGGGCAAATAATCATAAGTCACAGGAGTCTCCAATAATGTCGAACGGTGATCCATTTTTGGAATCAATTTGTTCTCTGATGTAACAATAGCTTTGTTGGCAGACGACTCCTTCGGACAATTTCACGTTAATTTGGCTGACGTTACATTACCTCACGCTAACACAATTAGCGAGCGCGGTGCAGTGTACTTCATACTTGTTGCCTCGCTGAAAGATTGGTTTGATTTCCATTTTCTTTCGCTGCTGCTCAATGTTTTCAGCATGTTCCTCTTCATTGTAAACGTACATGTAAACTAGTGGGGGGATTTAGTTGATTTTGATTGCTGTTGAACTTGCGAATGTGTGTCGCCAGAAGGTGGCGTCACTGCCAGAAAAGGCACTCTCCCTCTCAGGGCAGTAGTCTACTATGGATTCAGTAAAGCCACAACTGCCACGCAACACATAATCAACACAGTCAATGTAATGTAATTTAATTTAATTTCAAACCTTTATTTCAACTCGTAAGACACTGAGGTTACCCTCATTTATAGGGACGACGAGCTTACAATTGTATGACAATAGGCACAATAGATAAGAATAAGCAATAGAAAATCAGCTAAGACGAGTTACAAGTCGATACACGGTGGTCGGAAATCATACATTTAAATGCAGCAGAACTGGTCACTTCCCACTTCTCGTTTGTCTTTTTTTTTATCTACTTTTTATCCTCCTATTTTTCTGTATTTTTCTCCCATCCCAATTTAGTCGTTATGCCAATTCCCCCCTCCCCTTCCTGGTCGTTGCGCGCATTTGCCCCCCACTTGCTGGTCTAGGGAGCCCTGAAGTCTATCACATGCTTCCTCCGACACATGTGGAGACAGCCAGCCGCTTCTTTTCACCTGGCAGCGAGGACTCTCACTGGGGAAGTGTAACGCGTGGGAGGATCACACAACCTCCCCCAGTTCCCGCCCTCGCTGTGCAGGCGCCCTGACCGACCTGTAGGAGTCGCTGTTTACAATGACCAGGACCCACCCCACCGGCTTCCCACCCGCTAACATTTGATTCGATCCCACTGTCTCTGCGGTGGTAGACAGACGCTTAGTCCGTTGCGCTACCTGGCCGCCCTCACTTCTCGTTTGTCTGAGGACAACAGTTGTGATTGGAGGATCAAGAAAAGAGGACGTGGTTTGAAATAGGTCAATATGCACGTAACGCCCAGCTCCTACCCCAGTCTTGTAGTTCAGGTCTGATGTGGGTGAATTGATTGTCATCCATCATCACTTTAGCTCTAGTTCTCTGCGTTGTTGTTGTTGTTCATTCTGATAGCTTTTCTGACGTCTGAAATCAGACATCAGAGCAACACAGAGCAAAAATACTAAAAAGGCAAATGCAGAATGTCTGTAAATACATACAGGACTGAAATACAGAAAAAAATGCTGGTAGCTGCTCACTAAGATAGAGATTACAAACTGGCAACGAAGTGGTGAATGGACTGGAGCTGTATGGCAGAGGAATTGACGAGATGGTGATTAACTAACATTAACATTAGCTTCTAACTGTAGCAGGCTGCAGCTTGCTGGCTAACGTTAGCTTCTAACTGTAGCAGGCTGCAGTTAGTTTACAAAACATTACCTGTCTATATAACATTGATGAACAAATTATATAGACAGGTAATGTTTTGAACAACTAACGTTACGTTTAGAATGGAAAAGATCGTTAGCTCAAAGCTATCCCGGACAGTTTATCAACTTCCTGTCATTTAGAAATATGATTTTATAGTGAAAATCATTACCAATACGTCCGGAAAAACCTCACGGGAGCATTATAGACTGTCATACAAATGTACAAATGCTATAAGGTGGCAAGAAATGCACTATAAACAATACTTTGCGGCATCGTTTCTTGCGCTAGCTTCTGTTAGCCAGCATTAGCCTTAATTAGCGTGAGCAAGTAAACTAACAGTGAACGTTTTTACATGAAATACAGCCCAAAAACCCTGCTGACAAACGTTTGCTTATTAAATACATTCTATACTATAATAATACAAACGTTTCATTGCCTCTCTGTGACGACAAAGTTGTTTAAATAACGGGAGAAAGGTAGCTAAAACCAATGTATTTGGATGGGACAGGAAGTACCATTCGCAACCGGAAGTCAGCCGGAAGTGCCTACTTTCAGGTTGTGCAAGTGGAGAATCCTGCCATTAGGGGGGGAGAGAGAGAGAGAGAGAGAGAGAGAGAGAGAGAGAGAGAGAGAGAGAGAGAGAGAGAGAGAGAGAGAGAGACCGCCTAGGAAATAGAGAGGGATGTAACAGAAGGCAATGAATGATTTTACATCAGTATTATAATGGGTGCTCACAGAAGTGCCAATACTCATATAATCTGAAAGTGTAAGAAAACAAAGTGTCTCTCCTGCGCTACCTCTATGCAGAATGTGTATCCATTCACGAAACATTATGCATTTTCAGTGAAAGGTCAGATGTAACGATGTATCGCTGTTATCTCCTGAATGTTCCGAGGTGAACATTAGCAACTTCAACTTCCAAACTAAGAGGCTCTGATGATGGGCGATACATTTGAAAATATTCTAAATACGATAGAATTCTCTTCACTGTACTGTCTATTTTTAATTCTACATGCAGGGGGGAAACAAATGCAATGTAAAAGTTTGGTTAATACATGTTTTTAATGAATTGTAATTATTATAAATTGTAATTATAATTAATTTTTTTTGCCTTTTGTCTATGAATCAACCTTATATTCTTCTTCAAAGCACCTGTTTTCTAACCATGGCTCCGTTGAACACCCAAAAGTCTCAATGGGGCTGTGGGAGAAATGTCTGGAAATGGGTTCCGAGGAAAGGTTTGGTCTTGGGGATAGGGGTGCATGAAATTGGATTATAGTGGAATACCTAAAGCCAATATTTTCCCTTTCTGGTAAATTACCCAATGAGCCCCACTCCACAACCGGCTGTTGTGTGGCAGTGAAAGGGTTAACCTTTATTGTCGCAGTGAAAGGGTTAACCATTTTGGTAGTGCGGCAGTGAAAGGTTTTAAGGCAGAGTTCAACAACCAGATTTCAGATAACACACTGCTAAGATCTGTCAAAAAGACACTCTTTTGAACTTTTAGTGCAGACAAGTGTCTCTTTGAGAGTTCAAATGCATGGGAACCATTACGGAGAACTATATACAATGTAAATATATACAGCGCGGTGTAAATTGTCCAGCGGCCCGGTTAGACCAAGCAGAACTCTGCGTAATCGGATGCTAAGGTTACGTGAACGTGCCGGCGCGACCCGATACCTGTGTAATTTCCCCCTCTCTCTCTCTCTCTGTTTGCGCACAATAATCCATTTTACGGTTATTGCGTTTTTTTCAAGTGGAGAATTAAGTAATTCTTTGTTCTTGTCCTTCATTTTGCTGTTTGTTCAGCGATCCTCGGGTCAGGACCGTTGACGCAGGGGTGGTCATTTTCCTCCGGAGTTTATGATACTCCCTGCATGAATCGCTCTTTGAAGGACCCCCTTCCTTCCACGCAAGAACATTCTCTGTATCCGGCCTGTGAACCGGCGCTACCCTGCTCCTTTTGAAAATGTCTCTCTGTCTCTCTCCCTCTCTTTCTTTCTTTCTTTCTCTCTCTCTCTCTGTCTCTCTCTCTCTCTCTCTCTCTCTCTCTCTCTCTCTCTCTCTGTCTCTTTATTTCTCTCTCTCTGTCTTTCTCTCTCTGTCTCCCCCTCTTTCTTTCTTTCTCTCTGTCCCTCTCTCTCCTCTCTCTCTCTCTCTCTCTCTCTCTCTCTCTCTCTCTCTCTCTCTCTCCCTCTCCTTCCTTTGCTCTCTCTCTTTCTCTCTCTCCTTCTCTTTCTCTCTCTCTCTCTTTCTCTCTCTCACACTCTCTTTATCTCTCTCTGTCTCTCTCCCTCTGTTTCTCTCTTTTTCTTCTCTTTTCATACCACGGTCTACACGTGTGTCATGTAAACTTCGACATTCCCTGGGAAGTTGTTAGGGTAGGAAGAGGGAGAGAGTGGGTAAGAGTCAGCCTTTTCCAAAAAGGCCAAGGCAAACATTCCCTTTATTGAGAAACAGTACCTGCTGATGTGCACTCTGCTAGTCGCTCTTCCTCAAGGCGCACACTGTCTGAAATCAAAAGGTGTATTGATGGAGGAACTCGACCCTTCAGGTTAAATTGGAACTAGTCCCCCCCCCCCCCCCCCCCCTATTGGACTCATAATTGCACCATTTATATGGACGCGAGGGAAAAGGTGGAGTATGATCCTAGAGGAGAGAAATGAAGACGTGATGACAATAAGACTATTTAAGGAATATTTTATTATAAGAATCTGGTCTGAAGTTATCTTGTTCGTCCTGCGATTCGACACATTCCATACTCACATAGGCATGTAGTTTCAGGGAGGGGGGGGGGGGGGCGGGGGTACAGGGGACATGTCCTCCTCAATATTGAGAAGAGGTACATTCGTCCCCCTTAAAAAATATAGCTAACCAAAAGAGGTAAAAATAAATAAATAAGGGGGTTAAAACATTTATATATCCTTCTTATCTGTAACTATATTAACCAACCTAAAACATGTGTGATGTGTTTTGAATGTGCAGAAACAATACAGGAGAATTAATATTTGAAAGCAATACAGAACCGCCTGAGAGCCATACTGCTATTACTGTATATTCTTGTCAGTGGGTACCTGAATGTTGTCTTTTCCTTTACATAAATAAAGACATTTCCACCATAAATTGATGCAGAAAAGTCACAAATTGCTGCTCAGAAGTTCACCAAAATGCAGGAAATTAAGTGTTTGACGCTCAAAGTCTCCCTTCCCCCCCATGTTGAAGCCGAACACACCCTTGCATACGCAGGTCAGGTGGCAACAGCGTCCAGAAACCGTCCAAAGCACCCCTCACCGACAGACGGTTAAGGTGCGGCAGACCACCAGCGGAACGGACAGCTGACTGCTTTCTCCACCGTAATCCTGCAGGAAAGCGCAGGGCTCTCTCCCAGTTTCTCACCCCACATATCAGGAGCGCTCGCTGGCTGGGAGGGAGGGGATCAGAGGAAATAGGTGCTCCAGGCCCAGACTGCACCCACTGCCAATAGACCTCTGCATAAACATCAATGGAGCAGCTGGCAACGAGTGTGTACACAGTATATACTCTTTATATACAGTACACTACTTTATATTACAGTACACTACTTTATATACAGTACACTACCTGTCCTTTCCCCACAATGATGGAACGAACTGCATGCCCACCACAGTTAGGACAGCCGAAAGTCATCCAATCTTTTGCCGTCGACTAAAGACGCACTTCTTCAACCATTATCAGAAATGATTTTTTTTTTATAATAATCTAACCCTATTGATTGATTGCTTGAAAATGTTATTAACAGATTGCAGAATGGGTACAATACAGTACGGCTCAATACACACAATTGTTAAGGGGATGCAGACCAGAGAAACATCAGGGTCCCCGATTTTCAATTCATAACAAACACCTACTGTAACTACAGTAACCTTACTGTCATGCACTTGTCCTAATATACTAACCTACACTGTAGCACTCAACACTTTGATGAACATTGTTACTCAGTTGATAAGAGTTGTACCCTTCCTGATGATTTGTTGTATAGAACTTGTAAGTCGCTTTGGATAAAAGCGTCAGCTAAATGACTAAATGTAAATGTAAATGTACCTGCATAATACTACTTATACACCTGCATAACTCTGTATGATAGCATGTACAATAATGCCCTTATAAGAGCGTGTATATATATATCTATCCACATCTGTCTGTACGTACATGTTTTTACATGTCTGTAGAAACTATATCTATATCTGTACATATCCCTTACCTACTCTTACTAGTTATGCTGCTGGCCAGTATAATAATAATACACTTTATTTGTATAGCACCTTTCATACAGAAACTGCAGCTCAAAGTGCTTCACAACAGAAAAAAGACTATGAATAAAATGAGCACATAAAGTGCAGAGATATAAAATCACAGTATGACTTACTACTACCATAGTGTCTTTATACCTGTATCACTGGACATATTAATATACTATATCAATATCTGTACTTATCCCTTAAATGCTCTTACTAGTTACGCTGCTGGCCAGTATGACTTACTACCATAGTGTCTGTATCACTGTACATATTAATACTACAACTCTGTACATTAGCACTATTACTCATTTATATATTTTATACCCAGTTTATTCACCTGTACATTGTATATTACTATTGCACTTTAATGTTACATTTGCACTCTGGTTGAATGCCAAACTTCTTTATACAAACTATAACGCATTAACATCAGTGGTTCTCACGCTCAATCGCGAGTTACTGTACCACACTATATTAGCTATATTGGTGCACAAACTGCACATGAAAGATTACCCATCTTTTGTGGATTAGCAGTACACTAATGTAAACACGACCACATCACACCCATCCTCCACTCACTTCACTGGCTCCCCATCACCACCCGGACTGAATACAAAATATCCCTTATGAGTTCTGACCTATCAATGCATCCACGGAAATGCCCCCCCCCCTACCTCAACGATCTCCTCACCCCAGAACCCTCGACCTGTAACCTTCGCTCCGCCAACACAAACCGCCTCCCTCCCCCCCAGGACCAAGCTCCGCACCATGGGCGACCGGGCCTTCTGCTCGGCTGCTCCTCGCCTATGGAATGCCCTCCCTGACTACCTCAGAGCACCACAGACCACTGCTTCCTTTAAAAGAGAACTTAAAACATACCTCTTCACAAAAGCCTTCCCTTAGTTTTAACCTTTTTATACATGCCTTGCGTGTTTTATCCCTTTTTTATGTTTTTATGTCTTGTTTTTTAATTGCCTATGTTTTTAAAGTCTGTTTTTACTCTGTAGCTCTCTGAGATTTGGTTTCCAAATATAGAGTGCACTATAAATCGAATGTATTATTATTATTATTATTATTATTATTATTATTATTATTATTACTAATGTTAGCTACTGTACATAGCAGGATGCTAGGCTACACAATGTAAAATCACAGTAGAGGGTTGCACCTCCTACACAATTTAGTAGAGTTACTGGACTACTTATTATAATTATAACATAAGCACACAGAGCAACCTACACTCATTGGCGGGAATGTGCTGTCGGCTAGCTGGTCCGTATCCGCTTCCATTCATTTGTGCTAAGCTAAGTTTCAAACAAGCTTGTTTTGCACTGGATCTACAGGTCTGGAAAAAAACATACATTTAGTGTCAGAATGTTCAGAACACCTTCAACCTGCATATAACCCCTCTATATACTTACTTATACACCTGCATATAACCCGTAGCTCTGTATGATAGCATGTACAAATGCTATATATATACTGTAACTGAGGGGTACAATTCCCTGACTGTATTGAGAGTATGGTATATTAAACCACTACTTAGTTATGTACTTTAATTACTGGCCATACAGTACATGAATATATATGGTGAACACCCACACAAGAACACGGCATTGACACATAAAGTTCTATTTGGAGGGTATTTATTATTATCAGAGCAAGCAACGTTAGGTTACAGATTGAGAATTATACTCGCGCTTGTAAGGCGAAGAACACACGTAAAGTAGGTCAAGAGCGTAAGTCAATGAGAATAGTAAGATGGGTCTAAACTGACGCCACCTGTGGCATAGCAATTACATAAGGCACACTAGTACCAGCTGGAGACACTGGGGGGTTCCCTCCGGGTGTAAGGCCGGCAGGGTAGAGGAACGTTCGGGTGCAAAGTCTGGGTCAACGCGGAATAACGAGGCTCCAGATACAGGAGCCAGTGCAGTACTCCCTTGATCCGTAGACAAAGCAACAGCTATAATCCAGTATGCTCGACAGCATGGATGAAAGCTAGCCAGCCTCTTCCTAGAGGCAGGCTCGAGTGATGCTCCTCACGGGGGGTAGATCCCACACGATAGTGGGGTAGACGGTTCTCTGCTCCAGCAGTCACGGTACCAAACCAATATAATCCAACCAGAAAAGGTTCTGCAGTCGCCGGTGTAGGTTCTCCGGTGTACATATCCAACGGTTCTCGTCTAGGACTCCTCGGGTGGGGGCACGAGTTTAGGCCGCCCAGCCTGGATAAGTGCACTAGCTATATACACGACGAACCGGTGGTAATGCTGGTCACTGAAGAACGGTAGCCGCACGATACACTATAAATGATAGACTATTACTTCACATTAGAATAAGTCGAACTCAACGGTACTGCGTTAAACTCTGACACTTTAGCAATCTATTCGCACGTGGTTCTCAAGGCTCTATTCAGAGGCAAAGTTGCCCACTTCACTACACGTTGTCTCGTGGTTCCACCTGCGCCGTATTTATACGTAAGGTGAATTATCTAGTGCCAACCTCAGTTCTGTCTCGTATTACTGCGCAAACCTGGACATGTTGAGACATGCCTTGGCGTTGCCTTTGAACTTGCCGTTGGGGGTATGGTCGTTGGCGCCTAGGGGTCGCTGTCCAATAGGAGAACGAATATTATGGTCTGGTTTGTACCCAGGTAAAGGGATATTCCGTGTATATATACAAAGAATATACAAGGGATATCAAACGATATACAAATATTATACAAGGGATCTCAATTAGTCCGCATCTAATTAGATAAAGCAAAGACAGATGAATCGTCTTGTCAACTACTCAATGTCTGTTGTGGGGAGTAGGGCAATTCACAAAGTCAGTGGGTCATGATCGTCATCAAGGGAGTCAGGGAGCCTTGGCAACTCTATCAGCCTCGCCACGGGTCGGGTGTATGTCCGTCCCTGGATAAGAACTTCTGCCGCTCTGACCTTTCCGTCGGCACCAGTGATCACTTTGCTCACGCGGCCGGCCGGCCACATAGCTCGGGGTAGTGACTGGTCCACGATCATGACGACTGTGTCCTCCGTCAAGTTGTCTCTATCTTTTACCCATTTCTGGCGGGTTTGTAGAGACGGTAGGTAGTGGAGGAGGAAACTGTTCCAAAACTTGTCAGCCAATACTTGACTGTACCTCCACATTCTTCGGCCGTTCGCTTCTTCAGGTCTGTACACCGTCTGTGGGAGCGCGGGGTCCAGCCGCCCCATCAAGAGAGTGTTGGGGGTGACTGGGTCGACATCAGCTACATCACTTGAGACGTAACCGAGGGGCTTTGAGTTCAATACTCCCTCGATCTCTGTGAGGACTGTCGTGAGGACTTCTTCAGTCACGGTCTGGGCCCCAAGCACGGCGTACAGGGCTGTCTTTATTGAACGTACTTCTCGTTCCCAGGTTCCCCCGAAGTGAGGGGCGTTCGGGGGGTTAAACTGGAAGTCAATCTGAGAGGGAGTGAGGTGGGTCTTAAGTTCTGGGCACATGGCTTGGAAGCTCTCTCTCAGCTCTCTTTCTCCGCCTTTGAAGTTTGTCCCGTGATCAGACAATAATATAGACGGTTTTCCTTTTCGCGCTGTGAATCTCCGGAAGGCCATGAGGAATGAGTCCGTACTCATGGTCGGAAGGAGTTCTATGTGTATTGCTCAGGTGGTCATGCATTTGAATACAATGCCCCACCTCTTCTCCGTCCCTCTTCCTTTTTTCACGTAAAGCGGGCCGAAGCAGTCCATGCCGGTGGAGTGAAAGGGCTTGTCGCCAAGTCGGAGGCGACAGGGAGGCAGGTCAGCCATCCTGGGTATACTGGGCTGTGCTCGCCACTTGCGACAGTCTAGACAGGTCCGCTGGAAGCGTCGTACTGCTTCTCTTCCATTCAGTATCCAATAGCGACGTCGGATCTCAGCGAAGACTCTCTCTGCCCCAGCGTGGTGCACATCCTCGTCGTATTTCTTTATGATGAGCTCGGTGACCTTGTGTCGGCTGTTGAGGACTATAGGGAACTTGACGTCATCCGTTAAGTCCGGGGCTCGTCTCAGACGACCACCCACTCTGATGAGGTCATGGGCGTCGCGCTCAGGAGCCAGGTGGAGCAGTCTGCTGTCTGACGGGACTGGCTTTGATCCCTGCAGACAGTCTAGCTCCTCGGGGAACGAGTCTCTTTGGGCTCGCTGTAGCAGAAGGAGTTCTGCTTCTTCGTAGTTAGCGGCGTTAATGTCAGTAGTGGAGGGAACCTCAGGGTGGTGCCACAGGAATGTCTCCAACTGCGCACTCTCAAGGGTGGGGCAGTCGTCTATGTTAGGGTCGGTGGGGACTGGTGTGTGCGTCAACCCACAGAACATAGATTTCTTCATCTCTGCCTCCTCTTGACTAGCCTCCCGTGGGGTGGGGTTAGGCCACTCTTCTTCCGGGAGCTTGAGGAACTCGGGACCGTCACTGTAGATATTGTGACGTGTGAGGTCATCTAGGGACATCCCCCGTGTGATGACATCTGCTGGGTTCTGTTTCGTGTCCACGTACTTCCAGCATGCTGATTCTGTTAAGTCTTGGATCTCTGTGATTCTGACTCCCACGAAGACCTTGTATCTACACGAATCGGACTGGATCCATGTGAGTACGGTCATGGAGTCTGACCACAGGATTGTTCTTTGCACCGGGATGGTGAGTTCACGTTGGATTAACGTGGCGAGTTGCGCGCCTACCAGGGCTGCGCAGAGCTCTAGACGCGGGATCGATTGTTGCTTGCGGGGGGCTATCCTTGAGCGAGCCAGGATGAAGGCTGTGTGTATTTCTCCTCCCTCCTCTCGGGCCCGCAAGTAGGCCACCGAGCCGTAGGCTACTTCTGAGGCGTCGCTGAAGACGTGCAGGTCCATCTGGCACGTCTCCAGCCGCACTGTGGGTGGGAAGTAGCTGCGGCGTATGTTCACATTTGGGAGCGAGTTGAGTTCCTTTTCCCACTCTCTCCAGGTGGAAGCGAGGTGGTCGGGTATGGGGTCGTCCCAGCCCTGTTCCTTGTCCCACAGCTCTCGTACAATCATTTTTGCCCTGGTGGTGTAAGGTAGGATACATCCCAACGGGTCATATTGTCTGGCGAGTGTTCTGTATACACTCCGTCTGGTGGTCGGTAGAGAAGTCGACCTTCCCTGCTCCGTGGTCAGGGGTGTGTATCTGTAATGGAGCGAGTCTTTTTATTTATTTTTTTTTCCCTTTTTTTTCTCTTTTTTTTTTTTTACCCATCACCCATACAAAAAACAGGAGACGAAAACACAAACAAAGGGGCGAGCACCAGCATAGATCCCGGACCGGCACACATCCAACATCCATCCCTACCCGTCCCCACACACACACAAGAAAAACAACAAACAACAACAACAATAATAACAGCAAACAAATAAGAAATTAATAGAAAAAAGAAACCAACCAAAAAACTAAAAATTTTAATAAAATAATAATAATAAGTAAAAAGGCTTGAATTTTCATTGTAGGTATACAGTAGCTGTAGGCCTAAGGGGTGTTCCCCAACAATTGATCAGTAGATCATCACTGTTTCCTGTTACTTAAAATCTTCCTTAAAGACTGATCTGTCTGTCAACTAGTACCCCTCCATAGTTTAAAGAGACCCCATCTTTTTCCCAGCATATTTTCATTCTTATTGATTTTGTAGGTTACCTTTTCCATACTATATATGTCCTCTACAGTTTCTAACCATTTGTTTACTTTCGGGGGTTCAAGTTTTTTCCAAGCTCTTGTAATTTGTTTAAGTGCTGCAGCTCTCAAAATAAAAAAAAAGGTATAGTTCTTCTTTTTGTAGGTTTTTGGGGCGTGTTCCTAAGAGTATATCATGTTTTTCTATACCCACTTCCTTAAACATCTGTTCCATTATGTCTAGAATATTTGACCAGTAGATTTGAATTTTTTTACATGTAGCGAGTCTATTTTGAAGCGCCAGACTAGTCCTAATGTCATTTCTTGGGCTTCACCTGGGATGGTCGCCATCCAGGTCTCGCTGCTTGCTGCCTTGTTCTCTGGGGAGAGGCTGCGCAGTACTTGAGGGTCGCTGCTGGCCCACTGCCGGAGATCAAAGCCGCCTTTGATCAGGGAGGCGCGGAGCTTGAGTAGGAGGGCTTCGGCTTCTTCTGGCGTCGAGACGCTTTGCAGACAGTTGTCCACGTAGAAACTCCTCTCTACACTTTGTCTGACCTCCTCGTCAGCTGCTGGGTCCTCTGCGACATGTTTTTGCAGTGCGAACGTAGCACAGCATGGGCTGCATGTGGTTCCGAAAGGGAGGACCTCCCATTGGTAGATGGATGGTTGCTCATCCCTGATCCTCTCTCTCCATAAGAACCGCAGCAGGGGCTTGTCCTCTTCCACTAGTCGCACCTGCAGGAACATCCCTTTGATGTCGCCGCTGATGGCCACCTTGTCTTGGCGGAAAACGTAGCAACACGCCTAGTAGAGAGGGGCCGAGTGTTGGGCCGGGCAAGAGTTCTTTATTCAGATTCTGTAGTCCGATCTGGTAGCTGCAGTTGAACACAATACGATCCTTGCCATTGTGGTGGACCTTGTGGTGGGGCACGTACCATGATTCGGTCGTCTGGTCGGCCTCTTGAATGTCAATTTTCTTTATGTGTCCCACTGTGATTAGCTTGTCAATCTCAGCGCGGTACACAGTGGCTTGAGTGGGGTCTTTGGCTAGACGCCGCTCAGTGTTCAGTAGATATCGCTCCGTCGCTTCTTTTGAGGCGCAGAGGGTGGGCATACCCTCTCGCCTCAAGAGTGGAGTTGCGTATCTCATCACTCCATTGACCTCGACTCTCTTTGTCCTCTGCTCGAGGAGGGTTATGGCATAAGTGTCTTCCTTTGATCGAACGAGTTTCCTTTCATTCTTAAAGGGCATTGCGTCTAATGTCCATAGCCTCTCGACGTGCTGTAAGAGGGTGGTGTCTTCTTCTTTTATTCTTGAGTGGAGGCAACGAGTGGCTGCTGGTCGGTTGGGAGACCTGGAGAGGGGGCCTTGTAGTGTCCATCCTAGGCGGGTCTCGACTGCTGCTGGACAGCCTCTGGGCCCGATGTGGACCCGGTCCGTTGGGACGATGAGGTGTGCGTGGTCGGATCCTATGAGCAGGGTCGGGGTGGCGCCGTCGATGAGCGGTATAGGTAGTTGACGTAGGTGCACGTATTTTTCCATCAGCTTGGGGATGGGGTAGGTGTACTGTGACAGGCCTATGTCTTGGCTGGTGAAGGCGTTAGTAATCCTATACTGCTTCTCGGGCTGCCCGACTGCTGCGATCGTGAAGGAGACATTTTCACCCTTTATGGTCTTCAGGTCTCTTCTTATAGTACGGATTGTCATTGTTTCTTCGCTCCCCCGCATACCCAGCCGGGCTGCGGCGGATGCGAGGAGGAGAGTCTTTTCTGACCCATCGTCCAGGATGGCGTAAGTGTCCATGACCTTGTCCTCGTAGCTTAATATCACTCGGACCACTTTCAAGAGCACTCGGGAGCTCCCGCTGCTGGCGGGGTCGATATACATGACGTTCACTCTCGAGCTACTTGGGGGTGCGAGTTTCTTCTTGTTGCTGTCATGCAAGACATCCAAGTGGGCGCCGTCACACTTGCTGCATTTCTTCTTTAAACAGCACTCGGCTGCCATATGGCTGCGCGCGCAGCGGCGGTTGGCTTTGATCCACTGACTCACCTCGTCAGCGGTCATCTTCTTGAAAGTGTCACATTGAGACAGCCAATGTTCTTTCTCACAGTACTGGCATACAATCTTCCACTTCTCTTTCGTCGAGGGGGTGTTGTGGTTCTTGTGCTGCGGTACTGATTCGGCTTGGTGCATAACGGTCACCGACCGGCGGTTATCATTAGATCTCCGAGGTCCATCTCTTGGGCTTGGTCCACTCCACACGAACGTATCCAGTCGTAGGCTGCTGACTTCTCTCGCGAGGAAGTCGGCCAGGTCTAGGAGGGATGGCTCGGGACCGTCGGGATCACGGTGGTCTCTCTGCCGCCGAAAGCGCTCTTGGCGGGCTGGAGGGAGCTTCTCTAGTATTCGTTCTACATTAGAGTTAGCATATAGTTCATGTCTCCCTTTTTCCTTTTGGGACCCCAGCATCCCTACCAGGGATTGTACCTTGATAGAGAGGTCATCCAATGCTCTATTGTCTTTGGCTGGGGGGAGACGGTCAATATTTCTTATTTCTTGTATCACGTAGTCCCATATGCGTCCATAACGCTGGTCGAGGGCCACTAGAGCCGCGGAGTATGGGGTGCTTGAGTTGGAATATGCCAGCGCTATATTATGCGCTCTGGGCACCTTGAGATGCTTGAGGAGGATGGCATATTTGTACGACTCATCAGGGACGTCGGACATCATAGTCTCTAAGCACATCCGTAATTCCGTGTACTGTGCTCTGTCCTCGTGCGTAAAGTCTGGGAACGTCGGTGTGCCAAGGTACGATGCCATGGATGGCTGGCACATCGGTGAGTGTTGGGGAAGAGGCCTCCTGGGCGAGTCTCCCCGTGCGTGTTGTCGTGGGCTGGTGCTTGGTGGGTACCAGAGGCCGGGTACCCAGGTGCTGTTCCTCGGTGCTGACTGTGCGTCAAACTCACCCGAGTCGGGGGTTTGTAGCGCAGTGACTCGGGGGTGAAGTCTGGGCTGTACTGGGCCTCCTGGTCCTGAGTACGTTGCTGCTGGTGGGCTTGACCTTCCTCCTCTTCCTCTTCCTCTTCTAGGTCTTCTAGGTCTTGAAGTCTTCTATTCAGTCTCTCGGCGGCGTAGGCCGGTTCTTCCCGGTTGCTGGGTCTCGTATGGACCGGTCGGGGAGGGGGTTCGGAGACGTAGATAGGATCCTTCTGTTGGCCGGGTTCCGGGTCACTTGGTCGGGTAGGGGAAGGTGCCCTAGACCCTTGTCGTGATGATGTCCTGGAGCTCCGTGCGGAGAGAGGGGTGTCACCCTGGCAATCAATTGTTCTATTATCTGCGCCTGCAGCCGGTCGCGCTCTGCTTCGCGCTGGGCGTGGGCTGCGTCGCGCTCTGATTCGCGCTGGGCATGGGCTGCGTCGCGCTGTGCATTGGCGGCGGCGCGCTGTGCATCGGCGCGGTCTCTTTCAATGTTCTCTTCCGTCTGGAGGCGTCTGGTCTCCAGTCATATGCGGTCGTCTTCACTCCTTTGTTGCGCCTGGAAGCGCTCTCGCTGGGTTGCAGAGTGTTCGCGTTCACTAAGGGCTTGCGCTTGGAGTTGCGCGTGAAGGCGCTCTCGTTGGTCTGCAGATTGTTCGCGCTCGCTCGTCTGTTGAGCCTGAAGGCGTTCTCTTTCCATGGTAGAGTGTTCGCGCTCACTTAGTTGTTGCGCCCGGAGGCGCTCTTGTTCCATGGAAGAATGTTCGCGCTCACTAAGCGTCTGTGCTTGGAGTCGATCGCGTTCAGTGGAGGCTGCCAGGGTGGCGATGAATGCCTGCGCCAGCATCTGGTCCGCTTCGCTGGGGGATGACACTGACGGAGGTGATCGGCTTCTGGCAGTGCTCGTTGGAGATCTGTTCTCTTGGCGCGCCCCGAGGTCCATCTCCTGGGCGCGCTTCTCTTTTGTTGGTGTGTCGGGTTCTGTCCCTGGAGCGCTTTCTTTATCCTGGAGCTCTCCGGGGATTATACCGTTGACGTTGTCTGGGGGTATAGTCATGTCATGTCCCCCCTGGTCCCCCCCGTGAGCTTGGTCAGTTTCGTTAGAACCCACTAGGGTCTCTACTGGCAGGGTCGCCTGGTCGGTAGGATTTGACATGCTTTGACTATCCGCTTTATCCGCATTTAACGTCTGTTTAAAGCTAGGTATTAGACTGACAGCGTATTCCTCCAGATAAGGAGGTGGCTGACGTCTGCGCTGCGGGCGTTCTAGCTTGGGAGAGCCGCTTGGGGAGTGTTCACCGCTGGCCATGGTTAATATCAATATTATATTAGATATTACACTGATACCCTCTGGCTCGAAGGACCAATTGTAACTGAGGGGTACAATTCCCTGACTGTATTGAGAGTATGGTATATTAAACCACTACTTAGTTATGTACTTTAATTACTGGCCATACAGTACATGAATATATATGGTGAACACCCACACAAGAACACGGAATTGACACATAAAGTTCTATTTGGAGGGTATTTATTATTATCAGAGCAAGCAACGTTAGGTTACAGATTGAGAATTATACTTGCGCTTGTAAGGCGAAGAACACACGTAAAGTAGGTCAAGAGCGTAAGTCAATGAGAATAGTAAGATGGGTCTAAACTGATGCCACCTGTGGCATAGCAATTACATAAGGCACACTAGTACCAGCTGGAGACACTGGGGGGTTCCCTCCGGGTGTAAGGCCGGCAGGGTAGAGGAACGTTCGGGTGCAAAGTCTGGGTCAACGCGGAATAACGAGGCTCCAGATACAGGAGCCAGTGCAGTACTCCCTTGATCCGTAGACAAAGCAACAGCTATAATCCAGTATGCTCGACAGCATGGATGAAAGCTAGCCAGCCTCTTCCTAGAGGCGGGCTTGAGTGATGCTCCTCACGGGGGGTAGATCCCACACGATAGTGGGGTAGACGGTTCTCTGCTCCAGCAGTCACGGTACCAAAGCAATATAATCCAACCAGAAAAGGTTCTGCAGTCGCCGGTGTAGGTTCTCCGGTGTACATATCCAACGGTTCTCGTCTAGGACTCCTCGGGTGGGGGCACGAGTTTAGGCCGCCCAGCCTGGATAAGTGCACTAGCTATATACACGACAAACCGGTGGTAATGCTGGTCACTGAAGAACGGTAGCCGCACGATACACTATAAATGATAGACTATTACTTCACATTAGAATAAGTCGAACTCAACGGTACTGCGTTAAACTCTGACACTTTAGCAATCTATTCGCACGCGGTTCTCAAGGCTCTATTCAGAGGCAAAGTTGCCCACTTCACTACACGTTGTCTCGTGGTGAAGGCTTTACTAGTAATGAACGAATTGCTGCTTTTTCCACCTGCGCCGTATTTATACGTAAGGTGAATTATCTAGTGCCAACCTCAGTTCTGTCTCGTATTACTGCGCAAACCTGGACATGTTGAGACATGCCTTGGCGTTGCCTTTGAACTTGCCGTTGGGGGTATGGTCGTTGGCGCCTAGGGGTCGCTGTCCAATAGGAGAACAAATATTATGGTCTGGTTTGTACCCAGGTAAAGGGATATTCCGTGTATATATACAAAGAATATACAAGGGATATCAAACGATATACAAATATTATACAAGGGATCTCAAGCAATAAATATATATATTCGGTTTAATCTGACCCTTTGTAACATATACAGTACTGTATTCTTTTTCATTCTCACCACATATACGTATCCACACCTGTCTGTATTTACCTGCACTGTAGATACTATATCTATTATGTACATATCCTACTCTTACTAGTTACGCTGCTGGACAGTATGACTACTACACTACCATACTGTAGGGTGACTATATTGTGATTTCCAAAAAAAAGGACACTGTGCCCCCAGCCTCAAGATACTTAAATGATACTCGACGTTTACTCAAAGATGCCTTATCATTTTAATAGGTACTATTAGAGGTTTTGCAGCGTAATCGTCCGTTATTCTAAAACGATGCTCAAGAGACTTATCTGTGTTTGCAAACGCCTTGCTCGTTAATTTAACCGCCCCTCTCCGAGAGTCACCGTCTGAACCCCTGGAGTTTCTCCCGGTATTTGTGACGGCCGCGGCTCATCTGTTGTGTGGAGCCTCCAGCCCCACGTCACCTCCCGGACCCCGCCGTCCTACCACCGTCTGCCAGGTAGACAGCCGCTGCATCTCTTGATCTGGATCCATAGGAGGCTTCACCATGGTGATCGGATATCCTGCACGCCATATCCAATTCTTTGAGCTCTTTGAAAATGCTTAGCAGCGTACAGCTTCAGGTTCAGGTTCACCGTCGCCATTTTCTTGTCCTGACGTGTTATCATTCTCTGCCATTTTGTCGTCTTTTTTGGTTGTAAGCGTGTTTGCCCTACGTCTTGTGATAGCCCCTTTATCCTTACTAAGAAACATCTACCCATGGTGTTGTCAAAATCTAATTTTCGGGGCTATATTATTAAACTACCGGGGAGCTCGAGAATTAGGCTGTCATATCGTCTGCCGTCACTGGGTTGGGCACAGAGAACCGGTTCTAATAGGAACCGGTTCCTAACTTCCAGTTCTGGAACCGGAAGTAACATATTTGCATTTCGATTCCTAATTTCGATTCCTAAAAAAAAATGTACTTTGTTAATTAATATCCTAGTTACAGTACAGCAACCAAATTAAACTGTATCAAGTCAACATTTATGATTTAAAAAAAATAATTAAATCTCGTGCGAAATAAGCTGTGACCTGTTTTGACCTGCACCTCAACGAATCGGAATCGAGAATCGTTTAGAACAGGAATCGAAATGGAGAATCGGAATTGGAACCGGAATCGTTCAAATCCAAACGATGGCCAACCCTAGCCGTCAGACCGGAAGTCAGTCGATGACCATCCATTTGAATCGAATCTAATAAAAAAATTATCAGAGATGGTCCAATGTTTACCGCTATCTCTATGGTTAACCCTTTCACTACCAACCGACGGTTAACCATCTGTAGTGTGGTAGTGAAAGGGTTAACCTTCTGTAGTATGGTAGTGAAAGGGTTAACCTTCTGTAATGTGGTAGTTAAGGGTTAAGGGAAGAAAATAGCCAGACTCAAAAAGTCAACATCTCCCAAAGGAGGTGAATGGAACCTATGCCGCTCTAGTCTCCTAAGGGGGGCGGGGGTCAACAGGTCAGTAGATTTTTCGGAGTTATCTTTATTATGCATTAAACTTTACTAGAAATCTCTGTTAGCCGACTCCTCACTTTCCCGACCCAATACCACCACCACAACAGCCAGAGTTTCCCATCCAAGGGAGTGTCCATGGCTCCAGGCCAGTGGATTCCCTCTCAATCCCGATCGTTTAGTCCAAGTGGAGGATTGTGTTTTCATTACAGGTGAGCCCCAATCCCCCCGGCCCGCCTGGTGGGAATTAATTCCATAGACTCAACCAAAACATGGGCCGTGGGTTATGATTGTGAGTTGGGTTAAAGGTGCTGTAAGTAGTATTTCTTTTGTTAAAATATGTGTAAAATAGCTCTACATTCTGACAGCCATCACTGATAGAGTGTTGGTCAGTAACATGGTTCTCCCAGTCCCTCCTGCTCTGCAGTAAACACAAAATAAATGTCCTGGTATCCCTTCCCACGTCATTATCCAATCAGGAGAGAGAACCCTAGATATCTTTACTCATTTCAATAAATCTTGGTTGATTTGGTTGAAACTAGTTTTTATTTATTTATCCATTTTTGCATTGTGGAGTTCTCTGTCCTGATTGGATAAAGTGGGAATGGGATACCAGAAAATATAAGTATTTTGTGTTTACTGCAGAGCAGGAGGGACTGACTGACCAGACACTCTATATCAGTGTAGTGTAGCTATAATACCACCTTTTTTTTTAAACAGCACCTTTAAATGATTTAACAGTAAATTGTGATAAACAGAACCAAAACAAAGCAACAGACAAAGAAGACCATATCGATGGCCGAAGAGCAAAGCCTCCTTGCAGAATGCTATTTCTTAAGGATCCCCATACAATACACAGTTTTTGGACTATATTACTATATTATGTGTTAACAATACCAACCAGGTATTAGTGCCTTGCAGATCAAGTCAAGTCAAGAGTTTTATTTGTCACGGCATATAAGTATACAGTGAAATGCGGGGGGTCTTGCCAGCAACGATTGTGCATAGTACAGTAATACAATAATAAGAATCCAAGGGATGAGAATGCGACATTTGTGCAATAATACAAGTCATAAGAGTAAAGACATAGGTATATGTACATGAGTTTTTCAAAAGCATGGTAAGACATGCTAGGTCCTGTGATAGTGCAATACACTGTTAGCTACGGATAGCAGTGCAGATAGCAGGTCCCCCCCCCTTTTTTTTTTATGTAGATAGGAGGCTTTCCCCCACTTTTTTTTATGTTGATGGGGAGTAAGGGGGTCCTGCCCTCACTCAGTTGTTGTTGGTGCAACCGTCTGGTGAGCTCCGCAGAGATTGCGTTTATTTAGTTATAAAGACGATCTCCCGTTCTTGCTCGCCAGACCTGGAACATCTGTCCGTTTTATGCCATCCTCATTATCTACCCCGGGAATTCACAGCCATCATCATCACAGCCGGTATACATTCCACCTCAAGCTACCGTAGGCAGGGCACTAGCGGATCATCAGGATACGTTATCAGGTATCAGATCAAACATCCAGACGCGGCGGCCATGGTGGTGGCTGGCGAGTTCAATAAGGCAAATCTAAAAAGGTTATGCCAAACTTCTTCCAAATTATTTCATGCACCACCAGGGAAGGGAAAACTTTGGACCATTGCTATACTCCATTCAAGCAAGGTTACAAAGCGCTCCCATTCCCAGTGTTCACTATATTTAACTTATCCCTGGCCAAGTCTGTGGTTCCTGCCTGCTTCAAGGTGTCCACTATAATCGTTGTACCAAAAAACACCTCCCCAGAAGGCCTAAATGACTACAGACCGGTGGCACTCACCTCTGTGGTTATGAAATGCTTTGAGAGGCTGGTCAAGGATTACATCTGTGCCTTCCTCCCAGACCACGTGAGCGGATCGGCGCGGCCGAGAAATCCGCTCTTCGCTCTTTAAAGCTTGGTCCGCTCCGCTAATCACTCATGTTGACCCCGCCCCCAAGTCGCTCTCCGCTCGCTCCCCGCTCACCTTGAATCGAGCGCTCCCCGCGCCAGATCGCTCGGCAGTTTTTTTTCTTCTTTTTTTGGAGCATGGTGTAAATGAGCTCAAACTACAACAGTCTACACCCCCTGGGCCCCTTAACAATTGTTTGTATTGAGCCGCATTGTAATTGTAGCCATTCTGCAATGTTAAATAACGTTGTTTATCCATTCACTATCTCTATTAAGCGATGATAGGCTAGCCGAGCCACAATGCTATGGTCGCTGCCATTAACGTTAGCATGTAAGCTAACGTCAACAACAATGGCGTCGATATACTTTTTCTAACTGGAGTGAGTGTGGGCGTCTCTACAGTGACAAAGCCTGAACGAACAGCCTATCACAGGTTCACCCTTCTCATTGGTTGAAAATGGCCTTCATGTTTGTACATCGCCATCTGTTGCTTTGGCATTGTACTGCATGTATATATTACATCAGTGTTAAACCACTGTGAGCGGCCTGGAGTGGATTGGAGCGGAGGAGAACTCTCGCTCCGGACGTCGCGCCGACTCATTTTAAAACCCACTCCTCGCTCACGTCAAAACCGGCCGCTCCGCGCCCCGCGCCGCTCACGCTCCGATCCGCTCACATGCACTGCTTCCTCCCTAGTACCATGGACCCTTTGCAGACCCTTTGCATACAGGACAAACAGGTCCACTGACAACGCGGTCTCCCAGGTACTGCACAACACCCTTTCTCACCTTGACAGGTGGATTGGATTGGCTGGGGATGTGCATCAAAAAAAAAAGTCTGGTCCGGGTTTTGCTTCTCGGGCATGCAGTATCGTTGTACCACGTTGACTGGGGGGACTGGGAGCAGCGTGGATTATGTGTTTTGGACTATAACGTTGTATCAATGGACGCGATCGATATTTGGAATGGCGATCAGGAATTGGATTAATCTTTTTGCAGAACATCTGATGTGAGGTAAGGACTCTATGTTACCAGTCTTGGGTTAATCAGATGTTTTTTTCATATCGATCACAACGTGTGTGTGTGTGTGTGTGTGTGTGTGTGTGTGTGTGTGTGTGTGTGTGTGTGTGTGTGTGTGTGTGTGTGTGTGTGTGTGTGTGTGTGTGTGTGTGTGTGTGTGTGTGCGTGCGTGCATGCGTGCGTGCGTGTGTAACGGATGGTACCGCGAAGCCCAGTCACGAAGAACTTCCGACGTTGAGAAGTGGCTGAGGCACGGTAGCGGTACCAGGAAGTAAAACTCACTCCCCTGAGGCATCCAGACTGAGTGCTTAGGGGGGAATTCCTCTCTTGGTACAGAGGTCTGTGATGTCGGTTCGACTCCCACTCATGGCATGTCCAGATAGAACCGGTTACACGTGTGTGTGTGTGTGTGTGCGTGCCGTTGGCGCTGAGCAAGGCACGGATAAGCGATTTTTCAGCCCGCTTTTGTATCGTGCATAAGGACACATAATACTATCGATAATCTAGCGTTTATTTGAAAACGATTAATAAATCAGCCGAAAAATTACAACGTGTTTTGTGTATTCCACTAAAGGGCTATTATCGCGTATTTCTCTGGAATTACTAGAAATATCCAAAACTATACTCGTATTCAAAACGGTATAAAACGGAAATGTACAGATGAAAAAACAATCCGTTTCGTACATGTTGACTGCAAGCAAGTCATTGATAAGCGACGGGTGTATTAGACCCATAGCCATAATTTAAGATATATTTTAAGCACTCGCAAATTTCCCTGTCCTCGCATTGATTAAAGCGCTGGCGTGCTAGCCCTAATTTGGTCATATAGGCCCGGCGCCCAGAATGAGTTAAGATCAGGCCCTTTAGGTTGAGTCTACAGCATTAATCTGGGCCAGACAGCTGGGAGATGGGGCTCACCTGTAGTGAAAACACAACCCTCCACTTGCACTCAACGCTAAGGGATTGTGAGAGAATCCACTGGCCTGGAGCCACAGACACTCCCTTGGATGAGAAACTCTGGCCGTTCATCGGTTCAGTTGGAGAACTTGCGTATTGAAATGGGAATTTTATTGAGCGTGAATAAAAACAGATTTTATTTTGGCGTCGAAAAGGCTCCTTTTTCTAAATCGCTCCCTGCTAAGGATAATTTGAAGCCAGCCAAACATAAGAGCATGGAGTGATCAATTACAAATCCCTAGATGTATGGATGTAACCAAACAGAGCCCACAGGTGGATTCTGGGGTGGTGGTGGGAGCAAAAAGAAAAACAGGTAGCAAGCAGCAGCATGCAGCAGGTAGCAAGTAGCATGAAGCAGCAGGTAGCAAGCAGCATGAAGCAGCAGGTAGCAAGTAGCATGAAGCAGCAGGTAGCAAGTAGCATGAAGCAGCAGGTAGCATGAAGCAGCAGGTAGCAAGCAGCATGAAGCAGCAGGTAGCAAGCAGCAAGAAGCAGCAGGTAGCAGCATGAAGCAGCAGGTAGCAAGCAGCATGAAGCAGCAGGTAGCAAGCAGCATGAAGCAGCAGGTAGCAAGTAGCATGAAGCAGCAGGTAGCAAGCAGCATGAAGCAGCAGGTAGCAAGCAGCATGAAGCAGCAGGTAGCAAGTAGCATGAAGCAGCAGGTAGCATGAAGCAGCAGGTAGCAAGCAGCATGAAGCAGCAGGTAGCAAGCAGCAAGAAGCAGCAGGTAGCAGCATGAAGCAGCAGGTAGCAAGCAGCAAGAAGCAGCAGGTAGCAGCATGAAGCAGCAGGTAGCAGCATGAAGCAGCAGGTAGCAAGCAGCAAGAAGCAGCAGGTAGCAGCATGAAGCAGCAGGTAGCAAGCAGCATGAAGCAGCAGGTAGCAAGCAGCATGAAGCAGCAGGTAGCAGCATGAAGCAGCAGGTAGCAAGCAGCATGAAGCAGCAGGTAGCAAGTAGCATGAAGCAGCAGGTAGCATGAAGCAGCAGGTAGCAAGCAGCATGAAGCAGCAGGTAGCAAGCAGCAAGAAGCAGCAGGTAGCAGCATGAAGCAGCAGGTAGCAAGCAGCATGAAGCAGCAGGTAGCAAGCAGCATGAAGCAGCAGGTAGCATGAAGCATGAAGCAGCAGGTAGCAAGCAGCAAGAAGCAGCAGGTAGCAAGCAGCATGAAGCAGCAGGTAGCAAGCAGCATGAAGGAGCAGGTAGCAAGCAGCATGAAGCAGCAGGTAGCAAGCAGCATGAAGCAACAGGTAGTAAGCAGCAAGAAGCAGCAGGTAGCAGCATGAAGCAGAAGGTAGCAAGCAGCATGAAGCAGCAGGTAGTAAGCAGCATGAAGCAGCAGGTAGCATGAAGCAGCAGGTAGCAAGCAGCATGAAGCAGCAGGTAGCAAGCAGCATGAAGCAGCAGGTAGTAAGCAGCAGGAAGCAGCAGGTAGTAAGCAGCATGAAGCAGCAGGTAGTAAGCAGCAAGAAGCAGCAGGTAGCAAGCAGCATGAAGCAGCAGGTAGTAAGCAGCATGAAGCAGCAGGTAGCAGCATGAAGCAGCAGGTAGCAAGCAGCATGAAGCAGCAGGTAGTAAGCAGCAAGAAGCAGCAGGTAGCAGCATGAAGCAGCAGGTAGCAAGTAGCATGAAGCAGCAGGTAGCATGAAGCATGAAGCAGCAGGTAGCAAGCAGCATGAAGCAGCAGGTAGCAAGCAGCATGAAGCAGCAGGTAGCAAGCAGCATGAAGCAGCAGGTAGCAAGCAGCATGAAGCAGCAGGTAGCATGAAGCATAAAGCAGCAGGTAGCAAGCAGCATGAAGCAGCAGGTAGCAAGCAGCATGAAGCAGCAGGTAGCAAGCAGCATGAAGCAGCAGGTAGCAAGCAGCATGAAGCAGCAGGTAGCAGCATGAAGCAGCAGGTAGCAAGTAGCATGAAGCAGCAGGTAGCATGAAGCATGAAGCAGCAGGTAGCAAGCAGCATGAAGCAGCAGGTAGCAAGCAGCATGAAGCAGCAGGTAGCAAGCAGCATGAAGCAGCAGGTAGCAAGCAGCATGAAGCAGCAGGTAGCATGAAGCATAAAGCAGCAGGTAGCAAGCAGCATGAAGCAGCAGGTAGCAAGCAGCATGAAGCAGCAGGTAGCAAGCAGCAAGACGCAGCAGGTAGCATGAAGCATTAAGCAGAAGGTAGCAAGCAGAAGGTAGCAGCAGGTAGCAAGTAGCATGAAGCAGCAGGTAGTAAGCAGCAAGAAGCAGCAGGTAGCAGCATGAAGCAGCAGGTAGCAAGCAGAAGGTAGCAAGCAGCATGAAGCAGCAGGTAGCATGAAGCATTAAGCAGAAGGTAGCAAACAGAAGGTAGCAAGCAGCATGAAGCAGCAGGTAGCATGAAGCATTAAGCAGAAGGTAGCAAGCAGCATGAAGCAGCAAGCAGCATGAAGCAGCAGGTAGCAAGCAGCATGAAGCAGCAGGTAGCATGAAGCAGAAGGTAGCATGAAGCAGAAGGTAGCAGGTAGCATGAAGCAGAAGGTAGCAAGCAGCATGAAGCAGAAGGTAGCAAGCAGCATGAAGCAGCAGGTAGCAAGCAGCATGAAGCAGAAGGTAGCAAGTAGCATGAAGCAGCAGGTAGCATGAAGCATAAAGCAGAAGGTAGCAAGCAGCATGAAGCAGCAGGTAGCATGAAGCATGAAGCAGAAGGTAGCAAGCAGCATGAAGCAGCAGGTACCATGAAGCATGAAGCAGAAGGTAGCAAGCAGCATGAAGCAGAAGGTAGCATGAAGCAGAAGGTAGCAAGCAGCATGAAGCAGAAGGTAGCATGAAGCAGAAGGTAGCAAGCAGCATGAAGCAGAAGGTAGCATGAAGCAGAAGGTAGCAAGCAGCATGAAGCAGAAGGTAGCATGAAGCATGAAGCAGAAGGTAGCATGAAGCATGAAGCAGAAGGTAGCATGAAGCATGAAGCAGAAGGTAGCATGAAGCAGAAGGTAGCATGAAGCATGAAGCTAGCATGAAGCATGAAGCAGAAGGTAGCAAGCAGCAGTGTGCATGAAGAAGCAGTGTGGGGGGGCAGCAGGTAGCAAGCATTGCATTTAAAAAATGTCATGTCTTTGTACAAAAGTAAACATCCTCTTAAAGTTCTTACAGTTGTTTTGTGTGTAACAAGTGTAACTTTTTGATAGTTGATTTATTTTCAAGTTTAATTCATTCGAGTCTGACAAGGCATGGTACAGCAGCATAAAGACACCGTTTCTAAACAGGGAATCTCAATTGCGTCAAACATAACAGCACAGGGGGTGAACTGTCCTGAGTGTGTTAGAGAGAGTGCACAGGGGGTGAACTGTCCTTGAGTATGTTAGAGAGGGTGCACAGGGTGGATGAACTGTCCTTAACACTTTCAGCGCCAATCACGTAATATTACGTGTTTGCTCGCCAACCGTTGAGCGCCAAAAACGTAATATTACGTTTTTAGATCGTTTTTTCTTTTTTTCTATTTTAATATCCTATACACTATCACGGACCTCTGTGTTACCATTGGAACTCATTCTGAGACCTCGAGAGTAGGGCTGCCGCGGTATTGATTTTTTCCTTACCGCACAAATTTGCGAAGCTATTGAAACCGCCGCGGTAACCACAAAAAATAAAAAAGTTTGAATGCATTTTTATAAATTTTTTTAGTAGTCTATTCTTTATAGCATATAGCCTGCCTCTAGTCTAAATGTCTATCTTTAGAGGATGACTTTGCAGCATGAATATTGTTTGGGATTCGGCAAGCACGCATTCGTTATTGAAAGTGAAACACAGACAACATAGGCTACTGAACAGTGAACACTGTTTATTGACGCTTGCAGTGAGGTACAATGTGAGGCTCACTCGAGGTAGACGGTGGACGGGTCTGTTGAGGAGCTGAGGCGCGCGCCTCTCTCCCCTTCCCGTCGACCAAGAGTGAATACCTGTAGTCCCCAGGGCTCTGTCCCGACCGGTGTCCGGATCCCCCCCGAAAGGATGGGTGAGCCGCGGCCGGGGAAGACCGGGCGAGCCCGACTTAACGAGAACCATAAAACCTGAGCGCGGTGTGGCTCCGGCCCCTCGCGCGCCACCGCGGTTCCCAACTCCCCTCTCCCTCACGGGGAGAGGCAGGGGGGATTCGAAGTCTCCCCTCTGGTTGTGCGCCGTTCACTCGGTGTCGCGGGCAGGGGTGGTAGCGCCCGGCGGTTACCCCCCCGACCCTTTCTTCTTCTTCTTCTTCTTCTTCTTCTTCTTCTTCTTCTTCTTCTTCTTCTTCTTCTTCTTCTTCTTCTTCTTCTTCTTCTTCTTCTTCTTCTTCTTCTTCTTCTTCTTCTTCTTCTTATTATTATTATTATAAAAAACAGCAGTTTTTTTATAATTCAGCTTAACTCTGCGGTGGGCGTGATGTAACAGCGATACCGCGGTAATGCGGTAACCGCGGCAGCTCTACTCAAGAGTGCAATGCCGGCCGAATGCTGCTAGGTGGCAGTATCGCCTACCCTTTGAAACCTTATTTCACACATCTTATATGATCCGGGCGGAGAATTTGGATTCTGGCAAGTGAAACGGTTCATTCGAGCAAATTGGAACACATTTGGTTCCACATTGGTTCTCCCAGCCCATGTGACCATTTCTAGCATTTCCATTGGCTATAGTGACAGACATAGATAATGATTGTGGAAATACAACAAATCTACGAAACCACTTACTGAGACATCACGTGACATATGCAAAAGCCATATGTTTTTTATGTTCCAATAAAAAGTACATTCATGTAACTGCTTGAGAGTCAATTCTTTTTTTTGTATCTACTTTTTTCACCCATTTTCAATTTTTCTCCCATCCCAATTTCGTATCGTCCAATTCTACCCTCCCCTGTCTCGAACGCTGTTAGGCCATGCCTCCCACAAGCCGGCTGCAATGTGGACTAAGCCTTACATCACATGTCCCCTCCGGTACTCGAGGAAGCAGCAGTCGCATCTTTTCACCTGGACATCTCTCAGCGTCGGGGGTCTGCGTTTGGAGGGCACGCCGCCCCCGTCGCTTCCTGATTCTGCTGCGCAGGCGCACCAACCGACTTGTAGGAGTCGCTGTCCACAACGTCCGATCCCCACCCATCAGCTTCCCACCCCCTAATACTGTCAATTGTATTAGTATGAACGACCAGCCAAGCTGATAGCAATGCGGAGAGCTGGGCTCGAACCCAGCGTCTCCTGCATTGGTGGTGAGCGCCTTGCCCACTGCACCACCTAGCCGCCCTTGAGAGTCAATTCTTAATGTAAACATTGATATTTTTAACAATGCAGGGGCGGTCAGGTGGCGTAGCGGAGATTGCGTTCGTCACCAACGCCGGAGATGCTGGATTCTCGTGTTCGAATCCAGCTCCCAGCGTTTTCACCAGCTTGGCTGGCCGTTCACACGAATACAATTGGCAGTATTAGAAGGTGGGAAAGCTGGCAGGTGGGTCCTGGGCGTTGTGGACAGCGACCCCTACAGTTCGGTCGGGGCGCCTGCTCAGCGAGGGTAGGATCTGGAGAGAGGTAGTGCGGCCTCCCACACGTTACACTCTCCCAGTGAGAATCTGCGCGGCCAGGCATCGGAGGAAAGCATGTGACAGTCTCTGGTCTCTCGGACCAACAGTAGGGGAAAGTGCGCAACAACCAGGAAGGGTGGGATGGGAGAAAAAATCGGAAAAAAGAAGGAGGGGGAAAAAGATTAAAAAAAAAAAAAAAAAAAATGCAACATGTTAGAGGGTTCCTTGAACCATTCAAATGTTATAGCATTGAATCGGAAATCAAATCGATTCGGGACCTTGTGAATCGGAATCTAATTTAACCGGAAATCGAATCGATTCGGGACCTTGTGAACCAGAATCTAATCGTTTTGGGAAATCAGTGGTGATACCCAGCCCTATTAGAGAGGGTGCACAGGGTGGATGAACTGTTCTTCAATTTGTTGGTGATGGTGCACAGGGTGGATGAACTGTCCTTTGGTTTTGGAAGATGGGAGACCAGCTCTTTTGGAAACACTGAGGTCATGGATCCTTGGCTGTGTCTCTGAGAGCATAATACTTGATGTGGACATCCGATGACAAATCACATGATATCTAATCTCAGAGCAGTTTAAAGGTGGAGACTACCGATGTTTTTTCTCCTGCCACTGATTACCTTATCCACGGTCTTAGCTCCATTCATTGCCAGGAAAAACCTCCTGTCCCCATTCAAGTGCAGAATCCAAGGCCGTTTGCATCAGGCCAAGTAGAGAGAACCCATCAGGAGCTCCGTGATTATGATGTCATTGGCATATTTCACTGGCATAACAGAGGGGGACAGACTTTGCTGTTGATGCAAATGACAAAGAGCAATGGGGACATTAGCCCCCCCTGGGGGACACCGGCTGGTATTGGGACAGGGATCAGACCCACAGGAACATACGGTTATCCTATAACCTAGTTATATGAGTATAGCGAGCGCTCTGCACTCTAGTGGAGCCCTATCCCTTATCAATCTAATACTGAATAATTTTCTTCACATGTACACACCCATCCGCCTGGCCACACCCACATCCGCTCCTCTACATAAGCGGGGTCGTGGCCATACTAACAGCTCCTTCCCAAGTATTTCACCACTGAAGGCGAAGACCACGGGGTCCTCAGTGAGTCAGTGCAGAGCGCTCACTATACTCATATAACTGTATGGTTATAGGATAACCATATGTTATATATCGTATAGCTTATGCTCTGCACTCTAGTGGAACACAGGAGCTGAGCAGAGCGGAAGCTCGACAAATGTATCCGCTGAGGCCCCCCACAACCATCAGAACCGGGGAGGACCCGAGCCCCCGGACCCCCCTAGAGGGGGACGGGAGGGAATCGGATCCGACTGTGCGAAGAGGGTTTAGCAACTCAACGCACAGGGTGAGCAGATCGTGGGACTTACCTTCACACAGAAGGACCCGCGACTACTCATCCCACATGCCACTAGGGAACGAACGGAAAGAAAAAAAACCTGTTACAGCCCCTAACATCATGGGGTCAAAGGTCAAGAACCCAACCCCGTGGCAAGGCCATAGCAGCAGAGTGCAGAGGAGGACCCAGCCCCAGGAACAGCCTGAGGGTCAGGACCCCCCGGAAAGGGGGCCTGGTGAGGCCAACGATGCCGTAGCATCGAGACCCCACCAGACAGTCACTAGTGACACCACCCCCCACATCGCCAGCGTATCGGACAGGGCCCAATCCAAGAGCAGGCCCTTCCCCCCTTTGGCACGCCGCCCTGAAGCACTCTAGCTTACTGCACCTGGTATTCCCAGGGGGTCCCCCATCCGAGAACTACCAGGGCCGAACCTGCTTAGTTTCCGAGATCTGACGAGATTGGGCGTGTCCAGGGTGGCTTGGCCGTAAGCGGGGTCGAGGTTCAAAGGAGAGGCCGACACAATTGGCAGACGTCATGAAAGATGCGGGGGCACACTCTCGGGCAGATGGGGTCAAGCCCGGCCTCAACTCGAGAGTCGACTCTGCTACCAACACACCGGAGAACCAACCACCTCCCTATGTTTAGTTTAACAGGAGGCGGTTGTTCCCTTAACCCACCAAGAAAAACCTAGAAACAAAGTGTTTCAGTCTTCAAAGGGTTAACCCAGGCCAACAGGTCGACGGGAACGAGTCCGGACATGGGCCTGGCAGACCGGGACCTACACAGGGATGCCTAGAGGGGTTGACAGCAACCACCCCGACAGCCCCCTCCCATCCCTGCCCAGCAGGGGGAGGGAAGAGTGAAACAATGGAGAAGGACCAGGCCCCCTAACACAGCGCAAGGTACAACACAGTATGGACCAAGCACGTCACTGCTATGGGAAAGCCGTAGTGGCATACACATGACACACATATCCACGATCAATCCCCGCGAAGCCTGGACCGACCCGGCATTTCCCCCCCGGAAAAGCACAAAGTCCTTCGGGGTACCAGAACAGCAGATCTGTACCCCGGCGGACAACGGGTTAACTGACTTGGTCCGGTGTGACCAGAACCAGTCCTGCGTCCTAGTCACGCCGCCATCCCCAGTCCTAAGAGGGGGGTAGTTACGCGTGTCGATCTAAAACATCACAGAGGGCGCCACCAAGATGGACAGAACGTGAATGCGCTGCTCCTGGCGGCCCACCTCATGGGCGTGAGACCCCTCCGCCAATGTAATGATCTACTCCGTCATCTCCTCCCGGAGATGCACGCGAGTCATCGAGTCTTGCACTGGCGCTCGGTAGAGATAAAAAATCTCCTTCCTAGTCGCCCGCACAAAAAACGCTGTTTCTATGAATTGGGCAACCAAGGCGCGCCTGCCCAAAAACGTGGTTCCACATAGGATACACCCAGGGCCAGCGCTAAATGCCAATGGTTGTAGCACAAGCTAAACAGCTAACTCTAGGCGAACTGATAGCATCAAGCTAACGTTCCCAGCCGAGCGCAGCCGGTAGCTAACGCCGTAGCTAACAACTAACTGGCTAACAGTTAGCTCAAACCGGCTATCGCTAGCCACTAGCTCACGTAGAAGCAAGCTAAGCGGCTACTACTGAAAACTGTACAACGTGAGAAAAGCAATACAGGCCAACACTTCAGACAGCCGCTGTCTTTTCCTCTTCTTATCCGAAGAAAAAAGGGAAAAAGGCAACACACGTCCCTCTTCAGAACGGTGTTTACCAGACACAGCGGTGTCGGCAACAAGCCCCTCGTTGTACGCGGGCTTATAGCCGACCTGAGCATGGAGATATTCTCAAAACGAACACCAAGCTCACCTCCCTCGCGCCGGGTGATTTTCATCTTAAAAAGCGGGGCCAGCACGGCGATAGTGGGTATCCGTTTGTCCAGAGACCCGGGGAATTGAACCGCAGATTCGGAATCACGGTCCCAGGAAAACAAAGCTACAACTTCACTTGAGGAGGAGCTGATGTTATTGTGGGGCATCAAACTAGAACCCCCTCCACGCCGCTAAGGGGCAGTGAAAAAGATCCTAGCCTGGAGCCGACCTTCGTAAGCTGTGTAGTTGTTCCCCCCACAATCGACACACCTGGCTCCCACGTCGCAAAGAAACATCACCCACCCAGAGAGGCCGTCAGCCCCCACACGGCTGATCGCCTCCCAAGCAAAGTGTCCAGCTGCAGAGCCGGAGGCAATGCCGGCGGGGATTGCTCAGCGACGCGAGCCCCTAATACGAAGCACCGGTGGAGGTCAGAATGATCATCATCTTCTAGACACTCCGGTGGCAAAGACATTATCGCTGTATTTCCTCGAAAAATAGTGAGAGAGAAAACAAAGATATAATGTCAACGCAGCTCCTTTTCTTCAAACGTAACTCCTTTCCAATAACTATTTCGGCACTAAACTAAAGTGGTGTATACAGTCACTTTTCGGTGGTGAAAATAGGGAAGGAGCTGTTAGTATGGCCACGACCCCGCTTATGTAGAGGAGCGGATGTGGGTGTGAAGAAAATTATTCAGTATTAGATTGATAAGGGATAGGGTTCCACTAGAGTGCAGAGCGTAAGCTATACGATGTATAACCCCACTGTACCCTTTGCTATCTCTCAGATAACTCCTCACAGCTATGTCCCATGCTTTTCCAGAGGGGCTTAACACAGATCCATGTTATCTTTTCTTATCTAACAGTGAGCCAAAGGGGGCTGTCTGACAAACATATCAGTAGCAGTGCTTTATTGTGTCAAAAGATCAGCGTGAACATCCATTTTTGGGGTTGTTATTGAGTGCTCCGAGCCAGCATCGCAGTGAATCTGAATCGGAGTGATGACAGTTGTTCTATTAGCCAACAAAACCATGTTGTGATGGGGCAACTTGGGAAACTGTGTCCTTTCAGGAGGGCATCCCTTAGGATCCCTTCATACACGATGCCAACGCAGCTGACTAATGAAATTTGACAGTTGTCAGCTGGAAAGCTGGTCTTTGCTTTTTTGGAAACCGCTTCGACCGAAGCCTCTTGCCATTGGTTTGGGAAAATATTGTGTTGGATAGATGTATTAAAAACATCAGACAACGCCAGCGGCAGTTCTTCATAAAATAGAATTGAATGCAGTCCAGGACCGGCTGCCATCCCCACATTAACATTTGCGGTGTCTGGCTTTCACCTGCCGGTCGTGCTCTGGAGAGACCGGATTCTGGCTTTCACCTGCCGGTCGTGCTCTGGAGAGACCGGAGTCTGGCTTTCACCTGCCGGTCGTGCTCTGGAGAGACCGGAGTCTGGCTTTCACCTGCCGGTCGTGCTCTGGAGAGGCCGGAGTCTGGCTTTCACCTGCCGGTCGTGCTCTGGAGAGGCCGGAGTCTGGCTTTCACCTGCCGGTCGTGCTCTGGAGAGGCCGGAGTCTGGCTTTCACCTGCCGGTCGTGCTCTGGAGAGACCGGAGTCTGGCTTTGACATGCCCGGCGGAATGGCACCGCTCTACAGCTTGTGAGAAACATCCTTCACGGATTGGAATAGTACGGTCCACTCTGTCCCGTCCCCGAAGCTCGGCCAGAGTGTCGTGTGCTGCAAGGTGTTGCCGTACCACACCCCACGCCCGTCCTCCTCCTCCTCCTCGTCCTCCCGTAAAGTGCTTTAACAGTTTTCATAACACTTTGAGAATGAATTTACCGGCTACTAAGCAGAACAATGACAACATTGAGAATCTCGGTGGAATCACGTAGCGGGTTCACGGAGAGGAGCAAGGAGTGTATTGAATGACACGTTTCTTGGGCGAGATGGACGTTTCCCAGAGAATTAATAATTTGCCCGCTGCAATTTGGGTTTCTGGTATTCCTGCCGACGAGGCTTCAGCTCACGAAAGACGCGGTGATAATTTGTTATCTTTGGTCGGGATTCGTTCCCTGCACCGATGCCCAGCTGACCTCTATACTGTACACTGGGTGAGTCTGCTGAAGCCCGCTCGGTAGCCTCTTTGAGACACTGCATTGATGTAATGTCTTCTATCGTAATGTGAACCTCAAGCAGGGCCTCAGCTGTGTCTACTCTCGCCAGTTGCTTTAACCTTAGACTCACCCGGGGTTGCTTGCTCTCTCCTTCTTCTTCTCCTCCTTCTCCTTCTCCTGCTCCTGCTCCTTCTCCTTCTCCTTCTCCTTCTCCTTCTCCTTCTCCTTCTCCTTCTCCTTCTCCCTCTCCCTCTTTGCTTCTGCCTCACTGTCAAACCGGATCAAAGCACACAGAGCTGCTTCAAGGACCTGAGTGTGGTGCTCCAAAGGAAATAAACAAGAACGGGGGGAACGGTCTTAGGTGGATGCTCCAAGCATTCATCAGTGTGATGAGTTAAGGACATCTTACCCCGCGGGCCCCCTCCCAAATCATTACCGGACCGGCAGGGCCCCGCTGGTGAACTTCCCTATGGGGATTTTTCCTGGGACACGCGCCTCCGAGGCTCTCCAAGTTGGCAACGTCTGTAATGGCAGAAAGACAGAAGCCACTGACATCACCCCCCTCATATTTCCCCCATACGTTTTGACAACCTGAGAGATGGAAACTGTGATAAACCCTCTGCAACGGTGGAGATCACAGACTCTCTCTCCTGGACTCGAATATCAGATCCCCCCCCTTGAAGTGCCCTGTCAAATTTCATTATGAAGTGCGTCATGATCTGCGTATGCCCCTAACGGACCACTGTACAGGTACGTATTACCAGTAAAATACATGTCATACTACAGTCCCTGACCACAGCCAAGTACTTAGTGTATAATTAATGAATGTGGAATCCCGGAGTTTAAATATGGAAGAGAGCTTTTGCCCTTTCTGTCAGATGACGGGAAACGCAGTAGCGAGCACAGCGTGGGTCTTCCTGGTCTCCCTCAACCCAATGCATTATTAATGTAAAAAAAAAAACACGTTTTCAATTAACGTTTGCAACGAGAACAACCCAAGAAGAACGAAGAACTTGGTGAAATTTGGTGAAAAATAGGGGATGGAACACATTTGTTTCTGTTTGTTCCAACATAGCCCTTTGTTTAGACAATGTTATGAATCTCTTCATGAGGGATAACCCCATCACACATACACAATTGACAAATAGCCTAACTGGCTATATTTGGCCTGGGGATGTGAATGGTTAATGGACTGCATTTATATAGCATCTTTTATCCAAAGCGCTTTACAATTTTGTTCCTCACATTCACCCATTCACCCACGCATTCACACACCGACAGCAGAGGCAACCATGCAAGGTGCCAACCTGCTCATCGGGAGCAGTTAGGGGTTAAGTGTCTTGCCCAAGGACACTTCGACACACTGCACGGGGGAGGAGCGGGAATCAAACCGAGGAACCTTCCAATGACCAGACAACCGCTCTACCTCCTGAGCCACTGATGTGACGACATGCGTGTCGTCTCGTAAGCCTTGTCAGCAGCAAGTGACTATAACGCTTTTACTTTGCTGCCTCACTCTGCGTTTCGCTGACTGGCCTTCCTCTGGTCGCTCAGGTAAGTAGCCTGTCGATCACAGTCACTGCCGTTACATACCGTGACGTGCGCCGACATCCCGAGCAGCGCTTTGTGGTCCGTCCGTCTCAAAACAACAAGGCCTCTTTAAAACCTGCACAGCCTCCGCTTTAGGCTGCCTTTTCCCACCGCCAAAGTGGAGTGTCACTCAATTAGAGCGCTGAGCAAGACCACGGTCTGCTCAAAACCTCCCTGTACGTGCCGCTGCTGCCAATTTATTAAAAATGATATCCCCAGCAAGGCCAATATTTTTTTGCAGCATACCGCCGAATGTGTTTGAGATTTATCATCCAAACAGTGGTGGGGGGTTGTGAAGGTTCTGCAGGCTCTTGAGTGCCGTGGGTTTGATGCCGAGCCATTGACAATATCCACACCCTGCCAGAAGCCTGAACGCAGTCCATCGCCCCGGGGGCTGAGAGCACACTGGGGCTGGGAGTGACCGACGCCGGCTACTCCCCCTGCTCCACACCGCCGGGCCCCGGCAGAAGCCTGCTGCTCGAGGAGAGTAAGTGGGGACCGAGACGAAGTTCCCCCGGTGCCGGTGTGGTCCCGGCACGGCACACAACAGCGACGTGGGACAGGAAGGACAGTCGAGGGACAGTTGTTTGTTTTGAAATGTCTCCCTTTTCCAGTTGCCACTCTGGAGCTGCGGGCCAGACTTTTCTATTAGTGTCCCTCGTGAATAATATGACCCCGGGTGGCAGGGGAAAGCACTGTGGTTTCTCATGCTCTCAGTAGTGAGAATGAACAGAGAAAAATACATTTTCTTTTAATATTCTGAGCAGTCAGAATGAATAGAGAAAGAACATTTCTTTTAATATTCTGAGCAGTCAGAATGAACAGAGAAAAAAGAGGTTTCTCTTGCTCTCAGCCGTCAGAATGAACAGAGAAAAAATATGTTTTTAATGCTCTGAGCCGTCAGAATGAAAGTGGTTTGCAGCAGGGAAGGCCTTCAGATGCTGCGTTCAGCTCAGGGGTTCGTAGTATTAAGGCCCCACGCCTCCCTCTTCAAGTCGATTGGCCTCTTTCATTTGTTCCCTCTCTTTTTCCCCTGAAATCCACACCAGTGCCTTCCCCCTGCTATCCGTGCCTCAGGAAAAGAGCCATTTTACGAGCTTTAAAAATGAAACGACCCCTCCACACACACACACACACACACACACACACACACACACACACACACACACACACACACACACACACACACACACACACACACACACACACACACACACACACACACACACACACACACATCTAAGATAAGATATTCCTTTATTGATCCCCTTGGGGGAAATTCAGGCATGCCAGACCTATGCCAGTAATCTACTATCTCGCTTGCCAAATCCCAGTGCGGTTCGTTAGGGAGCGCCCGCCCTCCGGGCCCTAATGAGTGTCAGTTGACGCCGACATTGTCATCGTCCGTCACCGCGTCGAGGCCGCACCACCTCCAGTAATTCACCCGGCGCGGTTCCCTTCCCGTCAGAAGTGCATGTTGTGGAACCTCGGGTTGTGTTTGCCCTGAGTAAATTATACATGTGCCGTACTCGTACTGTGGTTAACCAACGATGTAAAATCGTTTTCTCCCCCAAAACCACTGTGTGTCTGAGAGAGTTGCCTCCAGAGCCCATCTCACAGATTCCACCCTCAGGCTCTAAAGAAAAAATGCAGCAGCAATTAGCATACAAAACGCAGAGCAGGCCCCCGCGCCGGCTTCTGACTAGGCATTCGGCGAGAGGTTTTATTTTTCTGCCCAGAATCTCATTTGATGCCCAGGAATGAATGCCTGTCCGCCTCTCGGATTTGCATAAGTAAGTAAGCAGGCAGACAACTGGCCAATGCACAAGACCTCTCGTCATCCTATTCATATTTAATGACCAAGCAGGGGTACGGTTTCAGCTCAGATACTCAGGGGGAAAAACAAGTGTGGTAGTGTGGGTGTTTGGAGTTCTTCCACTGGGGCCCGTTCTTCTCCGCACATGCTCTGTGGCGTGCCGACAAGCAGGTACTCCATGTGCTTTAACCCTTTCACTGCCACACTACAGCAGGTTAACCCTTTACTATCACACTACCTGCTGTAGTGTGGCAGTGAAAGGGTTAACCTGCTGTTGTGTGGCAGTGAAGGGGTTAACCTTAGGTGTATTGACGCAGTGAAAGGGTTAACCTGCTGTTGTGTGGCAGTGAATGGGTTAAGGGATAGAAATTAAAATGCCACACATGACTCCATATCTGATGAGTTCATTTAAACTTAGACTCCTACAGTTGTCCGTCCTCCGGTTGCTTTTGAGACCAGGCCACCCACCATCATCCGAGCAGGTCCCCCGGCCTTGTATTTCACCTTCATTTCACCAGGAAGATCAATCGAGAACAGCTTCTCATTCACAATGACGACCTGGCGAGAGACCCCAACAGTACACATGAATCCAAGACACACATCAATGAAGTAGAGACAATGAAGTTAAAAACAGCCTAAATAACTACTAGCGATATATAGAGCGATGAGATGGGGAATCAACATGTACAACAGTCAGCTAGGGACTGTTGCAGTTTCTGCTTAAACACATGGAATGATGGAAGAGCTGAAACTTTAATGGAGTTCCAGTCATTTGCTGCAGCAAAACTAAAGGAATTCTGGCCAAAGACAAAAGTGCGGGCCTTGGTTCTTGGGTCTGCTGTTTGTCAGCATTGTTTTGGATGAGCAGTGAGCACACAGACTAAAATGTCATCCCTATGCCTCCTCTGCTCTTAGCCCCTTTACCAGTGTGTGTCAGGATGTGCTGTGTGGTCTCTTGGAAAAGTTCACGGCTCCTCGGGACCTAGTTTATTAGTCTTACGTTACACACCCATTGGTTATTCAAGCGTGATTCATTGATTTTCAGAACTTGTAGGAGTGTAGTGGAACGTGGAGGCTGGGGGAAGCGGAAGACTATATATCTGCTCTGCCACCCCGGAGAAATTATCTGCGCAGACGGCTTTAGGTAAGATCTCTGCTCGGATAAACACCCTGAGACAGTCTGACTGAGGCACTCCCATGACGATTGAGTGTCTGAGTAACTTCACAAAGACTTGGAGCCTGGAGCACACGCGTCATATTGCTATACTTTTCTATTCCAAGGTGCCAGGGCTAACGCTTTGAAGCAGCGAGCGTCCCTATCAGAGTAAAATGGCAAGCGTGGATAATAGGGGTGTAACGATGCATCGATTAATTGAAATGCATCGATTCTAATGTGACGATTCAGCTGCATCGATTTTAAAGTGTTAGAATCGATTATAATCGAAATTAATCTAAATTAAAAAAAGAAATCTTTAAAAAAATATATATATTTTAATGTTGTTGTTTTTTGTGTTGTTTTTATTGACCTATAGTCCATTCAGGCTGAGTGAATCAGTTCCCCCAGCCACATTTGTGTATTCAAACATTTTTGGGGAATTCACTGATAGAAGATTAATCGAATCGAATCGTGGTCAAATGAAGAGATTTCATGATGCATTGAATCGTTGCCTGAATAATCGTAATCGAAATTAATCGTTGTGAGGTCGCATCGTTACACCCCTAGTGGATAATAACAGTCGTCTTACATTCGAGACGAGGGAACTTTCTTCTACGTAGACGTTACTTACGACCACTACAGTCTACAGAGTGGGGGAATGATTGGATAATGAGTGATTCACAGTACTCTTCACAAGCCCCTCTCCGTAACACCCACAAGTTTAGCACTTCTTAGCGCTTCTTGAAATAGCACCGCACTTCCGAGAAGATGAAAATGACACGCATCACGTCGAGTTCGTTTGTTCATCGCCTTCCCCTGAGGACCAGGAAGCCCGTACTCCGGGGTCTAGATACAATAATGCCTCACATCACACGGATGACCTCATCGTACCGCAACCACTAACTGTCTAGTGATAGCACGACTTGGAGTTTTATTACGACGCACCGCGGCCGAAACGGAAAAAAAACGTGAATTGTGACATCGGAGGATTAGCGAGAACCTTCCCGCGAACTAGAAATGTATGTTTGATTAGTCGGAGGAATGATCTGGGTTTGCAAAGGACAGTGCTCCTTCATATGATTGGATTCTTGTGAAAATAACTCCTAGTCAGAGGGGAGTGGGCTGGGGTGGTGGGGGGGGTTCTGGAGAGAGGCCAGGTTTTTTCGTGGATGTGCTGATGGGGCACTTTTGCTGAGTGAGGTTCTAAGGCCTCTCGGCTCGCTCTCCCTCCTATGGGAACATGTGCAGGCCGTGCAGGTCTGGAGCACATTAAGAGGAGCTAAGCTCTAAAGCTCGCTGATCACTGACTGGCGTTCCCTTTCCCAGGACAAGTCGGTGTATCATAGATCGGACACAGATCTGACACACACACACACACCCTCCCCACACCCACCCACATACATAAACATCCTCCCCTCAGCCTCACACAAATGCACGTATGCACATGTGCGCAGGTATACCCACACGAAAACATTACCATGCTCATACAGCCGCATGCTTTCTCTATATTTCTCTCTCTCTCTCTCTTTCTATCCTTCACTCACTTTCTCTTTCACTCAGTCATTGACACACACAGATGAACACACCAGAGCACACCCACACACTGAAAACGTCTCAGCCCTCATCGTGCTGCAAAGGTGCTTTTGGATAAGGACCATCCACTGCATGACAGATGTTGCACAGTCCCATCTTGTAACCCTATCTTCTCAAAACCAGGCGTCAGGCATCCCGTCTCCATGGCGACCCGAGGCACACACATCCACCCCGTGCCCCAGAGGAACCCAGTACAAAGGGGGCTCTGCCGGTTGATTGAAGGGTCACGCCATTACCGAGCACATTCTCCCAGCAGCACTGCCAGCTATTGTCAACAGGTCGGGGGTTTGCCGGCAAATCCCATCTGCTTTGTAGTTGGCCCCGGTATGCGCCGACATCTGGATCAGCCCGGTGGTAGCAGAGGGGTGGGCGGTGGTACTGGAGCAGTCGAGTCGAGCCGTTAGGAGCGGGTGGGGGGTAGGGGTGCGCAGGGTTATAGGGATGGGCAGTGGAAGGGGGTGGGTTGGCGTTGAGGGCTGGTGGTGGAAGGGTTGGGTGGGTGGTAGGCGAGGGTGGAATATTCCGCTGGCCTGCTGTTCCTCTCTCACGGGTCTTACAGGCCCCGCAGCAGGCTGTAGGTTGAGCAGCTACAGGTGCAGCCGGGTCTGCCGCTGCCAAACCCAAGGCCTCGAACAACAAACACCCCGACATGGGGCTCGGATTTGCACCTGGTCGTATAACGGTAGATATGCAATGAGTCGCCAGTCGGTTCAAACGGTGACTTTTGATAGCATGCTGTAGATTAGATTAGATTAGATGATCAAATGTATTGTTGTTATACAGCACAAGTACAGTACAATGAAAAGACGTTTAGCCTCCAACCAGAGTGCAGATGTAACAGAAAAGTGCAATAGTAATATACAATGTACAGGTGATTAAGCTGGTATAAGATATATAAATTAGGACTACTGAGTAATAGTGTTAATCAGATGTATGTACAGAGTTGTAGTGTTGTACAGTGATACAGGTATAAAGACACTATGGTAGTAGTAGGGCTGACCCCTATTAGTCGATTATAATTTTTTTTTAAACATCTATCATTCTTTCCAAAAGAAAAGAGGCCCAGAAGCGTGGCTAACGCTAATGGCACGCATACCAGAGGCTAACTGCCTAAGAAAACAGGCACAGAGGCACTGAAAGAGGATTTCACCCGTCTAATGAACACACTAGACTAGACAAATAGCAAGATGTATCCATCAGTGGACCAATTGCATGCTTTTGCAGAGGACAAGAAGCCTTCAGTCGACTCCTTCAGACATTTAGCACACCCCACAGCCCAAATGGAATGATAAATTTTTTTAAATATATATATATATTATACTTTTTTTTTTTTTTTTTTTTTTTACTGATAGTCGACTAACGGCAAATGTTGGCCAATCATAGTCGACTATCCAAATCCTTAGTCGGGGACAGCCCTAGGTAGTAAGTCACACTGGCCAGCAGCGTAACTAGTAAGAGTAGGTAAGGAATATGTACAGATCTCGATATAGTATCTACAGATATGTAAAAATTATTATATGCAGGTACAGACAGATGGGGATAGATAGATATATACGGTAAGAATAAATATATATATACTGTATATACAGCATTATTGTACATCCTATCATACAGAGCTATGTGGGTTATATGCAGGTGTATACTGTAAGTATACATATACAGTAGAATGATTATATGCAAGTATATTCAGACAGATATACTGTATATATATGTATATGGTTATAATGGGTATAGTACAGATAAGACATAGTCGTATCGTGCTTGTCTTTCTGTCTTGTCTTACTGCGCAATGACAATTAACACAGGAACTATGTCAAACTAATGAATGTCCACCAATTTTCTGCATTTCTCACGCCTGAATGAAAACAGTTGCTTTTTCCACATTATGGTGTTGGCTATAAATACAATATCTCTCCACACGTCAATTAATATGCGGTTATGTAAGCGCTTTCACTGAACCAAATACAGATTGCGTTTCTTATTCCTTGATTCGTATTACACAAAGTGCATTTTAATTATATAGTTATATAGCATAGATATGAATCAAACACCACTCTATCCTATGGTAGTTTAATTTCTCTTTAACCCTTTCACTACTACACTACAAATGGTTAACACTTTCACTACCACACTCCAAAGCAGGGGTGGGCAATTATTTTTCCCGGGGGGCCGAATGAGCAACTGAAAATATGTTGGGGGGCCGGGCCAAAATTCCAAACTCAATTATGCATAATATACATTTTATTTCTATATAAAAAGCAGTAAATGGCATTGTTTTGACCCCTGGTAAGAGTGTATGTTATTATTTGGCAATTAAAAGGTGAGGTTATAGCTTTCAAAAATATCATTTATTCAAATAGAATTTATTTCCAAAATGATAAACAAAATGTGAAACATTAATAACAAAGGGAATTTTGAGTTTCATATACTATTGAAACAAGGATTTTCTTAGCTTTCTAAAGACATCACATCATCTTATAGCAAAAATAAACAAGACATGTCACTGAACTGTGTAAAGAAAAGTGTCCCAGTTTTGTAGCCTTTTTTACCTTACATGCCTATATTAAACATTTTATGTTTTCAGAACTGTGCAAAAAAAAGAAAAAAATATCAAGTGTCCCATTTCACTTGTTATATTTCCACATTTTAGTGTTCTTCAGTTCTTTTTTTTTATTCAGTGTGAGAAATCCAGTCTCTGTTGAGCTTTAACAAGTCCATCAAAGTCAGGTTGCATGTCTGAGGTGGAGATGTGAAGCACAGCTGCCAGATGTTCATCAGTGAGAGAGGATCTGTACCTGGACTTGGTAAACGTCATGACTGAGAATGTCTGTTCACATATGTAGGTGGATCCAAAGAGAACCAACATCTTCTGAGCATGTCTGCTAAGCGTATACTGTGCGTGTGAACGTTGACATAAAATTTTTTTTTTTTTTTTTTTTTTTATTATTATCATGTAATCTTTCGCGGGCCGGTCAGAATCATCCCGCGGGCCGGATCCGGCCCGCGGGCCGTACAATGCCCAGGTCTGCTCCAAAGGGTTAACACTTTCTGTTATGGTTTGTAACCGACCCCAATCGCACAACACAAGACAGGTATGAGGGTAAGCCAAGAAACGGGCATTTATTGAAACAAAGGGAAACCGGCACTGTCCCTTTAAGGGAGAAACACAAAATACTGGAAATAACAAGAGGGGAAGGAACAGGCTAAGGGAACGCTAGGGGAAGGTTAAGGGAACACTAAGGGAAGGCTAAGGGAACGCTAGGGGAAGGTTAAGGGAACACTAAGGGAAGGCTAAGGGAACGCTAGGGGAAGGTTAAGGGAACACTAAGGGAAGGCTAAGGGAACGCTAGGGGAAGGTTGGAAGAAACAGGGAGGAACTAGGAGGACCGGACGGGAGGACTAGGAGGAACTAGAGAGGGGAGAACTAGGGACAGAGGGACAGGTACTGGGGGACATAGGGAACAGGTTCTGGGGAACAGAGGGCCAGGTTCTGGTGACAGAGGGACAGAGGCCCGCGGAGGCGGGCTGGGGACGAGGAGGACTAGAAAGGGGAGAACAGGGACAGAGGCCCGCGGAGGCGGGCTGGGGACAGGGAGGACTGGGAGGACTGGTGGGAAACATCAGGGCCGCTCTGCAGAACTCTCTCGGCAGATCTCCGAGGTGGGTAACAGCGGCCGAGAGGGAGAGAGGAGAGGGTTAAAGTACAAAGGGGAAAACAGAGCAGATGCAGGAGAGGTGACTAGTCCAAATACAAAAGTTATCAAAGTAAAAACTATCTTCGTGTAAAATACACAAAGAGCAAAGTTCCAAAAACAATCCAAAAGTGAATACTATCTTCGGTGTGAACAAACACACAGTGGGAGATGTAACGTCCAAAATAATATCCCAGTGAAAACAAACAGAGGCACACGCTGGGTGAGTGACTGTCTGATAAAAAGGTGGTTATCTTCAGTGTTAAGAAACACACGAAAACGGAGATGATCAAGACAGTCAAATAAACTCACCCAGACGTAATGCGTATAATGCGTAAAGGAGCTGGAACAGCAGCGGGGCGAGGGCGTCGCCACCGGGGAGCCGGCTGTCCGAGCCGAGGTCAGAGTGGTGCTGGAACAGGCAGCGGGGCGAGAGCGTCGCCACCGGGGAGCCGGCTGTCCGAGCCGAGGTCAGAGTGGTGCGCCACTGCTTGGAGTGCGCGCCGGAACCGAGAGACGCATCTGGGGTGCGTCTGCGTGGAGGAGTGTGCCAAGCTTGGAGGTCTGGATGATGCGCGTCTGTGCGCTGGTACGGAGGAGCGTGCCAAGCTCGAAGGTCTGGAAGATGCGCGTCTGTGCGCTGGTACGGAGGAGCGTGCCAAGCTCGAAGGTCTGGAAGATGCGCGTCTGTGCGCTGGTACGGAGGAGCATGCCAAGCTCGAAGGTCTGGAAGATGCGCGTCTGTGCGCTGGTACGGAGGAGCGTGCCAAGCTCGAAGGTCTGGATGATGCGCGTCTGTGCGCTGGTACGGAGGAGCGTGCCAAGCTCGAAGGTCTGGAAGATGCGCGTCTGTGCGCTGGTACGGAGGAGCGTGCCAAGCTCGAAGGTCTGGAAGATGCGCGTCTGCGCGCTGGTCTGGATGTGCGTCAGGTCGATAGCTGCGTGGGGGTCTGAAGTGGATCACTGGGATGCCTCCCGTGGAAGTCTAGGGAGCGCAGACCAGTCTCCCCCTCAGGCAACGGCGACAGCAGGCGAAGGCTGGAGCAACATCTCTACGCCGGAGAATCAAAACAGCATAGGCAGAACAGAGGACCTCCCGAAGGAGTCTTGATGTTTGAGAATATAATACGGCATGTTTACAACACGACCCCACGCCGAAACGAGGGGAAGAGCCCTGGTATTTAAAGCCCACAGGGGAACTAATTAGCCTGCCACCACAGGTGCGAGAGGTAATTGATAATCGAACTAAAAGTGTGAGTTCGGCACCAGACCAATCAAACACATAATGACAGGTAGTCCAGGTGTGGCCACTGAGAGTAAACGAGAGTAAAGAACGAGAGGGTGGGGGCTAGAGAGAGTGAGTGAGAAGGGAATTCCTAAACAGTAGGCTTAAAGAAAACAGAGAAAGTTGGTGAGCAGCGGACAAAACCTCACAGTACCCCCCCCTCAACGGGAGCCACCCGGCGACCCAAAAAAAATACAGACAGAGTGGCAGGGGGCAAAACAAGGCAAAAACAAAAGGTACTGGCCAAGCCAGCAGGGGAAGCCACCACAAGAGTGGGGCTAGCAAAAGAAACAGGGTCGCCGAGGGGTAACTAGGGTAGCAGAGGGGCAACTGGAGGAGCTGAGGGGTAACCAGAGGAGCTGAGGGGTAACTAGAGGAGCAGAGGGGTAACCAGAGGAGCCGAGGGGTAACTAGAGGAGCAGAGGGGTAACCATGGTAGCAACGGGAAAAGGACTAGCAGAGGGAAGGTTAGCTGCCAGGGCACTGATAGCTACAGGGCCTATGCTAGCTGTACTGCTACATCAACATAGAGGCTGCGCAAGCTGCCGGAGCTAGGCTAGCAGAGGGAAAGGGTAGCTGCCAGGGCACTGATAGCTACAGGGCCTATGCTAGCTGTACTGCTACATCAACATAGAGGCTGCGCTAGCTGCCGAGCTAGGCTAGCAGGGGGAAAGGGCAGCTGCCAAGGCACTGATAGCTACAGGGCCTATGCTAGCTGTACTGTTACATCAACATAGAGGCTGCGCTAGCTGCCGAGCTAGGCTAGCAGGGGGAAAGGGTAGCTGCCAAGGCACTGATAGCTACAGGGCCTATGCCAGCTGTACTGCTACATTAACATAGAGGCTGCGCTAGCTGCCGGAGCTAGGCTGGCAGACAGGGCTGGACCAGCATGAGAGAACAAGCTAGCTGGAAGGACAGTCCTAGCTGTGTGAGATAAACTGACCTTGCTAGCTGAAAGGGCAGTCCTAGCAGTGGGAATACTGACCTTGCCAGCTGAAAGGGCAGTCCTAGCAGTGGGATAAACTGACCTTGCTAGCTGAAAAGGCAGTCCTAGCAGTGGGAGCAAACTGACCATGCTAGCTGAAGGGGCAGTCCTAGCAGTGGTAGAGAAACTGACCTTGCTAGCTGAAAGGGCAGTCCTAGCAGTGGGAGATAAACTGACCTTGCTAGCTGAAAGGGCAGTCCTAGCAGTGGGGATAAACTGACCATGCTAGCTGAAAGGGCAGTCCTAGCAGTGGGGATAAAACTGACCTTGCTAGCTGAAAGGGCAGTCCTAGCAGTGGGAGATAAACTGACCTTGCTAGCTGAAAGGGCAGTCCTAGCAGTGGGGAAACTGACCTTGCTAGCTGAAAGGGCAGTCCTAGCAGTGGGAATACTGACCTTGCTAGCTGAAAGGGCAGTCCTAGCAGTGGGAATACTGACCATGCTAGCTGAAAGGGCAGTCCTAGCAGTGGGAGAAAACTGACCCTGCTAGCTGAAGGGGCAGTCCTAGCAGTGTGAGATGCTACACAAAAAAGTGGAGGCCATGCAGAGGGACCGGGTTAGCTGCTTGGGCCTGGCTAGCTACAGGGCCTATGCCAGCTGCAAGGCTGCATTAACATAGAGGCTGTGCTAACAGCCGGGGCCAAGCTAGCAGACCGGGGCCATGCAGAGGGAATTAGGTTAGCTGCCTGGCATGGCTAGCTACAGGGCCCATGCCAGCAGCAAGGGCTGCATAAAACATAGAGGCTGTGCTAGCAGCCGGGGCTAAGCTAGCAGACTGGGGCTCTGCTGAGGGACTGGGTTAGCTGCCAGGGCAAGGCTAGCTACAGGGCCTATGCCAGCAGCAAGGGCTGCATAAACATAGAGGCTGTGCTAGCAGCCGGGGCAAGGCTAGCAGACAGGGGCCATGCTGGTAGTAGAGGCCTAACAAGCTGCAGGGGGGTCAAACAGGGCTAACAGGGAAGCCAACAGGGCTAACAGGGGAGCTAACAGGCTAACAGGGGAGCTAAACTGGGCTAACAGGGAAGCCAACAGGGCTAACAGGGGAGCTAACAGGGGAGCTAGAGGGGAACTAGAGGGAACAAGAAAAAAAAGGCAAACTCAACATACACCGTCTGTGCTGGCTGGGGTCGTCGATTCGGTGGGGTCGTACTGTTATGGTTTGTAACCGACCCCAATCGCACAACACAAGACAGGTATGAGGGTAAGCCAAGAAACGGGCATTTATTGAAACAAAGGGAAACCGGCACTGTCCCTTTAAGGGAGAAACACAAAATACTGGAAATAACAAGAGGGGAAGGAACAGGCTAAGGGAACGCTAGGGGAAGGTTAAGGGAACACTAAGGGAAGGCTAAGGGAACGCTAGGGGAAGGTTAAGGGAACACTAAGGGAAGGCTAAGGGAACGCTAGGGGAAGGTTAAGGGAACACTAAGGGAAGGCTAAGGGAACGCTAGGGGAAGGTTGGAAGAAACAGGGAGGAACTAGGAGGACCGGACGGGAGGACTAGGAGGAACTAGAGAGGGGAGAACTAGGGACAGAGGGACAGGTACTGGGGGACATAGGGAACAGGTTCTGGGGAACAGAGGGCCAGGTTCTGGTGACAGAGGGACAGAGGCCCGCGGAGGCGGGCTGGGGACGAGGAGGACTAGAAAGGGGAGAACAGGGACAGAGGCCCGCGGAGGCGGGCTGGGGACAGGGAGGACTGGGAGGACTGGTGGGAAACATCAGGGCCGCTCTGCAGAACTCTCTCGGCAGATCTCCGAGGTGGGTAACAGCGGCCGAGAGGGAGAGAGGAGAGGGTTAAAGTACAAAGGGGAAAACAGAGCAGATGCAGGAGAGGTGACTAGTCCAAATACAAAAGTTATCAAAGTAAAAACTATCTTCGTGTAAAATACACAAAGAGCAAAGTTCCAAAAACAATCCAAAAGTGAATACTATCTTCGGTGTGAACAAACACACAGTGGGAGATGTAACGTCCAAAATAATATCCCAGTGAAAACAAACAGAGGCACACGCTGGGTGAGTGACTGTCTGATAAAAAGGTGGTTATCTTCAGTGTTAAGAAACACACGAAAACGGAGATGATCAAGACAGTCAAATAAACTCACCCAGACGTAATGCGTATAATGCGTAAAGGAGCTGGAACAGCAGCGGGGCGAGGGCGTCGCCACCGGGGAGCCGGCTGTCCGAGCCGAGGTCAGAGTGGTGCTGGAACAGGCAGCGGGGCGAGAGCGTCGCCACCGGGAAGCCGGCTGTCCGAGCCGAGGTCAGAGTGGTGCGCCACTGCTTGGAGTGCGCGCCGGAACCGAGAGACGCATCTGGGGTGCGTCTGCGTGGAGGAGTGTGCCAAGCTTGGAGGTCTGGATGATGCGCGTCTGTGCGCTGGTACGGAGGAGCGTGCCAAGCTCGAAGGTCTGGAAGATGCGCGTCTGTGCGCTGGTACGGAGGAGCGTGCCAAGCTCGAAGGTCTGGAAGATGCGCGTCTGTGCGCTGGTACGGAGGAGCGTGCCAAGCACGAAGGTCTGGAAGATGCGCGTCTGTGCGCTGGTACGGAGGAGCGTGCCAAGCTCGAAGGTCTGGATGATGCGCGTCTGTGCGCTGGTACGGAGGAGCGTGCCAAGCTCGAAGGTCTGGAAGATGCGCGTCTGTGCGCTGGTACGGAGGAGCGTGCCAAGCTCGAAGGTCTGGAAGATGCGCGTCTGCGCGCTGGTCTGGATGTGCGTCAGGTCGATAGCTGCGTGGGGGTCTGAAGTGGATCACTGGGATGCCTCCCGTGGAAGTCTAGGGAGCGCAGACCAGTCTCCCCCTCAGGCAACGGCGACAGCAGGCGAAGGCTGGAGCAACATCTCTACGCCGGAGAATCAAAACAGCATAGGCAGAACAGAGGACCTCCCGAAGGAGTCTTGATGTTTGAGAATATAATACGGCATGTTTACAACACGACCCCACGCCGAAACGAGGGGAAGAGCCCTGGTATTTAAAGCCCACAGGGGAACTAATTAGCCTGCCACCACAGGTGCGAGAGGTAATTGATAATCGAACTAAAAGTGTGAGTTCGGCACCAGACCAATCAAACACATAATGACAGGTAGTCCAGGTGTGGCCACTGAGAGTAAACGAGAGTAAAGAACGAGAGGGTGGGGGCTAGAGAGAGTGAGTGAGAAGGGAATTCCTAAACAGTAGGCTTAAAGAAAACAGAGAAAGTTGGTGAGCAGCGGACAAAACCTCACACTTTCACTACTGCCTCCACATGTATCGGAGGGGACATGTGATGGGCTTCTATCCTCCCTACGACCGGCCAGTTGGGGGGCACATGCGAGCAACGACCAAGACAGGGGAGGGGAGAATTGGCACGGCTAAATTGGGATGGGAGAAAAATAGAAAAATAGAGGAGAAAAAGTGAAAAAAATGATTAAAAAAGATTCTCTCCAGATGTTTTTTTAAACCCTTAAAACATTTTCTATATTGAATAACAATTTGTTTAAATGTGTTTTTTTCCACCAATTGTTCAATAATCTATTTAAAATGGCGTAGCAGCATCTACACACCCCTTTATTGAGAACGCAAGGATCTATGAACATGCAAATCAGCGCACATTTACCAGGAATTCCAAGTCAGCATCTTATTCTTTCAAGACGTGTCGATACCTACTCAGCTTTCTGTGTAGCTAAAGATAAAGGTGTTACCACATATTACCACAAAAGTTACCACATATTGGGCCATGTAGTAGATTCAACCTATTAGTGACACGTGCAACTCAGACTTCAGGGACATAGAAGCTCTCCCTTTCCAGGGGAAGAATGAGAAAAAAGGCTCTGGTGACAAATTCTGCACAAATAATCTGTATAGTATCTGTATAGGAGTTAACCATTTAAAAAATAAACACAGTCTTGAGTGGAGGGGATCTTTAAACATTGGATACATACCGTATATTAAATCTAATTTAGACGTAGTCCACTAATAGGTCCTAATCGTACAACACAAACCTTTTAATTAAGTAAGATAAAAACTCAAATGAAACAAATTTTCTGAAAAGATTAGACCAAATACCTCACAAACCTAGACTGAAAACCAACTGAACTAGAAATAAAATCCCCCCCCACTACACCAGAGACCTTTTATATTTATTAAATGTTATTTCTTTACTATATGCAGCTCAAAGACCCCCCCCCCCCCCCATCAGCCCCCTCTGTTGACTCTCATGCAAACAGCTTTTCACACTACATTTCAATCAAGGCAAGTACAACATCCCCTGAGGGACAAATTAGCACCCAGACCCGCCAGTAAAGCCAAACGCCTTGTGGCGCAGCGATAAGTCACGGCTCCTGACCCCCCACACCCCCACCCCCGTCGCCTTGCCCTGATTAACACTGTGAGCCGTGACCAAGGTGTAATTTCACATGCTGTCAACCGGCAAGCGTTTACAGAACAACGCAGAGTGTTCTGGCGTGAGACCAGGGCCCTGCAGTAGTGTGTGGGGGAAGGGGGGGGGGGCTGTCTTGAGTGATTTACGCCGTGTTTTAAGGATGCAGACGTAATAGGGGGGACCACGAATCATGTTCAACCCAGATTCGGCTCAAACAAGGGACTAAACAAGTTTCGCAATTATGCCACAACAATGTGGAACGACCTACCCACAGCCGTAAAAGAATGTGAATCCCTACCCTCCTTCAAAACCGCTCTCAAAGAGCACCTGTGGGAGGCCGCAATTCGAAACTGGCCCCCGTAAATGTCCAAACCCCCCACCCACCCACCCACCCACCCAACCCCCTCCAATGTACAGTTTCTTCCCCTTCGAATGTATATAATATTAGGGGTGTAAAGGTACACGTATCCGTACAGAACCGAACCGTTTCAGTGTGTACCGTACCGTACCGAACGGCTGTAGTGTGTACCGAACGAATACAACGATATGTTAACCACCCACCGGGGGCTGTTTTTTTCTAATAATAATAATATTATTATTATTATTATTATTTTACAAGTCGATTATTAATTTCAATATAGAATATTCGTTGACAGCCCTACAAGTACAAGTTACTGCACACTGAGTGGAACATGGAAAGCCAAACTTTCCCCCACTGTACCGAAAACCCGTACCGAACCGTGACTTCAAAACCGAGGTACGTACCGAACCATGGTTTTTGTGTACCGTTACACCCCTAATATATATATATTTTTATGATCTCTTTCTCATTTGTATGTCTTGCATGTCATAAATGTCTTGATAAAACAGTACTGTATATCTGTATGTCATGTATGTCATAAATGTCTTGATGAATTGAAAATGGAGGACCCTGATGTAAACAAGACGAAAGTCTTTCTCTGGTCTGCATCCTCTTAGCAGTTGTTTGTATTGAGCCGTACTGTATTGTACCCATTCTGCAATCTAATCTGTTAATAAAGTTTTCAATCAATCAATCAATCAAACCCGCAGTCGCAACCTGCCCGGAGCTGCCTGCTGAGAAGTGTCTCCCCCGCTGCCACGTCCGTCTCCTTCCTGTCTCTGCCGCTCTGATCATCGGCCCCGGTGGAGTCGTGACCTTCTGGATGCCGTCGACGCTAATATGAAAAGATATCTGCACGAACGGGGGGGGGGGGGGGGGGGGGATGGGCAATCGTTTTATGCTTTCCTGTCACTGAGAAGTGATGGTGTTTAACTTCTAAAATAAATACACACATGAATATGGATTTGATAGGTTACTGTATATCTCTCCTCTGAGGACCTGTCGGAAAAGCTGGCCTGGAGTTTATCGGGAGAGAGAGCAAAATAAACACGGTGCAGCAAGACAAATAGAAAACACGGGAGAGCATTTAATGATTTCTCAAAGTGCCCGGGTGGCGGGAGGCCGTTGTTTGACCCCCCTCCGTATCTCAGGAACAGAACCGCGTCCGTCCTGCTATTAAGGGGGCATGCGCAGCGCCGTGCGTGTAATTAAGTTGCGACAACAATCAAATGTGTACCAGACCGCGTGCGCTCCTAACAAAGGAGTCACTCTGTGGAGCCACAAACCTGCCCAGGAACCAATTTGTGACTTTTAAGACGCTTTTCATTTTGACCACCAAGTTCCGAACCCCCACCAAACCCCCCCCATCTGAGCGCCACTCTCTTTGAAAAAGTATCCACCCGCGTGACCCCCCGAGGAGACGGCAGCCCGGCGCTGCTCGCGGCGCGGTGTGTTTCCAATTAAGCCGCCATGAGAACAGGGCGCTGGTGTAAGTCGACGTTACAGTGCGTTTTTCACTCTTTTGTTTATCTCATCTACCCTCACCGCCCCGGCTCCCCCCCCATTGACAACCTCCTTTCCCCTCGACCTCGCTGGTGAGGAGTTCACCTGAGGTGCCCCGAGGTTCACCCCACTCCCCCCTCCCTCCTCCTCCTCCTCTCAAAGCTTTTACCGCGACCTCCAAGAGAGCGGCAGGTTTTAAATGAGACCTCCAGCGGGTTTCCTTTATATCCAGAGACCCCCGAGAGCTCCGGCCGTGAAGCGTTGGGCCCCGGCCTGACAGGAGAAGGCGTCGTGTTCAGGAGGAGCGGAGTAAACACTGGTCTTTTCATGGCCGACTCTTCGCGGCCACTTCCTGGCCCCTCCGCAGGGGCGGCCATTAGCGGTGGAAGTGGGTGGCGTGGCGCCCGGCCCGCTGTCACCTCCGATCGGTTCAAATCGAAGGCCTGTCGGCGCCGCTGCTCATGTCGAAAGCGGAGACGGCGTGTGCTGTTTGCGGAAATGAGTTGGTAAAGATTTTTCACCCAACAATCGGTCCAGTGACCCCTGCGTTTCTCCAAGGTCAAATTACATTGCATTTTTTTTTGTTTCGTTAAAACAATACCCCTTAACGGCGGGATTTCCAAAGTTAATTGCCAGTATTGCCAATATCTTTTAATTATTGCAAAGTGTAGGAGCAACATAATACTAGAATATTCCAATAACTTTGCACCGTGATTGTGTACACTTGGTAAAAGAAGTGCATCATTCAAGTGAATACAATTAGTTACTTAAGTTTCTTTACAACTGGAGTTGCTTTCCAATGAGTTTCCATTAATTAGAACCTACTAATTTGGTGCGAGTGAACTCATAACGACCTCACAGTTCCCCCGCCGACACTGGAGTGATAGCAGGCTGTGAGGCGGGCTGACGTGGGTTTAGAGGCATCACATCTCGACGTAGACCGAGAGAAAATACATCTCCCTGCTTCAAACGATCGGGATGTCATCTTAGTCTTATACAATCAGCGTTATTTATGGAAAAGACTTAGCCAATTGACACAATAAAGACATGTTTGCACCGTACTGTCATTGTAGCTGTGGCTCTCAGGAAGAATTTGCATTACTGGTTTCACGATTGTTTGCCACGCCAGGGTGGTCTACCACACATGTACTGATCCCCGGAGCTCATAACTCATCCTGCGCCAGTCTCCAAAGGTGATTCCCACTCGCTTAGTCTTGTTGTCGAACTGAATCTTGCAAAGCTCTGAGCCAACATCATAGCACTGTCAATGAGTCAGCCTGTGTATGCTGTTCAAAGCCAGAGTTATCGTATTAATGTGCCACTGTGTATCCAGCAGGGTTGGGATCAATTCAGGAACTTGATTTAAAAATTATATAATAAAGTAAAATAATAAATGGTAAATGGTGCATTTATATAGTTATTTTATCCAAAGTGCTTTACAATTTATTGTTCACATTCACCCATACATTCACACACCGATAACCATGAAAGGTGCCGACCTGCTCATCGGGAGCAGTTAGGGGTTAAGTGTCTTGCTCAAGGACACTTCGATGTGCTTCCCGGGAGGAGCGGGAATCGAACCAGGAACCTTCTGGTTTCCAGACGACCACTCTACCTCCTAAGCTACTGTCGCCCCGTAAAATAATAATAATAATAATTAAAATATATATATATTTATGCTATATCAAACTTATTTAATAATTGAGAACCACTGTCATTAGCAAATCAACTGAAATGTCTAATGACATTTTTGAATTGACAGGAATCAAATTGAATTAACCTAAACCGTTGAATCCAGATCATGTGACGTGTATTCAGTGTGTTTTTCAACATGAGTGTACTTTTCACCGTCGCAGCGGTTAGCTTAAACGTCTTCACACCACGTTGCTGTCCTGTGCTCACAACCCGTGAAAAACAGCCTTTCACAAACGCTTCCCGCCAGTTGAAGCCATTCACCCACAGAACCCTAAATTGGTCTCTGGAGCTACTGGCTCCTTGGTCTCCATGACCAGTATCGGGAGAACAATCTCTGTGTGACATTTTATGTTTTGACGAGACCGAAAATTAGCTACAGATGCATGTCAGGGGTTTTTAAGAGAAGGGCAGCCAACATGGCAGTCCTTTCTCCATTTAGAAGCCTTGCACACACACACACAGACATACAGAGGACTTTAGTCCTGTACTCCAACGCCAGCCAGGCTAGCTCAAACTCCCAGTCCTACAGCTAATAGCCAGATGACATTTGGGAGTGAGTGGAAAAGAGAGTGACTATAGGAACAGAGAGTGATTATAGGAACAGAGAGTGATTATAGGAACAGAGAGTGATTATATGAACAGATACTGACTATAGGAACAGAGAGTGATTATAGGAACAGAGAGTGATTATATGAACAGATACTGACTATAGGAACAGATAGTGATTATAGGAACAGAGAGTGATTATATGAACAGATACTGACTATAGGAACAGATAGTGATTATAGGAACAGAGAGTGATTATAGGAACAGATACTGACTATAGGAACAGAGAGTGATTATAGGAACAGAGAGTGATTATATGAACAGATACTGACTATAGGAACAGAGAGTGATTATAGGAACAGGGAGTGATTATAGGAACAGAGAGTGATTATATGAACAGATACTAACTATAGGAACAGAGAGTGATTATAGGAACAGAGAGTGATTATATGAACAGATACTGACTATAGGAACAGAGAGTGATTATAGGAACAGGGAGTGATTATAGGAACAGAGAGTGATTATATGAACAGATACTGACTATAGGAACAGAGAGTGACTGACTATATGAAAAGAGAGGGACTATAGGAACAGAGACTGAATATAGGAACAGAGACTGAATATAGGAACAGAGAGTAACTATAGGAAAAGAGTGACTACAGGAAAAGAGAGGGACTATAGGAACAGAGACTGACTATAGGAACAGAGACTGAATATAGGAACAGAGACTGACTATAGGAACAGAGACTGACTATAGGAACAGAGACTGACTATAGGAACAGAGAGTGATTATAGGAACAGAGACTGACTATAGGAACAGAGACTGACTATAGGAACAGAGACTGACTATAGGAACAGAGAGTGACTATAGGAACAGAGAGTGACTATAGGAAAAGAGACTAACTATAGTCAAATAGACTGACTATAGGAAGTGACTGACTACAGTATAAGAGACTGACTATAGGAACAGAGAGGGACTATAGGAAAAGAGACTGACTACAGTAAAATAGACTGACTATAGGAAGTGACTGACTACAGTAAAAGAGTGAAAAAGCTTAGCGTACGTACAGCCCTGCAGTAAAAGAGAGGGACTATAGGAAAAGAGACTGACTACAGTAAAATAGACTGACTATAGCAGTGCTTCTCAAACTTTTTCTGTCAGGCCCCCCTTTGGCGGACCAAAATATTTTGGGCCCCCCCCTCCCCCTCGCCCCAACAAAATAGTCATGAAATGGGCCATGTTTAAATTTATTGAAATAACACCAATATCGTGACCTTTCAAATTGGCCCTATATTTTGTTTTCAGAGCTGTCATGGATGAAAAGCCAGCTTCACACAGATACTGTATGTGGTGCTGAATGGTACACTATCAACACCTTAACTGCTGCATCATGAGATACTTGGTACTCAGCACCACACTCTGAAACTAGCTCTCTAGGTGTTATCAGATGAGATTTCAAGAGTTTGGATGGAGATGTGTCAGGAAGCTTTGTCTCAATGTTGTCTGTAAAGTTTTTTTTTATCCAGAGTAACTTGGTGATCCTGTGTTTTATTAAATAATGATTTTCAGATTTTGAGAAATGGTATTTTCATGGAGAACAGTGCAGCTGCAACAGATAGCACTTTAGTGATAATTTTCTGTAATCCAATTTTTTTTTTTTTTTTATAAATCTCAAGGCCCCCCCTGTCATGCCTCTGCGCCCCGCCTGGGGGGCGCACCCCCCACTTTGAGAAACACTGGACTATAGGAAGTGACTGACTACAGTAAAAGAGTGAAAAAGCTTAGCGTACGTACAGCCCTGCAGTAAAAGAGAGGGACTATAGGAAAAGAGACTGACTACAGTAAAAGAGAGGGTTATAGGAAAAGAGACTGACTACAGTAAAAGAGAGGGTTATAGGAAAAGAGACTGACTACAGTAAAAGAGAGGGGCTATAGGAAAAAAGAGAGGCATATGTGCCTGTTTTGATCCTGGCCTTGACAATGTTTACCTTTTTCCAAGATAGAGGACTGCTGATCCTCCTCATAGTGATGGTGTCCATGGCGTCTTCATGCACCTGTGTTCCAAGGTCAGTTTCTATTCATCAACTATATATTTTATTCCATCTAGTGCTTTCTTGGAAAACATTCAGTTTAAAGTACTGACAATGCTGTTTGGTGACTAATGTCATGTCCAGATATCAAAGGAACTCTAGAGATCAGACCCACGTGTAACACCGTTTCTACCACCTCAACAGCTCTGTTCCAGCCTATTATGTTATTCAACCTTTATTTACCCAGGCAGGTCAATTAACACAATAACTGCCACGCAATATACACATCCTTAGCAGCTGACGCCATCACTGTAAACGGTGGGAGTCGCTCACCTTGTTTGCAGGGCTATAACTATTAAAATATTATAGCTATATATGCAATACTATGGCCCATTTGACATCGGGTATCTATCGTTCATGATGTGGAAAAGTAATATTTTTTCCATCCATACATTGTCGTTTTATACCGTGGTGAATATAAGTATAGTTTTAGAGTGGTCTAGGATAATTCCTGGAACGCTAGTAATAGGCCGCGACACATATTATACTTAATCCATTGGCATTTCGTCCCTATACACGCCTACAATCAAAAATTTAAATGCATATGATCGGTATATATTATGTTCCATCATGCATGCCGGAAAGGGGGGGGGGTCGTTTATGATTAATTGATTGTCAATAACGGCATTCGTTAGTACAACAGCATACGTTGATCAGAGCATTCGCTATGAAAACAATGGACAACCAAGCTGAAATTAACGTTAGATTGCTCTTACCTCAAGGCGCTCGCTGTTACGGTTGGAACGCTTTGATGGCATGATGTGGTGTGGAACCCAATTTGCAGTATAGAACGGAGAGATACTTAACAGGATAGATAGGAGACGGAAGGCGTTGGTTGATTCTTTCGATATAACGTGCACTTTATTGACACACGGAAAACAATGATATAAACACAACACTAAGAGAGTCCTCACGACGGTGAACAACAAACAAAAGGTAATGATCCAGCAACAGACAGCTGGATCGACAACACTTATATACAAGGACTAATTAGAGACAAGAGGATGATTAGTGAGATGACACACAGCTGGGTAATGACTACACATGAAACGTAACAGGGGAAATATACAGAAACATGACAAAACCAAACAGCACATAGATACAGACACAAGGAGACAAAACTAAATTAGACAATGGGGCACAGTAAGGACAACAGATGAACACATTAAGTGGCATGGTCATGCTGGACCTACAAAAGGCCTTCGACACTGTCAATCACTCCATTCTGATTGACAAGCTAAAAGCAATCGGTTTTGATAGTCTATCAGTGAGCTGGATGCAATCCTACCTTGAGGGGAGGGAACAGATGGTGGAGGTAAACGGTACCCTATCCCCCCCCCCCTCACAGTGAGCTGTGGTGTTCCACAAGGAAGCATACTAGGACCGCTACTGTTCCTAATTTATGCAAATGACATGTCATCAGCTTGTGACTGCAACTTGTTCCTGTTTGCGGACGACTCAGCCCTGCTGGTCTCTGACAAGAACAAGTTACAGGTTGAAAAAACCCTCAGCTCGGAACTAGGCAAAATCTGCATATGGCTCGCTAATAACAAACTATCATTACACATGGGCAAAACAGAGTCCATTCTCTTCGTCTCAAATAACAAACTCAGCAAGACTGACGGCTTCTCAGTTACAGTGGGTGACAATATTGTCACAAGGAAAGAAGAAATTACCTACCTGGGTTCCATCCTAGAGGCTAATCTCTCCTGTGACAAAATGGCATCCAATGTAATAAAAAAAAGTCAACCAACGAACTCGATTCTTGTACCGGATCTCCTCTCTGGTAAACAAGAATACCCTGAAGACTCTGGCAGGAGCACTCATTCAAGGGTACTACGACTATGCTTGCATCTCAAAGGCGCTAAAAACAAAATTACAAACATCTCAAAACAAACTGCTCAGACTACTGCTTGACCTTACTCCTAGAACCCACCTCACCCCTGCCCACTTTGACAACCTAGGATGGCTTAGAGTAGACGACAGAGTACAGCAACTTGCAATGGGCCTGGTCTACAAGATACACTACACGACCAAGGTACCCATGTACATGTCAAAATACTTCCCAAAGGTCAGTGAATACCATGATCACAACACCAGAGGGAGCTCCACAAATCATGTTAAACCCAGATTCGGCTCAAACAAGGGACTAAACACGTTTTGCAATTATGCCACATCAATGTGGAACGCCCTACCTAAAGCTGTAAAGGAATGTGAATCACTACCCACTTTCAAAACCACTCTCAAAGAACACCTACGGGAGACTGCAATTCGAAACTGGCCCCTGTAAATGTCCTAACCCAACCCCCTCCAATGTACAGTCATTTACCTAATATGGTTTTGTCAATATTCCAATGTACAGTTTTGCTTGTTTGTACAGTGTTTCCCCCCCCCCAACCCCCTCCAATGTACAGTAAATTACCTAGTATGGTTGTCAATATTCCAATGTACAGTCTTCAGATTCAGATTCAGATTCAGATTCCTTTATTAAGCCATTTGTGTAAACACACATTGGTAATTGTTGGAGCAATACAGTGTATGCATTTTTTCCTTTCTTTTTTCACAGTAAACGACAAACACCAACACAGACACAGGACAAGAAACAGTGCAGTGGAGGATTAATCAATAAAATACATATATATATAAAGTGAAGAGTGCAGAGTTCCAGTAAGGACTAGTGCAGTGCAGTCCGTGTCATTGTGCCAGTGTCACTTGGGGGCAGAGGGAGGGGGGGGACCTGAGGCATTGATCAGCCTGGCGGCTGAGGGGAAGAAGTTCAGTCTGTGACGAGCTTTCACAGCCTTTGGGATCCTCAGCCTTCTCCCAGAGGGGAGCAGGGTGAAGAGGCTGTGACCGGGGTGGGATGGGTCGGCCATGATCTTCCTCGCCCTCTTCAGCGCCCTGGAGTCGTGCAGGGACCTGAGGGAGGGCAGGGGACAGCCGATCACCCTCTCCGCGGAGCGAATCACCCGCTGCAGCTTGGCAAGATCTTTTGCCGCTGCAGCGGGGAACCAGGAGATGGTGGAGTGGGTGAGGATGGACTCAATGATGGCCGTGTAGAATTGGGCCATCATGGTCCTCGGCAGTTTATATTTGTTCAACTGCCGGAGGAAGAACATCCTCCCCTGGGCCTTCTTGAGCAGGTCCGTGATGTTGAGCGCCCACTTCAATGGTGGTAAACACCGGTGCGAGCTGGTCAGCACAGTGCTTCAGGGCAGAGGGGGAGACAGAGTCCGGGCCGCCCGCCTTCCGGGGATTCTGACTAGAAAACAGCCGTTTCACCTTGCTTGTACAGTTGTACAGTGTTTCCCCCCCCAACCCCCCCCCTCCACCCAACCCCACCCAACCCCACCCAACCTCCTCCAATGTACAGTTTTTACGTCAAATGTATATACTCCCTTTTCTGGACTCTTTTTGTATCACAAACAGTACTGTATTTGCAAATCTGGTATGTCATAAATGTATAGATGTAGCAGTACTGTCTATCTGTATGTCATGTATGTCATATATGTCCTGATGAATTGAAAATGGGGGACCCTGATGTAAACAAGACGAAAGTCTTTTTCTGGTCTGCATCCCCTTAACAATTGTGTGTATTGAGCTGTACTGTATTGTACCCATTCTGCAATCTGTTAATAAAGTTTTCAATCAATCAATCAATCAACAGGTTGGTGATGACAGACAGGACATTAATAAATAAAAGACAACAAAGATGAATTCACTGAACTAGTCCCCCTAGTGGTTGAGAGACGTAGTTCAGGCGTGAGAATTGTCCATGGACAGATGAGGGTTGTGGGAATTGTCCATGGACAGATGAGGGATGTGGGAATTGTCCATGGACAGATGAGGGATGTGGGAATTGTCCATGGACAGATGAGGGTTGTGACGCAGGACCGGGGGAACCCTTACAGCTTGCTACTAACGCAGGAGATGCTGGTATCGAGCCCAGCTCTCTGCGTTGCTACCGGCTTGGCCGGCCGTCATACTAACACAATTGGCAGTGTTAGAGGGTGGGAAAGCCGGTGGCTGGGGATTGGACGTTGTGGACAGCGACTCCTACAGGTCGGTTGGGTGACACCGGTACGGTGGAAACAGGAAGTATCGGGGGCAGCGTGAGCCTCCCACACGTTACTCCTCGCCACTGAGAGTTCGAGCTGTTGCGGTGAAAAGATGCGACAGGCTGCCTCCTCGTGTACCGGAGGGGACACGTGATGCAAGGCTTCTATCCTCACTACAGCCGACCAGTGGGAGGTAGCAACGTTCAAGACAGGGGAGGGAAGAATTGGAAATTGGGATGGGAGAAAAATAGAAAATAAGGAGAAAAAGTGGATACAAAAAAAGATTGCTCTTACCTCTGGCCGATGAGACTGCAAAAAGAATATTCCAATTATTTGATTGCCATCTGCTAGACCGTATGTCCATTTGGCCGACGCCATAAGCTCCAAAAGCATAATGATTCTGGCGTCCCGAAGGCGATTCAATGCAATCGAGTGTGTATCTTGATCCACGTTACAAGATAACTCCGCCCGGAAGACATTCACTGACGCACAGAGTCAAGCTTCCTCCAGAAAGTAAGTGCAACATCGGCCGCATACCACCAGGCGGCAGTATCGGGCTGTTGCGATCTCAGACAGAGTGCCAAACATTCCCACAGCACAGCAGGATGAATTATGAATGGAAATAGCGAATAAAAGAAATAACGATCATAATAACGAGTATACTCGTTGTTGGCATAATTCGATTGGCGGACTATAACGAGTTAACTCGTTTTTGGCACAGAAACGGTTAAGAATACATTCTTATTTACAATGGCGAAAGGACAAAAGGGCCTCTCGAAGGGTAACAAGGAAAGGAGACAAAATAAAATAAAATAGAGAAGAGACAGACCATACATACATCACAGAGGTAAGATGAATAATTAAAACACACATCAAACAAACAACCAAATAAAATTACAAGGTATGTAAATACATGAAGCAGAACAGACAGATTACAGTTAAAACACTGGGTGACATTTACATTTACATTTACATTTAGTCATTTAGCTGACGCTTTTATCCAAAGCGACTTACAAGTTCTGTGCGACAAGACAGCAAGAAGGGTATAACTCTATCAGCTGAGTAACAATGTTCATCAAAGTGTTGCGTGTTACAGTGTAGGTTAGTTTATTAGGACAAGTGCATGACATTAAGGTTAGTCGGGGTTAGATTTTTTTTATTTTTATTTTTTTTATCATTTCAGATAATGGTTGAAGAAGTGAGTCTTTAGTCGACGGCGAAAGATTGGACGGGATTCGGCTGTCCTAACTGGGATGGGTAGTTCATTCCACCATTGTGGGGCAAGGACTGAGAATAGGCGGCTTCTCTTTGATGACCCTCCGGGAGCTTGGATAGGAGTAGATCTGAGGCGGCCAGAAGATGCAGAGCGTAGGGGTCTTGAGGGTGTGTAGTTAGAGACCATTGACCGGAGGTAGGCGGGAGCGGTTCCCTTTGCCGCACGGTATGCTAGGTCGAGGGCCTTGAAGCGGATACGTGCAGCAATGGGGAGCCAGTGCAGGTCCCTAAGAAGTGGGGTGACATGGGCCGACTTTGGTAGGTTTGAGATCAGGCGGGCCGCTGCATTTTGAATGAGTTGAAGAGGCTTGGTGGCAGTGGCCGGGAGGCCAGCTAGCAGTGCGTTGCAGTAGTCGAGGCGGGAGATGACTGTTGATTGGACGAGGAGTTGGGTGGCTTCTTTTGTCAGGAAGGGGCGTATCCTTCTGACATTGCTCAGGAGGAATCTGCAGGTTCTGGTTGTCGCTGCGATGTGAGCAGAGAAGTTCAACTGGTCGTCGAGGACAACACCAAGGTTCTTGGCGGTCGGCGACGCGGTCACAGCTGCATTCTCGACTGTGATGGAGAGGTCGGTCAGGGGGGAGGATTTGGCCGGCAGGTGGAGCAATTCTGTTTTGCTTAGGTTCAGTTTGAGGTGGTTGGTCGTCATCCAGGCGGAGATGTCGGACAGACAGGCCGAGATCCGCTCAGAGACGTGGATATCTGAGGGAGGGAAGGAGAGGAAGAGTTGAGTATCATCGGCATAACAATGATATGAGAAGCCATGAGACGTGATAATGTTACCCAGTGATTTAGTGTAGAGGGAGAAGAGAAGGGGTCCTAGGACCGAGCCCTGGGGGACACCCGTCCGGAGGGGGCGGGTGGCCGACAGAGTTCCTCTCCATGACACTTGGTAGGAGCGGTCATTGAGGTATGATGTCAGCCATGTCAGCGCAGATCCAGCCACTCCCATTCCTGCGAGGGCCGCGAGGAGGATCTGATGGTTGACTGTGTCGAAGGCTGCAGATAGATCTAGGAGAATCAGGACAGAGGAGAGGCCTTTCGCTTTTGCTAAGTGAAGTGCCTCTGTGACCGCAATGAGGGCCGTTTCTGTGGAGTGGCCAGTCCGGAAGCCAGACTGATTGGGGTCTAGGAGGTCATTCTGTAAGAGATAAGCAGTAAGTTGGTTGGATACAGCACGTTCAAGTGTTTTAGAAAGGAAGGAGAGAAGAGAGACAGGGCGATAGTTGGCTATGACGGTGGGGTTCAGGGTTGGTTTTTTTATGAGGGGCGTGACTCTGGCTTGTTTTAGGGAGGTGGGGACCACCCCCGAGTTGAGTGAGGAGTTGATGGTTGCAGTTAGGAATGGGAGGATGTCCGGTGCTATGGTCTGGAGGAGTGGGGAGGGTAGCTGGTCCAGCTGGCATGTAGTCGGACGGTTCGACGTTACCAGTGTCAGGGTCTCGGCTTCTGTAATGGGAGAGAAAGATGACAGAGTGAAGGATGAGGTTCTCGATTCAGCGTTTGGAATGGGTGGGGGTTGGGAGAAGGAGCTGCGGATGTTCTCCACTTTTTCCTCAAAGAAGATCGCAAAGTCTTCGGCAGAAAAAGATGAGGGAGGAGGAGGTGGGGGGGGAGTGAGGAGGGTGGACATGGTAGCATGCAGTTTGCGAAGATTCTTGGCAGAGGCCTCGATCCTATGGTGAAAGAAAGAAGCTTTGGCATTAGTAATGGTTTTGGAGAATGTTAACAAGAGGTTGTGATATGTGTCGATGTCAGCAGTGAGGCGTGACTTTCTATACTTCCTCTCAGCCGCTCTCAGGACCTGTCTTTGTTCTCTCACTGCATCCGTCAGCCATGGACTGGGTGGGGAACGGCGGGCAGGTTTCTCAACGAGGGGACAGAGCTTGTCGAAGGAGGTTGCAAGGGCTGAGAGGAGGGTGGAGGTTGCCATCTCTGTGGGGAGAGCAGAGAAGGTGTCACTCAAAGGTAGAGCGGATATTATGTCAGAGGAGAGGGTGGAGGGGGATAGGGAGGGCAGGTTGCGTCTGAGTGAGACGGTTTGAGTTGGGGTGAAGACTTTTCGGTTAAGCATGAGAGTTAGTGAGAAGGATATGAAGGAATGGTCAGATACATGTAGAGGAGTTACCGTGGTGTTAATGATGCTGGAGTTACGGGAAAATATGAGATCCAAGGAGTTGCCTGCTTTGTGGGTGGGAGGCATGGCAGTGGGAGTCAGGTCAAATTGTTGTAGGAGGGAGACCACTGGGACCGACTGAGATGAGTCAGGCAGGTTGAAGTCGCCCAATAGAAGGAGCGGGGTACCATCTTCCGGTAAGGAGCTTAGAAGCATGTCCAGCTCATCTGTGAAGTGATCGAGGGGACCTGGAGGGCGATAGAGTGTAACAATGGTGAGATTGAAAGGACAGTTGCAGGTGTGTGTAAACAACTCTTTGATAGAGTCCTTAAAAGTAGTGAGGGGGATACATTTGTCCAGTTTTTTGCATCTCGTTCCAACTGCTGGGAGCAGAAAATTGGAAGGAGGATTGACCGAAGGAAGTGTTAACACAGGGAACATCTAGGCATACGCTTCCGTTTTGCCATGATTGACTTTACATGGTAAATTTGTACACTAGAATCTAAATGATTAACTGATTACACCAGTATTGCAGCAACACCAAATAAATATATAATAATAATAATAATAATAATAATAATAATAATAATAATAATAATAATAATAATAATAATAATAATAATAATAATAATAATAATAATAATAATAATAATAATAATAATAATAATAATAATAATAATAATAATAATAATAATAATAATAATAATAATAATAATAATAATAATAATAATAATAATAATAATAATAATAATAATAATAATAATAATAATAATAAACGGTATTTATATAGCACCTTTCATACAAAAATTGCAGCTCAAAGTGCTTCACAGCAGTAAAAAAAAAAGACAGGCATAAAATGAGCAATGCATAAAGTGCAGACATATAAAACATATTATTCATTGGTTACAGACATAAAACGAGCATTAAAAAGATAGCAGCAGGGTAAGGCAAATCATAGTTTTTCACATTATGATCTAACATCCAAATAGGCCTCTCTGTTTACGGTTTGATTCAGTTTTAAAATAGGCAGTAATACAAATTATAAAATAGAATAGACAGAGTAAAAAAGTGCAATAAAATAGTTAGTAAAATAGAATATACAGTAAAATGATGCAGTACTGCAGTGCAATAAAATAAAATAGCCCTAATTTACAATACAATAATCAGTGTTGATGTAATAATTCTAGGCGGCCTAACATAGCAGCGCATCGCTCTTAACACTTTATAGAACAACAGAGCAGTGCATCGCTCTTAACACTTTATAGAACAACATAGCAGCGCATCGCTCTTAACACTTTATAGAACAACAGAGCAGTGCATCGCTCTTAACACTTTGAGTTTCTTTACAAAGATCAGTTCTTAATTACTTTATAGAACAACAGAGCAGTGCATCTCTCTTAACACTTTATAGAACACCAGAGCAGTGCATCGCTCTTAACACTTTATAGAACAACAGAGCAGTGCATCGCTCTTAACACTTTATAGAACACCAGAGCAGCGCACCGCTCTTAACACTTTATAGAACACCAGAGCAGTGCATCGCTCTTAACACTTTATAGAACACCAGAGCAGCGCATCGCTCTTAACACTTTATAGAACAACAGAGCAGTGCATCGCTCTTAACACTTTATAGAACAACAGAGCAGCGAATCGCTCTTAACACTTTATAGAACAACAGAGCAGTGCATCACTCTTAACACTTTATAGAACACCAGAGCAGTGCATCGCTCTTAACACTTTATAGAACAACAGAGCAGTGCATCGCTCTTAACACTTTGAGTTTTTACCTTCACAGACATATCAAAGGATTAGAGGGTCTATAAAGGACCCTACTGATCCAAAGACCACCTTCAGTGGACCTTGTCTCTTTTCTTTTGAGGTCTTGAAAATCACAGTGATGATTTTAGAGAATATTTCTGGATAGCGTCTGATTGAGATTAGCTTTTTTTCTCTTCTGTTAAGCTAAATGGGTAGTTTGAAAAGACAATTTTGGGCCATTTCGCCTGCTGAAAAAAAGAATGCAGTCAGCTGCAATTAAGATTGCTGTCTTTGGCAATTCCAGCCTAACGCTTGGCACAGCAACTTCAAATACATAGTTAAGCGTGCGCACGCACACGCACACACACACACGCGCGCATGTGTGCGCTTATCCAGTACAATATAATGTACATTTGAACACTATATTCAATATTTGGATTGGCCAGTAAAGCTTGTATATACCATAGAGCCCTGAAAGGTCCACATCTGTAATCATCACAATGCTGTCTCTGAAACAGCCAGAATCTCCCTGATATTTTCTATCTGGTTATACAACATTTTTCCTTGTGGTCCTAATGGTTTCATGAGTTAATGTCTTTATTATAGATGTGAAATCAAACATTTAGGACATTTAGAGGGATTTCTTTTTGTAATTATTATTTATGTCATAGGACACTGAGAAGCACCTTGTGTTTTCCTGTTAACTTTGGTTAGCTATGCTATAGCTCAATGGAGTGTAAAACCTTCAATATCTTGTGCAAACCATTCCATTAAATTCTAAGAGCTCTGTCGGTCAGTAAGAATAACTGTAAGTTATAGAATGGTTTGAATCCTGTATGTGACTTTGATATAAATGGTTTTATATCCCATTGATTTGCACCATTGGCAAAATTCTGGTGCCAAATCTACACAGAAATCAATCAATTCTAAAATACCTGAAACTTTACTTTAAAAGGTTTTTTTAGAGATTGATATGTAGGCCTATGAGACACAGCAGATTCATGTTTTGGCCCAAGCCACATTTCACACGTAATTGCTCTGGTTGAAAAAGAAAACCGCAGTTGAAAAATGCCATCGATAACAGTATTAACACTAACAAGATCAGATATTCAGAGTCAAGCCCTGTTTTAAACAGACATTTCTACTTGAGTAACCATACAGTATAAGTCCATTTTTATATGTATAGGTTTTCAGAGAAACAAAATGTTTTATTACTTTTCAAACGTTATTATCTAAAGATGGTAAGTTAGAGTGTTGTGTTCATTCATAGTTAAAGACAGTAGAGGTTGAGTACTTTATTTTCTAAAGATGGTAAGTTAGTGTTGTGTTCATTCATAGTTAAAGACAGTAGAGGTTGAGTACTTTATTATCTAAAGCTGGTAAGTTAGAGTGTTCTGTTCACTCATAGTTAAAGACAGTAGAGGTTGAGGTGATTTAGATTAACTTCACAACTGCAAATACACGGGCTGTCCAAAGCATAAACGGACTTACAGTATACAGTTCCTCTGTGCAAAGGTTTGATTGTCATCGAAAGGAATAGTTACTTAAAAGGTAAGGTTTGTCGCTGAAAGACTCTGAAAACCCACCACTCACCCTCTATATGTATGATTTTAGTCGACACGCCTCACAATGAGGTCATTTGGCGCAACGGCAGAAGTATTTAGCAGTTGATAAATTGCGTTTGCCGACGACCACCGGAGTCCCACGAGAGGCTCGCAGAGGGGCGATAGAGGGAGCCTCCTTCACCTCATTCGGGGCCCGGCCGCCGAGTGCTCTCCGCGGAGCCGTTGGAAACGCTGCTCGCTGGAAGAGCGGAGGGGAAAAGTGTGTGGGTTCGACGTGACACGCGTAGATGAGCAACATCAAAGGTGCCTCTGGCCCGTTCTTTTTTTTTTACCGCTGGAAAAGTCATTGCGTGCCGTACAGGCCAGGGAGCAAGATAAAAAGGGAGACGGTGGCGGGTGGCGGCGGGGGTTATTGGGGCACATCTTGGGAACGATTACAGTGGTCCTCTTTTATTGGCTCGAGCCGTTAAATTTGAGAGCTCGGATTTCATGACGGTACCTCAACCGTATTATGCTTCTAAATCTGAACTCCGTTCTCGCCTCTGTCACCCACTCGTACCCGTTCGGTTATCGATGACCCGTGAGTGAAACGGCGGACTCTGTCGGGGGCCGCTACGTTATCCTTCTCCTCGTTTTGGATTCGGTGACATTATTAACCAGATCTGGGCCATAAAAGATATCTCGTCTCCCACTTGAAGCTACAGTCTAGAGTCTAGACTTAATTTTTTACGTATTCACGTATGTTCTTGGAGGAATTTGGCTTTTTGATGGAAAGGAGAAATGAATACAGTGGGCGACAGTGGCTCGGGAGGTAGAGCAGTTGTCCGAAGGTTCCCTGTTCGATTCCCACTCCTCCCGGGCAGCGTATCAAAGTGTCCTTGAGCAAGACACTTAATCCCTAATTGCTCCCGATTAGCAGGTTGGCACCTTGCATGTTTCAAGTTTCAAGTTTCTTTAATAGTTGTCATACAGAAGTACAGAATACTTTTATACAAAATGCTTCTTTCTGTTACGCTCCAGAGACTGTGCTAGACAAAAAAGATAAGTATGAAATAAAATAAGTATAGCATGTAAAAAATAGAAGTCACGTACGTAGACAAGTGTTCAGTATGTACATATGTACAATGTTCAATGCAGAATAGAAGTAACTGAGTTACCATACAATATACTATGCAATATACAATATACTATATAGTGCAAAGCAGAAATGGGAATAGGTACAATTAAGGTACAATTTACAGTAGGTGTACTGAGGTATGGGTTGTAGTGCAAATTCTTTGCCAATAAATATAAAGTGTGTCTAGGTGTTCTAAAGTGTGGAGAGTAGGTGCTGCAGTGTGTTGTTTGTTTAAAGTGAGTGTGTGCGTGTGGATGTGTGTGCTGTGAGTGCATTTGATGGTTGTTGCATAGTGTTATTGTTCGTTGAGCAACCTGATGGCCTGGGGATAGAAGCTTCTTCTGAGTCTGTCTGTGCTTGCCATGAGACTCCGGTATCGCTTGCCTGACCGCAGCAGTTCAAAGAGGCAGTTGTTTGGGTGGCTGGAGTCCTTGATCATTATCTTAGCCTTACCCCTGCACCGCTTGTTGTAAATGTTCTGGAGAGTGGGAAGCCCCCCTATAATTGTGCGCTCGGCTGAACGGGCCACTCTCTGTAGTCTGCTACGGTCTTGTGCGGTGCTATTCCCAAACCAGGCGGTGATATTGCCAGTCAGGATGCTCTCTATTACATTTACATTTCTCTATTGTACATGAGTAGAAGTTCTTAAGGATCTTCTGACTGACTTGGAACTTCCTTAGGCGCCTGAGGAAGTAGAGGCGTTGCCGTGCCTTCTTCACAACACTGTCAATGTGTGTGGTCCATGTCAAGTCCTCAGATATGTGGACTCCGAGGTACTTAAAACTGTTCACTCTCTCAACCGGTGCCCCGTCGATGCTGTAGTCCCTGACCCCCGACCTCCTAAAGTCCACAATCATCTCCTTTGTTTTGCTGATGTTCAGGGAGAGGCTGTTCTCTTGGCACCATCCCACCAGGACCTTGACCTCTTCCAGGTAGGCCCTCTCGTCGTTTGCAGAGATCAGGCCCACCACTACTGTGTCGTCAGCAGATTTGATGATTGTGTTGTTCCGCTGAGCCACACAGTCATGTGTGTACAGGGAGTAGAGGAGGGGACTCAGAACACAGCCCTGGGGGGCCCCTATGTTGAGGGTGATGGATGAGGAGGTGCAGTTCCCTGCTCTCACCACCTGGGGTCTGCCCGTCAGGAAGTCCAAGACCCACTGGCAGAGGTCATAGTTCAAGCCCAGGTCCCTGAGCTTGGCTATGAGTTTGGAGGGGACTATGGTATTGAATGCTGAGCTGTAGTCGATGAATAGCATTCTCACATAGTTCCCCTGCCTCTTGTCCAGGTGTGATGCTGCTGTGTGCAGCACATGGGCTATGGCGTCCTCCGTGGACCTGTTGGGGCGGTATGCAAATTGCAGGGGGTCCAGGTTGCAGGAGGAGCAGATGTAGCTCTTTACTAGCTTCTCAAAGCACTTCATGGCTATGGAGGTGAGAGCTACAGGGCGGTAGTCGTTGAGGCAAGCAGGCTTGGATTTTTTAGGTACAGGGATGATAGTGGACTTCTTTAGGCAGGTGGGGATGACAGCCTGTTCCAAGGACAGGTTAAATATGTCAGTGAATACCGGGGCCAGTTGGTCGGCACAGACTTTAAGGACGCGGCCGGGGATGCCGTCCGGTCCTGCTGCCTTCCTGATATTCACTTTTTTAAAGGTCCTCCTCACCTCATGCTCTGTTACCATGAACACTGAGTCTCTATCAGCAGACCCCCCCCCCTCCATTGCTGTGGCTTGTAGGCTGGTGTTGTTATTCCCAGCCTCAAACCTCGCATAGAAAGTATTGAGATCATTTGCTAAGGAGATGTCACTGTTCAGTTTGAGGGAGGTGCCTTTGTAATCTGTCATCGTTTTGAGGCCCTGCCACATAGCTCTGGAGTCAGCCTGTTCAAACTGAAGTTCAATTTTATTGCTGTAGCGCCGTTTTGCTTCTATTACTGTCCTCCTTACGTTGTATCGCGCCACCTTGTGGTCATTCATGTTGCCTGCCACGAGCCCAGCGTTGTATGCTGTGGTGCGCGCTTTCAGAGCTTCACGGACGGATTTGTCTACCCAGGGTTTTTGATTTGGGTAAACTCTAATTGTGGTAGTGGGGATTGTTTCTTCCACCAGAGTACGAACAAAGTCCAGTACTGTCTCCGTGTAGTCATTAATGTTATTTGTGTTATCGCGGAACACGCTCCAGTCTGAGCATTCCAGTGCAGCTTGGAGCGTCTCCTCTGATTCCACAGACCATTTCTGCATCTCTCGCGAGACTACCGGCGCGCACTTGATTCTTTGTTTATACTCTGGAGAAAGAAAGATGGCCGCATGATCAGACTTGCCGAAGCCACTGGCAGAATGAGCCTTGTATCCACGCTTCAATTGCGAGTAACAGTGGTCTAAAATGTTACAAGTCTTTCGATGTCCCATTCTAACCTCCCCAGAGAGCAGTCGCATTTTTTATCTCTCCTCCCTGCCCTCCAAGGCCTCCTCTACCCTCCTCCCAGCAGCCGCCTTTATCTCCGTACACCAGCGCTGTCTTTCTGCTTCTCTCGACGGTGTGGACTCTAAGCTGCAATTAATAACGGTGTGGATCCCTAATTACAACTGCCTTACAACTGCCTCCTTGACGGTGTGGACATTCTACCCTTTCTTCAATATTCCTGACTTCCCACTCAGTCAATCAATGGATCAACTAGTAAGCTGGAGTTTTGCAGCAGTGGATCGAATCTTCTCTTCAAGAAAACAAAGTGCGACCGAACCATTGTGTCCGATAGGGACATTCCAGGCCGGGTTTGCAATTGACAGTTGGAATAATTGGCGATCAATATGCCTATATTCTATTGAGATTGAAGATGTTGAGGATCTATATCTCCTCGTCATCTTCCTGATCGGTTGGGGAGCGATCGCAATTTGGATTTGGATTTGCTGCCTTCAAGTAGTAGCAAGATTGGAAAATGCCCACATTGAATTGACAAAGCGGCTCGCTCAACATACAGCCGATGAACAATGTAGGGGTCAAGTAATGTTGGGGGTCGCGCAGGACATTAGGACCGCGACAAAGAAGATGAAAGATCTGGATTAAATTAAATTAAAGCATTACAGGAATCATTGTAACCTGTTGCAACCCACCCCCCCCCCCCCCCGCCACGTAACTCAAGTCTGTGGAAGAAAAGAAGGAATGTTTCGAGGTCAATGAAAGAGGCCGAGGAGAAGAAGTCAAGATAAGACCTGGTTTATGACGTCCGTACCCATCGCAACTAAGGACGGGACAGTATCTGACTGTCTGAAGATAAGATGGATGGCCTCCCCCCCCCCCCCCCCCCCTCCCCATCCTCACGCAAACCTCCCCCCCACGAGCACGACTGGCGACGTGCACGGAAGGAGGGGCGGATCCCTCGACTGCCTCACACGCCCAAAACCCTAAGCCACTACCCTCTCCTTAACTCCCACCCCCCACTCTCCGCCCTCCCTCCCATCCCCCAAATTCCCTCCCCCGAGGGTGCTTCCTGAAGCTCACTGACTTTCGACATAAATGAACATTGTATCAACAAATGTGCTTTGTTTTGTATTAATTTAGGGTTGTGCCATTATTATTATGCAAAGATAATAATTGTGATTAATTCTGTAATGAGTTGTGTGTTTCTAGCATCCTTGACACCCAAGGACAACGATGGAAATAAGTCAAGAGGCTTTTACGTTACTATCCTTGACAGCAATGTAAGCTGGATTAATGATCTGTTTATGTTGTGGAGTCTAAATAAAAACCTGAAACCTGAACCTGACCGAGTGCTAGACACAGGCCTTGCTAAGCACACATATATATAGCGACCAGAACAATTTACAAGAAAACTGTCCTACTCTCTAAGCAAACACACAACCCCACAGGTAGGTGAGGGTTTATACATCGTATCCCCAATATATATATATAGTGAATAAACACAGTTTGTAAATAAAACAGTCCCCCACCAGGAGGGACCTTTTATTTAGTAACAAAAAATTATATGTTGGGGAGGGGAAGGGGACAGGGGCAAACAGGGGAGTCACTAGCGGCTCCTGCCGCGTGCAGCGCGGTGCTTTCCCCCACGGGGAGCCGGCCCGGAGGAACGGTTCTGGGGAGCCTGGTCACGTCGATCCCTACCATTACCTCCGGGCGTTGGGCGGCTGGCTGCGGCGGACGAGGCACTCCCTCCACTCCTGGCCTTCTTCGCCGAAGGTCCAGTAGCGGCGACGGTGGTGGCGGAGGCAACGGTCACGGTCCTCTGCCGGCGTTGCTTTTTTCGGCCATCACCGGTGGCATCGGGTCGGGGGAAATGGGGTTGGAGCACAGAGCGCTCCTCCTCCATCTCTCTGCAGGCTGCGTCATCTGCTGCATGGCCGACCCGAATAGCCCAGCATCGGAGAGGGGGGCCGTGAGCAGGGGAATCCTCTTCTGTTCCGGCACCCGCGCCTGCTCCAGCCAAAGGTGGCATTGGGATAGAGTGGCCAGGGCGCGCTCCTTCCCGGCGGCTATCGCCTGCAGCTGGGTAAGGTGCAGGATGGCTCCAGCCGCCTGGGTGTGAAGATATTGCTGATGGTCATCCATCCAATACCGACACGCCCGCCATCATCCCCGACATGTAGCGTGCTAGCTGCGCGATGTTAGAAGTCGCAGCTAGGCTCTGAGTCGCGGCGATGTACGCCTGGTCACTCCAATTAGCCATCTGCCTAGCCGATTTCCCTTGGGGAACCGGCTTACGCAACGGCTCCCACACCATTTCGGGACAAAGTATGGATGCCATCGGGCTATCAAGCCGAGGCACCCCGTCCTTTAGCCCCTGGACCAAACCCGCCACCCGCGTGACTGGCATGTAGGCGGGGGTAAGGCCAGTGATGCAGGAGATTACCTGTCCCTGTTTCACGTAGGCCTCCATTGACGGGAAGAATGGGCAGACAACGCCCGTCTCTCTCACAGGACGACGTTGCCAGAGATGACCTATCATGTCATCAGGAACAGGTGCAGGCAGAGGCTGCGGCAACGCCACGCCATTAGCGGCTGCGGCGGCCGCCATGATCTCGGGGAACAAGGCAAGCAACTCCCCTTGCGTACCTCCCTCCACGTCACTCGTGTCCCTCGTGTACGGGAGGCTGCCATATCGGGCGCCACCATCCGACGCGGCAGATAGCTGGGCATCTTGTCTCAAGGTCGGAGGTTCTAATCTAACCCAACACCGGAGAACAAGGGACCCCAAGGAGACGCAACACTCCCTGCCACACCCCGAGGGGGAGAATGATACGTCTCCACTGGGGCATCGAACAAGAGAGCTCTTGCCCCCTCCATATGATCCTCAGTCTCCATCGGAAATGGAGACGATGCAAGAGAACTCTCGTCCGGCTCCAGCACAACCTCAAAGCCTGGCCGTTCGCCCCTGCAGCTCGCCGCCCTACAACGAGAGCGAGCAGAGGCGAAGAGTCTGCGTCGCAAATCCCCAGCCACCAGAGGAGCTGTCGGCCTATCGGCCGACTGTCCACTGGCGGGGGAACCAGGGCCGGAACCAGGCCATCTCACGGGAGATGGAGGCTCAACGGCCCCTCGGATAGGCAAACTCACCACCGGGCGCCGCCCGGGCGTATCCGACTGCCACGACCGCGGAGTCAGAGACGTCTCACGACGCACGGAGGACGCGGCAATGGAGAAGCGCTGGTGAAGGGTGACGTTGTGAGCGTCCAAACCCTCCGAAGGTGCAAACATTATGTCTTAGCTTTTCTCGTAAATTGGCGAGAGAGAGAAAAATAAAATACAATGTCCACGTAGCTCCTTTCCAACAACTATTTCGGCACTAAACTCAAGTGGTGTATACAGACACTTGTCGGTGGTGAAAATAGGGAAGGAGCTGTTAGTATGGCCACATCCCCACTTATGTAGAGGAGCGGATGTGGGTGTGGCCAGGCGGATGGGTGTGTACATGAACGTGTGTACATGTACATGGGTGTGTACCTGAACGTCAGCAAAACAAAGGAGATGATTGTGGACTTTAGGAGGTCGGGGATCAGGGACTACAGCCCCCTCAGCATCGACGGGGCACCGGTTGAGAGAGTGAACAGTTTTAAGTACCTCGGAGTCCACATATCCGAGGACTAGACATGGACCACACACATTGACAGTGTTGTGAAGAAGGCACGGCAACGCCTCTACTTCCTCAGGTGCCTAAGGAAGTTCCAAGTCAGTCAGAAGATCCTTAAAGGGGCTATGTATTATAAATGTCATTTTTCAGTCTCTAGCATTGTATTATAGTAATAGGAGTTCGTATCAATGTGTTTTAGGGTCTAAATACCATATTGGCGGATTGCTCCGATTCAGCCCAGCCCCTTTCGTCCTCTAGTAAATCGGGTCATTTTGATTTGAAGGCCTGAGTCACGTCATTCGGGCTGTGGGTAGCGCACAGTGATGCGATTGGCTCTGTGGTTGGAGCTAATGCCCGCCCCCATTCTACCTAGACTGACTGTACACAGCGAAACCATTTCCTCATACTCGAGAGGGAGAGAAAGGAAGAGAGAGGGAGAGAGAGCACTTGGGGGGGGGGGGGGGGGGGGGACCTGCAGCGCGCCACACACGCAAACGGGAGATTGAAAGAAAGAAAGAAAAAAAAACATTTCCTCATACTCGAGAGGGAGAGAAAGGGAGAGAGATAGAGAGCACTTGGGGGGGGGGGGGGGGGGGGGCTTCCCACTCTCCAGGACATTTACAACAAGCGGTGCATGGGTATGGCTAAGAGAATTATCAAAGACTCCAGCCACCCAAACAACTGCCTCTTTGAACTGCTGCGGTCAGGCAAGCGATACCGGAGTCTCATGGCAAGCACAGAGACACTCAGAAGAAGCTTCTATCCCCAGGCCATCAGGATGCTCAACGAACAATAACACTATGTAACAACCATCAAATGTACTCACAGCACACACATCCACAAGCACACACTCACTTTAAACAAACAACTCACTGTAGCACCCACTTTACCCACTTTATAACACCTAAACACACTTTATATTTATTGGTAAAGAATTTGCACTACAACCCATACCTCATTACACCTTACTGTAAATTGTACCTAAATTGTACCTAATCCCATTTCTGCTTTGCACTGTATAGTATATTGTATATTATTATATTGTATAGTATATTGAATGGTAACTCAGTTACTTCTACTCTGCATTGAATATTGTATATATGTGCATACTGAACACTTGTGTCTACGTACTTGACTTTTATTTTATACTTATCTATTTTTTGTCTAGCACAGTCTCTGGAGCGTAACAGAAAGAAGCATTTTGTATAAAAGTATTCTGTACTTCTGTATGACAACTAATAAAGAAACTTAAACTTGAACTTGATGTGGAGAAATTTTATTCAGAATTAGATTGAAAGGGATAAGGTTCCACTACTAGCAGAGCGTAAACTATACGATAATATAACCAATGCTTCTAGGATGGATTGAGATTACTACTGTAACCAATGTTTCTAGGATGGATTGAGATTACTATTGTAACCAATGTTTCTAGGATGGATTGAGATTACTACTGTAACCAGTGTTTCCCAGATGGATTGAGATTACTACTGTAACCAGTGTTTCCCAGATTATTTGAGATTACTACTGTAACTAGTGTTTCCCAGATGGATTGAGATTACTACTGTAACTAGTGTTTCTAGGATGGATTGAGATTACTACTGTACCTAGTGTTTCTAGGATGGATTGAGATTACTACTGTAACCAGTGTTTCTAGGATGAATTAAGATTACTACTTTAACCAGATGGATTGAGATTACTCACAGCTAGCGTAACCAGTGTTTCCCAGATGGATTGAGATTACTACTGTACCTAGTGTTTCTAGGATGGATTGAGATTACTACTGTAACTAGTGTTTCTAGGATGGATTGAGATTACTACTGTAACCAGTGTTTCTAGGATGAATTAAGATTACTACTTTAACCAGATGGATTGAGATTACTCACAGCTAGCGTAACCAGTGTTTCCCAGATGGATTGAGATTACTCACAGCTAGCGTAACCGGTCAAACCCTCAACTCACCCTCCTCCAGTATCCTCCTCCCCCCCCCGCCTCACCCTCACACGCTGGCGGATGATGAATGTATGACAGATTCCCTACGGCGCGGCTGGACATCTTCAGTGGTTTTCTTCAGGCGCACCATCAATTGTCTGTTCCCTTAATCCCCCGGCTGTACTGTACACCCCATCTCCCAGAAATCCGTCTGGGTCCCATAGACAGCTAGGAGCCATCCTTCCCCTCTCTCTCTCTCTCTCTCTCTCTCTCTCTCTCTCTCTCTCTCTCTCTCTCTCTCTCTCTCTCTCTCTCTCTCTCTCTCTCTCTCTGTCTGAATCTCATGTTGTGAATATGTGGAATGTTTGGACAGGTAGTTGAGACGAGGGCAGCATGGTGGAGTCCTCTCTGTCGCTGAAGCCGCTAAGTGAGTGTGAGGTGACACGTCCCAGCCCGGGCCTGATGAACTGTCGCACCTCGTTCATTCCCGTCCGGAGCGAGAGAGCCGTCTCTGAGGCTCGCCCACGTGGCTGCTTTTCACATCAGCCGCACCCCCCCTCGCCAGGATCTGTGGAACCGGGCCACATCTCGAAGCATCCCGTATCACCGTCGTGGACATGTTATTGTACAAAGCGAACGGTCTGCTCAATACATCAGAAAGACCTCTTTTTTGGTTTCTTGTCAAAAGTAAAAGGATATACCACTTGGCTAAATCAGAGACTATCTTTATAATACTTTTCTCTGTATTTCTAGGGAAGATTTACTGAGTGCACATGGTTTTCCTCAGCGATGCCCAGCTGCTACATAACGATGCAGACAGTCACACCTGGGCTCTGCCCAGCAACACCCACTGAGTGGCTCCACTGGAGCAGTTAGGGCTGAAGGGCTCCTCCCCTGTGTTGCTATGACAACTGAATTTCCCCAACGGGATCAATAAAGGAACACTTGACTTGACTTGACTTGACTTGACTTGACTTGACTTGTTGTTTTTTCAAGTTCCAAGTTTGTTTATTATTTGTCACAACAAAATACAGAATACTTTATGATGAATTGCTTGTTTCTGCATGAGCCCCTGAGAGTGTGCTACATACAGTAAAAAAAAAAGAGTAAGTAGAAAAAGTTAAAAGTAAGTAAAGGAATGTTCAGTCAATATATATACAATAATACAATACAGAGTAAAATGAGTAACAGTTACCTACTACTTGGGGTAGGGTGCAAATGAGGTATGAATGTAGTGCAAATCTCTTTAATAATAGATAAATATAAAGTGTGTTAAAATGTCTAAAGTGAGTAAAGTGAGTGGTAAGGTGAGTGTTTGTTTGTTTGACGGAGGGGCATCACCCCCCCCAACTGACCATCCACAGCTCCTCGGCGGGTCCAGGGATTCGAGCCGGCAATCTTTAGGCCCTCCGCTGCCTCGTCTGGCCCGAAGGGAACTGAGATGCTCATCTGTGGAACAGCTCTGCCATCTTTTCCTCTGCCGGCTCCACCCTGATTTTCCACCCATCTCCGACAGTTTGGTCTAGCGAAGCGTCAGGCATGGACGATAAAGCAGCCTGTCTGACACTCCCTCTCCACCCCGGTTCTGCCTCTCAAGCTTCTCCCTGGGCTTATTTACCTTGGTCACCTCTAAGGCTCAGCTTCTTCCCCCAGGCCATCAGAACATTGAACACTGAACTCTCCACACACAAGTACGCATGAGCACACACATACACACACACACACATACACACACACCCACACACACACACACACACACACACACACACACACACACACACAACACACATTCTGCATTCGCTCACACACAAATGGGCACTTTAAACACAATGGAAATGGACACTTTAAAGGAAAGAGGAAAATAAAGGTCACTTTAAGGAAATAACTGATGTGGTTCTTGTATAGTATAGTTTAGATATAGCAAGTATAGCATAAGGATATAGAGTAAAAACTGTATATTGTATAGTAGTGTTGTACATAGGACCCAGTGCCTTAATTCGTAGCTAACATTGTATTGCATTATCTCAGGACTTTAACATGTCTATTTTATCATGCCTATTTTACGTCTATTTTAGTATTTAGTATTATTGCAAAGCGAGCATGGCCACCCGCATTTCACTGTATGCCCTGGTATGTATGTGACAAATAAACCTCTTGAATCTTGAATCAACGCATGTAGCACACCGGGAAAAAAAACTCTCCTCTCACGTCCACAACAATGGCCAGGCCGCTCCTCCACCCCGCCACCCCTCCCCGCTCGCAGACAGACTCGTCTCAAGGGGGTCACTCTCACCTTACGGCTAATAAATTTGTGTATATTCACGTGAGGTTGCATGTGCGCACAGCACGCCGCTGCGCTCGCACATGTTGATGCACGTAGCCAGTGGAATGTGCGTGCAATAACGTCTGGGTGCGCGAGTGACCACGGTGAACGTACGAACGTATGCCGCGCGGCTCTGTGCGCTCCGTCTCGCGCGTTCCGTCTTCTACGCGGTGCGTGAGTGTGTGTTGAGTGCAGCTCTCACCGCGGCTGCGCTCATGATGCCTCCCAGCTGGGAGACAGCAGGGGTACGTGGGGTTTGGACGGACCATATTGTTTGGCCTCCGTTTCACACGACGACTCGCCCAGAGGCAGATGTGCCGGGCCCCCGGAGGCTGGAGGGGAGGGGGGGAGGGGGGCACCGGACCATGGAAGACCCCGTAAGGACCAGTCCTCCCTGGAGCCGTGTGCTGGACAGATGGAGGCCTCTGGTTTGGTTATTTGTCTTTACGGCGCTCCGGTTTTTACACCGAGAATTCCTGAGAGCTGGAGAGGGCTCGGAGGGTCGAGGCCCTCTCAATGCAAGGATGGACGGTCGGAATGGACTGTCAGCCCCACCGCCGCAGCTGGCTGTACCTGACCCTGTCTCTCTAGAGACGACGATTACCCCCGCGCGCGCACAGCTCACCATCACCCCCTTCCTCCCCTGTGCAATGGCTCATCACTCAGTCACCTGGAGGTGTATTTTTGGAGAGGGGGAAATACCCATTTAAAGCTCATTAATCAAGCGGGAGCTAAATTTAGCTGGACGTGAGATCAGCCAACAGGCCGCTCCTGTGACTGAGGGCAGTGAAGCCTGCGGTGTTGGACTTCAATGCCTCTTGTTCATGTTCACTGATCCAAGCTCAATGTGTTTTCGAGGAGGGAACGAGAGCAAGGGAGAAAGTCCTGGCTTCTTTCATTCACACAAATATCCTAAGACCACCTTAGAGCATATATAATATCAGAATATCAGTGTTTTTGATATTGGAACTATGAACGCTGTAAAAGGACGTTTCATACTACCTTCTACTGTACCTATCTAACGGAACGTAAACCAATCCCGGTCACCCTCTTTATCTGGGAACGCCCAAACCCAACTTCGGTCACGCCCCATCTTGCGCGGCATTCTGGATCTTTCCTCACAGCCCCACCAGATTTTCACGTCGAAAGGTAGGTGATATGAAATCATACTTATTTTAGAGTATATATATCAAATTTCATGAGTATTCATCTATATTTAGTCATCTAAAGACTACTAGATGTGAACGTTTGTACCACTGCAACGTTATAATTGTTCGAATGTGTTCGGGGCGACGCTGATTTCCAAGTAAAAGTAGCTTCCTGTTCCTTAAACACGAACTCCCACTCGCCCCAAGATGAAGTCAGATTGTTTGGTTATGTTGCTAGCATATATAGCCAGTGTTTTGTCCGACGAAATGTGTTGTACATTTGTAATCTTAATAAGAGATCTAAGTTTGTCTGAACGAGTGATGAACTGAGGTTGCGCGAAAATAATCGAAGGGAGAACAATAATTTTCGCGGGGAAAATAATGAACTGGTTTTCTCTCTCTCTCTCTCTCTCTCAATCTCTGTATAAAAAAACATCTGAAGCAGTGACAAAGTCCAGAGACAGCACAGCAGACACGGTAGGTTTGTGTGTGCTTGTTTGTTTCTCTACAGGTGAATGGAGGTGTGTGTGTGTGTGTGAGGCTGCCATGCTGAACTGGGTGAAGGTAAGGTTGTGTGTGTGTTTGCATGTCTGGTAATATTTCAGCATAATCATTTTGGTTTCATGCTCATTCATATTCAAGTTCATTAACAAAAGGCAAGATGTTCTTGATACCTTCCATTGTTCTGCATCTTTTCATCAGAATTTCACTCATATCCAACAAACCATAGCAATAAACTAAATTCATCATTGAGGTCAACAACCTCCTTATCCATATTCAAAAAAACAATTCAAATCTAATTTAATTTCATCATAAATCACTCACATAAGTTCCCTCCTAGCACTGTTTTTTTTAAATAATGTGCTAAATAAATCAAATAAAATAAACTTGTCAGTCGTACAATAATAATAAAGTTCATATTATTTTAGTTTCTTGTTTAAAATATTTTTGTGTGTTTGCAGAGCATGCCTAATATCCGGCAAATGCGGAAGAGGGAGAGGAAGGTGCGTCTGTGGACCCAGGAGGCCATGGATCAGGCCATTGCAGAGGTCAGAGCAGGCAGGTGGAGTGCGAGGCGGGCAGCCACGTTGTTCGAGGTCCCTAAGTCCAGCCTGATCGACCGACTCAGCGGAAAGGTGTCTCTGGCCTGCAACATCGGCCGGGGCACCTATCTGACCCCTGAAGATGAGAGTTCCCTGGTGGAGTACTGCTTGTACTCTGCCAGTTATGGGTTTCCGCTGACGAGGTCGCAGGTCCTGGCCCACGCCCTGGCCATCTATAACCTTAAACTTATGAATTGTTATTTATTTTGTAAAAAATTTGCTGATTTTATACAAATTGCTGTGGGGCACTTTGAACTGTGGTCCATGTGTGAAAAGTACTATATAGATAGTTATTCATATTTATTACATGGCGTTTTCACATTCGCCGAAATGCTTGCTTGTGATTGGTCAATAGCCCGTGTCAGAGGTCCGTTATCACACAATAATGACCGCTGTGGGACAATAATGACCGCTGTGCGCAGCTGTTCGCAATCAAGCCCACTACAACACTGTATCAGTGCTGCTCAGCATATGCACAGCTGCACTCAGTCATGCAATCAGACCAGAGACCTGCCGGCTGCCGATAATAATAATCACTTTATTTGGGCTGACAGAGCCACAGAACAACTGCGTCTTCATTTGATCTAGTCTTGTCGATGAATTAGGTATATTGTTAGTAAGTTAGCCATGTAATAAGCGGGATAATGTATAGCTTTACTCGATCATTGTCGCAAAATAATTGACCTTCACTGACGTTTAAAACACCTCAGCGCTGCGCCTCGGTATTTTAAACTCTGTGTCGGTCAATTATTTTGCGACAATGACCTCGTAGCTATACATTATCCCTTACTTATTATTGGACCTTGGTATATTGTAATCAAGCAGCGTCATAATAATAAATTTCTTTTTAACTGCAGGTCACACCACCAAGAGGCAGAAGCTGGGGATCTGGCGGTGTGGCCGGTGTAAAAAGGCGAACCCCCCTGTGGACTCTGAGGGTTTGGTGTCGTGGGTCCAGTGTGACAACTGTCACAAATGGTTCCACACCATGTGTGTCCAGTGGGAGGAGGAGGAGGACGAAGATGCTAGTTTCTGGTGTTACTGGTGTTTGGATGAATGAGTGTATGAATGAGTGAGCGAATGAAAAAATTTATAAATATGTATGGTGTGCTGTAAATAGTTATTGTTCTAAGTTATGTTTATTGTATTTTTTATATAATGTTTATAAAATTTTATGAAGTGCTGGCTGTTGTGTTAAATTTGTCATATTTTTGTTGAAAACACATGTACTCACAAATGTTAATGTGACAAGTGATTGTGATTAATATTTTGTTTGTTAGACAAATAAAATGGGGATGTTGTTTGCTCCTGAGATGAGATGGTAGACAAACGACACTACCTTCCAGCTGACAGTAGATGGCAGCATTGATTTTAAAGGATGAAAACAGGTTCAAACAAAAGAACTCCATTTTCCAAGACCTTTTTTCACAGTTCACAGGTCAGCAGGTCGGTAAAAGTTGATGAAAATGCGATCTGAACACAGGAGCGTTAAACTATGAATGCGCCCTCACGTCACCTCAGTACAGTGACCGTGAATGGCCACCTAATTATCATAATTAAAGTGCATCATTAGCATTATGTTTGTTGTCTAAAGGGAACTAAAATGGTAAAATTTAAGTTTTTAAATGATATCCGCATATATAGGACAAATAAAACAGCGTTGTTTTGTAAAAAACTCCAATGAAAACGGCGCAAGGTACGTAATATTCGCTATTGTTATGCAAATGTGATAGAATCCTATAAAAAAGGTGGACGCACTTGGGCACTGTGACGCCTTCATTTCATCAAAAGCCACGGAATTAGATACGGACGCTATTCTGATTTGGACGTTCCAACCAGCACCAGTACCCCTCGCTGTGTCAATCCCCAATGCCCCCCCCCCCAATCAGCGGACAGGAAGTGGAACCCTCCCGATTATTACAGTGCTCTTTTTTTTTTTTCCCTCCTCATCCGCATGTGTTTCTGATTTGGACATGAGGCAAAGTGTTTTCTTTGGAAGCCAGGGGCCTTGGGGGCTCTCCCCTGTTACAGACACTCTCTCTGTGCTGCCATCCCCTGTTACAGACACTCTCTCTGTGCTGCCATGCCCTGTTACAGACACTCTCTCTGTGCTGCCATCCCCTGTTACAGACACTCTCTCTGTGCTGCCATCCCCTGTTACAGACACTCTCTCTGTGCTGCCATCCCCTGTTACAGACACTCTCTCTGTGCTGCCATCCCCTGTTACAGACACTCTCTCTGTGCTGCCATCCCCTGTTACAGACACTCTCTCTGTGCTGCCATGCCCTGTTACAGACACTCTCTCTGTGCTGCCATGCCCTGTTACAGACACTCTCTCTCTGTGCTGCCATCCCCTGTTACAGACACTCTCTCTGTGCTGCCATGCCTGTTACAGACACTCTCTCTGTGCTGCCATCCCCTGTTACAGACACTCTCTCTGTGCTGCCATGCCCTGTTACAGACACTCTCTCTGTGCACTGTCATCCCTCCCTCGAGTCCCTACACTCCACCAGGGCCTTGAGGAGGGCGAGGAAGATCATGGCAGACCCCGCCCACCCGGGTCATAACCTCTTCACCATGCTCCCCCACGGCAGGCGGCTACGGCTGCCCAAGACACTTAGGTCCCACCATAGACTCAGTTTCTTCCCCTGCTCCACCCCCCCCCCCCCCCCCCCCTCTATTGCGAGCTGCTAGGGCTGGGCCCTCATTTATCAACAATGCGTAGAAAGTGTTCTATTTTCGTTCTTAAGCACAGAATTTAGAATGTGTGTACACACAGAAAAATCGGGATTTATCAAACGTGCGTACACAGGTTCTACGCACACTCCGTGTTGATAAATACCATTTGTTCTACGCTCCGCGCTCGTGCACGATTTTAAGTATTTGCATATAGAACCGCTCGTAATTAACCATATACGGTCATGAAACACCCCCATGAAATGTGGAAAAGTGGACTAAGCCGAGCGAAGCGTGTTATGGGAGAAATACGCGACAGGCTGACAGACAGACATGTACACGTACGGTGATGTAGGATATGATATATATATTAACCATTGCTGCCTGGGCAGCGCAAACACTAATAAAGACCGTGCTGGAATATGACTGCCTTTTCCCGTTTCGTTTGATTAATACCCAGGGATTAAAGTTCTCCTAAATTTTATTCCAAATCGCGATGGATTTTCCGTAAATTTTCTACCTGCATATGATTTGTAGAGGCATACAATCTATTTTGATGTCGGTATTAGGTAGCCTATATAAACAATAATACGAGAGCATATACAAGAACAATGAATCTCATTATACTCATCATACTGTATGATGTAGCCTACGCCATATGTAGCCTGCCTATATGTGATCAATACAAACTTGAACTTGAATTCCATCATCATATTTATATGTTGTGTCTGTCCACTATGTTTGTTACTTTGTTACCCCCCCCCCCTATCTATGTAAAGCGACCTTGGGTCTCTTGAAAGGCTATATATAAAATGAAGCTCTATTATTATTATTATTATCACGTCTGTGCGGGAGCTCACAAATAGACTGTTAGTCTCAGTGAAGTTTCAACGGAGGTCATCTATTCTAACCAACAAATTGAAGTAGAAAGCATTTCGTTGTGACCAATCTTATTTTGAAACATGACACACAAAATAATAGTATTTTCGCTTTTTATTTGAAACAATATTTAATCGCGTTTGGAGGTGGGTGTTCTGCGTCTGCCCCTCCGTGCCAAACAAGCAGGCCAACCTCTTGTTCGCGCGTGAGCACGTTGTAATTACACTACTGTTGCTATTTTACAATGAACTATAATGAATTACGGTTCATACAGAACACGCGACAGTGTTGGAAGTAATGCACGGAAGCTTATTTCCGCATTGCAATAATAATATTCTACCGCCGGGCGCCAGGTACGTATGGTCCGAGCTGTGCGTAAATATATACGCACAAAGTCAAGCACACGTTCAAATTGATAAATCACACACTGTGCTTAGAAATGATCGTACGCAGGGGTTACGCACATATCTGTGCGTACGCACCGTTGATAAATGAGGGCCCTGCCTTTTGGACTTGAACTTTGTGCTGCACTGTATCCATGTCCCCAACCACTGCACTTTATTGACTTATTGTTGTCTCACTGTTCTGTCCTGTTTTGCACTTTATAACTATTTATTATTATGTTATTCTTATTTGTGAAAAAAAAATCATGCACTGTAATGTCGAATCACGTTTCCATTTGTATATACAATATGGTGAATAAAGTCATCTGAATCTGAATCTGTTACCGACACGCGTCTCGTCCTCTCCGCTTTGATTCCCTTCAACAGGGAGGCTAAAGGGGGCCACTCTGCGCCGGACGCGGAGGGCCATGGCGACTGCTTTTCCCCTTCACTTCGCCGGGGCCTCTCATCCAGGGCTAATTGGGAGGGGCGTCTAAGTGAACCACTTTGCCCCCCACCTCAGTTATGACAGGGTTAATGGCTTTGGCGGAGTGCTCCCCCCGCCTCCCCACAGGGTCCCCGGACCTCTTTCTGTGTGTCAGGCCTCTGTGCCAATTACAGTAATCAGAGTCAATATGTGGAAACAGAGTAAGGCACCACATCTGGTCCTTTCAGGTGTAAAGAGAATCTATAGGGTTGTTGGTTGTTTTTACTTTCTTTTCGGCGGGAGTATAACTCCTTGTTTAAGCGGGGCTTATGCTCCAGTGTGGCTCAGGTAAAGCCCCACTCCAGGATCTTTTGACCTCCACGTTGCCGCGTGAGCGCCGGCTCTCGCACAGTTTGACTTTGCGACTCTGCGAAATGGGAAATGTGCTCGGCTTATGACTCACATTGGACCTCCCATATAGATAACGTGGACTTGCACTTCATTAAGACTGGACGTGACCTATAGGCTTCTTATTTCTCAATTTAAGGCCATAAAAAGTCTTAAATTTAATTTGCACAGGTGTACATTTTTTATTAAATGTTTTTGTATTGTAGGTAGTGGTTTTTTGCGGAGCTACCGGGAGCTTGGTCCATCTGGCGAGAGCTTGTATGGAACACGTTTAGCTACAGAACCATGCAGCAGGTCATGGCATATTGATATTTTAGCTATTTTAACTCACGATAAAATAAGCGATAAGGGTCAAGCCTACCTTTAAATAGCCAGGACCTGTGGTTATTCAAAATTGTAACATTGTCTTCTATTTTTGCTTTTATGTAGAAGTCCTACTGTATGCGTACATGAGATGGTCCTTGGAGCACCATGAAAGCTGTAAATATATATAAACAATCAGGATTTACTGTATTATGTCATTTCTGACCACTAGTTTGAAAAGTGGAGCTAGTGAGCTGGTTGCAGCCTTTAAAAGGTATGCATCGTGTGTTTTTCCAGCATGCGCACAAGGGTGCATGAGCACCTGCACAAGCACCTGCACAAGCACCCGCACTTCTGTAGCAACACACTAACTAACTCTGACCTCCTGCTGTAGCAACACACTAACTAACTCTGTGACCTCCTGCTGTAGCAACACACTAACTAACTCTGTGACCTGCTGCTGTAGCAACACACTAACTAACTCTGTGACCTGCTGTAGCAACACACTAACTAACTCTGTGACCTCCTGCTGTAGCAACACACTAACTAACTCTGTGACCTGCTGCTGTAGCAACACACTAACTAACTCTGTGACCTCCTGCTGTAGCAACACACTAACTAACTCTGTGACCTCCTGCTGTAGCAACACACTAACTAACTCTGTGACCTGCTGTAGCAACACACTAACTAACTCTGTGACCTGCTGTAGCAACACACTAACTAACTCTGTGACCTCCTGCTGTAGCAACACACTAACTAACTCTCTGACCTCCTGCTGTAGCAACACACTAACTAACTCTGTGACCTGCTGTAGCAACACACTAACTAACTCTGTGACCTGCTGTAGCAACACACTAACTAACTATTTGACCTCCTGCTGTAGCAACACACTAACTAACTCTGTGACCTGCTGCTGTAGCAACACACTAACTAACTCTGTGACCTCCTGCTGTAGCAACACACTAACTAACTCTGTGACCTGCTGCTGTAGCAACACACTAACTAACTCTGTGACCTGCTGCTGTAGCAACACACTAACTAACTCTCTGACCTCCTGCTGTAGCAACACACTAACTAACTCTGTGACCTGCTGTAGCAACACACTAACTAACTATTTGACCTCCTGCTGTAGCAACACACTAACTAACTCTGTGACCTGCTGTAGCAACACACTAACTAACTCTCTGACCTCCTGCTGTAGCAACACACTAACTAACTCTGTGACCTGCTGCTGTAGCAACACACTAACTAACTCTGTGACCTGCTGCTGTAGCAACACACTAACTAACTCTGTGACCTGCTGCTGTAGCAACACACTAACTAACTCTGTGACCTGCTGCTGTAGCAACACACTAACTAACTCTGTGACCTGCTGCTGTAGCAACACACTAACTAACTCTGTGACCTGCTGTAGCAACACACTAACTAACTCTGTGACCTGCTGTAGCAACACACTAACTAACTCTGTGACCTGCTGCTGTAGCAACACACTAACTAACTCTGTGACCTGCTGCTGTAGCAACACACTAACTAACTCTGTGACCTCCTGCTGTAGCAACACACTAACTAACTCTGTGACCTGCTGTAGCAACACACTAACTAACTCTGTGACCTGCTGCTGTAGCAACACACTAACTAACTCTGTGACCTCCTGCTGTAGCAACACACTAACTAACTCTGTGACCTGCTGTAGCAACACACTAACTAACTATTTGACCTGCTGTAGCAACACACTAACTAACTCTGTGACCTGCTGCTGTAGCAACACACTAACTAACTCTGTGACCTGCTGCTGTAGCAACACACTAACTAACTCTGTGACCTGCTGTAGCAACACACTAACTAACTCTGTGACCTGCTGCTGTAGCAACACACTAACTAACCCTCTGACCTGCTGCTGTAGCAACACACTAACTAACTCTGTGACCTCCTGCTGTAGCAACACACTAACTAACTCTCTGACCTGCTGCTGTAGCAACACACTAACTAACTATGTGACCTGCTGTAGCAACACACTAACTAACTCTGTGACCTGCTGCTGTAGCAACACACTAACTAACTCTGTGACCATCCCTCCTGCTGTGACAATGTCCTCCACCTGACAACTGCTTGTAAAACAGCTTCCCAATCCACAGCCTATTCCCAGGCCCCTGCCTCGCCCGCAAACAGCTCATAGCTCATCTGAAAAACACATCACTGCTTTCTTCTTCTTCTTCACCTCCTTCTCCTCTTCATCTTCTCCTTATCCTCCTCCTCCTCAGACTCCTCTTCTTCTCCTCCCCCCCCCCCTCCTCTTCCTCCTCCTCCTCCTCCTCATCACACTCCCGTTGCCGCGGGTTCCCACGAGTGGCACACACACGGCGAAGGTGCCAAATCCGGACCCGCAGGAGAGCTGTTTATTTAGTCTGTTGGGTTTATTTTTAGACCGCGGTCGGGGTCAGAGGTCGCCCCGCGGAGGCTTCCACCCACACATCTGCCCGAGGGGCGAGGTTAAGCAGCCCCTGCATGGAAAACCTATCAGAGGTGGCGTCTGGGCCTCCAGCGCTCGCTCAAACAAACACACCCCCGGTGACATAATGGCCTCTTGTGAGGTGTTAAGAAAATGCCTTTTCGTCGGCTGCAGCCGCCGTGCGAGCCTGTTCGTTTTGGCACCTGTCATTCACGTTGCCGTTCGCACATGAGCCCATATGCCTGAGCGCGACGAAGGCCGAGGTACGCAGAGTGGGCTATTGCACTTTACGTATCACCCTCCTCATCCTCCGCGGTTCACACCCGCCCGGCCGCGCCGAGTGGAGTCGGTGTCACGCGGTGTTTCCATGCCGGTGCGTTTCTGGAGGAGATTTTAGAGAGAGTGAGAGAGCGAGGAAAGTTTCCCCGTTCTTCTGGGAAAGCCCCTGACCTTCTGACAGATGTCCCCCTCCTCGGTAATTGCCCCAATTACTTCTCCATAACAGCCCTGAAACGCTTGTGTATGTGGTTAGAATAACAATTTCCACATGAAACGCTCATTCATAGCGTCCAGTCAGGTATCCTCACCTTGAACCTTCACGGTAGAGACCGCCACGCCGTAGCCACGGGGACGGGACTTGTGTTTGCCACTGGATATCAGAGTCTGAGGTGTTTTATTCCCCCGGTGTTTTACATTTACATGCGAGGATTTACATTGCCCCGGCACACGGCGCAGTGGCATATCAACAGTAGATGGATTGACCTAGGGATGGGTATCGTTAGGATTTTATCGATACTACTACTCTTATCGATATTGCTTAGCGGTTCGGTACTTTATCGACATTGCTTTATTATTTATATAGCTTTATAAATAAATAATATTTCTTCAGCAACAGCAGCAGCAATGTTCTTTTATATAACTTTATAAATGATAAATAAATATTATTTCTTCAGCAACAGCAGCAACAATGTTTTAAATGTGTCTGAATTATAGACTTTTTATAATAAACAACAAATGTAAGATACAAAAATCTATATACACTGAATGATTAGTTGTTACCTAAAGCCCTTGGACTCCACTGTAGAGAAGGGGTGCAGGCCTTTGACAACAAACTGGGTCACAGCCCTGTGACACTCGTTCACCCTATCCTCTGTCATCCTTCCTAGCTGCTAGGGTGAACGGACTTTGCTTGGCTGGGACCGGTGGTGGTAGAGGGAGGAGGGGTGGGCTGGGACATGGTGGCTGCCTGACGAATGACGATCTATAAAAAGTTGTCATCTTTCAAATATATTTGTAGCTAAACAATTAGCTAAGCAATTATATTTTATTTATTAGCCTATTCGTAATAATTCGTTATTAGCCTAGCTAACTCTGTATCTTGGCTTACCTGCAGGCAGTGGACGTGGATGGAGATGGAACACTGCGAGCAAAGCAGTCGAAAACGGTGTATTTCTGCAGACTAATGTTATGTTTTGACAACAGATGTTTTGACAAATTGTATTGCCACCCTTACTTGCAAATGTTTTATTGCACTTGTGGCAATGTGCGTTGTCGGCATCGACTTTCGTAAAGTGTACCCAGACTTTCGTTTTGTTCTCTCCGCCATGATGAGCGCAGAGCTCGGTCTGGGGGAGTTCAACACGGAGCCACGGACAGGCCCCTCCCTTAAGTACCCGTATGTGCATTTTGTGTGAGTGTGTGTGGCTCGCTTCTCGTGCAGAGAGAGAGAGGAGAGGAGACCCAACTTGGAGAATAGATTAACGGCGGCAATTTATTTATCGCGCGATAACAGTCTGCCGTTAACTTAGCCCGGTAACGGCGTTAACGGCCCAGCTCTAGATAAGACATTTCTTTATTGATCCCCTTGGAGGAATTAGCAGAATGGGGGAGGGGAGGTACAGGTATGGGCAGGTTAATAGTAGCAATACATAAATATAGGCAATAAAATTAGGTCTGAATATAAAAAATATGAGAAAAATAAACAGTGTAAACAAAGGTGCAGATGAGGGTCTGTATGTCCTATCGGTTATATTATATGTTACAATAAATATAGGCAATAAAGAATTTGAATCTGAATATATACTACGAGTAAAGTAAACAGCAGGTACCCTAAACAAGGTGCAGTAAACACAAGGTAGCCTAAACAAGGTGCAGTAAACACAAGGTGCCCTAAACAAGGTGCAGTATACACAAGGTGCCCTAAACAAGGTGCAGTATACACAAGGTACCCTAAACAAGGTGCAGTATACACAAGGTGCCCTAAACAAAGTGCAGTATACACAAGGTGCCCTAAACAAGGTGCAGTATACACAAGGTGCCCTAAACAAGGTGCAGTATACACAAGGTACCATAAACAAGGTGCAGTATACACAAGGTGCCCTAAACAAGGTGCAGTATACACAAGGTGCAGTATACACAAGGTACCCTAAACAAGGCGCAGTATACACATTTACATTTACATTTACATTTAGTCATTTAGCTGACGCTTTTATCCAAAGCGACTTACAAGTTCTGTGCGACAAGACAGCAAGAAGGGTATAACTCTATCAGCTGAGTAACAATGTTCATCAAAGTGTTGCGTGTTACAGTGTAGGTTAGTTTATTAGGACAAGTGCATGACATTAAGGTTAGTCGGGGTTAGATTTTTTTTTTTTTTTTTTTTTTTTTTTTATCATTTCAGATAATGGTTGAAGAAGTGAGTCTTTAGTCGACGGCGAAAGATTGGACGGGATTCGGCTGTCCTAACTGGGATGGGTAGTTCATTCCACCATTGTGGGGCAAGGACTGAGAATAGGCGGCTTCTCTTTGATGACCCTCCGGGAGCTTGGATAGGAGTAGATCTGAGGCGGCCAGAAGACGCAGAGCGTAGGGGTCTTGAGGGTGTGTAGTTAGAGACCATTGACCGGAGGTAGGCGGGAGCGGTTCCCTTTGCCGCACGGTATGCTAGGTCGAGGGCCTTGAAGCGGATACGTGCAGCAATGGGGAGCCAGTGCAGGTCCCTAAGAAGTGGGGTGACATGGGCTGACTTCGGTAGGTTTGAGATCAGGCGGGCCGCTGCATTTTGAATGAGTTGAAGAGGCTTGGTGGCAGTGGCCGGGAGGCCAGCTAGCAGTGCGTTGCAGTAGTCGAGGCGGGAGATGACTGTTGATTGGACGAGGAGTTGGGTGGCTTCTTTTGTCAGGAAGGGGCGTATCCTTCTGACGTTGCTCAGGAGGAATCTGCAGGTTCTGGTTGTCGCTGCGATGTGAGCAGAGAAGTTCAACTGGTCGTCGAGGACAACACCAAGGTTCTTGGCGGTCGGCGACGCGGTCACAGCTGCATTCTCGACTGTGATGGAGAGGTCGGTCAGGGGGGAGGATTTGGCCGGCAGGTGGAGCAATTCTGTTTTGCTTAGGTTCAGTTTGAGGTGGTTGGTCGTCATCCAGGCGGAGATGTCGGACAGACAGGCCGAGATCCGCTCAGAGACGTGGATATCTGAGGGAGGGAAGGAGAGGAAGAGTTGAGTATCATCGGCATAACAATGATATGAGAAGCCATGAGATGTGATAATGTTACCCAGTGATTTAGTGTAGAGGGAGAAGAGAAGGGGTCCTAGGACCGAGCCCTGGGGGACACCCGTCCGGAGGGGGCGGGTGGCCGACAGAGTCCCTCTCCATGACACTTGGTAGGAGCGGTCATTGAGGTATGATGTCAGCCATGTCAGCGCAGATCCAGCCACTCCCATTCCTGCGAGGGCCGCGAGGAGGATCTGATGGTTGACTGTGTCGAAGGCTGCAGATAGATCTAGGAGAATCAGGACAGAGGAGAGGCCTTTCGCTTTTGCTAAGTGAAGTGCCTCTGTGACCGCAATGAGGGCCGTTTCTGTGGAGTGGCCAGTCCGGAAGCCAGACTGATTGGGGTCTAGGAGGTCATTCTGTAAGAGATAAGCAGTAAGTTGGTTGGATACAGCACGTTCAAGTGTTTTAGAAAGGAAGGAGAGAAGAGAGACAGGGCGATAGTTGGCTATGACGGTGGGGTTCAGGGTTGGTTTTTTTATGAGGGGCGTGACTCTGGCTTGTTTTAGGGAGGTGGGGACCACCCCCGAGTTGAGTGAGGAGTTGATGGTTGCAGTTAGGAATGGGAGGATGTCCGGTGCTATGGTCTGGAGGAGTGGGGAGGGTAGCTGGTCCAGCTGGCATGTAGTCGGACGGTTCGACGTTACCAGTGTCAGGGTCTCGGCTTCTGTAATGGGAGAGAAAGATGACAGAGTGAAGGATGAGGTTCTCGATTCAGCGTTTGGAATGGGTGGGGGTTGGGAGAAGGAGCTGCGGATGTTCTCCACTTTTTCCTCAAAGAAGATCGCAAAGTCTTCGGCAGAAGAAGATGAGGGAGGAGGAGGTGGGGGGGGAGTGAGGAGGGAGGACATGGTAGCATGCAGTTTGCGAAGATTCTTGGCAGAGGCCTCGATCCTATGGTGAAAGAAAGAAGCTTTGGCATTAGTAATGGTTTTGGAGAATGTTAACAAGAGGTTGTGATATGTGTCGATGTCAGCAGTGAGGCGTGACACATGGTACCCTAAACAAGGTGCAGTATACACAAGGTACCCTAAACAAGGTGCAGTATACACATGGTACCATAAACAAGGTGCAGTATACACAAGGTACCCTAAACAAGGTGCAGTATACACATGGTACCCTAAACAAGGTGCAGTATACACAAGGTACCCTAAACAAGGTGCAGTATACATGGTACCCTAAACAAGGTGCAGTATACACATGGTACCCTAAACAAGGTGCAGTATACACATGGTACCCTAAACAAGGTGCAGTATACACATGGTACCCTAAACAAGGTGCAGTATACACAAGGTACCCTAAACAAGGTGCAGTATACACAAGGTACAGTACCCTAAACAAGGTGCAGTATACACAAGGTACCCTAAACACAAGGTACCCTAAGTTCCGTTGTACAGTAACTGAGTTCCATTGCACAGCAGTTCAGTGTAAGTGGTGGTAAGGGGTGTTAAATCGATAAGAGGCCATTACCGATCACACTCCCACATCACGTCCTAGCACACCGTGCCATGTACAGACAGGCTGTGTGTGGGCACGGCGAGGAGGGCGGGCGCCGGATGCTGTGTCTTTCCTGCCCTCTGATCTCTGATCACCTAACGGCTGCCAGGCGCACCCCTCGCCTCGCCACGGCAACCGGACTCCCGTTTGATCCCCACGCTTTCTTGTTTTGTCTCGGGAGAGGATAATCTAACCACGAGAGCTCGCAGGAGTAAACACGTACGAGGTTAACAGCGTTTACGTGGATCGATTGAAGGCAGACTCTATCTCGAGGAGGAAGAGGAGAAGAGGGGCGGGGAGGAGAACAAGAGTTTTACATCTGTGGATGTTCCTCCTCTCTGAAAGGAACAAAGGGGTGGCCGACCTTTCATGTTATGTGGCGGTGCGTGCTCACTGGAGACGGTTTGGTGGTATACAGTTTAGACGCCAGATAAACCAGCGTGAATAAAGCAAGGTCTAGCGCAAAACATCTCACAAAGTCCTGTGTTTTTTTGTTGATGTGCGTGCACATATACAAATACACTCCTCCCTGTGTTCCTGCCAGAGACCGGCTTCTGTTTATCTCGAGAGCGTCCGTCGTCGTTAACGTTTAGTTCGGTTTGTTTGTTGCTCGAGAGCCGAGCCATGTGCGCGCGTTGCAACAAACGCACCCCGTGACCTTCAGTCGTAGGCTATGGTGGTGTCTGTGGAGAAGTCGCTGTAAGTTAGCACCTTATACAGCGCTAAAGAGAGTTAGCACCTTATACAGCGCTAAAGAGAGTTAGTACCTAATACAGCGCTAAAGATAGTTATTACCTTATACAACGCTAAAGAGAGTTAGCACCTTATACAGCGCTAAAGAGAGTTAGCACCTAATACAGCACAGCTAAGTGCTTGTGTTGCTTCAGGGTTTCTCACATCCTTCCTCTCTCAGTCGGCGTTCCCTTCCTTCGTCGTTTCCTTGTCTTCCTCACTCGGCACCATGCCGTGAAACAGGACCGCATTAATCTTTAAAGTCCCGCCTTTCTGTTCCAGTCGGAGTTCTACCTCAGGCGGTCACTCGCTGTCGTATTGCTCTTGTTTTCCGGGCTTACATAAATGGTTGAGGGAGGGGGAGGGGGAGGGTGGAGGGGGATGGGGAGGGTTGAGGGTGGAGGGGGGAGACCCAGTTTAAGCCAAATGGGTCACCAGTCTGTACCAGTCTGCTTCCTGTCTCTGCTTTCTGTCTCTGTGTCTGCTTCCTGTCTCTGTCTCTGCTTCCTGTCTCTGTGTCTGCTTCCTGTCTCTGTCTGCTTCCTGTCTCTGTGTCTGCTTCCTGTGTCTGCTTCCTGTCTCTGTGTATGCTTCCTGTCTCTGTGTCTGCTTCCTGTCTCTGTGTATGCTTCCTGTGTCTGCTTCCTGTCTCTGTGTCTGATCCCTGTGTCTGCTTCCTGTCTCTGTGTCTGATCCCTGTGTCTGCTTCCTGTCTCTGTGTCTGCTTCCTGTCTCTGTGTCTGCTTCCTGTCTCTGTGTATGCTTCCTGTCTCTGTGTCTGCTTCCTGTCTCTGTGTCTGATCCCTGTGTCTGCTTCCTGTCTCTGTGTCTGATCCCTGTGTCTGCTTCCTGTCTCTGTGTCTGCTTCCTGTCTCTGTGTCTGCTTCCTGTGTCTGCTTCCTGTCTCTGTGTATGCTTCCTGTCTCTGTGTCTGCTTCCTGTCTCTGTGTATGCTTCCTGTCTCTGTGTCTGCTTCCTGTCTCTGTCTGCTTCCTGTCTCTGTGTCTGCTTCCTGTCTCTGTCTGCTTCCTGTCTCTGTGTCTGCCCCCCCCCCCCACACACACACACACAGAGACACACGCACGCACGCACACACACACACACACACACACACACACACACACGCGCACACACACACAGAGACACACACGCACTGACTGAAAACGTCCACACAAAGCCAACAGACCTGTAGGCCTGTTTGTCAAATCTAGGAAAACCGTAATGACTTGTGTTTAGACAGCAGAGATGTCATTTGTGAAAAAATAATTCTGAAGGGGGTGGGTGTCCACCATACCTCATCTGTTGTACAAGTGGTAAAGAACATACACACACAGAACATGACATGTGGAATAAGTTACATAACGCTGTCATTAACTAGGTGACTAGTGACATAGATCATAATACTGGCCCGCTGTGCTTTCTGATGCTCTTAACACATTTCGTCATTCATAAGAAGATGTTTACAACGTCTGTCTTTAAAAAAGAAAAAAAAATTGTTAATGTTATTTTATTATTCAAGGTACTGTAAGTGGTATTTTCTTAAAATAAGTGGTCTACATGTTCAAATAATAGCTCTACATTCCGACAGCCATCACTGATATAGAGTGTCTGGTCAGTAACAGGTCTCCCAGTCCCTCCATTCTACAGTAAACAAGAAATACATTTTCTGGAATCCCGAATTCCACTTTATCCAATCAGGAGAGAGAACTCCACACTGCAAATAATGGTCTAGTAGAATAATCTACCAGTGGAGTAAGCAAATCTGGCTTGGCAATATTTCTTGAAATTAGTGCAAATATCTAGGGTTCTCTCTCCTGATTGGATAAAGTGGGAATGGGATTCCAGAACATGTATTTCCTGTTTACTGCAGAGCAGGAGGGACTGGGAGACACATGACTGACAGACACTCTACATCAGTGATGACAGTCAGAATGTAGAGCTATTTTAACACTTATTTAACCCTTTCACTACCACACTATAGAATATTAACCTTTTCACTACCACGCCCTCCTGTGAACGCGGGGGTATGGGTGAGGCGTGGTTGCGGCGCGGTGATGTGTGGTGTGGCATGGTGAGTAGTGGTGAAGCGTGGTGAGTAGTGGTGCAGCGTGGTGAGTAGTAGTGAGACGTGGTGAGTAGTGGTGAGGCGTGGTGAGGCGTGGTGAGGCGTGGTTAGTAGTGGTGAGTAGTGGTGCAGCGTGGTGAGTAGTGGTGAGGCGTGGTGAGGTGTGGTGAGTAGTGGTGAGGCGTGGTGAGTAGTGGTGAGTAGTGGTGAGTAGTGGTGCAGCATTGTGAGGCCTGGTGAGTAGTGGTGAGTAGTGGCACAGCGTGGTGAGTAGTGGTGCAGCGTGGTGAGTAGTGGTGAGTAGTGGTGAGGCATGGTGAGTAGTGGTGAGGTGTGGTGAGTAGTGGTGAGTAGTGGTGCAGTGTGGTGAGTAGTGGTGAGTAGTGGTGCAGTGTGGTGAGTAGTGGTGAGTAGTGGTGAGTAGTGGTGCAGCGTGGTGAGTAGTGGTGAGTAGTGGTGAGTAGTGGCACAGCGTGGTGAGTAGTGGTGAGTAGTGATGAGTAGTGGTGAGTAGTGGTGCAGTGTGGTGAGTAGTGGTGCGTAGTGGTGAGTAGTGGTGAGTAGTGGCACAGCGTGGTGAGTAGTGGTGAGTAGTGGCACAGCGTGGTGAGTAGTGGTGAGTAGTGGTGCAGCATTGTGAGGCCTGGTGAGTAGTGGTGAGTAGTGGTGAGTAGTGGCACAGCGTGGTGAGTAGTGGTGAGTAGTGGTGCAGCATTGTGAGGCCTGGTGAGTAGTGGTGAGTAGTGGTGCAGCATTGTGAGGCCTGGTGAGTAGTGGTGAGTAGTGGCACAGCGTGGTGAGTAGTGGTGAGTAGTGGTGCAGCATTGTGAGGCCTGGTGAGTAGTGGTGAGTAGTGGTGCAGCATTGTGAGGCCTGGTGAGTAGTGGTGCAGCATTGTGAGGCCTGGTAAGTAGTGGTGAGTAGTGGTGAATAGTGGTGCAGTGTGGTGAGTAGTGGTGCAGCGTGGTGAATAGTGGTACAGCATGGTGAGTAGTGGTGAGGCATGGTGAGTAGTGGTGAGTAGTGGTGAGTAGTGGTGAGGCGTGGTAAGTAGTGGTGAGGCATGATGAGTAGTGGTGAGTAGTGGTGAGGCGTGGTGAGGCGCGATGCGACGTAACGGTGGCATGCACACCGCTACGGCACATACAGTGTACAGCCCACAGGCCCACAGCCCCCCCCCCCCCCCCCCCCCTGATCAGAGCAATGTAGAAAACAGGAAATGTACACGCTGTGTTATGTAGCCACGACTGCGAGGCTGGGCCCCAGAGGTGGAAAGAGTACTGAAATAAATTACTCCGAAATAAAGTAGAAGTGCTGCTACTTCAGTGATAAAAATAAATAGTTACTTCAGTGACTCCAGTTTTATTGAAGTTGGAGTTCTTTGCATGTACAGTATACTTTCCAATGGAATTCATCCAGTTTTAGTTGCATGGTCCAAAAATCAGCTCAGTGTCCCTCTTGGCGGGACATTATCAGCCTCAGAGTTTTGGTAACGGTCCTTTTGTTGTTGAGGACATGTGACCATCAGACATATACGACAACATGCTCCATGTCTTCAACCCCCCCCCCCACAGGAAACTCTGCCGGATGACATCGCCTCTAGTGCAGACCTCTACTGAACTGCGGATGCTATTTCTATTCTCAACTGCAGTGGGTCTGACAGGAGGAAACTTTGAGAAATCGTTTTTTTTACTCTACTTTTTCTCCCATTTTTTATATATTTTTTTCTCCCATCCCAATTTCGTATTGTCCAATTCTACCCTCCCCTGTCTCGAACGCTGTTGGCCATGCCTCCCACAGGCCGACTGCAATGTGGATGAAGCCTTGCATCACGTGTCCCCTCCGGTACACAAGGAGGCAGCCGTCGCATCTTTTCACCTGCACAGCGCGATCTCTCAGCGGCGAGGGTCTGCATGGGAGGGACACGCCGCCCTTGTTGCTTCCTGATTCTGATGCGCAGGCGCACCAACCGACCTGTAGGAGTCGCTGTCCACAACGTCCGTTCCCCACCCCACCAGCTTCCCACCCCTAACACTGCCAATTGTGTTAGTATGAACGACCAGCTAAGCTGGTAGCAATGCCGAGAGCTGGGCTCGAACCCAGCATCTCCTGCATTAGTGGCGAGCGCCTTGCCCACTGCGCCACTTAGCCGCCCGCTTTGAGAAATAGTTAAACAAGTTCTCGAGACACAGAATAATGTTGGTAGGTTTCCTGTCCAATTAACACAAGTCAAATTATCACATGTCCGATCGTCACATGTCAAATTATCACATGTCCGATCGTCACATGTCAGATCATCACAAATCAGATTATCACATGTCCGATCATCACATGTCCGATTATCACATGTCCTCCCCACAAAAGAACGATAGAATTCTCTCCAAAATGCCTCTTTAATCAACAAAGCAATTATGATCAGATTATAAAACAGTAAAGTACAGGATTAGTGTGTTTCTGTATGATGATCTCATTGTGCCCTCAAAACACACCTTTTTACACTTGCTTTCAACCCTTGAACTCCTTCCTCTCTCTAAAATTGTATTGTATTGTATTGTTTTTTTGTAAAGTGTCTTTGAGCATTAGGAAAAGCGCTATATAAATCAGATTTTTTATTATTATTATTGTATTTAACTCATAACCATACTCTCATAACCAAAGATCGAACAGAGTAAAAGTCGAAAATGTCCAGAGCGATTGTAATTAGTTACAATTTACAATTTAGTCATTTAGCTGAACGCTTTTATCCAAAGCGATTTACAGATTGTGAACAACATGTCAGCAGGAAGGGTACATCTCTGGCAGCTAAGGGTCAGTGGCATTGTTTGTCAAATAGTGTTGAACTTGAGCGTTACACTCTGAGTGCATAGTAGTATAGTCATATTAGCAAGATAGGTAGTAGTACTGTAGTATAATTATAGTAGCATAGTAGTATATAGACATAGTAGCACGATTGCGCGTAGTATAATTATAGTAGCATAGTAGTATAGACATAATAGCAAGCAAGATAGGTAGTAGTATAAGAAAAGTAGTGTAGTATTAGGGTACGTAATAGTAAAAAGACAGTAAGTAAGACGGTTGGTTTTCTTTTTGTTTCCACCTCTGTGGGGCCCTAATGCAAGACTGATGACCCCAGGCCCTGTAGCTGAGGCTGGGCCACTCCCGTTACCAGAAAAGGCAAGAACAGATGTCTGCAAGCATCACGCTTAACAGATGACAAATAGTCATTGCAATACTTAACAATATTACATGAACAAAATGCATAGCCATTCGGTCAAGCAATAGCCCCGATAGGCCTGCATTATAATGCTGCTGAATGATCTTAAATGAGAAATATCATACATGATATATAATGTTCAATAAATGCTTGACATTTCTTACTCAGTCTGCAATATTTCCAGGAAAGACATTTTCAGTATTACCCATAAAATATCTCCTTATGAGTTTTTATTATTACAGTTTTGAAGCATTTTGTTATAGGTTCTTCATAAAGGTTTCATCAGAGCAGGAGATTCTGTCATGTGTGTGAGTTCCCTGTCAAGGTCTCCCTCTTGTGGTTCCTCCGTGCCTCCTCGTGCAGGGCAGAGCGCCCGTTCCTCTGTGGCAGTAATGCCCCATTAGCAGAGGCTGTTGAGAGAGCACTTATCGAGCGTGGTGATTAGGACTGATCTACTGCCTACAGAATCTAAGAGGAACTTCCACTCCCTGCCCAATGAACAGGATACACTGTTGTATTATTGTCTGTCCAGCTACATCCTGGTGTTTTTTCTCCCCCCCCCCCCCCCTCCTTCCCCCCCCCCTCTCTCTCTCTCTCTCTCTCTCTCTCTCTCTCTCTCTCTCTCTCTCTCTCTCTCTCTCTCTCTCTCTCTCTCTCTCTCTCTCTCTCTCTCTCTCTCTCACTCTCTCTCTCTCTCTCACTCTCTCTCTCTCATCCCCTTAACAATTGTGTGTATTGAGCTGTACTGTATTGTACCCATTCTGCAATCTGTTAATAAAATGTTCAACCAATCAATCAATCAATCAGGCTAGCAGCTACAAGCGCTGAAAAAAATAAAAAAGGTTTTTCCGCTAGGTACCAAAGAAGCAATCAGGTTGGTCTCTCTCTCTCTCTCTCTCTCTCTCTCTCTCTCTCTCTCTCTCTCTCTCTCTCTCTCTCTCTCTAATGACCTCATGTATTCATAGGCTTGTTTAATGACTAGAACCTTGTCATGGTGATATTTTGGGTCGATTTTACAATTCTTTATTCCAGTAACTGTTCGTTGTTGGAAAAGAGTGTGTTTTTGAAGATGGTCTGTAACCAAAAAAGCAAAGCCTGAATTTTTCACGTTGTCCTTTCATTTGATTTAATTTCAAACCTTTATTTCTCCTCTCCCTAATTTTTAATTGTGTCGAGATTAGAATTCACAGGATAAATAATTAAAACAGGTATGATAGATCAAAGACAAAATATTGTAAAAAGGCATTGATAAATACACAATAACAATAATAAAATACAAGCTAAACACAAATAAAAACAGAGATAAAAGTAAATTAAAACAATTACAGAATGTAATCAGATCACGGCCCTAAACTACTATCAGATCATCTATTTCCAGCTCTTGCTGAAGATCATTCCAGGAGGTTAGTGCACTAAAACTAAAGGCTGGCTTTCCAGGTTCAGACTGTGACAGAGGGACCTTAACCATCTGTCCTGCCAGCAAGTTAGATAGGGTCCAAGATTCCAATCTACTGTAGCATTGTTGTAATATAAGGTGGTAACTTTCCCATAATGGTATCTAATAATAATAATAATAATAATAATAATAATAATAATAATAATAATAATAATAATTTCTACAGAAGCACATTTTTTATGCAATTTGCTGACAAGATCATACTATGGTATTTAAATGTAAACTTCTCATCAAGCCAGATACCAAGGTACTTACTGTATATTCAGCAACTGTCTCAATATTACATCCATTTCTCATGGATAAATGCATACTATCATAATCAATATTTCTGGCTCTAGAAAACAGCATTATTTAGCAGCATTAAGTGCCAGTTTAAGATTAATTAAAGAGCAAATAGAGTAATAGAGCAAAAAGGGAGAGTTGCAGGTTCTCAATGGCTACAGAATCAGAAATACAATCAGGGGTGCAGTCGTAATTTCAGAAGTGGCTGTACTCTGTTTAAATGACGCCACGTGCATGCGCACTCCCGTGCGTGCACGCGCATGCGCATACATGTTCCCTCGCGTGCGCACAGAACAGATGATTATTATGCATAAATCGTAGGAACCATGTTTGTATAAATTGTATAAATTACTAGTTTTAGTTTAGTTTTTGTAAATATTGCCTTGAAATAGAGAAGTTGAAAAAGGTAGCAGGATGTAGCCTTCAATATATAAAGAAATTATATTGTCAACAGATATGGTTGAAAAACAAACAATGTTTTAAATGTAATTGTAGATACAATATTGTAGTTACAATTTCTTTAATTGAATTACTAGAAAAGTAAATACAAACTAAATTAACAATGTAACTTACAGTTTACAGAAGGACAGTTTCCTTCTGAAGCACAACTTAAGAAATGTCTCATCCTTCCAGTCTGGACCATTTGTCACACTGAGAGGTTCCACAGCTCAAGCAAACCCCCACCAATTGGTACAGGGCTTGTATTTTGGTTTTGCACTTCTCGTTCTTTGTTATGCTATTGCTATGCTATTGTTATGCAAAGACTAGGTGATAGCTGAGTACCGGTACTTGGCGCACGGACGACGAGTCGAGTGAAAGTTGTGAGCGCATTTTTGTGTCCGCGCGCATGTCCGTGCGTGTACTTCTGCTCAGAAAAGTGCTGGGACGGCGTGGTACCGCGTGGCATGACCACTGCACCCCTGAATACAATACACAATAGTGTCGTCAGCATAGAGATGAACTTGACAACCACTCAGAGAAGAGACAATATCATTCATATACATTGTAAAAAGGACTGGACCTAAAATTGTACCCTGTGGGACACCCTTTGTTACCGACAAGCAGGGCTTGACATTAACTTTTTGGCTCACTAGCCACTGTGGCTAGTGGTTTTCCAAAGTCACTAGCCACTCAGCATTTTCACCAGCCAAAAAGCACCACACTAAATAATTTTTTCATCAATACGTTCCCATTTTATAGTATCATGTTCCACCATGAATGCATGAAAGGGGGGGGGGGGGGACGTCGTTTCTGATTATTGATTACCAATAATGGCATTCGTTATTGTAGCATCATACACTGATCGGCTGGTTGGCTAATGCTAACAAGGCCTGATCAGCATGAAATCTACGTGAAATCGTTCTTACCTGTGGCCGGTTGGATCCCAAAAAGGATTTCCCAGTTATTGATCTCCATCTGGTAGATCGATATGTCCATTGGCTGATGCTATATTCCTTTACTGCATACTGAATTCGGCATCACAAAAGGTATTCCATGCGATCTGATGAAGGCATAGCTTCAAGAAAAAGTAGGCCTGAATGAAAAAAATTTACATCCGGTCTGAAAACAAGGAGTACTCCATTCTCGAGACAGCACCACTACCAGGATCTGGCCGGTAATGCACTTTTCCGAATTGTTGTGGGAGTTGTAGTATTATGTAGTATCACTTGGATTGACTTAATTATTGCAGATGCCTTTTGTAGACTACAATGTTTTTTTTTCATAGAAAAAAAGTCACTAGCCACTGTGGCGGGTAGAATGACGGAGTTACCCGCCACAGCCTAATTCTACCCGCATTTGGCGGGTGGCGGGTGTTAATGTCAAGCCCTGCCGACAAGAATTCACACTGGACACTCTTTCACACACCTTTATTTACTTGAAGACAAGAGTCTCTAGAAAAAACAGACTGCTTTATTTTTTATTGTGTAGTTAGCAAGTTATACCCTTCGGCCGGAGGACGCTACCTCAGATTATGCTTCAGAGAAATACAGTCTCCCGTATCCATTCCGTTACGTTCTTGGTCTCCCTGCAAGCGTAACAAAGGAGTCCGTGGATTTCGCATTCCCCGGGTTTTAATAATGAGAGCACGCTGAAAACTCTGGCCAATTGCCCAATGAAATGTATCATGGTTGAATGTGTGTGCTCTGGCTGTGGCTCCTATGTGTTAAGAGAAAACCATCGCGGTTGCAATGAATCTCTTCCCCCCCCGACCCTTCGCTAGACAGTGGACCCCGTCGTAATTTTTACGCTGAGAATCTCCCTCTCCCCTCCTCCCGAATACCTCCGTTCCTCGTGGATGTGTGTATCATTAATTTGAGGCCCACATTAATAAAGCTTTGAAATACCTGCGCCGCCCATGGGGGAAGAAAATCCTGCGGTATTGGCTCGGGGAACCAGCCCTCTGAATTTACTGCCCTGAGAAATCTCGCTGAGATGTAATGTATCTAAATATGGCGTCTTCTTGGAATGATGCTCAGTGTTCGTTCAAGGACATAGGCCTGTAGGGTGGCAGGATGACCTAGAGAGGTAGAGAGGCCCACTAACCCAAATGTTGCTGGTTCAATCCCTGACGTTGACAGGAATGTGTATTCCAGCTGGCAACTGGTGGGTGGCTGGTATTATCTCTACGGTGTCCACCATCTCGTGAGCAAGATGCCGAACCCCCAAATTGCTCCAGGGGGAGCTACACTGTGGGCGACTCTGTGTTCTGACCTCTCTGAGGAGTGTAGGAAGACAGATAGGCGGAAAGACACCTTTTTCACATGCTTTTTAATAGTGAGGTGTATGTGGTCATGTGGCCTGGCTGAGCAGTGATCCTAGATCAACACTCTGGTGATAAATATGGGCCCTGTTAGTCATTCAGTAGTTATCGTCATATTTGTATCTTGTATCACAAGCATTATATTGTCCTTGATGGGCTGATGAATATATTTCATGACCTACAGTAGAGGTCCATCACACCCAGAACACAAAAAAACAAACCTTCGTACTTATTTTTTTCTTTATTACTATGCACTCAAGACTGTAGCACCCAAGTTTCAACACTGTTTGACAAACATTGTTACTTAGCTGAATTGTACCCTTCCTGCTGACCTGTTGTACAGATCTTGTAAGTTGCTTTGGATATAAAAACATTCAGCTAAATGACTAAATGTAAACGTAAAAAACACATAAAATGACAACTAAGTATGACGGCCAATCAGAAAACAAGATGATTTCTATCATCTTTTTCATTCCAGAAAAAACAACAGACTTTCGTGGAGATCCATGATGTTCATCGAAACAGCGACTGATACACAAATTCCCCTTAACCCTTTCACTGCCACACTACCAAACGGTTAACCCATTCACTGCGACAATACACAGAAGGTTAACCGTTTCACTGCCACACGACAGCAGGTTAACCCTTGCACTGCCACACTACAGAAGGTTAACCCTTTACTATCACACTACCGACGGTGATAGTAAAGGGTTAACCTTCTGTAGTGTGGCAGTGAAAGGGTTCATTCACATAGGTGAGGTTACAGCCCTCGGGGGGGTGGAGCTCCGCTCAGCTGGGCTCGCTCGGCGCCGGCCCGATCCGACGCCGCCTCGCCATAACTCTTTTATAGGGCATGTGGCTCGGGAGGTAGAGCAGTCGTCTGGTAATCCAGAGGTTCCCGGTTCAATGCCCGCTCCTCCCGGACAGCGTGTCAAAGTGTCCTTGAGCAAGACACTTAACCCCTAACTTCTCCCCCGATGAGCAGGTTGGCACCTCGCATGGTGGCCTCTGCTGTTGGTGTGTGAGTGAATGGGTGAATGTGAGGAAGAGATTGTAAAGCGATTTGGATAAAATAACGATATAAATGCACCATTTTTATTTACCATTTCGGTAACACTTTATAATAACACTCAGTTATAATACCTTTATAAGGTATTTGTAGATAATGAACTAATCATGAACAAATCATTTATATACATTCGTAAATTATTATTAAATCATTTATAACTATATTTGTATAACATTTACAAATGAGTTCTACATTATTTATAACTCATTATCAACATTGTTTGTACTTGATTTGTTCATCATTAAATAATGTTGTTTAATGTGTAGTAACACATTTGTAGATGCTTTGAAAAATGGATATGAAAAAACGACTATACTGTATCTCCATTTATTTGTTCATGTTCAACAAATGATTTGTTAAGACATTCATAAAACATCTATAAATCATTTGCAGATGCTATTGTGTACCCTAATCTGAAGTGAAGCCTATTCATCATTAACAAATGTCTAATACAGTTAATTATTTGTTTACTTTTTCATCACCTGTTACAAATGTTGTAGACCGCTTTCGGATACACCCTTCTTTGTGACATCAAACAGTGACAGAATTAGGACTATAGATAAATGCAATACCCTGGAGTATTGGAGTACGCTGGCCAGGTATTGAAGAGTATCTTTAGAGGAAGTCTCACGCGAGTGAGACTTGACGTCACTTGTGTTGCCGTCTGTTTGAATGGAAGCACGATACATTAGCAGAACCAAGTTATTCGTGCTGCGCCTGCCCCACGCTTTTAATAAGGTATGAGCAGGTTAAACACCTTTCTTGTTGGTAAATCTATTCCATAATTTCCGACCTACAAACAACTCTTATATGTTGTGTAGACGTACTTGATGTGGTGGGCGCTACATTTGAATGATGTGTTTGTTCCTAATGTGTGCTCAGTATATTGCGGTATGTGATGATGACACGACACACAAGGGTAATAATTATTTGTATTTTCAGGCTGTATAGGCGCTGATACAGCCTGAAAATACAAATAATTATTACTCTTGTGTGTCGTGTCATCATCACATACCGCAATATACTGAGCACTGAGCACACATTAGGAACAAACAGGGACGTGCACAGGACTTTAGAGGGGCAGGTGCTGCTCAAAGTCTGAAAAGGGCACTATACCTGTGTGTGTTTTAACCGAGATGTATGGGCCTTTTAAGTCAGTGATAAAAGTGTCTTTCAAGGATAAGTGAGCTCCTGCACTGATTATTATAGTTCAATATTCAATATTTGATCACCAAAACCCCCCAAAAAACATAAAAAGGGGGGCCCCCCGCCCGAAAAGGGCCCTTAAAAATCGGGCGTTGCGCTTTATTTATTTAAGAACAGACAAATAATGAACCCTTCCATACCCATGCTGATTGATCCTTGTGCAAGACTAGCGGGGATCTTTGATTAAACACCTGCTATCAGAAGAATAGACAGTCAGAGTGACAAGCTACAGAAGATGGCCACAAACGATAGTACGAGTGATGAAGAGGACGAAATGATTGGTGTGGATGGACAAGATGCCTGGTCTATCCCTTGCAATACTTTTACTTTTTAGTACTTAAGTACATTTAAAAGTAGAAACTTTTTAACTTTTACTCAAGTGTGTTTTTAGCCAGATACTCTGAGACTGTACCCATACTTTCACCTAAGTATAATTTCTGGGTACTTTTTACACCCCTGCAAGTGAGGCTCTTTTGCCTAGACTCTCGATAACATAGTGCTGTAATTACATTTTCTAATAAATATGCATGATCAAGTTCAACGTGTGCTTTTATTTTGATATTCCTTAATTCTGTGTTGAAATTACGCGATGTGGGGTCCCCAAAAAAAATCCTAAATAAAATGGGGTCACGGTATGAAAAAGTTTGAGAACCCCTGGGTTGCTGTTTGACGGCATTCGGGAACACTCCATTTCGGGAATTCAATTGATTTGCCTTCTTCCCCAGAGTGGGACAGGAAGTTTGATCAGCAACCCTTTGATCAGTTTCATATCCGTGGGTCCAGTAGCCCCAGAGAGGGGTCCTACTAATCACCCCAAAGTACCAGAAAATACCAGAAAATACCAGAAACTACCCCAAAATACCCCAAAGTATACCCCAAAATACCAGAAACTACCCCAAAATACCCCCAAAATACCAGAAAATACCCCAAAATACCCCAAAGTATACCCCAAAATAACAGAAAATACCCCAAAATACACCAAAGTATACCCCAAAATACCAGAAACTACCCCAAAATACCCCCAAATACCAGAAAATACCCCAAAATACACCAAAGTATACTCCAAAATACCAGGAACTACCCCAAAATACCCCAAAGTATACCACAAAATACCAGAAACTACCCCAAAATACCCCAAAATACCAGAACATACCCCAAAATACCCCAACGTTTACCCCAAAATACCAGAAAATACCAGAAACTACCCCAAAATACCCCAAAGTATACCCCAAAATACCAGAAACTACCCCAAAATACCAGAAAATACCAGAAAATACCCCAAAATACCCCAAAGTATACCCCAAAATACCCCAAAATACCCCAAAGTATACCCCAAAATACCAGAAACTACCCCAAAATACCAGAAACTACCCCAAAATACACCAAAGTATACCCCAAAATACCAGAAAATACCCCAAAATACCAGAAACTACCCCAAAATACCCCAAAGTATACCACAAAATACCAGAAACTACCCCAAAATACCCCAAAATACCAGAAAATACCCCAAAATACCCCAAAATACCCCAAAGTTTACCCCAAAATACCAGAAAATACCCCAAAATACCCCAAAGTATACCCCAAAATACCAGAAACTACCCCAAAATACCAGAAAATACCCCAAAATACCCCAAAGTATACCCTAAAATACCAGAAACTACCCCAAAATACCAGAAAATACCCCAAAATACACCAAAGTATACCCCAAAATACCAGAAACTACCCCAAAATACCAGAAAATACCCCAAAATACACCAAAGTATACCCCAAAATACCAGAAACTACCCCAAAATACCCCAAAGTATACCACAAAATACTAGAAACTACCCCAAAATACCAGAAAATACCCCAAAATACCCCAAAGTTTACCCCAAAATACCAGAAAATACCAGGAAATACCCCAAAATACCCCAAAGTATACCCCAAAATACCAGAAACTACCCCAAAATACCCCAAAATACCAGAAAATACCCCAAAATACCCCAAAGTATACTCCAAAATACCAGAAACTACCCCAAAATACCCCAAAATACCGGAAAATACCAGAAAATACCAGAAACTACCCCAAAATACCCCAAAGTATACCCCAAAATACCAGAAAATACCAGAAAATACCAGAAACTACCCCAAAGTATACCCCAAAATACCAGAAACTATCCCAAAATACCCCCAAAATACCAGAAAATACCCCAAAGTATACCCCAAAATACCAGAAACTACCCCAAAATACCAGAAAAAACCCCAAAACACACCAAAGTATACCCCAAAATACCAGAAACTACCCCAAAATACCAGAAAATACCCCAAAATACACCAAAGTATACCCCAAAATACCAGAAACTACCCCAAAATACCCCAAAGTATACCACAAAATACCAGAAACTACCCCAAAATACCCCAAAATACCAGAAAATACCCCAAAATACCCCAAAGTTTACCCCAAAATACCAGAAAATACCCCAAAATACCCCAAAGTATACCCCAAAATACCAGAAACTACCCCAAAATACCAGAAAATACCCCAAAATACCCCAAAGTATACCCTAAAATACCAGAAACTACCCCAAAATACCAGAAAATACCCCAAAATACACCAAAGTATACCCCAAAATACCAGAAACTACCCCAAAATACCCCAAAGTATACCACAAAATACCAGAAACTACCCCAAAATACCAGAAAATACCCCAAAATACCCCAAAATACCCCAAAGTTTACCCCAAAATACCAGAAAATACCAGAAAATACCCCAAAATACCCCAAAGTATACCCCAAAATACCAGAAACTACCCCAAAATACCCCAAAATACCAGAAAATACCAGAAAATACCCCAAAATACCCCAAAGGCCATCAGGCTGCTAAACGAACAATGAACACTACACAACAACAACCACCAAACGCACATAGCACACACATCCACACGCACACACTCACTTTAAACAAACACACTGTAGCACCCACTCCACACACTTTATAGCACACACCCACTTTAAACAAACACACTGTAGCACCCACTCCCCACACTTTATATTTATTGATGAAGGATTGCACTACAACTCGTACACCTTACTGTAAATTGTACCTAAATTGTACCTCATCCCATTTCTGCTTTGCACTATATAGTACTGTACATTAGTACACTGCATAGTATTGTATATTATATGGTAACTCAGAACATTGTACATATGTCTATACCGAACACTGTGACCTCATTTTCTTCTTCTAAATTACATGCTATACTATGTTATTTGATACTATCTTGTCTAGCACAGTCTCTGGAGCGTAACAGTAAGAAGCATTTTGTATGAAAGTATTCTGTACTTCTGTATGACAACTATTAAAGAAACTTGAAGTATACTCCAAAATACCAGAAACTACCCCAAAATACCCCAAAATACCGGAAAATACCAGAAAATACCAGAAACTACCCCAAAATACCCCAAAGTATACCCCAAAATACCAGAAAATACCAGAAAATACCAGAAACTACCCCAAAATACCCCAAAGTATACCCCAAAATACCAGAAACTATCCCAAAATACCCCCAAAATACCAGAAAATACCCCAAAGTATACCCCAAAATACCAGAAACTACCCCAAAATACCCCAAAATACCAGAAAATACCAGAAACTACCCCAAAATACCCCAAAGTATACCCCAAAATACCAGAAAATACCAGAAAATACCAGAAACTACCCCAAAATACCCCAAAGTATACCCCAAAATACCAGAAAATACCAGAAAATACCCCAAAATACCCCAAAGTATACCCCAAAATACCAGAAACTACCCCAAAATACCAGAAAATACCAGAACATTTTGGGGTATTTTCTGGTGTTTTCTGGTATTTTGGGGTAAACTTTGGGGTATTTTGGGGTATTTTCTGGTATTTTGGGGTATACTTTGGGGTATTTTGGGGTAGTTTCTGGTATTTTGGGGTATACTTTGGGGTATTTTGGGGTAGTTTCTGGTATTTTCTGTATTTTCTGGTATTTTGGGGTATTTTGGGGTAGTTTCTGGTATTTTGGGGTATACTTTGGGGTATTTTGGGGTAGTTTCTGGTATTTTCTGGTATTTTCTGGTATTTTGGGGTCGTTTCTGGTATTTTGGGGTATACTTTGGGGTAGTTTCTGGTATTCTCTGGTATTTTGGGGTATTTTCTGGTATTTTCTGGTATTTTGGGGTAGTTTCTGGTATTTTGGGGTATACTTTGGGGTATTTTGGGGTATACTTTGGTGTATTTTGGGGTATTTTCTGGTATTTTGGGGTAGTTTCTGGTATTTTGGGGTATACTTTGGGGTATACTTTGGGGTATTTTCTGGTATTTTGGGGTATACTTTGGGGTATTTTGGGGTAGTTTCTGGTATTTTCTGGTATTTTGGGGTAGTTTCTGGTATTTTGGGGTATACTTTGGGGTATTTTGGGGTATTTTCTGGTATTTTCTGGTATTTTGGGGTAGTTTCTGGTATTTTGGGGTAGTTCCTGGTATTTTGGGGTCGTTTCTGGTATTTTGGGGTATACTTTGGTCTATTTTGGGGTATTTTCTGGTATTTTGGGGTAGTTTCTGGTTTTTGGGGTATACTTTGGGGTATTTTGGGGTATTTTCTGGTATTTTCTGGTATTTTCTGGTATTTTGGGGTATTTTGGGGTAGTTTCTGGTATTTTGGGGTATACTTTGGGGTATTTTGGGGTAGTTTCTGGTATTTTCTGGTATTTTCTGGTACTTTGGGGTGATTAGTAGGACCCCCAGAGGGTGGTCCAGGTGCATGCTAGCCTAGTTCCGTCAAAAGTGACCAAATACAACTTCCAACTTCAAAACTGACACACAGAGATGCCATTGATATCAATCTTCTCATCCAACTCTGGGGAAGAGCAATAGCATCCCCTCTCCTATCCCCATGCAACCCCTATCCTATCCCCACACAACCCTTGTCTTATCCCCACTCAACCCTTCTCCTATCCCCACGCAACCCCTCTCCTATCCCCACAACCCCTCTCCTATCCCCACTCAACCCCTCTCCTATCCCCACTTAACCCCTCTCCTATCCCCACTCAACTCAACCCCTCTCCTATCCCCACTCAACCCACACATCAGACTAAAACAAAGTATGAAACAAAACTAAAAACAAAATGTAAACAAAGCCTAGAGGTCACCATTTGATGGTAATACAGATTCTCTCAATATCTCTCATTCTCATATCTGTAGATACTTTATCTCTGTACACGCGCTCACATACAGTATGCACACTTACATTCACTTCACAAGGACCACAATGGAAACAAGTGTGGTAACATTGACTGTGTATTTCATAATCCATATGTCTATAACTAGAAATATATGCAAAGAGCCTGATGTGCCGTTTGGAACAAACTGAGTTTCAGTTGTCAGTGCTAAATGAGGAACCATGCTAGAAACAGCTGCACCAGCAGACCAGCCCAACAGTCACTCAACCCCCACTCAAGCAAATGGCTAATCTATAGAACAAACAACACCTTCTCGAGTTGACTGTAAGAATGTACTTACAGAAGGTTAGACTGAAACTAATTCAACCAATATCATATTAATCTATCTGAAGTAGTAGATAAAAGGTATTTGAATATCATTTAGAATGTCAATCTGGTTATGAAGGTAATAGAGTGTCATTTCACTCTTGTTGTAAACCATATAAGCTTTAAATCATAGTTGTAATACAAAGTGTCAGTCTGGTAAATAAGGGTTGGTGCTGGCTCTTGTGGACTATTTGGTATTAACCTAGAAGCAATGACTGTACTGGGTTAATGCTAGATAGTCCATAGATTCATTACACAAACCATGTATATGGGGAAATCAAATAATATAAAGGGAATGTTAAAATGTCTGATTCATCCCAGAGGGGAGAAAAGTGGCTTCTCCCTCCTTAGCAGCAAAGGAGGGGGCCAAAAGCAGACCCCTCTGTTTACTGAAGGACAATACCCAGAGGAGGGACAGGAACAGGGGTGGACCCCCCCCCCCCCCAGAAGATCATCTGATTGGGACCTAAGGAACAGAGGAAACTCCATATATAGAATCAAGAAATCTAATTGGACCAAACGTATTATTAGAATGTGCTAGGATTGGTAGATATCAGAGTATAAATAAGGATGTATTGATGAGAGAGACAGGCCAGACAGATATTCCCACCCCCAGGGGGTTTTGGCCTCCACTGCTGCCACAGACTGTACTGCTATTTGCCGCGACGTGAGTAAACTGTATGGAATAATCACTGTTGTGGTGATATAGAGTAAGATGCCTATCTTAGACCAGGTTTAACCATGTGGTGGCAAAAAGGAGCAGTCTATTCCATTGATAAACATGACTAATTTTATGTGCAAACTTGTTTTGATGTGAGAGCCACCGTGAATGGGCTATGATTATGTAAACCTCATCAACCCTTTTGTACATCATGTCTTATGTAAAATGATGAATAATCCCTGTATGTAACTGATGCATTCTCACCTTTGGGCCTCTCGGCAATAAATACATGAGTTTGAATTATAACTCTGTGGTCTTGACTGCACGTTTATTCCTTGCTGGCTATATTTGAAGTCAGATGAGGAGACCATTCTATCACTTATGATCTTTCCCTCCTTCCAGATAACAACCCCATTGTGCTGTAAATAACCTTAGGTATGTCCTTAGAATATACCACACAAGCTCTAGGGCTTTGTGTTTTTATCCTTTTGATCAATATTCTTTGTATTGTATTGCACAATCCTTGTTTTATTGCTTCAATAAAGACATGAATCATACATCAATCTCTCACTGTAGTGGGAAAAAAGGATGTAAAACGAAGATGATGATGAATCAATCAATCAAATCCTACTCTTACTAGTTACGTTGCTTGCAAGTATGACTACTACCATACCGTCTTTATACCTGTATCACTGTGCACATTATACTACAACTCTGTAGGCTACATACATTTGATTAGCACTACACTCAGTAGTTCCTCAGCAGCTGCCATCACCCCAGTCATCATCACACACATAATAAACCTCTCCATAAAACAGGGACACGACCCCAAGGACTTCAAAATTGCGAGAGTAACACCCCTGCACAAAAAGGGCAGTAAATTAGACCCAGGCAACTACCGCCCTGTTTCTATCCTTACCTCCATCTCGAAAGTCATGGAAAAAAATTTATACAAACAGGTCGAAAAGTACCTGGCGAAAAAAAATCGAATCTACGAATTCCAATCTGGCTTCAGAACATCCCACTCCACTGACACATGCCTTCTCTATTTAAACGACCACATCAAACAAGAGGTGGACGCGGGCAAATACTGCGGCATGGTCATGCTGGACCTACAAAAGGCCTTCGACACTGTCAATCACACCATTCTGTTTGACAAGCTAAAAGCAATTGGTTTTGATAGCCTATCAGTGAGCTGGATGCAATCCTACCTGGAGGGGAGAGAACAGATGGTGGAGGTAAACGGTACCCTATCCCCCCCCCTCACAGTGAGCTGTGGTGTTCCACAAGGAAGCATACTAGGTCCGCTACTGTTCCTAATTTACGCAAATGACATGACTGCAACTTGTTCCTGTTTGCGGACGACTCAGCCCTGCTGGTCTCTGACAAGAACAAGTTACAGGTTGAAAAAACCCTCAGCTCGGAACTAGGCAAAATTTGCATATGGCTCGCTGATAACAAACTATCATTACACATGGTCAAAACAGAGTCCATTCTCTTCGGTTCAAATAACAAACTCAGCAAGACCGACGGCTTCTCAGTTACAGTGGGTGACAATATTGTCACAAGGAAAGAAGAAATTACCTACCTGGGCTCCATCCTAGAGGAAAATCTTTCCTGTGACAAAATGGCATCCAATGTAATAAAAAAAGTCAACCAACGAACTCGATTCTTGTACCGGATCTCCTCACTGGTAAACAAGAATACCCTGAAGACTCTGGCAGGAGCACTCATTCAAGGGTACTACGACTATGCTTGCACCTCATGGTACCAAAGCACCTCAAAGGCGCTAAAAACTAAATTACAAACATCTCAAAACAAACTGGTCAGACTACTGCTTGACCTTACTCCTAGAACCCACCTCACCCCTGCCCACTTTGACAAACTAGGATGGCTTAGAGTAGACGACAAAGTACAGCAACTTGCAATAGGCCTGGTCTACAAGATACACTACACGACCATGGTACCGATGTACATGTCAAAATACTTCCCAAAGGTCAGTGAATACCACGATCACAACACCAGAGGGAGCTCCACAAATCATGTTAATTCGGCTCAAACAAGGGACTAAACACGTTTCGCAATTATGCCACATCAATGTGGAACGCCCTACCCAAAGCTGTAAAGGAATGTGAATCACTACCCACTTTCAAAAACACTCTCAAAGAACACCTACGGGAGACTGCAATTCGAAACTGGCCCCTGTAAATGTCCTAACCCAACCCAATGTACAGTAAATGACCAAGTATAGTTTTGTCAATATTCCAATGTACAGCTTTGCTTGTACAGTTGTACAGTGTCCCACCCCACCCACCCAACCTCCTCCAATGTACAGTCCCTCCCCACCCCCCCCACCCCCCACCTACCCTCCAATGTACAGTTTCAAAACAAAAAAAACTCAGAGCGTGTTTTTATAGTCACATATTTGTCATGTGTAGGTGGGTTTTCCAGCAAACTCACCACTCTCGCTGCCGTTGAGTTCGTAAGGACTGCTACCACATAGTGGTACTTGGTGGCATCCGCAGTAATATCCCTGAGAGAGAATTGGGCTTCGGCTTGTGCAAACCAAGCGTTGGCACTCTGCGCAGCTTGAGTGAAACTGTGTTCAAAGTTCTGCGATTTGCGTTCTGTTGTTCAGTTGACATGTTCGATATAATCTCCGAAATACGTCCAAGATCACGTCAGGAATGCAGTAATGATAGCGTAGACGGAGTCGTGTTCCGATGCAAAAACACTAGTTTATTACGCACGCTACTGTCGCACAAACAACACTTCCATTCAACTTTCACTCGTCTGTCTCTCTTTAACTACGTCATCCCCCGCTAAGGGTCATGGGAGATGTAGTAAACACCACAAAAGGCTAGAATGCCGTGAATTATGTCCCAGTAGCCACTACACGCAAATCATTAATCATACATCAAAATAATAATAATAATAATAATAATAATTTTATTATTATACACGATGATGACGATACAGAAAATTACAGAAAAATGTGAAATGCATGGCAAAAATAGCATTTATTGTCAGTATTTTAGAGACCCCCCAAAAATTCACAAATCATGTTTTCAGGGGAGCTGATGTCTGAGCTAGGGGAGCTGATGGCTCACCCAGCTTACCCATGGTTCGCACCCTGCACTCTGGTTGGATACCCAAATAATTTTTGTTGTACTGTACTACTGTGTATAATGACAATACATTTGAATCGAATCTAATCCAATCCAAATGATGGCAGGCTTTAGTCCAGTAGCCTACTGTACATAATGCACTGGTCACACAGAGCCTCAAACGCTACACTGTTTATCTGTTCTGCCAAATGTAACGTTAGCGCCCACCACATCAAGTACGTCTACAACATATAAGAGTTGTTTGCAGGTCGGAAATGATGGAATAGATTTACCAACAAAAAAGGTGTTTAACCTGCTCATACCTTATTAAAAGCGTGGCGCAGCACGAATAACTTGGTTCTGCTAATGTATCGTGCTTCCATTCAAACAGACAGCAACACACGTGATGTTACACTATGTCATGCACATGTATTTTATATGTTAATAAAATTGCATTTATCTATAATTCTGTCACTGTTTGATGTCACAAAGAAGGGTTTATCCGAAAGCTGTCTACAACATTTGTAACAGGTGATGAAAAAGTAAACAAATAATTAACTGTATTAGACATTTGTTAATGATGAATAGGCTTCACTTCAGATTAGGGCACACAATAGCATCTGCAAATGATTTATATATGTTTTATGAATGTCTTAACAAATCATTTGTTGAACATGAACAAATAAATGGAGGTACAGTATAGTAGTTTTTTCATATCCATTTTTCAAAGCATCTACAAATGTGTTACTACACATTAAACAACATTATTTAAGGATGAACAAATCAAGTACAAACAATGTTGATAATGAGTTATAAATAATGTAGAACTAATTTGTAAATGTTATACAAATGTAATGTATATAAATGATTTAATAATAATTTACGAATGTATATAAATGATTTGTTCATGATTAGTTAATTATCTACAAATACCTTATAAAGGTCTTATAACTGAGTGTTATTATAAAGTGTTACCACCATTGGTGTCGTCTTGCCACGTGGGAGAGCGATTGTTTTCACCTCCGCAGGGGGTGGTGGTGGTGGAGACTAGAGAAGATCCGAGGCTAATTCTCTTTACCACTCTGCGTTAGCACCCTGTCACGCTCGGCCCTCCAGTCCAGCGATGATGCCACCAGCACTGTTACTCGCCATCCGTACTGTAACGACAGGCTTCAATAATCTTTTGTCACTCTGAGGTGTGGGCTGCCTGACACGTTGTTCTCCGTGGTGGTGGTGGTGGTGGTGGTGGTGGTGGTGGTGGTGGAGTTTTTCGAAGTGCATAATGCAATACAAGCCAAAAGCTTTGTCAAACGTTTCAATTCCACATGCACACGTGCTTCTGAAACCCGATGGAACAGAAACATTGGACAGTGTTTCAAAGTGAAGATGTAGATGATGATGATGATGATGATGATGATGATGATGGCAAGATGACGATGATGATTTAATTTCTTTTGGCGAGCAAAACAGATTTTCTTCCCGTCAGCTCCCTGTCGGTCGGCGTGTTTGAAGAATAATGTATTCCGTCACTCAGAATGCTTTGTAGAGGCACTTTCGCCGATTTACCTCTAGAGGGCAGCACTGTCGACACTTGACTGGCTCGTCAGACGGAAGAAGTCTTAACACGGTGGACCTCGAATTATGTGCATAGCAAAGCATACTGTTATTAAGTTAGTGTTGGTCTGCATTCAGCACACAGCCTTCTACTGTACGACGTAGTGATAGTAGTTATATGATAATACATTTATAAAAAAAAAACATCCAAGGATGTATGGTAACACTCACCAACTTTGAGTGGACAGTGCCTCAGTTTCACCAACTTCGTCAGAGCATGAATGAAGGCTGACTAGGCCGAAATCTTAGCATGTTTTGTTTGATGGACGTTGGATGTTGGATGTTGGATGTTGGACGTTTTTGGACGTATGTTTTTTGGTTTAGCGCCACGGTAAAAGTTTCTTTCTGGGAAGGTGCGTACAACTCCTCCAACTACGATAAAAATAATTTTGTGAGTTAGTGTTAAAACGTTAAGTGTTGAACGGGGCACTGCAAATTGTCTGCGGCGCCTCCTCTCCCCGCTCTCATAACAGAACCCAGCAGAACCTCAGAGGCCACTGTGACTCTCGGTCCATTTGAACACGCTTCCCCGCGTCTGCGTTACGTGCGCACTTTGAAAAATTTGCCAGAAGGCGGTGGTGGGGTAGGGGTGGTGTTGTTTTCCGCCCTAGCGTACGTGCGGGCTACACGCGTGAGAAAATTCAGACTCCCATGTAATTATTTCCACTGCTACTTGCATTGCAGGCCTGCCTCGCTAAGGGCCTTCTTGAGATTATTTTCTTGATGGGGGGGGGGGGGCTTAATTTACTCCAACACACAAAGCTTCCACAGTTAGAATACTTGGGGTCCTCCCACTTCCTACTGCTTGATGTGTTTTGCAGGATTACTGAAGATGGCCTGCCCAGGCCAGGGCAGAATGGACGGCCTGTTTCCATCTTAACTGTTTTGCGCCTGTGGGGGCCTTCATCATTCACCTTGACTGAGTACATCCACAGGGAGCAAACCACCGGGACGGCTGATCCAAGATAAGCTCGAACCTCTTCTACAGCGAACGCTCCCCTCGGTCGGGGTGGATGGTAGTTAAGTGGCGATTTCGCCGCACGGTAGGGATCGAGATGTTCTTAAAAGCTCCGATCTGTTATCCAAATGTAAACATTCCTGGGTCGTGAAAGAAACGGAAGAAATGGAACGGAGACGTGTTTTTATTCTCTAGTGGATCGACCGAGCTCACGACGCGAGGACTAACATGAGACAAAATGTAAAACCTTTCTCAAGGTAGAGGTTTATGTGGTTCCACTTATTCAATTGGTCTCTGACGTTTGACGGGAGCAGAGTTGAGGATAATTAAATGAGATCTGCGTTTACATTTGAGAAAGAAAAAAGAAAGAAAAAAAAGTCATGGGTACCAGACTGTGTTCCTAATGTAAAACTACATCTGTCCAGGAAAGGGTTAATTGTATTTGACGACCAGTCTCTGGAGCGAACGCTGCCACGCTGAGAGGACGTCATTAGGAAACCAGAATAGTCAAAACAACAGACATAATACACTGTTGGAATTATATACTCATGAGTACCTAACTTGTTTGCTTTAAAACACTGTAGTTTTCATGATTTTAAAATTGTATTTAAATGAAAACAAAGATGGCCGCGAATGCTGCGATAATTCTGGAGGACGTCAAGGGATGCCACATCAGAGCTGCTGTGCTCTTGTGTGATTGGTCGAAGATTGGCGAGGCATGCCGAGGCATGTGGGTGCTGTAGTAGTTACCATGGAAATGAGTAAAGAGTACGATATAAAACACATTGCCTCAAAGATTAAGTTAAAACATTTACCTGGATTTTTAGGGTGTATAGTAGAGGCAATTAGCTTCAATTGCCATTTGTCTTATAATGTCCACACTACAACTAAAAATCAAGGTTATTATAGACAACTAAAACTAGGTGTGGGGGGGGGGGACTATATTTTAGTAAACTGGAATACAAATAAAACCAGACCTAAGAATTTGTTTGAGGAACTTCCGGTTTGCGACGTTCTGGTGAGCAGCCACATGAAAGAGCTCCCGGTCGATGAATATCAAAAAAGGAAGTAAAGCAACTCAAAACTAAATAAAAAGTGACAATTCAAGGATATAAGAGAAAAGGAAGGATGAACACGAGAAAAAACAAGAGAAGAGCGACCCTAGAAGAGTGGGCAGAGGGGCTAATAGCTAGCATACAGGCTAACACGCAGTGCGTCTGGAGCGAGATAGTAAGACGCAGGGAGGAATTAAAGAAGGGTCAGGACGGGCTTAGAGAAGAAATTACCCCCGACAAAGAAAGTGTGACAAAGGGACAGGTACAGCACGAGGAGATGACAAGCTAGCGTGGAGTTGGACCGCAGCGAGGCCTGGCCGGAGAAGGAGCTGTAAGCTAACACGGAAGCTACCACGAGGAATATGGCGCAGCAAGCGATACAAGCTAGCGTGACGTGGGGCCGCAGCGAGGCCTGGTTGGAGAGGGAGCTGCAAGCTAACATGGAAGCTACCACGAGGAATATGGCGCAGCAAGCGATACAAGCTAGCGTGACGTGGGGCCGCAGCGAGGCCTGGTTGGAGAGGGAGCTGCAAGCTAACATGGCCAACACACGGAATGGACTCGATGCAAAGCGGGGTGTTCGGAGGAACATGGAGGCTGGATCGGGAGAGGGGAAACGGACGGCCCCCGGGGGAGGGACAGAGAGATGCTGAATACAATCGGACCAACCAGGACTCGGGCACCGAGGTCGGCCGGTCCATCCGCACACGAGATGCAGGCGCGGAGGCCGCCCGGGCCGGCCAAGATACGAACACCAACCGGGATCCGAGCACCAAGATCAACCGGACCAGCCAGAACTCGAATAACGAAGTCTCACACACCAAGCAGGACTCGAGCACTGAGGTCATATACACCGACCAAGATTCAATATCACATATGCATATAATTAGATAGTGAATGGAGGTTATGATTCGAGACACACTGCAGACAACACACAGACCACTGGAAATACAGACAAGGTAAACACATTAGTTGGGGAAATTGGGACTTGATTCGGGACATATAATACAAATAATACGTACTGGACTAAACTGTAGACACTAACATACATGACGCACAACTAAGCATATTATTTGATAGTGAATGGAGGTTATGGTTCGAGACACACTGCGGATAACACACAGACCACTGGGAATACAGACAAGGTAAACACATTAGTTGGGGAAATTGGTACTTGATTCGGGACATATAATACAAATAATATGTACTAGAGACACAAGCACACATGACACACAGCTAAGAGGACGGGGAACATGGGGAATCACATTCGGAGACCTGACCGGGAGCTCTGGAAATGGACTATCATATGAAAGAGAAAAATTCAAATAAAATGTTGGACAATAATAGGGACATTGGAGAAGCCCCACAGGGGATATCTCCGTCGTTATAGGAGGGGCCCTCTCCAGGAGAGCCTTACCCCTCCAACCCGCCAACGGGGGTCAAACAGGGTTTAAAAGAATTACCTGGGAAGTGCCAATTGTCTTTAGTCTTCTTTTATATTATTTCTTCAGAGTTCTTCAGCCACTCCTCGAACCTCTGCTGGGCCTGGCCCAATTAAATTCAAGGTACCCGTGTCGCTGAGTACTCGGCCACGTGTGGGACGGCCCTGTTTCTGGGGATGGATGGCGGGAGGGGGGGGGGGGGGCCCTCTCATGGAGGTCTAGGAGGCTGAGTGCGGCCGAATTCAAGGGGCCCATGTGGATGTACTGTCGTGTTGTTGATGTCATTGTAGGTGTAACTGAGGGGTACAATTCCCTGACTGTATTACTAGATATGATACTTACTACCACTACCTTTGTACTTAATATTCGGCCACCCAGTACTCGGCATAAATATATTATGATGAACACTGTCACGTAGATGAAACGGATCCAACACAAATGTACGAATTAGAAATAGGTCTTTATTTCTACACAGCGATGGTGTGTAGAGCAAGCACTTAATCAAATCAATCACATTTATGAATGGGAATTAGTATGCACTTTTATGGCAAGAGTATTCGTCGGTATATCAATAGAGAATGTCCAATCTCTGAAGGCGCAGGTGGTACATATACGACCTGGAATAGTTAAGGAATAACAGCAATGATACTTTAATGATTATAGACTGGATACACTAGGGGGGGGGTTAATCCGGTCGCTTGTAAGCCGACAGGAGTAGGACGGGGGGGGGGGGTAGAGTCCGGCTGCCTCATCCGGCCAAGGGTATCCCAGGTGAACCCACTGTAGTGCCGTTCAATGCGCCGGCGATCCTTGGACCACAGATGAAAGCAGGTGGACTCTTTGTGGGCCGGCGTCCTCCGGTCCACGGAGGAGAGACGTGAAGCGACCTCGTCTTGCAGAGCGTCTCCTCACCTTGCGTCCTCTCCAGGGGGGGGGGTTCCAACACACGGCAGTGTCGGGGGTCTTTATCCATGGAATAATCAACGTATACAAAGCATAATCCGTGCCTGGGAAGGCGGGCTGTCGTCGGTAGAATAATCCGGTATACAGGTCCACTCGCTCGTCGGCTCTGGGGCTCCTCGGGTGCAATCTCACATGGGGTCGATCATCCTGGATAAACAGCCAGTTCTCTGCCCGAAACGATGGGGTACTGACTACGGTAGTATTCTCACCGTACGAAGCACTATATATTAACAGACTATTATTAGCTTAATAGACTACGTCCAACTCGACGATATAGTGCCAAATATGACTATTCAAATATTAATATACACGATGTCTCAATACCGATGGTAGGCCGAACTTGGCCTTACTCCCACACGTGGCGTCGCGGGGAGGCTTTACGTCTGTCACTCTATTGGAGGGTAAGAAACTGGACTGAAAAGGAAGTCCTACTTTAGTAGCGCAGTATATATACGCACTATGAACAAATAGTCCCGTTAGTGGTGCGGTAGCCAGATTCCTACGCGGAACTAGGACTTGTTCGTACATGTTGAGCGGTACGTTTGAACTGGGTCTGGGGGGTATGGCAGCCTGGCACCAAGGTCTCGACCAATAGTAGAATGGAGACTATTATGGGATGTTCAGTAGGCTAGAATGGATATTCAATGCATATTGTACAAGGAATATACAAGGGATATCAGGGAATATTAGAGAATATACAAATACAATTAAATATATATATATAAATAAATATATATATTCGGTTTAATCTGGCCCTTCACAACAGCCACCCCCTGATTGGTCCCAGACCTAATCAGTTAAGCAGAGACAGATTAATCGCGTTGTCTATTTACACATAAGGGTTTGCTGTAGGGGTCAGTCAACTTCACAAAGTCATAGGGTTATAGGGTCATGGTCATCATCGATTGTGTCTGGGAGTCGGGGCAGTTCTATGAGCCTCGCCACGGGACGGGTGTAAGTGCGACCCTGGACAAGCACTTCAGCTGCTCGGACCTTGCCGTCGGCACCGGTGATCACTTTGCTTACGCGGCCGGCCGGCCACATAGCTCTGGGCAGTGATTGATCAATAATCATGACGACTGTTCCTTCTGTCAAATTGTCTCTCTCCTTTACCCACTTCTGGCGGGTCTGTAGAGACGGTAGGTAGTGCAGTAGGAAACTGCTCCAAACTTGTCGGCTAATACTTGGCTGTACCTCCACATTCGTTGGCCGTTCGCTTCTTCAGGCCGGTACATTGTCTGGGGTAATGCAGGATCTAGCCGCCCCATCAGGAGTGTGTTGGGGGTAACTGGGTCGATATCCGCCACATCGCTGGAGACGTAGCCGAGGGGCTTAGAGTTCAATACTCCCTCAATCTCCGTGAGGACTGTCATTAGGACTTCTTCCGCCACAGTCTGGGCCCCAAGTACTGCGTACAGGGCTGTCTTTATGGAACGCACTTCCCGTTCCCAAGTACCACCGAAGTGGGGTGCGTTTGGGGGGTTGAATTGGAAATCAACCTGTGCTGGAGCGAGGTGGGTCTTAAGTTCTGGGCCCATAGCTTGGAAGCTCTCTCTCAGCTCTCTTTCGCCGCCTTTGAAGTTTGTCCCATGATCGGACAATAGGGTAGACGGTCTTCCTTTCCGTGATGTGAATCTACAGAAGGCCATAAGGAATGAGTCTGTGCTCATGGTCGGGAGAAGCTCGATGTGTATCGCTCTGGTGGTCATGCATTTGAATACAATACCCCACCGCTTCTCGGTTCCTCTTCCTTTCTTTATGTGCAGCGGGCCAAAGCAGTCCATACCCGTTGAGTGGAATGGCTTGTCACCGATTCGGAGGCGACATGGAGGAAGGTCAGCCATCCTTGGTATGCTGGGCTGCGCGCGCCACTTGCGGCAGTCTAGACATGTTCGCTGGAAGCGTCGTACCGCCTCTCTTCCTTGTAGGATCCAGTAACGACGTCTGATTTCCGCGAAGACTCTTTCTGCTCCTGCGTGATGTACATCCTCATCGTATTTCTTTATAATCAGCTCTGTGACCTTGTGTCGGCTGTTCAATACGATCGGGTATTTAATGTCATCCGGTAGATTGGGGGCTCTGCGTAGGCGACCACCCACTCTGATGAGGGTATGAGCGTCGCTCTCGGGGGCCAGATGAATTAATCTGCTGTCGGATGGGACGGGCTTTCCTCCCTGTAGACAGGCCAATTCATCGGGGAACGAGTCTCTCTGGGCTCGCTGCAGTAGAAGCAATTCTGCTTCCTCGTAGTTAGCTGCTGACATATCAGCGGGGGACTTGCACTCCGGGTGGTACCGCAGGAATGTTCTTTGTTGTGCACTCTCTATGGACGTGCAATCGTCTATGTTAGGGTCGGTGGAGGCTACGGTGCTCAATCCACAGAACACAGACTTCTTATTTTCCACCTCCTCTGGACTTGCTTCCCTCGGGATAGGCATGGGCCACTGTCCTTCCGGGAGTCTTAGGAATGCGGGGCCGTCACTGTAGACATTGCGACGGGTGAGGTCATCTAGGGGCATTCCTCGGGTGATGACGTCAGCTGGGTTCTGTTTTGTATCAACGTAGCGCCACTCTGTTTCTCCGGTTAACTCTTCGGTTAAGTCTTGAATCTCGGTGACTCTGACTCCCACGAAGACTTTGTACTTGCATGAGTCCGATTTGATCCAGGCGAGTACTGTCGTGGAATCTGACCACAGGATTGTTCTAGACACCGGTATGGTGAGCTCACGTTGGATGAGCGTGGCTAGGTGCGCTCCGGCTAGGGCTGCGCAGAGCTCTAGACGTGGGATAGATTGTTGCTTGCGTGGGGCTATTCTCGAGCGGGCGAGGACAAATGCTGTGTAGATCTCTCCCCCCTTTTCTTGGGCCCGCAAGTAGGCTACTGATCCGTATGCGACCTCTGAGGCGTCACTGAAGACGTGTAAGTCCATTTTACATGTCTCTGGCCTCACCGTGGGTGGGAAGTAGCTTCGGCGCATATTAACGCCTGGGAGTGAGTGGAGCTCCATCTCCCACTCTCTCCAGGTGGATGCAAGGTGTGCGGGAATGGGGTCGTCCCAGCCCTGGTCCTTGTCCCACAATGCTCGTACAATCATTTTTGCCCTGGTGGTGTACGGTAGAATACATCCTAGCGGGTCATATTGTCGGGCGAGTGTTGTGTACACACTCCGTCTGGTGGTCGGCGCCGCCGCCGGCCTTCCCTGCTCCGTAGTCAGGGGCTTGTGTCTGTAGTGAAGCGAATCTGTTTTGAATCGCCACACCAATCCCAGGGTCATCTCCTGGGCTTCTCCCGGGATTGTAGCCATCCAGGTCTCGCTGCTGGCTGCCTTGTCCTCGGAGGAGAGGCTGCGCAGTACTTGCGGATCGCTGCTGGCCCACTGCCTGAGATCAAAGCCGCCTTTGATCAATGAGGCGCGGAGTTTAATCAGGAGAGCCTCGGCTTCTTCCTGGGTTGAAAGGCTTTGTAGACAGTTGTCTACGTAGAAGCTGTTCTTTACGCTGTGTCGGACCTCTTCGTCCGCTGCTGGGTCCTCTGCTACATGTTTCTGTAGTGCAAATGTAGCACAGCAGGGGCTGCACGTCGTTCCGAAGGGGAGGACTTCCCATTGGTAGATGGCTGGGTGCTCATCTCCTGGCTTCTCTCTCCATAGGAACCGTAACAGGGGCTTGTCCTCCTCTACTAATCTCACCTGCAGGAACATTCCTTTAATGTCCCCGCTGATAGCCACCTTTTCCTGGCGGAAGCGGAGTAGAACGCAGAGTAGGGAGGGGCCGAGTGTGGGACCGGGCAGTAACTCTTTATTCAGATTTTGGGATCCGATCTGGTAGCTGCAGTTAAATACTATGCGGTCTTTACCGTTGTGATGGACCTTGTGGTGAGGCACGTACCACGATTCAGTGGTCTGGTCAGCCTCTTTAATGTCCATCTTTGTGACGTGTCCCGCTGTGATGAGCTTCTCAATCTCAGCGCGGTATACACTCTCTTGGGCGGGGTTCTTGGCTAAGCGCCGCTCCGTGTTCAGCAGGTACCGTTCTGTGGCGTCTGTCTTGGCGTGGAAAGTAGGCATTCCTTCTCGCCGCAGGAGTGGCGTGGCGTATCTCAACACGCCGTTGACCGGGACTCTCTTGGTCCCTGTCTCGAGGAGGTGAATGGCGTAAATGTCATCTTTAGAGCGAATGTCTTTCTTTCCGTTCTTAAAGGGCATTTGTTCCAAGGTCCATAGCCGCTCTACGTGTTGCAGGAGTGCGGTTTCTCCCTCTGTGACTCGGGAGTGGAGACATCTAGTGGCTGTACTTCGGTTGAGAGATTTGGCGAGCGGGCCTTGGAGAGTCCATCCCAAACGGGTCTCGACTGCTGCAGGACAGCCTCGGGGTCCGGTATGAACCCGGTCTATCGGGACAATGAGGTCTGCATGGTCAGAGCCTATCAACAGGGTCGGCATAGCATTGTCTATGAGCGGGATCGGTAACTTGCGCAGATGTACATATTTCTCCATCAGCTTGGCGACGGGGTATGTGTACCGCGACAGTCCTATTTCTTGGCTGGTGAAAGCGTCTGTAATCTGGTACCGTCGCTCAGGCTGGCCGCTTGCTGCGATAGAGAATGAGACATTCTCGCCCTTTATCGTCTTCAAATCTCGTCTTATTGTCCGAATTGTCATTTGGGTTTCGCTTCCCCGCAGCCCTAGCTGGGCCGCAGCGGAGGCGAGCAGAAGGGTCTTCTCTGACCCGTCATCGAGGACGGCGTAAGTGTCCAGGACTTTATTCTGGTAGCTTAGTGTCACACGCACTACTTTTAGGAGTACTCGGGCTCCACTGCTGCTGGCGGGATCGATGTACATGACGCTCGCTTTGCTGCTGGATGGTGCGGGTGAAGGGCGCCGTCTGTTACTGTCGTGAAGTATGTCCAGATGGGCTCCATCGCACTTGGTGCACCTTTTCTTTAAGCGGCATTCGGCTGCCATGTGTGAGCGCGCACAGCGAAAACAGCGCTTGTTGGACTTTATCCATTGACTTGCTTCCTCCGCGTTCAGCTTGGGGAAGGAGTCACATTGCGCTAGCCAGTGTTCTTTCTCACAGTAGGGGCACACTATCTTCCACTTCTCCGTTCTGGAGGGGGTACTGTGGCTCCTGCTGCTCGGTACTGACTCCGATTGGTGCATCACAGTCACCGATCTTCTTCCATCATTTAGTCGTCTGGTTCCTTCTCTGGAGCCAGGGGTGCTCCGTCCGAATGTATCTAGCCGTAGGCTGCTGACTTCTCTCGCCAGGAAGTCTGCTAGATCGAGGAGGTTCGGTTCGGGGCCATTCGGGTCTCGGTGGTCTCTCTGCCGCCTAAAACGCTCCTGTCGAGCGGGCGGCAGCTTCTCCAAGATCCTTTCCACATTTGAGTTGGCGTAAAGTTCATGCCTCCCCTTCTCTCTCTGCGCTCCCAACATCCCTACCAGGGACTGCACTCTGATGGACAGGTCGTCCAGTGCTCGATTGTCTATTGCTGGGGGTAAGCGGTCGATGTGTCGGATCTCCTGGATCACGTAATCCCATATGCGCCCATACCTCTGGTCCAATGCTACCAGCGCTGCTGTGTATGGGGTGGTTTAAGTCGCGTAGGCGAGCGCTATATTATGTGCGCGGGGTACCTTTAAGTGCTTCAGTAGGATGCCGTATTTATGGCGTTCATCCAATACATCCACCAACATGGTCTCCAGACACATGCGGAGTTCTGTATACTGGGCCCGGTTCTCTTGGGTGAAGTCGGGTACCATAGGCGTGCCAATGTATGACGCTGACTGTGGATACATCGGCGAGCGTTGGGGGAGAGGCCTCCTAGGCGAGTCTCCTCCCGCTCCTTGGTATGGGCTGGTACCGGCAGTGTACCATGGCCCGCTTGTCCAGGTGCTGTTCCTCGGTGCGGGTCGTGCGTCGTGCTCACCCGTGTATAGAGTCGGGGGTCTGTAGCGCAGCTCCGCGGGAGTATAGCCTGGGCTGTACCGGACCTCCTGGTCCGGTAGAGTACTGTGCTGTCGTCGGGCGTGGTTCTCCTCCTCTTCCTCTTCGTCTTCAGTTAGGTCATCCAGTGCTTGTAGTCTCTGGTTTAGCCTCTCCACAGGATATGCTGCTCCTTCCCGGTTGCTAGGTCTCGCTTGGACCGGTGGGGGGAGGTGGTCTGTGGGGGGTATAGACCTCGTCTGTTGGTCAAGTTCAGGGTTGTTTACTCGGCTAGGGGATGCCGCCCTGGAGGTGTGTCTAGACGAGTTCCTGGAGCCTCTGGCGGAGGGAGAGGGTGTTGTCCGTCTGATCAGCTGTTCTATTAGTTGCGCTTGCTGTCTGTCGCGCTCTGCGTCCCGTAGAGCACCAGCAGCTGCTCGCTGGCTGTCTGCTCGGTCTCGGGCCACATTCTCTTCTCTCTGAATGCGTCTTATTTCTAGACGTATATGCTCTTCTTCGCTCCGCTGCTGGATCTGCAGTCGGTCGCGTTCAGCAGCGGCGTTCAGGCTGATGAGGAAGGCCTGCTGTAGGGTCCTCTCTGCCTCGCTGGGAGAAGGCGGTTGTATAGGGGAGCCTTCCCTCGGGGTACTCCTTGCGGAGCCTTGGAGCTCTATCTCCACGGTGCTCTCCCCGTCTTCTTCCGTGCCGAGTTCTCTCTCGGTAGCGTTGTATTCCTCCCGGGACTCATCGGGGACTACTTCTTCAGTACTGGCGGGGTGTGAAGTCATGTCTGGTTCCCACTGGTCCCCACCGTGAACTTGGTCAGTTACATTAGAACCCGTAGGGGCCTCTATGGTCGGGGTAGTCTGGGCGTTGGGGTTAGACATACTTTTACTTTCTAGTTTTACCGCGTTTACTGTTAGTAGAAGACTAGGTTGTTGACTGACAGCGTAAGCCTCTAAGTACTGAGGGAGCCGTCGTTCGCGCTGCGGGCGTTGGTTAGGAGGATCGTTTCGTGGAGTGTTCATCATAGGCCATTTCAATATTAATAACACTATATTAATATTACACTAATTACCCTCCGGCTCGAAGGACCAATTGTAACTGAGGGGTACAATTCCCTGACTGTATTACTAGATATGATACTTATTACCACTACCTTTGTACTTAATATTCGGCCACCCAGTACTCGGCATAAATATATTATGATGAACACTGTCACGTAGATGAAACGGATCCAACACAAATGTACGAATTAGAAATAGGTCTTTATTTCTACACAGCGATGGTGTGTAGAGCAAGCACTTAATCAAATCAATCACATTTATGAATGGGAATTAGTATGCACTTTTATGGCAAGAGTATTCGTCGGTATATCAATAGAGAATGTCCAATCTCTGAAGGCGCAGGTGGTACATATACGACCTGGAATAGTTAAGGAATAACAGCAATGATACTTTAATGATTATAGACTGGATACACTAGGGGGGGGGTTAATCCGGTCGCTTGTAAGCCGACAGGAGTAGGAAGGGGGGGGGGGGTAGAGTCCGGCTGCCTCATCCGGCCAAGGGTATCCCAGGTGAACCCACTGTAGTGCCGTTCAATGCGCCGGCGATCCTTGGACCACAGATGAAAGCAGGTGGACTCTTTGTGGGCCGGCGTCCTCCGGTCCACGGAGGAGAGACGTGAAGCGACCTCGTCTTGCAGAGCGTCTCCTCACCTTGCGTCCTCTCCAGGGGGGGGGGTTCCAACACACGGCAGTGTCGGGGGTCTTTATCCATGGAATAATCAACGTATACAAAGCATAATCCGTGCCTGGGAAGGCGGGCTGTCGTCGGTAGAATAATCCGGTATACAGGTCCACTCGCTCGTCGGCTCTGGGGCTCCTCGGGTGCAATCTCACATGGGGTCGATCATCCTGGATAAACAGCCAGTTCTCTGCCCGAAACGATGGGGTACTGACTACGGTAGTATTCTCACCGTACGAAGCACTATATATTAACAGACTATTATTAGCTTAATAGACTACGTCCAACTCGACGATATAGTGCCAAATATGACTATTCAAATATTAATATACACGATGTCTCAATACCGATGGTAGGCCGAACTTGGCCTTACTCCCACACGTGGCGTCGCGGGGAGGCTTTACGTCTGTCACTCTATTGGAGGGTAAGAAACTGGACTGAAAAGGAAGTCCTACTTTAGTAGCGCAGTATATATACGCACTATGAACAAATAGTCCCGTTAGTGGTGCGGTAGCCAGATTCCTACGCGGAACTAGGACTTGTTCGTACATGTTGAGCGGTACGTTTGAACTGGGTCTGGGGGGTATGGCAGCCTGGCACCAAGGTCTCGACCAATAGTAGAATGGAGACTATTATGGGATGTTCAGTAGGCTAGAATGGATATTCAATGCATATTGTACAAGGAATATACAAGGGATATCAGGGAATATTAGAGAATATACAAATACAATTAAATATATATATATAAATAAATATATATATTCGGTTTAATCTGGCCCTTCACAACAGTAGGTATTGTGTAAGTGTTGTTTGTCTATAAATGTTAATAAAAAAATGTAGTTAAAAAAAAGAAAAAAAAACATTTACCTGTATTGGTTGTAACAGTATAAGACAGGGTTCGCACAAGGTCCTTGAAGTGCTTAAAGTGCTTGATTTAAAAAAGTCAAGGCCTGGAATTCCTTGAAAACAGCCAATTTTACAAGGTACTTAAAAAGTCTTGGAAAAGCACTTAAAAGTCCTTGAATTTCATTTAGCAATGTCTGTGGGAACCCTGATAAAAATGAACTAATATATACCTCCGTCAAAGATGATGAACCTACATGATACGGTTTGGCTGTAATACTTAGTTACATCTATTCGTTTTAATAGATGGATAGTAATTAGGGATGTTCGATATTGGCTTTTTTACCGATATCCGATATACCGATATTGTCCAACTCTTAATTTCCGATACCGATATCAACCGATACCGGTATATGCTGGGTTTCCCCCCCCCCCCCCCCCCAAAAACGGAATAATTTCAGGTAATTAACATTACATATCTCTTGTCATGGAATTAACACAACAGTATGCATACTTTTGACAATAAATAAAATAAGAATTTGTTCTTACTTGCTTGCCTGGGTAAATAAAGGTTAATTAAATGTAAAAAAAAAAAAAAAAAAAAAAAAAAAAGGGCTACAATGGGGAGAAATCACAGGTCCCCAGTCCCCAGGTCTATTGGCTTCAGTGGAGATGAGGGCCACTGGGACCAAACCAACGTGGATAACAGAGTGGGTCTGTGTAGGGGAGGTGAAGGTATGGATAACAGTGGGTCTGTGTAGGGGAGGGGAAGGTATGGATAACAGTGGGTCTGTGTAGGGGAGGTGAAGGTATGGATAACAGAGTGGGTCTGTGTAGGGGAGGTGAAGGTATGGATAACAGAGTGGGTCTGTGTAGGGGAGGTGAAGGTATGGATAACAGAGTGGGTCTGTGTAGGGGAGGTGGAGGTATGGATAACAGAGTGGGTCTGTGTAGGGGAGGTGAAGGTATGGATAACAGAGTGGGTCTGTGTAGGGGAGGTGGAGGTATGGATAACAGAGTGGGTCTGTGTAGGGGAGGTGAAGGTATGGATAACAGTGGGTCTGTGTAGGGGAGGTGGAGGTATGGATAACAGTGGGTCTGTGTACGGGAGGTGAAGGTATGGATAACACAGTGGGTCTGTGTAGGGGAGGTGAAGGTATGGATAACAGTGGGTCTGTGTAGGGGAGGTGGAGGTATGGATAACAGTGGGTCTGTGTACGGGAGGTGAAGGTATGGATAACAGTGGGTCTGTGTAGGGGAGGTGAAGGTATGGATAACAGTGGGTCTGTGTAGGGGAGGTGGAGGTATGGATAACAGTAGGTCTGTGTAGGGGAGGTGAAGGTATGGATAACAGTGGGTCTGTGTAGGGGAGGTGAAGTATGGATAACAGAGTGGGTCTGTGTAGGGGAGGTGGAGGTATGGATAAAAGAGTGGGTCTGTGTAGGGGAGGTGAAGGTATGGATAACAGTGGGTCTGTGTAGGGGAGGTGAAGTATGGATAACAGAGTGGGTCTGTGTAGGGGAGGTGGAGGTATGGATAAAAGAGTGGGTCTGTGTAGGGGAGGTGAAGGTATGGATAACAGTGGGTCTGTGTAGGGGAGGTGAAGTATGGATAACAGAGTGGGTCTGTGTAGGGGAGGTGGAGGTATGGATAACAGTGGGTCTGTGTAGGGGAGGTGAAGTATGGATAACAGAGTGGGTCTGTGTAGGGGAGGTGGAGGTATGGATAACAGTGGGTCTGTGTATGGGAGGTGAAGGTATGGATAACAGTGGGTCTGTGTAGGGGAGGTGAAGGTATGGATAACAGTGGGTCTGTGTACGGGAGGTGAAGGTATGGATAACAGAGTGGGTCTGTGTAGGGGAGGTGAAGGTATCGTGACAAAATGCCCCACTGGCATCGTCTCCCAACGCTCTCCCGTGTGCATCTTCTTCACCTTCCGGGTGTCTGTCCAGCTTTTCCACGTTTTATTTGTTCTCTCTTCACAAAGCCATGAATATCAGGAAGAGACCTCCTCGCCGTCTCAACCAACACTATCATTTACAGACACCAGATGGATCGGATGCGGCCCACGACGCCGCCGGGGAGAATACACCGGATAAAAGTGCCGAGGAGATGATGATGACAACAACTTTAAACCGTCCCCTCCCTCCCTCCTCCTCCTCCCAGACTCCTCTGTGTCTGCCTCTCTCCGTCTCCCTCTCTCTCTGCCTGTGGGCCACTGAGGAACAGTAGGCTCCATTCACCACACACAGGAACCTGGGGTCAGAAGTGTTGCCATCTTCGGTTACTCCACCTTTCTTCATCCTCCGTCAGACCTGTCTCTAAAGGAAAGGAGCGAAGCTGTTTGTCAAGCTTTTTATTTATTACATTTTATTCTTTATTCTTTATTCTCGATGACTGCCGTCGCGGTGGTGCCTCCGGACTGCGTTTGGTTTAGTTTAGATAGACTGCGCCACCCTCTCTGGTTGCACCAAAAAGTACCGTGATACACCGTGTGAATGAAAGCATCCTAGTGAGCCTTTCTTTTGGGTTGGGGGGGGGGGGGGGGGGTCTCACTCTCTAAGACATTTAAAAATGCTAAATCACCCGTCGACATTACTGCATTACCTTCGTTTGCACTTAAAAGGGAGATTTTCTTTACGTGCACATGCTGTTAGACTTTTGAACCTGGTAACAATTTTCATTCACCTGCGTTTAATTAGAAAAAAACTTACAGTTATACCCTCCCTGCAAACGAGCTCAGGTCCTCACACACACACACGCTTCACAAACAGTTTTTTCCCCACAGCAGTCCGACTGTCCTGTATGTATTTATGTATCTATGTGGGAGGGGGGGGGGGGGGGGGGGGGGGGGGGGGGGGGGGCGTTTGATGTCTGATGTTTCATGTTGATGTCCCAGTGCTTTTAACAAACTGTACCGAAAACAATTACCACCAACCATCGTTGTGTGGCATTAAAGTATCTTGTATCTTGTATCGTGAGAGAGAGAGACCGTGAGAGAGAGAGGCCGTGGTTCATCAGGAGCTGGACTGTAAGGCCTGCTGCTGTACGCCAGGTTTTCAGCTGGAGACCGAATTGAATAGCTGCTCCATCTCAACTGAAGCCCTGTTAATCCGACTCATTAAATGCACTCCTCAAAACACAGTTCAAGGGAAAATACGAGGCCTGTCTGCTAATTTAACAAATATGAATAATAATCCCAGAAGAACATGCAGGGTGAAAAACATAATCCTGCGCGGTGATGAGCCTTGCATGTATAACCTTTCAGGGACCTTAATTTTCCCCTTAGTGTTTGGGACTATTTGGGTGGTTGGAGGGCCTTGTCAGGGGCGAAATGTGGTAATTGAACCTGAATAAAAGTTCTTAAATGCAAGCATTTTTAGATAATCACTGTCATTATTGAGGCTACTAAAATAATCAGACCGATTAAGGGCTTGAGGCCTCGCCTCGCTGGTGCCCGCGCTCTCTTTTCCAAAGTGTTCGCAGATACCTCTCCGTGCCTGGCCGCCAGCGCCGCGTGACCAGTGTGTGTGTGCGTGTGTGTGTGTGTGTGTGTCTCTTTGTGTGTGTGTGTGTGTGTGTGTGTGTGTGTGTGTGTGTGTGTGTGTGTGTGTGTGTGTGTGTGTGTGTGTGTGTGCGTGCGTGCGTGTGTGTGTGTGTGTGTGTGTGTGTGTGTGTGTGTGTGTGTGTGTGTGTGTGTGTGTGTGTGTGTGTGTGTGTGTGTGTGTGTGTGAGAGAGCAGTGGAACCACTGGGTCTTCCTGACTCACAGCTGTCGGCCCTCTGAGAAGAAGAGGGCAAACCAGGCACCTTCAGAGGAACGTAACCATGGACACCACGGGAAACACTTATTCCTCAGTGTTTGGTTCACAGACGCATGCTGCACCCCCCCCCCGCCCCCCACAAGACACACACACACACACGCACACACATGCAAACCAGGATTCTGATTCAGATTCAGAATATTTTTATTGTTACAGCATTTTTTTTAAATGTACATACATTCAGAAAAATATGTGAGATGCTTGTTTTTCCCGGCTCCTCAACCGTAGTAGATTTGTAAACATAGTACACAATGTATATTCTATCTATACAAACTATAACTATAAGCATTAACTATGAATATAAACTAAATAAGGTATAAATAAACTATGACTATGAACTAAAACGATAAACTAAACTATAAAACTAAACATAGTACACAACGTATATTCTATCTATACAAATGATACTATACTACAGTAACTGTATAAATAAGCTATAAACTATAGGCTATACACTAAAACTATAGACTAAACATAATACACAATGTATTCTAACTAGTGCTGTCAATCGATTAAAATATTTAACTCGATTAATCGCATGATTGTCCATAGTTAACTCGCGATTAATTGCAAATTAATCGCATTTTTTTAATTTTCTTTCTACCTTAAACAGATCTTTTTCAAGTTTCAAGTTTTAATACTCTTATCAAAATGCGAGTCAACAAACGCTTGCTTTATGCAGCCATTTAACACAAAAGGATGACCCCCCCATGCATTGCAAATTTGCATCAAATTCAAAACAGAGTGATGCACAAAATAAAAGAAAATAATAATTTAAAACAATGAATAAAGTGTGCATGAAATAATAGGGGTGTGAGGATTCGCCTGTTTCCCTGGACCTTATTTCCCTGTCCTCTCCTCACCAGCCCCCACCTTTGGACATTCCCTGTCTACTCTCCTTCACCAGCCCCCACCCTTGTGAGAACTTTTGCCTGCCTCCTACTCTTCACCAGCCCCCACCCTTGGACATTCTGTTCCTCTACCCTCACGCACCTGTTGGGAGTTTGCAATCTGCTGGAGAGTACTTAGGTTGCAGACTCCCCTCCAGTCCTTGTCGGGTCGTTCTGTGTTCTGGACTCTGTATCTATGTTCACTCTGTGTTCATGGAGTTCTGTACGTTACCATCCTGTACGTTACCATCACCTGCCGCGTCTCCGGCGTGAGACGACGTGCCAGCCATCACCACCTGTCGCCATTTGCCTGGAGTGGGACACCGTCTTCGCTCTCTAATTCTCTACGGGAGGTTTTCCAGTGTTCCCACTCCAGACGTCAAGCCGGCTTGTCATCGCTCCCGATTCCACGGGAGGAAGGCGTCTCTTCGTGATCCTCGTTCCTGGGGTGAGGCTTGTCGTCGCTCCCTAGTATTCCACGGGAGGACGGCGTGTTCCCATCCCGGTCCCCTGGGACCCCCTTTGTTCTGCACTGCCCGTCTGCAGCATCCGAAGAGGAGGAGGAGGATCCCCGTGCCAGGCCTCCGCCGTCGGGCCCCTGTCCCCGTGCCAGGCCTCCGCCGTCGGGCCCCTGTTCCCGTGCTAGGCCTCCGCCGTCGGGCCCCTGTTCCCGTGCCAGGCCTCCGCCGTCGGAACCCTGTCCTCATCCCTGTAAGCAGCTCTGGCCCTCGCCCTGTCCAAGGCCTTAACCCTGTTCTCTGTCCCTGTCTCCAGCCCGCCTCTCCGGGCCTCTATCCCTGTCCCCCTCTCCAGTGCCCCTGGTCCTGGCCCTGACACTTAGCCCTGGTCCTTAGCCCTGGCCCTTAGCCTTAGTCCCTTAGCCTGTTCGCCTCTTAAAGGCACAGTGCCGCATTTTCCAGATTTCCTTGACTCTAGTGTTTTTGTGTTTTCCCTTAAAGGGACTGTGCCGCTTTTTGTTCTATAATAAATATTTGCCCTGTTTTGACTTACTCTCATACCTGTCTTGTGTTGTGCGATTGGGGTCGGTTACAAACCATAACAGTACGACCCGACCAGTCGACGACCCCAGCCAGCACAGACAGTGTATGTGAGTTAGCCCCTTTTAGTTCCACTGTTAGCTCCCCTGTTAGCTCCCCTGTTAGCTCCCCTGGTAGCCTCGTTAGCTTCCCTGTTAGCTCCCCTGTTAGCCTCGTTAGCTCCCCTGTTAGCTACCCTGTTCCCCACAGCTAGGACTGTCCTTTCAGCTAGCTTGTTCTCCTTTGCTAGTCCAGCCCTGTCTGCTAGCCTAGCTCCGGCAGCTAGCGCAGCCTCTATGCTAATGTAGCCTTACAGCTAGCATAGGCCCTGTAGCTAGCAATGCTCTGGCAGCTACCCAGTCCCTCTGCTAGCCCCACTTTAGGTGTAGCTTCCCCTGCTAGCATGGCCCAGTTTTTTTTTTGTTTGTTGCTTTGTCATGTCCCCTGCCCCGCTGTCTGATTTTTTGGGTCGCCCGGTGGCTCCCGTGGAGGGGGAGGTACTGTGAGGATTCGCCTGTTTCCCTGGACCTTATTTCCCTGTCCTCTCCTCACCAGCCCCAACCTTTGGACATTCCCTGTCTACTCTCCTTCACCAGCCCCCACCCTTGTGAGAACTTTTGCCTGCCTCCTACTCTTCACCAGCCCCCACCCTTGGACATTCTGTTCCTCTACCCTCACGCACCTGTTGGGAGTTTGCAATCTGCTGGAGAGTACTTAGGTTGCAGACTCCCCTCCAGTCCTTGTCGGGTCGTTCTGTGTTCTGGACTCTGTATCTATGTTCACTCTGTGTTCATGGAGTTCTGTACGTTACCATCCTGTACGTTACCATCACCTGCCGCGTCTCCGGCGTGAGACGACGTGCCAGCCATCACCACCTGTCGCCGTTTGCCTGGAGTGGGACACCGTCTTCGCTCTCTAATTCTCTACGGGAGGTTTTCCAGTGTTCCCACTCCAGACGTCAAGCCGGCTCGTCATCGCTCCCGATTTCACGGGAGGAAGGCGTCTCTTCGTGATCCTCGTTCCTGGGGTGAGGCTCGTCGTCGCTCCCTAGTATTCCACGGGAGGACAGCGTGTTCCCATCCCGGTCCCCTGGGACCCCCTTTGTTCTGCGCTGCCCGTCTGCAGCATCCGAAGAGGAGGAGGAGGATCCCCGTGCCAGGCCTCCGCCGTCGGGCCCCTGTCCCCGTGCCAGGCCTTAGTCCCTTAGCCTGTTCGCCTCTTAAAGGCACAGTGCCGCATTTTCCAGATTTCCTTGACTCTAGTGTTTTTGTGTTTTCCCTTAAAGGGACTGTGCCGCTTTTTGTTCTATAATAAATATTTGCCCTGTTTTGGCTTACTCTCATACCTGTCTTGTGTTGTGCGATTGGGGTCGGTTACAAACCATAACAGTACGACCCGACCAGGGGAAAGAAAACGTTAGGAACTTGTTACATTCACCCACACAAGGGCCGAGTAATCACCCCCCCTCTCTCTCACACACACTCTCCCAGCTCTCTTTCTCTCTTGCCCCTTCCTCATCTCTCTCACCCCCCCTCTCTCTCTATATATCTCACACACACACACACACACACACACACACACACACACACACACACATACACACACACACACACACACTTCAGAAACAAACATAGTATCAATGAGAGCATCAATGATACATCTGAGTGAAGTCTAGTAAAAATTAATTAAAAAAAGTTCAAAAAAAGAAAAAGAAAAATTATTTTTTTCATAAAAGTTAATCGTGAGTTAAAAAAAATAGTGGCGTTAATAGAATCGGGCGATAACGCGCTAATACCGCGTTAACTTTGACAGCCTTAATTCTAACTATACAAACTATAACTATAAACTATAACTAAATAAGCTATAAACTAAAACTAAACATAATACACAACGTATATTCTATCGATACAAACTGTGCTATGCTAACTGTATAAATAAGCTATAAACTAGAGCATAAACTATAAACTAAACTAGACTAAACAATACACAACGTATATTCTATCTATACAAACTTATACAATACAAGGTGTATGTTAGCAGCAGTGTGCGTGTAATAAGTGTGCTTGTGTGGTGTGTAAGTCACTAAGGGGCTTTTGTGTACATGCCTGTGTGATGATTTAGAGCAGGGGTTCCCAAAGTGGGGGTCGTGAGCCGCCGCGGGGGGTCGCCAGATTATTTAAAAAATATATATATAAAAATTATGCAGTCAGGCCACTGAATTTAGAAGCATAGTTAGATATAGTAGTAATATAAGATATAATAGTTAGATAACCTAGGTGGGGAACAACCAGGAGATCACTGCAACTCACACAAGTTGGAGAACTATCTCTCTCTCTCTCTTGCTCTCACACACACACAAAGGGAGCCGCATGTGATTCGTGGAGGCGGGACCCTTACACATTTTTTATTTATTTTTTTACACATGCTAGCCTGTAATAATCCCCCCCAGAAAAATCTACTTTGCATTTGATATACTGCAAATATATGCCATCACACACACTGGCATTTAAAGGGTTAGAATTATAAAATGAATATGTGGTGTTATGATCAGGGCTGAAGTTGAATAAAAGATTGTATTTTTTTCAATCTCAGATTACAAAAAAACTGAAAATCCATCAAAATCAGTGTTGTTGCTAATCATACATATGCTAGCCTGTAACAATAATTTGTGATGCCATCACAAACACTGGCATTTAAAGGGTACAAATAAAAAAATTCCTGCACCAGAATGCAGGAAATGAAGTCTTTGTAACAAAAAAATTCCTGGTGGGGTCCCCCAGACCCCCTGCTTAAAAAGTGGCCTGACTGGGGCTATATTTTGTATTTCCTGGCCGCGTGTAGGCTTTTACCAACGCACTTGCAGTTTTCCACAATCTGATTGGCCAGTGACATTTCTCTCAGAGCCAATCGCGTGACGCCTAGTTCCATCACTGGTTAAGCTTGGCGACTCTTTCGAAGTTGGTTAAGGTTAGAGTTTGTCTTAGAGCAGGGCGATAGACCACCAGCCCTGATTCCAAACCTTAACCAACTTCGAAAGAGTCGCCAAACTTAACCAGTGATAGAACTAGGCGTTAGCTAGCTAGCAGGCTGTTAGAGGCAGAAATAGGCGTAACGCGATTGGCTCTGAGAGAAACGTCACTGGCCAATCAGATCGCGGAACCCGAACGCGGAACTGCAAGTGCGTTGGTAAAAGACTACACGCTTCCTGGCCTGAATGATTTCCCGAGTTCGGCCCTGGTTAAAAGCCTCCAATGCTTATTAGTGTATGTGCGTTTGAACGTTTGCATGTTTCAACCATTTACCTCCTATAATAGTGGGGGTCGCGGCTCTCTGACGCCGTTATTTGGGGGTCGCGGCCTGAAAAGTTTTGGAACCCCTGATTTAGAGTCTGTCCGTCAGTAGTGTGTTTGCCCGACAGACTCTAAATCATTACACAAGCACACACACAAAAGCACAGGAGATGGGTACATGGCAACAAAAGACGCAAGCGTGGCACTTTTTTCCCCGCAAGCCTCTTGTGGGAATTTGGGGACAGAAGGACTGGAGGAGACAGCATTAGTATTAGCATTAGCATTGGAGTTGGCCTTAACACATTCCCTGCCACGCTTATATCCATCAATGTTTGATCACTTCCACCAGTCTAAGCCTATGGAGATGTTTACCTTCTTTGCAGGGCTATAACTTTTTAAATTGTATTGCTAAATTGACATTACTATGGCCCATTCAACATCGATTATCTATCGTTCAGGATGTAGGAACGTTTAACTTTTTCATTCATAGATTCATACGAAAATACCGTCTAGAATATAAATATGTTTTTATCGTTTTCTGCAGTAATTCCTGGGCCCTCATTCATCAACGTGGCGTGGAAAATGTTCTATTTCCACACGTAAGCACAGAATTTAGAATCAGTGCACGCACAGAAATATTGGGATTCATCAACCGTGCGTACACAGGTCCTATGCTCCTCCGTGTTGATAAATACCTCTTTGTTCTACCGTCAATGCTCGTGCATGATTATCCATATATGGTCATGAAAGTGATGAAACACCCCCCATGGGATGTGAAATAATGGACTGACCCGAGCGGAACTCTGAGAAACTTCACGGAGATTGTTCACTGCTGTCGAACCAAGAAGACACAACGCGTGTTATGGGATAAATAAAAGGCGGACTTGTAAACGGTGATGTCAGATATCAACGGCTCCCTAAGACCATTGCTGCAATTCTGCCTGGACAGCTCAAAATACTAATAAAGACCGTTCGTTGACCACTGTTTGGCGTTGGTTGTGTGTCATTATAACCGTGCTGTAATATGAATGCCTTTATTAGTTGTGTTCGATTGGCTATATGATTTTTAGAGGCATCTATTTTCTTGTCGGTATTACCGACAACAAAATAGATGCCTCTAAAAATCATATACTATTAGGTAGCCTATATGAATTACATATAATAGCAGCCATAGCCTACATTATGCAACAGTAACTTGCGCATACCAGTGTATGCGACGGACCAGTGTATACCTTATATCATATCATATTCATATAATAGTTTACTCTATCAGCATACCAGCATGTAATATGTTCTTTGTTAGAACTCAACCCGTTATTATTTTGCACATAGATTGCAGAAATACGGGAACGTTTTGATTTACATTAAAAGGCTTTGACATTGTAAAACTAAATACGTGGAATTCTGTAAGCATAATACAAGTCATATCACCCACACGATATGCTCTGTGTCCAGAGCATGTATGCTTTTCATTCATTTAAGACACATTATTGCAAGGGTTTTATAATACACATACACCCTGGTGTCATTGCAATGTGTTTTTTATTCTTTCTTATACAGTAAAAAGGGGGAAGAACACTATATCGTGGGTGTTCATATGACTTGTATTCTGCTTACAGCTTCGAAATTCCACTTGTTTCGTTTAACGTAAAGCCTTTTAAATATAATCAAAACGTTCCCGTGTTTCTGCGGTCTGTGCGCAAAATAATAACGAGTTGAGCTACGCGGAGCGCAGTCAGTCAGTACACCCCGTATATTCCGATAACGCTATATAAACCATGCTGCATTCATTCTGAGAGAAAGATCTATTATTCCAAATGCTATTTATAGGGTTTTGACCATAATTACACTACTGTTGCTATTTTACAATGAACTATAATGAATTACGGTTCATACAGAACATGCCAGTGTTGAAACTAATGCACAGAAGCTCATTTCCTTGTTGTAATAATATATTCTACCACTGGGCGTCAGCTAAGTGTGCTCCGAGCTGTGCGTACACATAAGCACGAAGTTAAGTTCAAGTTGAAATTGATGAATCCCACTCTTTGCTTAGAAATGGTCGTACGCACAGGTTAAGCACATATCTGTGCGTAAGACACGTTGATGAATGAGGGCCCTAGAACGTGAGATATAGGCATAAACGCATATATATAGATTATCAAATGCCGTTTGTTGGCGATACACGCTATATTAAAAATTTCAACTGTACATGATCCTAAACGTTATGACTTATCATGCGGGGATGAACGGGGGGGGGGGGGGTCGTTTATAATTCCGTGATCGTCAGTAAATGCTTTATGTAGTATGGGTGATATATTGATCAGAGCAGTTTTCATGGATAATAATAAACAAACGCGCTGAAAATGACGTCAGCGTCCTCTTACCGTTCGACGATGAGACTGGAGGAAAAAGATACGACTTATTTGACGCTGATCTCCTAAATCCATTTCCGGTTTGTATAATCATAATAAACGCCCAAATCGTATCGATTATTGCGTTATGGCAGCGATCGCTACACACGGACGTGTGTCTACAGTCCCGCAACAATATGCGAGTGCCGGACGCATTTGCCAGATGCACCGGAGATCTCCAGAGATCAACTTCCAGTTGCAACTCGCCGATCATCCACCAGGCGGCAGTATTGAAGCGTTGCAGAGTTGTGCAGGCTCCCACTGCATCAGACCAGGCTCCATGAGGGAATTATGAATAACATGGCGAAATTTTTTTATATGATCTCAATAACGTCGTACGCCGTGGAATGGCAGAATTCGCATGAACTTGAAACACGTCGTAAGCCGTTTCCGGCGTGGGATGTGTTAATGTTTGTTATTAGAGAGTTGCATTTCACCTGAAAATTAGACTTATCTCACTCCTTTCTCCCTCCCTCTCTCTCTCTCTCTCTCTCTCTCTCTCTCTCTCTCTCTCTCTCTCTCTCTCTCTCTCTCTCTCTCTCTCTCTCTCTCTCTCTCTCTCTGGCTCTCTTTCTCCCTCTCTCTCTCCCCCCCTTCTCTCTCTCCCTCTCTATCTCTCCCCCCCTTCTATCTCTCTCTCTCCCCCCCCTCTCTCTCAATCTCTCCCCCCTCTATCTCTCTCTCTCCCCCTTCTCTCTCCCCCCCCTCTCTCTCTCTCAATCTCTCCCCCCTTCTCTCTCCCTCTCCCCCTCTCTCTCTATCCCCCCCTTCTCTCCCTCTCTCTCCCTCTCTCTCTCCCTCTCCCCCTCTCTCTCTCTCCCTCTCTCTCTCCCCCTCTCTCCCTCTCTCTGTTCATGGGTACAGGCGGGCAGCAACTGGTTCCAACAGTGAAACCACAGTGAAACCCAGAGGGAGGGACAGACAGGAGGTACTGCTACACAACACAGCAGGTTCTCTCGGTTCCAAGAGGAGCTCGGGGGAACCGAGCGTGAAATGTGATCGACACTCCGCCATCTAATTATCCCTTTACTATGTATTCATATTTACTTTGAGACTTACCATAACTCTCTCTGTTTAGCGCCAACAGGAACACGGGGAAAGAACGAAATCTGCAGAAAAGTGCTCGGTTGAATTTACCCAGAACTAACATCCCCTGACCGTAGATTTGACCTGTGTTGTTTTTGTTTTGCTTTTTTATCTGAACTTGACAGCTCTCTGAGCCTCTTGACGGTGGCTCCACTGCTTGGATGGAGTGGGGGGGGTGGGAAGGGTCGTATTATTGGCCCCCAGCTGGAGATATTATTGTTAGACAAACCCCCCACCCACCCACCCACTGGCGCTAAGAGGGCTCTGGGACTTCTCCTGAATATCACCGATAGGCCTCCCTGGAGGGGGATCCCGGGCCAAAGAAATGCCATCCCCGGTAAAGCGCTCGCTCCAAGACAAAGTGAACGCATCAGTTAGCACTCACTGCCCCTCAAACTCACACCGCACACGTTGGACGGCTCTGCTCTAAATCTCGCCGCTGTAAATCTGAGGTGAAGGAGTTGAAGGATATCGCTTAAGGGAAAAACAGACAGACTCCTTTTCTCAGCTGGACGCCTGGGGTATTGATTGATTCTAAGGGATGGCAGGAGAAATACAGTGTGCCTCTCTTATGAAGCATGACTTTAGTGTGTGAATGATACTTGCATGTGTAATGTGTCAAGTCAAGTATTCAGGTATTTTGTCATTATGCCAATTGTCCCCTGGTCATTGTGCTGCCCTACTGCCAGTCTGGGGAGGGTGTGTAGACTACCACACGCCCCCTCTGATACATGTGGAGTTGCCAGCCACTTATTTTCACATGACAGCTGGGAGTTTCACTGGGAGAGTTTAACGTGTGCGGAGGTTCACGCTATCTCCCCCAGATCCCCTCCCTGCCGAACAGGCACCCCTGACCAGTAGGAATCGCTGTTGCAATGACCGGGATCCACCCGCGAACATGAGCCAATTGTGTTCGTAGGGACGACTGACCCCCCTTCTCTCTCTCAGGAAAAACTGGAGAGTAATTTTCCCAGAGTAATTATTACGGAGTTATTATTTTCCTCTCAAGTAGTCATATTTACTCCCTTTGGGGCATAATCATTGCCTGTGACCAATAGAGTGAGAGTAAAGTTCCAGAAGAGTTTTAATGTATCTTCTCAATGATTCTATGTTATAGCTATATGATCTTTCTCTAATGTATAGTGGAATAGCTTACTCTGCTCGTTGTGTTTCCCGTTAAAGTAACAGTTCATTCAAATGTGGTCCTTTGGAAATCACGTGGAGGCGGAGACAGCGCTGCGGGTGAAAACGGTTCTGACCGTTGTTTTATTGGAATATCCAACAGCTTAAATTATCTGGTTCACAGCATCAATTATTTTCTATCTCTAATCAGCTTTTCCCGGAGGGCTTCTTAGTGGCGTCTCTTATTCTCGAACTGGTGGGGTGGATTCTCCGTCTCTGCTTTTCCGTTCTCCCTGCGTGTCTCTCTGCGTCTCGGTGTCTCCGTGTCTCTGTCTCACCTCCATCATTCAACCTGTAGGTTTTATAGAGAAGAGAGAACCCCCCCCAGCCCTTGCGCCATCCAGTGCCGTCACCCCAGAGAGCCTGCTTTCCTATTGGCTAGAAGGTCTCCCCTCTCAGTGATTTGGGTCTTGCGAAACAGCGTTACAAGGTGACCTTACAGAGGGGATATGAACTAGTTTCCTTTTAGAATGATTTACCCAAGTGTCCCTGAATGCGACCCTCATACAGATGGAAATATAGTACCCATTCAACCTGACAGTGGGTATCACAGAATGGCCTGTTTGGTCTGCTTAGCTAAAGTAAACAGAACTCGGATGTTGGCCTTCAGGCCGTCACTTCTTGACTTAAAAGTTTAGTTATTTGGCGCACCATCCCTGTTCGTTGTGGAGGAAGATGTGTCATCTGTTTGCCATTTGATCTGTTCTTTTATCTTTATGGCACTCTGGGCCTTTCCTATAACTGCTAAGTGAAGGCTGAAGGGGTGCACTGTTAGCTTTTTGACTGAGTTCTCCTGTGGCTTTTTCCATCAACCGCTAGATGATTTTAATCCTTCCTGTAATGCTTATATGGGTCATTTTGATCCATTTCGACTGAGGCCAGTTAACAGCCTTCTTGTTGACTCAAATGTATGGTTAACCTAACAGGTGATTTGGCATGGCTGTGAGTCTCTATTTTTCTAAGAGAAAATAACCTAGTTCTTTGCTATTTCATATATGTGCATAATTTCTATTGTTTAATTTACAGGTTTTATTTAGATAAATATACGACAATCCACCCTTAGTGGGTTTCATAACCCACTATATAGCACCAATATGTTCTAAATTAAACATGTTAAACCATAATTATCATTTTTGCTAATATTTTCAAAAAATTCAAAAAATCCAAAATTTACACAAATCGAACTACCAAACCCATTTCCGTCTGTACAGTTACAAAATCATCATTCACTCTTTCCGTTGGCTTCTTCCCCAGTCACACACAATATCAGTTATTACTATGACTTTAGACTAAGAAAGCTGTTCCTGTTTTTACAAGGAAACACTCTTTCAATAACAGTTTTTTTTTTTTTTTAGACTATTTTATCCATGTTTACTTAGCTTCAATGTGTCTGTTTTGTGTAATTGGCTCTGCAAGAAAAGATTAATACATCCTACCCAAAAGATTAACACTCTAAACATCGAGGGAGATTCAAACAAGCAAACATAAATCATCTCTTCTCCTTGAAAAGACCACTGAGGCCTCAATTATTCTTCGCTTTCATCCCTGTCAGTTATCCCTGTTTAAACCTCCTGAGGTCTTTACGGCTACCTCGTTTTGACTGTTTTCTTCTTGTTGTATTTTGTGCTAACCACAGCCTCTTCTTTGTTGTATGCAGTTTTTGGTACTGCTCCGATTTTCCACAGAAGGAAACGATTTTCCCTCTGTCCTTTTTTGCATTTTGGATTGTTATTTACAAACACACAATGGATTGGAAGTTCTCTTTTCCGCACAGATACATCTTTACTGTTCTGTATTTGACAACACTCTTTTTCCAAATTCGTTATCTATATATTCCACAGCTTCAATTGTTAATATTCAATCAAATCACCTTTGTCTCATTCATTTTTGTGCTGTACTATCTTACTAGATCAAATACCTCAAGTTCAACACAATCACCACTCCACCCTTGAAAGTGGAATAACCATTTATCACACTATCAATACCTTGTTTCCAGACAGCCTCCTCGGTCCGGACAGCCAGCTCTAGACGAGGCCAACCACCAACAGAACCTATGTGCATGGTAACAAACCACAGTCCCTTTAAACACACATCCCACACACTCTGCCAGCCTTCAACAAGCCGGTGCAGAGTCTCCCATAAGCCAATTATCAATTTCACACGTCTGCACCCTACTTGTAAACTATTTGGCCAATGGCGACCAAAACCTACAGAGCTTACCTATAAACAGAGAAACACGTTCGCCCAACACTTACCAAACCCAAAAACGTGACACAACTCCCCAGATACTACTCCTGGACTCTCAATGAGCGGAAAACTAAATCATGAACCAGCTCCCGTCCACCCTTAGTTTCCAGCCCATCATATTAGACATTCCTACCAGTCCCGCTGTGTCACCACCACCTGCTATCCCTGACCGGCGAGAGATCCCTCCCAGCCAGTCAGTTCCTAAAAAAAAATAGAGTGTCAAACAAAAACAAAGAAAATTGCAAACAAACATAAACAAAAATTCGTGAGTGCCTTCATGCAACACACCCATCAACAGAACTAAACTATCAGCTAGAGGCATAAATACCCCCGCATAACCACTAAGAAATAAAAATTTAAAATTAAAAAGAAATGAAGTAAAGAAATTAAATTAATTTTTTTTTTTTTTTTTTTCTTTTTTTTTTTTTTTTTTTTTTTTTTTTAAAGTCTCCTTGACCCCCCTTGGATCAAGTATGTATAATCACTACTAAAATAGTCCTTTGTTATTAACTCTGTTTAATATTATGTCTAATATCAACTGTTTAACCCTTCTCTGACACCGTCTGGGTCAGAGTTCACATGACCACAAGAGCCATTGCGGTGACCATTTTTCTCTCTCTCTCCAATCTGTGCAGCCGGGCCAGGCTGCACAGGTGGGAGATACCAAAAATCGTCCACCATACCATTCTCCCTTACGTTTTCCTCACTGCCACAGCAAGAGTTGATCAGACACACTGTAGCAAAAAGGAAAACCCATTATTGGTCTATTAATTAACTGTTAGTACGATTGGCTCATGCATCTGTCAGTCATTTCATCTCTCCCTGTTAGTTGCACATCCATCTTAGTCGCTTCCACTCATAATCTAATGTACCAACGCTTCTATATATTTTTTATTCTATTTTTATTCCAATCAGTCCTTTTTCCCATTTTAACTTATTAATACCTCTATTTTCCCGAGCACTATTAGCTTCGCTTGTGCATTCCTGCTTCGTTCTTATTCAGCCTATGGCCTTTGCAGACACACCCTCTTTACACCCCTTCTGAAAATGTCCCAACTTTCCACATGTCCAGCAACTCTGTTTTCTGATGGACGCTTGCTTTCTATTGGACTCTTGCTGAGCCCGCCACCCTTTGCCACATGATCGAGCGAGATGGCCGATTTCTCCACATTTCCAGCACTCAGTTGATGCCGGCCATCCAAGCGGTCCCCCTCTTTGTCGTCCATTCCCTCCTTGGGGCTGCCAGTTCTGTTGTCTGGATGAGAGAGGGACATACCTGTTCTTCCCAGCCGCCGCACCTTGGGCCTTTTGTTGTTGGGAGGGGCCTGGAAACTCACCCCCCCTGCGGCTGTCATCATTCCCTCGCTGCTCCGCTTCCTGTTCAGGTAACAGGGCAGGTGACTTCTCTTGTTCACTGAGTCCTTGTTCTGCAGTACGAAACATGATTTCCAAAATTACATCACTCATGATCACAGTCTGTTTCGCCAGCTCTTGTTCTAGCACCTCCCTCTCGCGTGTGACTTGGTCAACCGCCAGCTGCTTCTCCACCAGTTTTCTACGGACTGTCTCATGTCTTTCGGACGCTTCCGTGAATGCTCTTTGTCTTTCTGGAGAGAGGCACGTCATCCTCTCTACCTCCACCCTGGCCCCCGCTGTCTGGCTCCTCGTCACCGGCCCACGCCTCTCATCCCGGCTTTGGTCTCGAGGGACGACTGGACATGGGAAACGGGTGGGCTGTAGAAACTGTTCATGTATAGTTCCATACCTGCTGTCGGTCTCTGTACCAGCCGTACGGCCAGAATAGACTTCGTGGGACTGCTGTAACAACGCCGCTCTTCTCAGTCTCTTTCTCTGTCCCTTGGTTAAACTGCAGTCGCCTGCAATGGACACCCCAGTGTGGCTCGGTTCTGGTTGGAGTAAAACCGTTGTCTCTGGTTCTCTCTCCTGTAAGACCTCCTGTATTGGAATCAAAGTCATTATTTCCAGTCCCTCTGTTATACTGGTCACCTGAGGAAATTCCATCACATCCCACTCAATCAGATTAACTTCAGATATCAATCTTTCTACGGGAGTGTCTGCAAAGGTTGTCAGCCTATTGCTATTGTCGGCATTACTTCTTTTCATCGCTCTTCGTGCTCTCTTTTTCTGTTTTTTATTTTTGTTTCTCAATCTATAACAGCCTCCTTTTTTATACTTAAATACAAGGTTTTGTAAAGGCCTGAATCTCTTTGGCCATGGCTTCTTCACTTCTATTGTGATATTTCCAGTCTTTGACATAGACAGATTGTCTACTTTTGCTATTGTTATTGCTTCTAAACCTCCAGTTGTTCCTATCAATGTTCCACTAAGGTGAACTTCCTGTGTACCCGACATTCTCACCACTTCCATACACACCTGCAATCACCGTTTGGAAGAACAAGTTTCTCTGTGTCCAAACCTATTTTTCGCTACTTGAGTTAAAATTCACCCACACTATCAGATTTATACCGGTGCAGACAGGGATTGACAATTTTCTTATCATTCATACTATACCAAGGCTCATATAGCCATTTCCCCAATTGGTATTGAAATCGCCAGAGCCCTAGTCCTCGCCGAGCCTGTGCAAAAAGAAAGCAAAAACATAACACTTAATACAGTGGCATTTCCCTTGTCATTTCCTCAATATTTATGCATTGGAAATGTCGGGCATTCCTATACTAATTCTTCTAGAGAGATTCGGTGTGATCTACTTGAATATAACGATACGGCTTTACTTGTTTTTGTCCGTTTGTCCAACCGGAAACTGGAGGTTCCAATCCTTTGTGTGTTCCTTTCACCTTTGGTTCTCTGGGGAACATAATCATTAAGTTCCACACAACCTATCAATTCTAACAAATGGTAAACTTGGTTAGCCATCTGTTCCAATTTCTTTTTGCCTTGATGAAATTGTCACAATTTATACTTTAAATGACTGCTCCGCGTATTAACTATGTATAAATGTAATATTAACTTCCCTACTTGCTTTCTACTATGAAAATCAAAAACTATACTTCTTCCTACATTTCTCACCACATTTACATCTCACGCCTTCATCACATTCTTCATACAACACCATTCTACATTATTTTTCCACACATACCCCCTCACACCACCAAAAAAAAACCTTTTGGTGGCGTCACTGCTTCCAACCACTATCACGGGAAAAAATTTACCTTTAGCAACTTAGGTCACTAAACCCCTGACCGTTACACAGCCCAGTTGTCCACGTTATTAAATCCATGAACCCCAGTACTATACCCACCGCAACATTTCCCATGATCCCTGAATCCACAGAGACCCGTCATTTCACAGCCCAAAGCATCTTCCCTCAGTTTCGAACCTGAATGAAAACACCCCAAGCCCCCTTCCAAGGAATATCACAACTCGTCCAACCATCACCTGTACCGGCACCTATTTCACATACATAACAGCTACGTAGTTTAAAACAACCACCCAACCAATAACACACAACAAGACGCAAAGCCAACCCTGCCTCCAAGGACCCCAACCGAAGGGGGAAACTAGGGGACTGGCACCTTCCCTAAAATGAAAAACAAAAAAAACACGCCACAACCGTCTCTAACCAAAACCAACCTAATGTAAAACCCATCTCCCTTATAACAAATACCCCAACTCCTTGCCCCCAGCCCAAACACACACACCACACTCAAGAGGGCCAGTCTGGGGGTTGGAGGGACCCCAACTAGAAACGGTCCGTAACGTACCCACAATCCATTTGAAGGCAAGGCATCGAGGGGGGGCGCACGTGGAGAAATGAAGGGAGGGAGAGAAGGAGAGACACAGGGAGAAATACAAGGAGAGACAGAGGGGGGGAGAGACATACATACGGAAGAGGAGTTCCCAAACAACCATGAATATGACCTTATCCTTCCGTAAAGTAAACACTATTTTAATACAACCACTGCCTCAAGCCCACCATAAGGGCAACCTAACTCGAATACTCTAACTAACAGCATGTCACGTATGTCCTGATGAACCGAAATTGGGGGACCCTGATGTAAACAAGACGAAAGTCTTTCTCTGGTCTGCATCCCCCTAACAATCGTGTGTATTGAGCCGTACTGTATTGCACCCATTCTGATAAAGTTTTCAATCAACCAATCAATTAACAGAGTCCATCTGGGAGAGAGGGATAGACAGAGGGAAGGGGAGATACCGGGAGGGAGGGAGGGAGAGCGGGAGGAAGACAGGGAGGGAGAGAGGGAAGACAGATGGAGGGAGGGGGGGCACAGACAGATGAAGGGAGGGGGGGGAGCTATGACGGGAGGGGGGGCACAGAGAGGGAAGGAGGGGGGGATGCTATGAAGGGAGATTTATTTATTTTCTTTCTATTCCCAGAATCAACCAGCAGACTTCACCGTACAGCCTGGTCCAGTTAACCCACAGCTTAATACAACTAATGGTCTTTGCATGGAGTTCCTAAAAGCCACCACTATACCCCAAGGGACGGAGGGAGGGAGAAGGGAATGGGGGAGGGAGGGATGCAGGGAGAGAGGGAGGGAGGGAGGGAGAGGGGGAAAGAGGGAAAGAAAAAGAGAGATGGCGAGACGAAGGGAGGAGGGGGGGACGGGGGGAGGGAGAAAGCAGGCCGAAACCCCACCTGTTCAAAAAGGCCTTCGACTGTCAGCCTCCTATTTTAACTTTATCGCCCCCGTTTTTTAAATCCTCCGTTTATTCTATGTTTCTAATTAACCATGTTCTATTTCTTCCCTATAACTGTTTCAAACCTGTAGCGTAGCACTCTGGGATCCCATCGAACAAAAAGCACATCACAAATCCAATCCATTATTATCACTATCATGTGTGGCTGCCGTCCTGGCGGTCATCTGTGCTCTACTGAGTGCACCCTTCTAGCCCAGCGAGAGCGCTGACGCTCCGTATTTGAGCAGGGTTGTCTGCCAACACAAGTTGGAACCCTGGAGGAAGCGATATAAGGAAACAAATCGCCAATAACTGTGAAGTTATCTTCGAACCCGTATCAGGAAATAAGCCTCCACACATCTGGTTAAATTAAATGCGAAACAAGACCTCCTGTGCGTCTCATTTTACAAACTTGTCCTCGTGAGCAGAGCGCATCACAACCACATCTAAAGGTGCATTGTTTGCAAACATTAGAACAGACACGTGACTCATACGCACACAGGAACGGGAGAGAGGGAGGGAGGGAGAGAGGGAGGGAGAGAGGGTGGCAGGGAGGGAGGGAGGGAGGGAGAGAGAGGAGAGGGAGGGAGGGAGGGAGGGAGGGAGGGAGGGAGGGAGGGAGGGAGGGAGGGAGGGAGGGAGGGAGGGAGGGAGGGAAAAGAGTACTATATCTGCATGGGGGGGCACACACTATGGTATAGAGGGAGATGATATCTCATCTCTACAGTGGGGCGGGGGGGGGGGGGGGCACACACCATAGAAACTATGAAGGGAGAAAGGAAGCATTCCAGGGAAGGAGCTGTACCATAGGGAGCTCACACCATATAATAAATGGAAGGATGGAATGGACCCACTATGATAGTGCAGGATTGATGGAAGGGGGGAGGGGAAGGGGGCACACACTATGATAATGCAGGATGGCACCCATTATAATAGTGCAGGATGGCCCATTATAATAGTGCAGGATGGCACCCATTATAATAGTGCAGGATGGCACCCATTATAATAGTGCAGGATGGCACCCATTATAATAGTGCAGGAGGGGGCACACCCTATAGGGAAGGCTACAGTGGGGAGGGGGGGCCCTGATGAAACTCCTAGTATCCTCTCATATACTGTACCATTTTAGCCATAAAAGGGGGAAAAAGGAGGGAGGGAGTGGAAATGGGAGGGAGGGATGGAGGAAGAAAAGGAGGTGAGGGAGGGAGAGAGAGAGAGGAGAGGAGAGGAGAAGGAGGGAGGGAGAGAGAGAGAGAGAGGGAGAGAGGGAGGGAGGGAGGGAGGGAGGGAGGGATGGAGGAAGGGAGGGGGGCAACCTAGGGAGAGAGGGCGAAGCAACAGCAGAGGTGTATCCATTTCAAAGACAACACTGCCCCCTGCTGTCTCTATTCGCAACCCCATTGCCCCACAGTGCGTCATCACGCAGCCACTCCTCCCATGACGTCAGCCGACGTGCTCACACAACATGAACCCCAATTCCCAGAATTCCCTGTACCGAATCGTAGTCCGGCATTAAGGATGGCTTCCCGCGAGACGTCGCCACAGGCTTACGTCACGTTTACACACACAAGGTCCCGCTGCCAGCCAAAATAGCATCACGCGATATTCCCCGAGACTCCCAGCATGCAACATTGTTAGCACAGGTAGCTTTAGCATGTTAGCATAGTTAGCTTAGCATTTTTAGCATAGTTAGCTGTCCACTGCCAACACCATTAGCTTAATACCGTTTAGCTTAGCTCAATGTTGCTATCGCTCGATCAGCCTAGCACGGCTAGTTAGCTTAGCCTAGCCCCTTACAATAGCGTTTCCTATACGGCCCACTATCCTGTTGATTTGAGCAGCACAACACATCGCGACGTTTTGCACAACCCAGTCATACTTTATAACATAATTTTAAATTTATTAAGCATTCGTTCATAAACCTTACAGTATCATTTTCTCGTTTGTACGCCCGTCCGGCCCCGGCCGGCTCCGTATTTTAAATCTAGCGCTCCCGATCCAGCCCCGCATTTTAAATCTAACGCACCCCCTCTAGGCCCCCACCAAGCAGATGCTCCTAGTGACGTCATCAGTGGTGGCCGCGATCTGCCATTAAATCATTGTAGCAGAAGAAGAACCCTGCTTTCTTTGATCTTTACCACATTAAACCACGACCTTATTACCACTGATTTAAAAAAATTCAAATAACGTGACACATCCTTTTGGTTCCATCTCACTCGTCATTCACTCAATTCATTCGATATCGCAACGCAGCGTCCATACGGTATGTACGACGTTTTTGCGGACAGTGCTATGGTGTCCCCGCGGCCGTACCCGTGAATAAATGAATGAATGAAAACTTTATTTAACAGATTGCGTCCCTAGAGTTATCATAATGATACAAAAAATACCGGCATCCACTCCATAACCTCTAGCAGACTCATTCACACACATCCTCTCTCATCCACACGGTTACACTCATACTTCCATTCAGCAACATCATCATTTTTAGCACTGGTCAACCTTGCACATCATGTAGCATCATTTGGTAGCCTTTTTCAGCCACCATGGATGAAGCTATAAGTTTCGTCATCTCAACACAACAGTCGTACTAAACATTAATAACCCCAAGCATTCCCCGTTAGCTTGCAACGTAGCTTAGCATGTATTAGCCCTGCTTTGTATAGCAGTAGCTTCCCGGGTATAAAACGGCTTTATTCCGTATTGGTTGTAATATAGTAATCCGCGACGTTTAGCGTTATGATGACGTACGTTTGATTATAGCCATGATACCATACATGTGTCATCCTATTTCATCTAAACAACATATATACATTGTTACATACTAAAGTCCTTATATAATGCCTCATCGCTTCTAAGTGCAGTTTTTTAGTTCGAACATAAGCGCAGATCTTTATAACCCCCCAGTGCACAAGTGCTAATTTTTCCGAGGTTTAAGAGGACTACCTTACGCGCTCCAGATCTCTTGTTCCGTAAGAACTAAACGGATTCGTACGACGTCGATTTGTCTTTAGCAACGTACAAACCAGACGTCTCCAGTTATTGTCATTGCATTTGAACCTACGATTCTAAACAAGAGTATCTGTCGCCTAACCTGGCGCAATCCTCTAGCCCCTCAGCAGTGCGCGACCTGAACTATTTTATTGTCCAACCCGATCGCGCCAATCCCCTTCATTTCATTAGTGCCGATACGGCTGTGCGCTCAATCGTTTAATTCGATCGCGCCAATGCAACCATTCTCTACCCCTGTTCGAAATCTGCCCAAACAAACCCCGACAATACAGACACATCTTCAACTCACCGTTTGGCCTCTGCTGGTTGTTGTTGCTCGAGGATGGTGTAGTCAGGCGTCGCTGCTCTGCTCTGAGAGTTTTTGAAGTTCTGTTGTCCTTGTCCTGGGTCCCGTTCGGATGTACAGACCGGTAGTCACGGCGCCAGATTAATGTATCTTCTCAATGATTCTATGTTATAGCTATATGATCTTTCTCTAATGTATAGTGGAATAGCTTACTCTGCTCGTTGTGTTTCCCGTTAAAGTAACAGTTCATTCAAATGTGGTCCTTTGGAAATCACGTGGAGGCGGAGACAGCGCTGCGGGTGAAAACGGTTCTGACCGTTGTTTTATTGGAATATCCAACAGCTTAAATTATCTGGTTCACAGCATCAATTATTTTCTATCTCTAATCAGCTTTTCCCGGAGGGCTTCTTAGTGGCGTCTCTTATTCTCGAACTGGTGGGGTGGATTCTCCGTCTCTGCTTTTCCGTTCTCCCTGCGTGTCTCTCTGCGTCTCGGTGTCTCCGTGTCTCTGTCTCACCTCCATCATTCAACCTGTAGGTTTTATAGAGAAGAGAGAACCCCCCCCAGCCCTTGCGCCATCCAGTGCCGTCACCCCAGAGAGCCTGCTTTCCTATTGGCTAGAAGGTCTCCCCTCTCAGTGATTTGGGTCTTGCGAAACAGCGTTACAAGGTGACCTTACAGAGGGGATATGAACTAGTTTCCTTTTAGAATGATTTACCCAAGTGTCCCTGAATGCGACCCTCATACAGATGGAAATATAGTACCCATTCAACCTGACAGTGGGTATCACAGAATGGCCTGTTTGGTCTGCTTAGCTAAAGTAAACAGAACTCGGATGTTGGCCTTCAGGCCGTCACTTCTTGACTTAAAAGTTTAGTTATTTGGCGCACCATCCCTGTTCGTTGTGGAGGAAGATGTGTCATCTGTTTGCCATTTGATCTGTTCTTTTATCTTTATGGCACTCTGGGCCTTTCCTATAACTGCTAAGTGAAGGCTGAAGGGGTGCACTGTTAGCTTTTTGACTGAGTTCTCCTGTGGCTTTTTCCATCAACCGCTAGATGATTTTAATCCTTCCTGTAATGCTTATATGGGTCATTTTGATCCATTTCGACTGAGGCCAGTTAACAGCCTTCTTGTTGACTCAAATGTATGGTTAACCTAACAGGTGATTTGGCATGGCTGTGAGTCTCTATTTTTCTAAGAGAAAATAACCTAGTTCTTTGCTATTTCATATATGTGCATAATTTCTATTGTTTAATTTACAGGTTTTATTTAGATAAATATACGACAGTTTCTATTGGAGTAATACAGCATGGTCACACCTACTATGCATATAATTCCCAAATCTGACAGCGCCATCTTTCAAGTCATCTCGGCAAGTAGCAGCAAGAGAAATACAGCGATATTTTCCTTCTCTTGGGTGCCTGGATCAAATGCCAGGTAAGATTATTATTATTATTTGTTAATTTATTAAACAGCAATGTGTGTAACTAATTTGCAACATTACAGCTATGGCCACAGAGCCATCTATTATGCAGGATGATGTTAGCATGTTAGCTGCTACATTAGCAGGCACGCTATTAAATAAACAATGTTTTACAGTTTTATGGACAATAACTTAGTAAGAACAGGTACGTCGGTGCAATACGAGTATTCAATTATCAACAGTATTGCTATCAGGGACAGTGCACATTAGTCAACATGTCGGTTTTCATGTAAAATGTATGAGCTAGTGTTAGCCAGAAGCAAATTTTCACCTGTAGGCCTGTAGGCTACCTGTAGGCATGTAGGCTACCTGTAGGCTACTGTTGTTAAAAGTAGTGATATAACTATCCATACAAAAACTGACGTATTAAGAACATACAAGACAAGTAGACATAGTACAGGAGACGGAACAATTATATGTTACATGTTGGTGGACTTTGCTGAAACAGTGGCAGAGACAACGTGTGTTTTACTCTAAATAGAGTCACATAAATTTGGCGCGATGTGCTGTAGGTTGACTGTTTTACTAGCGGTAAATGGACATAACAAGTTAATTTGACGCACTGTTCGGTTCAACAAGTGTTTATTTGAACCATTGTACTGGGTTGACTAATTTGAATGAATGCCCAACAATTCGCCTCTATATTGTGGATTGACTCCTTTTTTTTTTTTTTTTTACTTTATTTTTTAGCGTTTATCGCTTTCCTGGTCAAGCATGACCGACAGTTGCAGGGTGAAACGGGAGAGAGAGCAGGGGGAGACATTCGGCAAATGACGGCGAGTCCGGGAATCGAACTCGGAGTCAACCAGATCCGTGACGCAGCACGGAGTCCCGCGCGAGCGCGGTAACATGGTGTGCTACTGGAGCACCTTGGATTGACTCTTAATGCGGAACCAAACTGTCAAGCGCTTGTTTCCGACAAGACACTTTTCACTGTCGCTCGTACTAACGGGTGCACGTGCACACTATGCTAGATTTGTGAAAGACGTGTGTTGGTGCTCCATCACCGTAATGTTAGGTATGTGTGTTCTGCCTCCAGGTAGTAGTATTATAATATAATGGAAACTTGTGGAACTAGATAGCCTATAGATGGTGCTTTTGTAATATTTTCTAATTGTAACACTCCTCATAATGCATGAGTTGTTGTGCCCTATATCATCTTACTAACTGTTATTATTTATTTGCCATCAGATGCAGGCTGTACGTGTTAAACACATAGACCGGCAGAAATGCATCTGTTTTGAGGGCCAACTGACCTTCACAAAATTTTTGGAGTGTGGTGAGTGAAACATTTTGCACAGCGTGCCATTGGTTCTCAAAATGGTGTCCGCCTTGATAGTTAGGAACCAAATGGACCCTTATTGGTCTGTAACTCTGACGGTGTACAAATGGACCCCAACGTCCATTTTACACCGTCAAGAGTTAAATTAACATTGATTTTACAATATAAATTGGGGTCCCAGAGATAGGAATGCCATTAAATGGGTGCCCTTGGAATTAAAATGGTTGAGAATCACTGCTAGAGCCGTATATATATTTTGTCTTATTATGGGGGTCCCTGGCACATCTTTTCAAATGGGGGTCTGTGGGCTAATTGTCAATTTGGGGGGTCCTTGACATGAAATGTTTGAGAACCACTGCCCTATGCAACAACATACTGGGTGTCAGTTTAGGCTTTCCCTGCATGTTAATTGAAGCTGTAGGCCTACAGTACAAGGCACAATCCATTTTCTTTAGGATAGAGTGAACCAATCAATGTCTTAAGTATGTCAATTAAGGCTGTCAATCTTCCTCATATGATCAAATTTGCAGTGGCTATTTTAATATCCCATTTTTATGACATTTTAATTAATACAAATTAAATAAATTGCACAACAGATTTATCAATAAGCTTGTGCAATCTTGTTTTGTCTTCAGTTGCCAAGAAATTATAATTTCCTAGTACCTTGGACTTAAAGGTCTATGATGACTCAAACACTGAAGTCGACGAGGAGGCGTTTCAGTTTCTTATAAAGAAACCAGACCTGGGTGTGTTGGAGATTTGTTCACCCCAAGACTCAAATCCTGAAGGTGAGTTGCTTATTAACATGGAGCCTTATAGCCTCATCCAGGCTAACCTAAAATGTCACACAGGTACTGTGTATTTTTGTACTTTGAAATGATCTTCATTTCTATACGCCCAATGTAATGTAACGTGTGGATCCTTCCTAATCTAATGTGGCCTTTTTACATTACACTTGTCACAAACATTCCTCTCTTGCTAATCACACTTATATGTCTACATGATTGTTAGATTCAGTGAGCACCTCTGCAAACAACTCCATTGCCAGCAGCAGCTCCTTTCTCAGCTCTGGTGCAGACAATGAAGGGGACTCTGATGACACCATCATTTTGCAGTCTAGTCCTGCTCCAAGAAAGGGTGCTGACCTGACTCGTCTCGCTCAGGTAAGCTTTGCATATGACCGTTTGAAATGGAGATGGTGACTCTGATAAAGGGGTAGCAGGGGGGAAATGGCCAAGTACAATTGGGGAGAAAATGGGGGGGGGGGGGGTCATGGTTTACATTTGTCACTTTAAATATACTTGGCCACCAAATTTAGGGGCCTGTGGGAACAGTGCTTAAAAATATGACTGTCTATCCCTGTGTCCCCCTCCCCCCCTTTTGTTACTCCCGCTTAGATGACTGAAAAGATTCTGAGGGACAAACCTGGAGGAGAGAGGATCATTACCGGAGTGTTGACCGGAGTGTCGGACGTCCCGTGATGAAGACCGGGAGGATGCGACCCTCTCTGCGTGCCCTCCTGTCTCCCTGTCTCCGGCTGTCTCGTAGTGATGACCGGAGTGCTGGAAGTCCCGCGATGATGTTGGGGAGGTTGCGACCCTCTCTGCGCCGCCCCCTATCTCCCTGTCTCCGGCTGTCTCGGAGCGATGACCGGAGTGTGGAACGTCCCGTGATTAAGACGGGGAGGACGCGACCCTCTTTGCGCCGCCCCTGTGCCTCAAATAGATCCGCTATCAGCTCTATCTTTAATCCTTCAAAATGTTCAGTTGCTATCGCTATCAGCTCTATCTTTAATTTTTCTAAATGTTCAGTTGCTATTGCATGCACTCATCTGTGTTTCACTACACACATGAGTGCATGCTTACCAACTGTCAGTCTGCAACACTACTATCACCGACATCTAAGAAGGGAGATCCCCCCTTGAATGGCCCTTCTAAGGTTTCTCTCCTCCACACTGCCTGTGGTGCATTTTTTCCTATTGTTAGGTTTTAGTGAGTTTTTCCTTACCTTACTGGGAGTGTTTGCATTCATTCATTTATTTTGCATTTATTTTAAATTTGTTGGACCTTATAGTGTTCTTGTTTTGTTCTTGACTTATTGTTATGTTTCTTCTTGACTTGTTTAAAGAAGACGTGTCCGGCCCATGGGGACATTAACGTGTGTTGTCGGGCCTTACAAATAAATTTGATTTGATTTGATTTGATTTGATATTCTAAAAAAGGCCAGGTTGAATCCTCCGGTGGTGAACGGCCGTACCCTGAGATTCGCCGCAGATTTCAGTGACTACACAGCGAGGCGACGTAGAGCTTTCGCCAGAGCCATGGATCTCGCCCGTGAAAGGGCGGTGGAGGTATACCTATTGTTCCCGGCAATGTTGAAGGTAAAGACGGGACAAGGAGCTGTCTATTCAAGTCACCATCCGAGGCGGAGGACTTCATTCGGAAAAGCAATACAAACATCCCGACTGAGAGGAACTGACCGCCCCCGGTGGAGCAGACCTCGAGCGACGGAGAGTGAGAGGCCGGAGCAGGTACTTGAGGCTGGCTTCACACAAAGCCTGCTAACATGCTGGCTATCCAAGCTAGCGGCCCTGAAGAGTGGAGCGGGCTCCACACGTGGGCTGCTAGCATACCAGCTAACCAAGCTAATGGCTCTGGAGCACGAGAGCTGTTAGCACACCAGCTAGCTATCCAAGCTAGCACTGTTGTAAACACAGCCGACCGCAGATTTTTCAGTCCTCAGAACGGTAACATTCAACTTCTCTATACGGTATTGTCTCAGTTACGAGCATGAATATTGACTATTTGAAATGTAATTCAGACGACCTTTATTCTTAGATTATCGGTTTCTTTTTTTTATCGTCTGTCACTCGAACTATGCATTGAACTGCGCTTAGATTGTTACGTATATTATCTTTGTCCAGCTCTGCCCGGGCTAAATGAATATCACAAGTTTCACTCAAACAGACTGTATGGGCTTATGAACCGTTCAACCAAGGGGGGTGACCCCCTTGCAACGAGCTGTCTGCGGGTGGCAGGTCAAGGCTCTCCTAGCTAACATTGCTGATACTGCATGCTTTTAACTTTCTTTCTTGTCACAGCAGTGCGGCAGTGCACATGGCCGCCACCGACGCTGCATTACCTCAACGATGGCAGCACGGTAATGCTCAAGGTTTATTACCACAGTAGTATTATTTCAACATGTGTTATGAGTACTTCACTTTACTCAAGTTTAACTCGGACGAACTGTGTTTCAGGTGCTTTTATTGTCTGCACAATGTTCTATGCACTGAGCTCTATATAGATTTATTCTCTCTGTTGAGCGAAGGGGGGTTCCCCTATTTCTAAATCGTTACAATATAAAAAATTTGGTATGGTTAAGTTACGTAATGTGGTTGTGGTTGCTGTGACCCGGTCACAGTGCCAAATGATGTTTGATCGACATCGGACAAGATATTTGAAGGGGGGAGGGGAGGGGGGGATACAGGGATTTTAGTTTTTCTTTCTTGTGGCTCGCTCTATTATGTGTTTGCTCTCGCCCAACAGGACCTTAGCGTGGGGATGTGTATATGTTGTGGTGCTCTACTTCAAGGGAATCACTTTCAGTCATACTGCAACCTGGTTGGACTATGGCTAATTTAAACATCTTGATCTGGAATACAGGGGGTCTTAATATTCCACATAAACGCTCAAGTGTACTAACATGGTTGAAAAGGCAGGAGGTGGATGTCGCTTTGCTGAGTGAAACGCATCTTTTAATGGCTGACAGTGCAAGACTTGCAAACAAATTTTATCATAACATAAGCTCCTCTTCTTTTAGCACTAAATCCCGTGGAGTAGCCATAGTTGCTAAGCGAAAGTTGAATATTAAACTATTAGACGTGTGGTCTGATGCAGAAGGTCGAATTACTAAGATGGAATACTCTAACAGGAAAATTGCTCTGATAGCCGCCTACGCCCCTAATGTGTATGACGCTAACTTTTATACTGTACTCACTACAGAGATGTTGAAACTACCTGAGTACGCATTTATAGTGGGTGCTGATTTCAATGCCATTTGGGATCCATTGACTGATAAGTCCAGTAATGCTGAAACCCATGATCAGAAGCAAGCGACCGCGGCCCTACGTGCCTGGTCTAAAGACACGGGGGTAATTGATATGTGGCGGTTACTCAACCCAACCGTGCAAGACTACTTTTTTTTCTCCGCGAGACATAAGACTTTTTCCAGAATTGATTATGTGTTTTCTTCCTCTAGGCCAGTGGTCACCAACCTTTTTAAGCCCAAGATCACTTTTTTTTGGTGAAGGCAAGATCTACCTATTGAAGCGTTGAGAGAAAAAGACAGCCAAGATTGTACTTTAAACTAAATGACTTTTATTTGCCTGTATTCTAATTACATGCAATGCTTTGGTCCAACATTAAAACGTCAAAGTAGAACTGTAATATGTACTTTCTCAGTCAGTGCTAAGTGCAGTCCTCTTATGCAGCATCACTTTTCACATCAAAACAAAAGTAGAACGGTAATGTGGACCTTCTCCTATTAATTAACATTGCCAAACATATTTACAATTAGCATTTTATAAAGTAGAACTGTAATGTGTACTTTCTCAGTCAGTGCTAAGTGCAGTCCTCTTATGCAGCATCACTTCTCACATCAAAACAAAAGTAGAACTGTAATGTGGACTCTCATATTATTAACATTAGAAAATGCTAATTGTAATATGTTTGTCAAAGTAGAACTGTAATATGTACTTTCTCAGTCAGTGCTAAGTGCAGTAATCTTATGCAGCATCACTTTTCACATCAAAAGAAAAAGTAGAACTGTAATGTGGACTCTCAGGGAAAGATAAAAAAAATTACATTTTTTTTTCAGGGAAAGATCTACAGGGAAGGTCTCAAAGATCGATCAGTCGATCAAGATCGACGGGTTGGTGACCACTGCTCTAGGCTATTCGATAGCTTTGACGTTGACTTAAGGCCCATTGCACTGTCAGACCACAAATACATCCTCCTTAAGGGTTCACTCAGTAAAATAACATCCCGTGCCCCTAGATGACGCTTTAACTCAACGCTGCTGAAGAACGAGGAATTCAACCTACAATTTAAGGAGAAGCTCATTGAATTCCTGCAGTTTAATGCTGGATCAGTACAGGACCCCAGAATGTTATGGAATTCAATTAAGGGGTTTATTAGAAGTAACACCACTCTATTTGCTTCGAATCTCCGCAAGGGACGTCTCTCCAAGTTGGTAGAATTGGAAGAGCTTCATAAAACAATGATGTCTTCTATGCAGCACAACTACTCTAACCGACTGGAGCTCCAAATTAAGGTGGTGAAAAAGGAGATTAACTCCATTTTAAGACAACAGTCTGAATTTCAAATGCACAGAACAAGACAACACAACTACTTTCATGGCTCTAGACCTAGTCACCTACTAGCTATGAAGATACGGGCCAGTGAACAATTTGCGGATATCCCTGCCATTAAGAACCAACAGGGGGAGATAACCACCAGCCCCAACAAAATCAACGACACATTTCGCTAGTTTTATTCCAACCTGTACGAGTCAGAAGTGGTCCTTAATCATACCAAGCTGGAGGACTATCTTAGTCAAATTAACTTACCACAAATCTCAGAGGATGACACTAAACGGTTAGCTGCACCTATCACACTAGATGAGCTTAGGGAGGCAATTGCTGACATGCAGCGGGGCAAGGCTCCTGGTTGGGACGCGTGAACACTTTAGGCAACCAACATGCGCTTCCGCGTTGCTCTGAATTGCTCTGATTGGCCGAGCGCGCGCATGAGCCGTGACGCGCTCCTCAGAGGCAGGAATACTAAGCTCCCCCTTAAGCTCCAGGAGAGAGGGGCGTGGCTAGGCGAGCAATGGAGTAGTACGCTTTTCTGTTTTCGCTCCCATCGAGCCTCTACTTTTTGTTGTTTTATCTTAATTTAATAAGCTTACGGATTTACATAACTTAGTGAATCTTACTCAGGGTACATTTGTTCAAACCGTTGGTAATTTTTTACACGGACAGATGGCATCAAACCTTTCGCAAATTTGGATACGTCCTGGCTACAAGTAGGCCTGAGAAAGCCTCGGGTTCCGCCTCTGGGCCACCACCGACCACACCGTCAAAGATGGCCGACGTGGATACCACAGCCTTAAAGACGGAGATTCTCCTCGCGCTGAAATCCGAAATCGCAGTGATAATACAATCGGAATTGAAAGGTGCACTTTCCAAGGAGTTCGACCTTATCAGAAATGATTTGAAAGCGATAAAGGAGGAAATGTGAAGCTGTGTAGCGACACTGCGTGTGGACATTAACAAAATGGAGGTTGCGGTTAAGGACGTGGAGGGTGGTCTCTCGAGGTGGCAACACTACAAGTCACAGTCGACGACCTAAAGACGGAGATGACTGGTCTCAGGGGAAAGTGTGACGATATGGAAGGAAGGATGAGGAGATGTAACGTGAGGATACTTGGAGTAGCTGAGACGGACGGCTCAAGCTCTACTGCATCGGTCTCAAAGCTGCTGAAAGACGTGCTGCAAATGGACCATGAAGTGCTGGTGGACCGCTCGCATAGAGCACTGGGGCCGAAGAGGCCAGACGGGAAGCCCCGTGCTATCGTGGCTAAACTCCACTATTACCAGGATTGTGTCAAGGTGTTGAGACGGGCGCGCACTGAGGCTCCATTGCAGGTCAACGGAAAGTCTATTGCAATCTTCCCCGACTATGCCACAGGCGTTTTGCGAAGGCCAGGGCTGCGTTTACGGAGGTGAGGAAGCTATTACGCGGCCGTGAAGACATCCGATACAGCATTCTTTTTCCAGCCCGACTTCGCATCACGCACGGGGGAAAGGAGAAAGAGTTCACCGATGCAGAGGAGGCAATGAGCTACGTCAGAAAGAACATTGTGCACGCAGCGGCGGGTGAGACCACATAGAAAGAGAGATGGGTCGGTGTGTACGTGCTGCTTATGATATGCAGGCGATGTGAACAATGTATCATATTAACTACAACAGGACAATATGTATATAGAGGCTACTGTAATGTCTACTGTGTGATCATTTATGTGTAGCATCGTCTGCCTAGCATTGAGAGGACACCACTGGACACTGTTTACCAAGCTAAGTGACTCACCAACCTCCAGCAAACTCGTTGCCCTATACTTATGATGTACAGACGATGTGAACAGTGTATAATTTTGGCCCAAATAGGACAATGTGTGTATACACATACAGACATAAATATGTACACACATGCTCACACCTAAGATGGCGCACGCGCCCGCATACCTAATGGAGCTAGAGATTCTAGGCGTACTACACACACGTGGGCGCGCGCTACGCGCATGCACAGACACACATTAAGACACGCAAACACATTTACACATTATACAGACACGGGGGCACAGACCCACACACTCACGCATACACACCCATACGTTTACACCTTGGCTGTGTTCGATACATCCATATACACACACACATAGGATCACGTGCACGCAAATGCACGAAGACTGAAGGGCATATGCCCAGGTACACACCCATTTTATAGGTGTCAGGGGGGGGTTACCGGACTTGTACATTCAACATGCTTAAATGATCAGACGTCTGTTTTGCTTTTCACCTGCAGTTGTGCTGAGCTCTATAGGTTCCAGAAGCATGGCCTCTCTCATCTACTATGATCGACACGGGTGATACCATGGGGCTGGAAGGGTGCTCTGTCAATTTTGTGAGTTGGAATGTTAAATCACTCAACCACCCAGTAAAGCGTAAGAAGGTACTTACACATTTAAAACAACTCAATGCAGACATAGCTTTTTTACAGGAGACGCATTTAAAAACTGCGGACCATGCTCGACTGGGGGGAGGATGGGTGGGACAGATGTATCACTCCAACTTCCACACAAAGGCCAGAGGAGCAGCCATTCTGATAGATAAAAACACGCCATTTACTATGTCAAGTGTAGAGGCCGACCCTGCAGGGCGCTATATTATAGTGGTGGGGAAACTGCATTCATTTCCGGTCATTTTGGCTAATATCTACGCACTAAACTGGGACAACCCTACGTTCTTCACCAGCCATTTTTCCCCACCTACCCGATATGACCTTGCACCATCTCATCCTTGGCGGCGACATGAATTGTGCACTCTCCCCGGTGCTGGACCGTAGCTCGCCCAGGAAGGCCCCCCAGTCTAGCTCGTCCCGTGCAATCCGGCGCTTTCTTAAATCATATGGGGTAGCTGACGTGTGGCGGTTTCGTAATCCTACATCCAGAGGATACTCCTTTTTTTCCCCGTCCATAATACCTTCTCGCGCATAGACAGCTTTCTCCTGGATAAGAGACTCCTTCCCCTTGTAACCAAATGCGAATACGGAGCAATAGTTATCTCGGACCATGGTCCCTTAGTTATGAAAATGAGTATCCCGAATACACGGCTCGGCCACCGCCAGTGGAGACTCAACCCGTTGCTTCTGTCGGAGGAAGCCTTCACAAGCTTCATCACCTCGGAAATTACATTATTTCTCGACATTAATAAGACTCCGGGAATGTCTTCTTTAACCATTTGGGAATCACTGAAGGCGTACTTAAGGGGACAGGTGATTTCATATTGCGCCAACCAAAAGAAGATAAACACGGCACGCCTTAAGCAACTGACGGACGAGATTTTGGAGCTAGATAGACTACATTGCCACTCGCCATCAACTGACACGTTGAAAAAAACGTATATCGTTGCGAACTGAGTTTGACCTCCTGTCAACGCGACAGGCTGAGTACCTCATTACCAAAACGCGACAGGGGTACTATGAACATGGGGAGAAGGCCGGATGGATACTTGCCCATCAGCTGCGACAAAGAACTGCCAACCAGTCCATCCCCTCTATCAACGACGAGTGGGGCTCAAAAGCCACTGACAACCTTCAAATTAATAAAAGCTTTAAAACTTTCTACAATCGTTATACACCTCGGACTCGCAAGTGGGGCCCTCCACGCTAGACGATTTCTACAGGACCCTCCGCGTCCCGACAGTCGACCCAGAGAGGGCCGGAGATCTGGAGGAGGGACTTACGGTTGCGGAGATTACGTCAGCGATTAGATCTATGCAGAGTGGCAAGTCCCCGGGGCCAGACGGTTACCCTACAGACTTCTACAAAAAATTCTCAACCCAGCTGTCCCCACTGCTGCTAGCCGTATTTGACTAATCGTTCTCGACAAATTCTCTTCCTCCGACCATGCGCCAAGCGGTTATCTCCTTAATCCTTAAGAAAGACAAGAACCCCCTGGAATGCGGCTCGTTCTGTCCAATTTCCCTCCTTAATGCCGATGTCAAGGTTCTCGCTAAGGTTCTGGCCCGTCGTCTAGAGGGGGTTCTCCCCTCGATTATCTCGCCGGACCAAACAGGCTTCATCAAGAATCGATACTCTTTCTTTAATATCAGACGCCTCCTAAATATCCTGTATAGCCCCTCTCCACCCGGAACACCTGAGGTGGTCCTCTCCCTCGATGCGGAAAAAGCATTTGATCGGGTGGAGTGGGACTATCTTTTCCACGCTCTGGAGAGGTTTGGGTTTGGCCCTAAACTCATAGCTTGGATTAAAATTCTATATACGTCTATATACGTCACATATGTTGGATTATGTAATTGGTTTGTCATGACAAACTAATAAAAAATCACGATTTACCCGGTGGCTACAACAACACGCATGTAGTCACTGTGTGTTGTTGTAGCCACCGGGTAAATCGCGATTTTTTATTAGTTTGTCATGACAAACCAATGGTATTAGTAAACCAACATATGTGTAAAGGCACAACATATTCCAGTTAACGGTATATTTTTGTAATGATTCGTTACGGCGCAATCAATACTTCCATGCGTTCGGGACCTCCATGTTTTGGGGGTATTCATCAGAAAAATCGGATCCGGGATTCGGCTCCCATCAGTCGGGCAAGAACTGCGGGTTTTCAGCCTCTCTCCTCTCTCCTGGAGCTTAAGGGGGAGCCGTGCTCGGCCAATCAGAGAAACGCGGAAGGCGCTCGGCCAATCAGAGAAACGCGGAAGCGCATGTTGGTTGCCGAAAGTGTTCACGCGGTTGGGACGGCATTCCACCGGAACTCTATATTGCGTTCTGGGATGTACTCTGTCCCTTATTACTTTCAATGATTTTACACTCAGTCAAAGAGGGCAATTTTTCCAGGGATGTCAAATTGCAATATGGCACTTATATCTGTCCTACTCAAGACGGATAAGGATCCCACCGAATGTGGCAGCTATAGACCCTTAAGTCTCCTCTGAGCCGATCTCAAGCTATATGCTAAGGTGCTAGCCATCCGACTTCAAAAGCATATGACATCTCTAGTTAACCCTGATCAGACTGGCTTTATAAGAGGCTGACTGGTCACGGACAATATCAGACGGTTACTGCACGTGATTGATGCCAGCAAGGATGTCGCAACCCCTACAGCTCTCATGTCCTTAGACGCGATGAAGCCCTTTGACAGATTGGAGTGGTCTTATTTGTGGGCAGTTCTTAGAAGGATGGGGTTAGGTGAGGGGTTCATTCACATGATCAAAGTTCTCTACACAGGGCCTTCGGCCATGATCTTAATAGGGAAACTCTGCTCGCCACTCTTCTCTGTCTCGCGCTCTTCTAGACAGGGTTGTCCTCTTAGTCCCGGACTCTTTGCTTTATCACTCGAACCTCTAGCTCAGTACATAAGACAATCCCAGATTATATCCCCTGTGTCAATTAAGGGCACACATCACCATATCAGCTTATACGATTGATTGATTGATTGATTGATTGATTGAAAAGTTTATTAACAGATTGCAGAATGGGTACAGTACAGTACAGCTCAATACATACAATTGTTAAGGGGATGCAGACCAGAGAAAGACTTTCGTCTTGTTTACATCAGGGTCCCCCATTTTCAATTCATCATAACATATATGACATACATGACATACAGATAGACAGTACTGCTACATCTATACATTTATGACATATCAGATTTGCAAATACAGTACTGTTTGTGATACAAAAGTGTCCAGAAAAGGAGTGTATATACATTTGGCGTAGAAACTGTACATTGGAGGAGGTTGGATGGGTGGGGTGGGGTTGGGTGGGTTGGGTGAGGGCTGTACATTGGAGGTGGGGGGGGGGGGGGGGTTGGGTAGGGGACACACACACATTTTACACTGTACATTGGAATACTGACAAAGCCTTACTTGGTAATTTACTGTACAACTAGGTTAGGACATTTGTAGGGGCCAGTTTCGAATTGCAGTCTCACGTAGGTGTTTTTGAGAGTGTTTTTGAAAGTGGGTAGTGATTCACATTCCTTTACAGCTTTAGGTAGGGCGTTCCACATTGATGTGGCATAATTGCGAAACGTGTTTAGTCCCTTGTTTGAGCCGAATCTGGGTTTTACATGATTTGTGGAGCTCCCTCTGGTGTTGTGATCGTGGTATTCACTGACCTTTGGGAAGTATTTTGACATGTACATGGGTACCTTGGTCGCGTAGTGTATCTTGTAGACCAGGCCCATTGCAAGTTGCTGTACTCTGTCGTCTACTCTAAGCCATCCTAGGTTGTCAAAGTGGGCAGGGGTGAGGTGGGTTCTAGGAGTCAGGTCAAGTAGTAGTCTGACTAGCTTGTTTTGAGATGTTTGTAATTTGTTTTTTAGTGCCTTTGAGGTGCTTTGGTACCATGAGGTGCAAGCATAGTCGTAGTACCCTTGAATGAGTGCTCCTGCTAGAGTCTTCAGGGTATTCTTTTTTACCAGAGAGGAGATCCGGTACAAGAATCGCGTTCGTTGGTTGACTTTTTTTATTACATTGGATGCCATTTTGTCACAGGAAAGATTAGCCTCTAGGATGGAACCCAGGTAGGTAATTTCATCTTTCCTTGTGATAATATTGTCACCCACTGTAACCGAGAAGCCGTCGGTCTTGCTGAGTTTGTTATTTGAACCGAAGAGAATGGACTCTGTTTTGCCCATGTGTAATGATTTTGTTGTCGGCGAGCCATATGCAGATTTTGCCTAGTTCCGAGCTGAGGGCTTTTTCAACCTGTAACTTGTTCTTGTCAGAGACCAGCAGGGCTGAGTCGTCCGCAAACAGGAACAAGTTGCAGTCACAAGCTGACGACATGTCATTTGCATAAATTAGGAATAGTAGCGGTCCTAGTATGCTTCCTTGTGGAACACCACAGCTCACTGTGAGGGGGGGGGGATAGGGTACCGTTTACTTCCACCATCTGTTCCCTCCCCTCCAGGTAGGATTGTATCCAGCTCACTGATAAACTATCAAAACCAATTGCTTTTAGCTTGTCAATCAGAATGGTGTGATTGACAGTGTCGAAGGCCTTTTGTAGGTCCAGCATGACCATGCCGCAGTATTTGCCCGCGTCCACCTCTTGTTTGATGTGGTCGTTCAAGTAGAGAAGACATGTGTCAGTGGAGTGGGATGTTCTGAAGCCAGATTGGAATTCGTAGATTAGATTTTTTTCCGCAAGGTACTTTTCGATCTGTTCGTATACTATTTTTTCCATGACTTTCGAGATGGATGTAAGGATAGAAACAGGGCGGTAGTTACCCGGGTCTAATTTGCTGCCCTTTTTGTGCAGGGGTGTTACTCTTGCAATTTTGAAGTCCTTGGGGACGTGTCCCTGTTTTATGGAGAGGTTTATTATGTGTGTGATGACTGGGGTGATGGCTGCTGCTGAGTCTCTGAGGAATTTGGAGGGGATGTTGTCATGGCCAGTGGCCTTGTTTGGTTGGAGGGCGCTCAGTTTTTTGAGTACCTCATCTGTAGTTACCATTTCCAGTTTGAAGTCGTCTTTGTCGCAGATGATGTACAGATGATGTACTCCTATTTATGCAGAACCCCGCCGTCTCTCTCCAAGTAATAGATGATTTTGGCAGTCTATCTGGATTTAAGATCAACTGGCCAAAATCAGCCTTCCTTCCACTCAATGAGACTGTGATGGCAACCATCCTCCCAGCAAACATACTCATGGTAGAGCACTTTAAGTGTCTTGGGATTGAAATATTCCCCACTATTAGCCAGACAGTAAAGTATAACTACTCCAGCTTGGGTGACAGGATTACGAATGATTTCAACAGGTGGTCCAAATAAAAAAACTCATTACAGGCCCGTGCCTCAATAATTAAGATGAATGTTTTACCCAGAATTAACTTTATCAGCTCCATGCTACGTTATCTCCTCCTGTTGGTTACTGGCAAAAACTGCACTCGGCTGCATATAAATTCGTCTGGAACAACAAACGCCCACGCTTAAAGAGATCCACTGCACAGAGGAGTAAACTCGACGGGGTTTAGCATTTCCAGACTTCAAATATTATTTTCAAGCTTACTCTTTGAGACCTCTCATCACTTGGTTTGACGCTCAAGCAGCTGTGTCCTGGCGACCATTGGAGGAGAAGATAGTGACCCCTTATAGACTTCAGGATATTGTGTATACCAACATTTCAATTAAGCAATGTAAATTACGATTTGGCCCTCTTATCACACATGTGATCCAGATTTGGCGTGAGACCCAGAAAGCGTGCACTAACCGCCATAAATGGCACACGCATTCCACCCTGTTTAACAACAATTTACTCCTTATTGGACAACAACCCATTAGATACCCCAGATGGGAAGGGAAAGGCATCCATACATTGGGGGATATCTTTGATGACTCTGGTCTCCGATCTTTCCAGGATCTATCCAATGGATATGATCTCCCCGGAAACTCCTTTTTCTTTTATTTACAAATGAGAGCAGCTCTGAAGGCTCATGGCGTTCCATGGGACGTTCCACTAGACTAGAGCTTCACCGGTTTCACAAATTATTTTATGACAGGGAGACATCGAGAGGCTTCGTCTCTGACTTTTATCGCCACTTACTTATGTCCTCATATAAGGACCTACCCCTAGATACGATTTGGAGAAAGGATATCCCTGAGTTGGATATAGATTTTGATTGGGATGCAGTCTGGGAAAATATTCGGCTATCATCACGCAACCCAGATCACCAACAGATTCATCTACATTTTGTTCATAGGACTTATTTGACCCCCAGGCGATTGAACCTAATGGGTCTCAGACCTGACTCTCGATGTACCTTATGTCCAAACGGTGCCATTGGAACATATATGCATATGTACTGGGAGTGCCCTCCTGTTGAGATCTTCTAGGAAAATGTTACCTCTCAGCTATCAGAGATTTTCTCTTTGACCATACCGACCTTGCCTTCTGTATTATTGTTAAATGATGTTTCTCAATTGCCGACCTCTGTACATGTAAAGAGACTCATTTTGGCCGGCCTTACGGCTGCCAAAGAGTTGATTGCTTTATGCTGGATACAACCAGATAAGTTATGTCCGAAGGTATGGATTCTCACCTATCTTGATGTTATTTATCTAGAGATTTCCACTGCACGTGTCAAAGGTGTTAATTAATGAAGCCAATATCGCAATCTGGTTGGCTGCGGTGGAAAAGTTAAAAGAACGCATATGACTTTGGAATTTGAGTACTGAATAAGGTATTATATGAATGTCTCACGTTGGGGTCCTGGGGTGAGAGGGGGGGGGGGGGGGGGGGGAGAACGAGCGAGTGTTCATGTCTGTTATTTTTCTTTTTGTTTTTTTGTATTTGATTTGGTTTTTGCTTATATATTTAATTATATATGTTTCGGGTCCCTCTGGCTGTGGATCTGGTGGTTGTGGGCTCGGGCCGGGGGGGGCCGCGGTTCGGGGTCTCTGCGGTTCGAGGCATTAAAGAGGCGTGGAGCTTTGGCTCGCGGGGGCGCCGGACTGTGGGCCCTCCGGGTTGGGGTCTGTGGCTGCCGGATCTGGAGATGGAGGGTGCTCAGGAGGTTCACTATAAAGTAAGGGGTTAAGTCCTACTCCTTACATAGAATTTAAGTGGCGACTTATTTAATTTATACTCTGTTTTATTATTTTGTTAGTCCAATTTATTATCATTTTGTGTTATTATTATTATTATAACTACTGTTATTGTCATGTGAAGTCCTGTCTATTAGTGTTGTTTATAATTATTATTACTGTATTGTGTTGTGTCTTGTCTTGTTTTTGGAAAAAAAATTTAATTAATAAAAGATTTGATAGAGAAAAAAAAATATTACAGCAGCATGCTAACCTGTACAGCCCCCGACTCCTTAGCTTAGTAGCCATACAGCACCCCACTGCTCCGGCAGAGTAAAATCAAGGTTTTTGGCAGGGTTAAACTTATTATAGCATTATCCACATACTTCTGACACCATGTACAGATTGCGATCTGATGAACAGACACGACGACGCCTCAGATCAAACTCAACATGCTATTTATTCAGCAAACACCACTCGTGGTTACAGACAGGAACTGCTCTACTCATTGCTGTGTCCTGTTGTATATATAGCAATATACACACAGTCACCTTTTCAGTTCCTACGATGACAATCTGTTCAAAAGGCAGGACCGTAGCCAGCCGGGTGTGGTGCCTTCAATACCAAGGTCTTAAGTAAGTAAATAGTAAGTAAAGTAAGTCGTTAAATATGTCTTAAAGTGAAGTAAATATGTATTTTACTAACCTTTGGGAAGTACTATGACGATAAGCAGAAAGTTCCAGCTCCTGGTTCAGGTCACATGAGCTGCTTACACACCTGGGATGATAGTAATGGGAGTTTAAAGAGCCGTGCAATTTGGGGGCAAACCGAGAGCTTACTTGAGAGTTTCTGAACGAGCCACAAATATCCCAAGTGTAACTGAGGGGTACAATTCCCTGACTGTATTGTTAGATATGATACTTACTACCACTACCTCTTGTACTTTAGACTCTGGCCACCCAGTACTAGGCATAAATAATTATGGTAAACACTCCCACGTAGATGAAACGATCCAACACAAATGTACCAAGTCGAAAGTCTGCGTTTAATAATAATTAATACATAGCAAAAGGTATGTAGAGCAATCACTTAATTACATTTATGATTTGAAATAGGATGCACTTTTATGGCAAATGAGTATTCGTTGGTATATCAATAGAGAACGTCCAATCTCTGGTGGCGCAGGCGGTAAATATACAACCTGGAATATTTAAGGAATAATAGCAATGATACTTTAATGATTATAGAACTGGATACACTAGGGGGGAATTCCGGTCGCTTGTAAGACAACTGGAGAAGGGGGGGGGGGTAGAGTCTGGCTGTATCCGTCTGGCCGAGGGTATCCTGGGAGAACCCACGGTTGTGCGGCTCGGTGTCTCAGCGATCCTCGATCCACAGATGAAAGCAGTTGGACTCTCTGTGGGCCGGCTTCCTCCGGTCCACGATGGAGAGACGTGAAGCGACCTCGTCGTGTAGAGCGTCTCCTCACCTGTCGTCCTCTCCGGGGGGGGGGTTTCCAACACACTGCAGTGTTGGTCTTTATCCATAGAATAATCACTGTATACAAAGCATAATCCGTGCCTGGGAAGGCGGGCTGTCGTCGGTAGAATAATCCGGTATGCAGGTCCACTCGCTCGTCGGCTCTGGGGCTCCTCGGGTGCAGCCTCACATGGGGTCGGCCACCCTGGATAAGCAGCCAGTTCTACCCGAAACGATGGGGGTACTGACTACGATAGTATTCTCACCGCACGAAGCACTACATATGAATAGACTATTATTAGCTTAATAGACTACGTCCAACTCGACGATATAGTGCCAAATATGACTATTCAAATATTAATATACACGATGTCTCAATACCGATGGTAGGCCGAACTTGGCCTTACTCCCACACGTGGCGTCGCGGGGAGGCTTTACGTCTGTCACTCTATTGGAGGGTAAGAAACTGGACTAAAAAGGAAGTCCTACTTTAGTAGCGCAGTATATATACGCACTATGAACAAATAGTACCATTAGTGGTGCGGTAGCCAGATTCCTACGCGGAACTAGGACTTGTTCGTACATGTTGAGCGGTACGTTTGATCTGGGTCTGGGGGGTATGGCAGCCTGGCACCAAGGTCTCGACCAATAGTAGAATGGAGACTATTATGGGATGTTCAGTAGGCTAGAATGGATATTCAATGCATATTGTACAAGGAATATACAAGGGATATCAGGGAATATTAGAGAATATACAAATACAATTAAATATATATATATAAATAAATATATATATTCGGTTTAATCTGGCCCTTCACAACAGCCACCCCCTGATTGGTCCCAGACCTAATCAGTTAAGCAGAGACAGATTAATCGCGTTGTCTATTTACACATAAGGGTTTGCTGTAGGGGTCAGTCAACTTCACAAAGTCATAGGGTTATAGGGTCATGGTCATCATCGATTGTGTCTGGGAGTCGGGGCAGTTCTATGAGCCTCGCCACGGGACGGGTGTAAGTGCGACCCTGGACAAGCACTTCAGCTGCTCGGACTTTGCCGTCGGCACCGGTGATCACTTTGCTTACGCGGCCGGCCGGCCACATAGCTCTGGGCAGTGATTGATCAATAATCATGACAACTGTTCCTTCTGTCAAATTGTCTCTCTCCTTTACCCACTTCTGGCGGGTCTGTAGAGACGGTAGGTAGTGCAGTAGGAATGTCCTTTGTTGTGCACTCTCTATGGTAGTGCAATCATCTATGTTGGGGTCTGCGGAGATAACAGTGCTCAATCCACAGAACATAGGTTTCTTATTCTCAGCCTCCTCTTGACTTGCTTCCCTCGGGATAGGCGTGGGCCACTCTCCTTCCGGGAGCTTTAGGAATGCTGGGCCGTCACTGTAGACATTGCGACGGGTGAGGTCATCTAGGGGCATTCCCCGGGTGATGACGTCAGCTGGGTTCTGTTTTGTATCAACGTAGCGCCACTCTGTTTCTCCGGTTAACTCTTCGGTTAAGTCTTGAATCTCGGTGACTCTGACTCCCACGAAGACTTTGTACTTGCATGAGTCCGATTTGATCCAGGCGAGTACTGTCGTGGAATCTGACCACAGGATTGTTCTAGACACCGGTATGGTGAGCTCACGTTGGATGAGCGTGGCTAGGTGCGCTCCGGCTAGGGCTGCGCAGAGCTCTAGACGTGGGATAGATTGTTGCTTGCGTGGGGCTATTCTCGAGCGGGCGAGGACAAATGCTGTGTAGATCTCTCCCCCCTCTTCTTGGGCCCGCAAGTAGGCTACTGATCCATATGCGACCTCTGAGGCGTCACTGAAGACGTGTAAGTCCATTTTACATGTCTCTGGCCTCACCGTGGGTGGGAAGTAGCTTCGGCGCATGTTAACGCCTGGGAGTGAGTGGAGCTCCATCTCCCACTCTCTCCAGGTGGATGCAAGGTGTGCGGGAATGGGGTCGTCCCAGCCCTGGTCCTTGTCCCACAATGCTCGTACAATCATCTTTGCCCTGGTGGTGTACGGTAGAATACATCCTAGCGGGTCATATTGTCGGGCGAGTGTTGTGTACACACTCCGTCTGGTGGTCGGCGCCGCCGCCGGCCTTCCCTGCTCCGTAGTCAGGGGCTTGTGTCTGTAGTGAAGCGAATCTGTTTTGAATCGCCACACCAATCCCAGGGTCATCTCCTGGGCTTCTCCCGGGATTGTAGCCATCCAGGTCTCGCTGCTGGCTGCCTTGTCCTCGGAGGAGAGGCTGCGCAGTACTTGCGGATCGCTGCTGGCCCACTGCCTGAGATCAAAGCCGCCTTTGATCAATGAGGCGCGGAGTTTAATCAGGAGAGCCTCGGCTTCTTCCTGGGTTGAAAGGCTTTGTAGACAGTTGTCTACGTAGAAGCTGTTCTTTACGCTGTGTCGGACCTCTTCGTCCGCTGCTGGGTCCTCTGCTACATGTTTCTGTAGTGCAAATGTAGCACAGCAGGGGCTGCACGTCGTTCCGAAGGGGAGGACTTCCCATTGGTAGATGGCTGGGTGCTCATCTCCTGGCTTCTCTCTCCATAGGAACCGTAACAGGGGCTTGTCCTCCTCTACTAATCTCACCTGCAGGAACATTCCTTTAATGTCCCCGCTGATGGCCACCTTTTCCTGGCGGAAGCGGAGTAGAACGCCGAGTAGGGAGGGGCCGAGTGTGGGACCGGGCAGTAACTCTTTATTCAGATTTTGGGATCCGATCTGGTAGCTGCAGTTAAATACTATGCGGTCTTTACCGTTGTGATGGACCTTGTGGTGAGGCACGTACCACGATTCGGTGGTCTGGTCAGCCTCTTTAATGTCCATCTTTGTGACGTGTCCCGCTGTGATGAGCTTCTCAATCTCGGCGCGGTATACACTCTCTTGGGCGGGGTTCTTGGCTAAGCGCCGCTCCGTGTTCAGCAGGTACCGTTCTGTGGCGTCTGTCTTGGCGTGGAAAGTAGGCATTCCTTCTCGCCGCAGGAGTGGCGTGGCGTATCTCAACACGCCGTTGACCGGGACTCTCTTGGTCCCTGTCTCGAGGAGGTGAATGGCGTAAATGTCATCTTTAGAGCGAATGTCTTTCTTTCCGTTCTTAAAGGGCATTTGTTCCAAGGTCCATAGCCGCTCTACGTGTTGCAGGAGTGCGGTTTCTCCCTCTGTGACTCGGGAGTGGAGACATCTAGTGGCTGTACTTCGGTTGAGAGATTTGGCGAGCGGGCCTTGGAGAGTCCATCCCAAACGGGTCTCGACTGCTGCAGGACAGCCTCGGGGTCCGGTATGAACCCGGTCTATCGGGACAATGAGGTCTGCATGGTCGGAGCCTATCAACAGGGTCGGCATAGCATTGTCTATGAGCGGGATCGGTAACTTGCGCAGATGTGCATATTTCTCCATCAGCTTGGCGACGGGGTATGTGTACCGCGACAGTCCTATTTCTTGGCTGGTGAAAGCGTCTGTAATCTGGTACCGTCGCTCAGGCTGGCCGCTTGCTGCGATAGAGAATGAGACATTCTCGCCCTTTATCGTCTTCAAATCTCGTCTTATTGTCCGAATTGTCATTTGGGTTTCGCTTCCCCGCAGCCCTAGCTGGGCCGCAGCGGAGGCGAGCAGAAGGGTCTTCTCTGACCCGTCATCGAGGACGGCGTAAGTGTCCAGGACTTTATTCTGGTAGCTTAGTGTCACACGCACTACTTTTAGGAGTACTCGGGCTCCACTGCTGCTGGCGGGATCGATGTACATGACGCTCGCTTTGCTGCTGGATGGTGCGGGTGAAGGGCGCCTTCTGTTACTGTCGTGAAGTATGTCCAGATGGGCTCCATCGCACTTGGTGCACCTTTTCTTTAAGCGGCATTCGGCTGCCATGTGTGAGCGCGCACAGCGAAAACAGCGCTTGTTGGACTTTATCCATTGACTTGCTTCCTCCGCGTTCAGCTTGGGGAAGGAGTCACATTGCGCTAGCCAGTGCTCTTTCTCACAGTAGGGGCACACTATCTTCCACTTCTCCGTTCTGGAGGGGGTACTGTGGCTCCTGCTGCTCGGTACTGACTCCGATTGGTGCATCACAGTCACCGATCTTCTTCCATCATTTAGTCGTCTGGTTCCTTCTCTGGAGCCAGGGGTGCTCCGTCCGAATGTATCTAGCCGTAGGCTGCTGACTTCTCTCGCCAGGAAGTCTGCTAGATCGAGGAGGTTCGGTTCGGGGCCATTCGGGTCTCGGTGGTCTCTCTGCCGCCTAAAACGCTCCTGTCGAGCGGGCGGCAGCTTCTCCAAGATCCTTTCCACATTTGAGTTGGCGTAAAGTTCATGCCTCCCCTTCTCTCTCTGCGCTCCCAACATCCCTACCAGGGACTGCACTCTGATGGACAGGTCGTCCAGTGCTCGATTGTCTATTGCTGGGGGTAAGCGGTCGATGTGTCGGATCTCCTGGATCACGTAATCCCATATGCGCCCATACCTCTGGTCCAATGCTACCAGCGCTGCTGTGTATGGGGTGGTGGAAGTCGCGTAGGCGAGCGCTATATTATGTGCGCGGGGTACCTTTAAGTGCTTCAGTAGGATGGCGTATTTATGGCGTTCATCCAATACATCCACCAACATGGTCTCCAGACACATGCGGAGTTCTGTATACTGGGCCCGGTTCTCTTGGGTGAAGTCGGGTACCATAGGCGTGCCAATGTATGATGCTGACTGTGGATACATCGGCGAGCGTTGGGGGAGAGGCCTCCTAGGCGAGTCTCCTCCCGCTCCTTGGTATGGGCTGGTACCGGCAGTGTACCATGGCCCGCTTGTCCAGGTGCTGTTCCTCGGTGCGGGTCGTGCGTCGTGCTCACCCGTGTATAGAGTCGGGGGTCTGTAGCGCAGCTCCGCGGGAGTATAGCCTGGGCTGTACCGGACCTCCTGGTCCGGTAGAGTACTGTGCTGTCGTCGGGCGTGGTTCTCCTCCTCTTCCTCTTCGTCTTCAGTTAGGTCATCCAGTGCTTGTAGTCTCTGGTTTAGCCTCTCCACAGGATATGCTGCTCCTTCCCGGTTGCTAGGTCTCGCTTGGACCGGTGGGGGGAGGTGGTCTGTGGGGGGTATAGACCTCGTCTGTTGGTCAAGTTCAGGGTTGTTTACTCGGCTAGGGGATGCCGCCCTGGAGGTGTGTCTAGACGAGTTCCTGGAGCCTCTGGCGGAGGGAGAGGGTGTTGTCCGTCTGATCAGCTGTTCTATTAGTTGCGCTTGCTGTCTGTCGCGCTCTGCGTCCCGTAGAGCACCAGCAGCTGCTCGCTGGCTGTCTGCTCGGTCTCGGGCCACATTCTCTTCCATCTGAATGCGTCTTATTTCTAGACGTATATGCTCTTCTTCGCTCCGCTGCTGGATCTGCAGTCGGTCGCGTTCAGCAGCGGCGTTCAGGCTGATGAGGAAGGCCTGCTGTAGGGTCCTCTCTGCCTCGCTGGGAGAAGGCGGTTGTATAGGGGAGCCTTCCCTCGGGGTACTCCTTGCGGAGCCTTGGAGCTCTATCTCCACGGTGCTCTCCCCGTCTTCTTCCGTGCCGAGTTCTCTCTCGGTAGCGTTGTATTCCTCCCGGGACTCATCGGGGACTACTTCTTCAGTACTGGCGGGGTGTGAAGTCATGTCTGGTTCCCACTGGTCCCCACCGTGAGCTTGGTCAGTTACATTAGAACCCGTAGGGGCCTCTATGGTCGGGGTAGTCTGGGCGTTGGGGTTAGACATACTTTTACTTTCTAGTTTTACCGCGTTTACTGTTAGTAGAAGGCTAGGTTGTTGACTGACAGCGTAAGCCTCTAAGTACTGAGGGAGCCGTCGTTCGCGCTGCGGGCGTTGGTTAGGAGGATCGTTTCGTGGAGTGTTCATCATAGGCCATTTCAATATTAATAACACTATATTAATATTACACTAATTACCCTCCGGCTCGAAGGACCAATTGTAACTGAGGGGTACAATTCCCTGACTGTATTGTTAGATATGATACTTACTACCACTACCTCTTGTACTTTAGACTCTGGCCACCCAGTACTAGGCATAAATAATTATGGTAAACACTCCCACGTAGATGAAACGATCCAACACAAATGTACCAAGTCGAAAGTCTGCGTTTAATAATAATTAATACATAGCAAAAGGTATGTAGAGCAATCACTTAATTACATTTATGATTTGAAATAGGATGCACTTTTATGGCAAATGAGTATTCGTTGGTATATCAATAGAGAACGTCTGGTGGCGCAGGCGGTAAATATACAACCTGGAATATTTAAGGAATAATAGCAATGATACTTTAATGATTATAGAACTGGATACACTAGGGGGGAATTCTGGTCGCTTGTAAGACAACTGGAGAAGGGGGGGGGGGGTAGAGTCTGGCTGTATCCGTCTGGCCGAGGGTATCCTGGGAGAACCCACGGTTGTGCGGCTCGGTGCCTCAGCAATCCTCGATCCACAGATGAAAGCAGTTGGACTCTCTGTGGGCCGGCTTCCTCCGGTCCACGATGGAGAGACGTGAAGCGACCTCGTCGTGTAGAGCGTCTCCTCACCTGTCGTCCTCTCCGGGGGGGGGGTTTCCAACACACGGCAGTGTTGGTCTTTATCCATAGAATAATCACTGTATACAAAGCATAATCCGTGCCTGGGAAGGCGGGCTGTCGTCGGTAGAATAATCCGGTATGCAGGTCCACTCGCTCGTCGGCTCTGGGGCTCCTCGGGTGCAGCCTCACATGGGGTCGGCCACCCTGGATAAGCAGCCAGTTCTACCCGAAACGATGGGGGTACTGACTACGATAGTATTCTCACCGCACGAAGCACTACATATGAATAGACTATTATTAGCTTAATAGACTACGTCCAACTCGACGATATAGTGCCAAATATGACTATTCAAATATTAATATACACGATGTCTCAATACCGATGGTAGGCCGAACTTGGCCTTACTCCCACACGTGGCGTCGCGGGGAGGCTTTACGTCTGTCACTCTATTGGAGGGTAAGAAACTGGACTAAAAAGGAAGTCCTACTTTAGTAGCGCAGTATATATACGCACTATGAACAAATAGTACCATTAGTGGTGCGGTAGCCAGATTCCTACGCGGAACTAGGACTTGTTCGTACATGTTGAGCGGTACGTTTGATCTGGGTCTGGGGGGTATGGCAGCCTGGCACCAAGGTCTCGACCAATAGTAGAATGGAGACTATTATGGGATGTTCAGTAGGCTAGAATGGATATTCAATGCATATTGTACAAGGAATATACAAGGGATATCAGGGAATATTAGAGAATATACAAATACAATTAAATATATATATATAAATAAATATATATATTCGGTTTAATCTGGCCCTTCACAACACCAAGTGTTGCATGTTTTGCGAAAGAAAAGTGTCTACGTACAGTTAGGGATGTCCGATATTATCGGCCTACCGATATTGGCATTAAAATGTAATATCGGAAATGATCGGTATCAGTTAAAAAAGAAAGAAAAAATACATTTATTTAACCTTTATTTACCCAGGCAAGCAAGTAAGAAAACAAATTCTTATTTTATTTATTATCAAAGTATGCATAATGTTGTGTTAATTCCACAACAAGAGATATGTAATGTTAATTACCTGAAATGATTCCGTTTTTTGGGGGGGGGAAACCCTGCATATATCGGTATCCGTTGATATCGGTAATTAAGAGTTGGACAATATCGGTATATCGGATATCGGTAAAAAAGCCCATATCGAACATCCCTACGTACAGTATATTGTCTGTCTTTGCAAATATTATATTATTATTATTATTATAATTATTATTATTATTATTATTATTATTAATATTATTATTATTATTATTATTATTATTATTATTATTATTATTATTATTATTATTATTATTATTATTATTATTATTATTATTATATATTAACTTGTGCAACATTGTTTCCAGGTTCTTCCTTGGGGCTCAGTGTGGTTACATAAGGGTCCTTCAGCCCTGGGCGTGGTGGGGACATGTAATCCCAGGCTGTCAACTAGCCGTTGTAAATGAGCTTCTGCTTCTGCTTTACAACACTGTGTTGATCTGCCATGTTTATCCCCCCGTTGCTTAGCAGGTTCCACGCAAGGATGCGGGACTCGAGCCGCCGGCACATCTCGTGTGAAATCCAAGTACAAGGTACGAGATTAGACTAGATTAGATTCAAATGTATCGTCATCATACAGCTCAAGTACAATTCAATTAAATTCAAAAAACTTTATTAGTCCCACAAGGGGCATTTTAAGGCATGATATGACAAACAGCTGTATTTCTATACATTCAAGACAAAACAGGACAAAACGGGGACAAGAGACATACATGACACTTCAAAGCATAAAAGACATGACACTGCCAGAACGGGATCCCTACATTGTTGATCTGTCAGTCCAGTAGATAAATAAATAAATAAATAGATAGATAGATTTGGTCGGTATAAAAAGTGCACTTTCGTCAAAAATATTTAAATCAAGGGGTCAAAGGGTGTACGTTAGTAAACTGACCTTTCCTTGTACTGTGGCCATTCACCAGTCGAATGGCCTCTGGTACAAACCCAAATTTCCTTCTGTTTGTTTTGCAGGCAGGCTGTCTAAAGTGCTTTCCTGAGGGCAGCAGGTCAAAACACACATGAAGGACATGTACGACAGTACAGTACAGTACAGTACGACGAAAAGAAGTTTGGCATCCAACCAGAGTGCAAAAGTAACAGTAAAGTGCAACAGCGGTGTACAATGTACAGATGGTTGAACTGGGTACAAAATATACAAATTAGTACTAATGAGTGTAGTGCTAATCAGATGTATGTACAGAGTTGTAGTATAATATGTACAGTGATACAGGTGTAAAGACAGTATGGTCGTAGTCATACTGGCCAGCAGCGTAAGAGTAGGATATGTACAAATATAGATATAGTATCTACAGATATGTAAAAGGACTATGTGTAAATACAGACAGGTGCGGATAGGTATATAATGTGGTGAGAATAAATATATATACATGGTATATACAGTATTTGTACATGCTATCATACAGAGCTAAGGGTTATTTGCAGGTGTATAAGTATATAGAGGTGTTATATGCAGGTATATTCAGACAAATATGTATATATATATGCTGTAAATATAAGAATATATAAGTAAATATGGGTATATACAGCACTGTCGTACATGCTACCATACAGAGTCTACCAGAGTTACCAGTTGCAAATGGTCTGCGGCGCTTCCTCTCCCTGCTTTGGTAACAGAACCGAGCAGAACCTCGGAGGCTGCTGGGACTCTCAGGACATTAGAACCGAGGTTCTGCTGGGACTCTCAGGACATTAGAACCGAGGTTCTGCTGGGCCTCTCAGGACATTAGAACCAAGGTTCTGCTGGGACTCTCAGGACATTAGAACCGAGGTTCTGCTGGGACTCTCAGGACATTAGAACTGAGGTTCTGCTGGGTTCTGCTCTCAGGACATTAGAACCGAGAGCAGAACCTCGGAGGCTGCTGGGACTCTCAGGACATTAGAACCAAGGTTCTGCTGGGTTCTACTCTCAGGACATTAGAACCGAGGTTCTGCTGGGACTCTCAGGACATTAGAACCGAGGTTCTGCTGCGAATCTCAGGACATTAGAACCGAGAGCAGAACCTTGGAGGCTGCTGGGACTCTCAGGACATTAGAACCGAGGTTCTGCTGGGCCTCTCAGGACATTAGAACCGAGGTTCTGCTGGGACTCTCAGGACATTAGAACCGAGGTTCTGCTGGGTTCTGCTCTCAGAACATTAGAACCGAGGTTCTGCTGGGACTCTCAGGACATTAGAACCGAGGTTCTGCTGGGACTCTCAGGACATTAGAACCGAGGTTCTGCTGGGTTCTGCTCTCAGGACATTAGAACCGAGGTTCTGCTGGGACTCTCAGGACATTAGAACCGAGGTTCTGCTGGGACTCTCAGGACATTAGAACCGAGGTTCTGCTGGGACTCTCAGGACATTAGAACTGAGGTTCTGCTGGGACTCTCAGGACATTAGAACCAAGGTTCTGCTGGGCCTCTCAGGACATTAGAACCGAGGTTCTGCTGGGACTCTCAGGACATTAGAACCGAGGTTCTGCTGGGTTCTGCTCTCAGAACATTAGAACCGAGGTTCTGCTGGGACTCTCAGGACATTAGAACCGAGGTTCTGCTGGGTTCTGCTCTCAGGACATTAGAACTGAGGTTCTGCTGGGCCTCTCAGGACATTAGAACTGAGGTTCTGCTGGGCCTCTCAGGACATTAGAACCGAGGTTCTGCTGGGACTCTCAGGACATTAGAACCGAGGTTCTGCTGGGTTCTGCTCTCAGGACATTAGAACTGAGGTTCTGCTGGGACTCTCAGGACATTAGAACCGAGGTTCTGCTGGGACTCTCAGGACATTAGAACCGAGGTTCTGCTGGGTTCTGCTCTCAGGACATTAGAACCGAGGTTCTGCTGGGACTCTCAGGACATTAGAACCGAGGTTCTGCTGGGACTCTCAGGACATTAGAACCGAGGTTCTGCGGGGGCCTCTAAGGACATTAGAACCTAGGTTCTACTGGGACTCTCAGGACATTAGAACCGAGGTTCTGCTGGGACTCTCAGGACATTAGAACCGAGGTTCTGCTGGGACTCTCAGGACATTAGGACCGAGGTTCTGCTGGGACTCTCAGGACATTAGAACCGAGGTTCTGCTGGGACTCTCAGGACATTAGAACCGAGGTTCTGCTGGGACTCTCAGGACATTAGAACCGAGGTTCTGCTGGGACTCTCAGGACATTAGAACCGAGGTTCTGCTGGGACTCTCAGGACATTAGAACTGAGGTTCTGCTGGGTTCTGCTTTCAGGACATTAGAACCGAGGTTCTGCTGGGTTCTGCTCTCAGGACATTAGAACCGAGGTTCTGCTGCGACTCTCAGGACATTTGGACACGCTTCCCTGCGTCTGTGTTACGCTGCACTTTGATGAATGAGCCAGCGGGGGGAGGGTTCCACCAACCGTCCAACCATGGGAGAAAATGACTCTCTCCCTTTATTTCTCTCTCCTTTCTTCCCCGCCCCCGTCTCTCTCTCTCGCTCTCTCTCTTTCTCTCCCTCTCTCTCTCTCTCTCTCTCTCTCTCCCTCTCTTTCTCTCTCCTCCTCTCTCCTCTCTTTCTCTCTCTCTCTCTCTCTCTCTCTCTCTCTCTCTCTCTCTCTCTCTCCTTTCTCTCCCCCCGTCTATCTCGCTCTCGCTCTCTCTAACTCCCCCTTCCCTCTCTATCTCTCTATCCCCCTTCTCCCTCTCCCCCCTTCTCCCTCTCTCTCTCTCCATCTCTCTCTCTATCTATCTCCCCCTTCTCTCTCTCCCTTGCTCTCTCTATCTCCCCCCTTCCCTCTCTATCTCTCTCTCCCCCCTTCTCCCTCTCCCCCCTTCTCCCTCTCTCTCTCTCTCTCTCTCTCTCTCTCTCTCTCTCTCTCTCTCTCTCTCTCTCTCTCTCTCTCTCTCTCTCTCTCTCTCTCCCTCTCTCTCCCTCTCTCTCTCCCTCACTCTCTCTATCTCTTTGTCTCCCCCCCGTCTCCCTCTCCCCCTCTCTCTCTCCATCTCTCTCTATCTCCCCCTTCTCTCTCCCCCCTCTCTTTCTCTCTATCTCTCCCCCCTCTCTCTCTCTCTCTCACACTCTCCCTCTCTCTCCCCCTTCTCCCTCCTCTCTCTCTCTCCCTCTCCCCCTCTCTCTCTCTCCCCCCTTCTCCCCCTCTCTCTCTCCCCTCTCTCCCTCTCTCTGTTCATGGGTACAGGCGGGCAGCAGCGCTGGTTCCAACAGTGAAACCACAGTGAAACCCAGAGGGAGGGACAGACAGGAGGTACTGCTACACAACACAGCAGGTTCTCTCGGTGCCAGAGGAGCTCGGGGGAACCGAGCGTGAAATGTGATCGACACTCCGCCATCTAATTATCCCTTTACTATGTATTCATATTTACTTTGAGACTTACCATAACTCTCTCTGTTTAGAGCCAACAGGAACACGGGGAAAGAACGAAATCTGCAGAAAAGTGCTCGGTTGAATTACCCAGAACTAACATCCGTACCCCCTGACCGTAGATTTGACCTGTGTTGTTTTTGTTTTGCTTTTTTATCTGAACTTGACAGCTCTCTGAGCCTCTTGACGGTGGCCCCACTGCTTGGGGGGGGTGGGAAGGGTCGTATTATTGGCCCCCAGCTGGAGATGTTATTGTTAGACAAACCCCCCACCCACCCACCCACTGGCGCTAAGAGGGCTCTGGGACTTCTCCTGAATATCACCGATAGGCCTCCCTGGAGGGGGATCCCGGGCCAAAGAAATGCCATCCCCGGTAAAGCGCTCGCTCCAAGACAAAGTGAACGCATCAGTTAGCACTCACTGCCCCTAGAACTCACACCGCACATGTTGGACGGCTCTGCTCAAAATCTCGCCGCTGTAAATCTGAGGTGAAGGAGTTGAAGGATATCGCTTAAGGGGAAAACAGACAGACTCCTTTTCTCAGCTGGACTCAGCTGGACTATTGATTGATATAAAGGGGTGGGAGGAGAACCCCCCCCCCCCCAACCCCTCTCACTGCAATGCAAAGTCAGTGGGCGGTTTGAATCCCAAGACCGAGACCGAGAGCCTGTTTGAGTGTCTCTGACTGAGCGAGCCAGAGAAATCGTTACGTTACAAAGAAGAAGAAGAAGAAGTGTCTGATGAAGATCCACATTACTTCCCCCTCCTCCCTGATGCTCAGTGCTGTTACATAATGGTCCTTCACCGCTGGGCGCAGTGGGGAGATGTAACGTCAAGTAGCTGTAAACGAGCTGCTGCTTCTAGCGTTGAACACTGTGTTGATCTGTCTGTTTTCCTCTGTTGCTAGGCAGGCTTCGTGAGGACTGGCGCGCCTCGCTCGTGCCCGGAGATTATCTCAAACCCCCCCCCCATGTGCAAAAGAGGAGAGCCGTGATGAATATACTGTACTACACATACTGTAGTTCACCACACCCCTGCAATCTCAACCAGCCACAACACCCCAACTACAAGCAGAGACCGCCCGGTACAAGCCTACAGTACTACAATGCACTTCCGTCAAGAATAACCAGGCAGGTGATGTCTGCCTAAACAATAATATTCACCATCTAAGATAAGATAAGACATTCCTTTATTGATCCCCTTGGGGAAATGCAGGTAAAAGACATAAATATAAGCAATAAAACTATAGTAAAGATAATAAAAATAAGCAGTGTAAACAATATAGTTAATTCTGAATATATAAGAATATCAGCAGGTAAGCAGTGTAATCAAAGGTGCAGATGAGGGTCTGTATGCCCTATCAGTTATATTATACGTTACAATAAATACGGACAATAAACACTTCGAATCTCAGGTACCAATGTAGCTACACAAATACTCAAGGCCAAATATGGGTGACTCAACGTTAGAAGAGTTAAAGGCGACAAGTGTGGATGTTAAACCCTTTCACTGCCGCACCACAGAAGGTTAACCCTTCTGTAGTGTGGCGGTTATCGTCGGTAGTGTGATAGTAAAGGTTTAACCTTCTGTAGTGTGGCAGTGAAAGGGTTAACATTCTGTGTGTTGTCGCAGTGAAAGGGTTAACCGTTTGGTAGTGCGGCAGTGAAAGGGTTAAAGGTGACATGTGTGGATGTTTAACCTCCCAGAGACGATGTCCAGCTAGCAGGTATGTTCTGTAAGACAGTGCTTGCCACACAACCTGGTTTAGAATAGAATAGAATAGAATAGAATAGAATAGAATAGAATAGAATAGAATAGAATAGAATAGAATAGAAGTACTTTATTGATCCAGAGGGAAATTCAGCACCACAGATCGCTCACAATGAACATTCACGTAGTCGAAATAAGAATAGGAATAAGAATAAAAACTAAAATACACAGTCCGATATATACATTCTAAAATATGTATATACATTCTAAAATAGATACAGTCTGAAAATATACAGTAATACACTGTAAAATGTAAATGTCCTGAGGAAGGTATACCTATAGTGAAATGTAAATGTGCAGGAAGATATACAGGGATTTAGTCTGTGCTGCTCAGTGAGGCACAGTGAGACGTTTGGTTTGTCAATCACTCAACTGTCAGCTGAGAGGTGAGTTAAAAACCTGGCCCTGAAGTCCTCTGCACCTCTGCTATCATTTTCTCTTTTTCATCACCCTTTTCTTTTCTAAGCACCTGACTTTTGACGACTGGCCATTACTGGGGTGGGGGCTGAGTGTGACAGGGACGGACCAAACAATTTTCTGCATTATAGGGAAAGTAAAATAGTTTTCAACCATTATTTCAAGGAAAATTAGGAAGATAACAAGCTCTTATGTGACCCACACATACTGTAAAATGGCTTCACAAATAGGTATCTTTATCTTTTTTACTCCAGCAGATTATTTTAAAAGCAAGACAAAATTACCCCCCCTTGTAGGCAGGCCTGCGTGAGGATACAGGACTCAAGCTGCCAGCACATCTCATGTGAAATCCGACAAGGTATAAGGCACAGGTGGTGATTCTGCATAAATACGTGTCTTCAAAGTTACTGACATGCTTCAAGTCGGCTCATATTTGCTGACGGCAGCATCGGTCAGATGTTTTGCTTGAAAACTCGAATCCATATTCATGCAGGGAACAGGTGCCAAGGATTTGCAGTTGCCATGGCTACTACTGAGTCAAGTGGAATATTTGGAAGCATGGAACAATGGGCAAAAAAATATCACCATGTGTTGAGTTCATTCTATTACAATAAGCTCAGTTTTGACATGTCTAAAGATTTTTACAAGAATGTTGGTTTCGATGGTTGTTATGTCTAACTTGTACAGCATGTCTTTCCTCTATTTATTCTTTATTTACAGTAACCTTTATTTAACCAGGCAGGTCAATTAAGAATAAATTCGTCTTTACAATGGCGACCTGGCAAGAGGACAAAGGGGGACAAGATAAATGTAATGAAATAGAAAATAGACAGACAGAGGGAAATAATTTAAACAAATAAGAGTACAAGGTATGTAATACATGAAGCAAGAACAGACAAATTTCAGTTACGTAAAAGGCTTTTCAAAGTATTTTGCATCTCGTCCCAATTGCCAGGAGCAGCAAATTGGAAGAAGGCTTGATCGAAGGAAGTGTTTAACACAGGGAACATCTAGCGAGATATGGTGAGCAGTTCTGGTTTATAGAGATATGGTGCGCAGCTCTAGTGTTATAGAGATATGGTGAGCAGCTCTGGTGTTATAGAGATATGGTGAGCAGCTCTGGTGTGAATGTAGAGATATGGTGAGCAGCTCTGGTGTTATAGAGATATGGTGAGCAGCTCTAGTGTTATAGAGATATGGTGAGCAGCTCTGGTGTTATAGAGATATCGTGAGCAGCTCTGGTGTTATAGAGATATGGTAAGCAGTTCTAGTGTTATAGAGATATGGTGAGCAGTTCTGGTGTTATAGAGATATGGTGAGCAGCTCTGGTGTTATAGAGATATGGTGAGCAGTTCTGGTATTATAGAGATATGGTGAGCAGCTCTGGTGTTATAGAGATATGGTGAGCAGCTCTGGTGTTATAGAGATATGGTGAACAGTTCTGGTGTTATAGAGATATGGTGAGCAGCTCTGGTGTTATAGAGATATGGTGAGCAGCTCTGGTGTTATAATGATATGGTGAGCAGTTCTGGTGTTATAGAGATATGGTGAGCAGTTCTGGTGTTATAGAGATATGGTGAGCAGCTCTGGTGTTATAGAGATATGGTGAGCAGCTCTGGTGTTATAATGATATGGTGAGCAGTTTTGGTGTTATAGAGATATGGTGAGCAGCTCTGGTGTTATAGATATATGGTGAGCACTGCAGTTCTGGTGTTATAGGGAGTAGATGACAATTTGAACAAGTGTATCAAATAAGGAGGGGTCAGAACAAGGGGGGCTTTGTGTACAGTAAGTGAGTGTAAGCCAATGAATTTCTCATTGAGAGTGTGTAACGATGTGTACACTAGCAAAGTACCAGTCGGACACCAGGCAGTGATCACCACAGTTGCAAGTTGATTACAATATTCCTACTCTTTGAATCCTCTTCAAAAGCTTCCTACAACATGTCGGTTGTAACAGCGACACAGATCTCTTCCAAATCTTGTTTAGGCATGTTAGACATCTACATTTAGACAGAGAGAGCAATTTTTTAACCATATAATAAGAATGCTTTGGTATAGTGTAGCGTCAGTCACCCTAAAAGCTCTGTTGTCCAAACTTCATTGCTGTTAGTATTAAATTTGATGGAAAAAGGTACCAATTGCAAATGGGGTCCATGAAATTCTCGATTTTTGTTTGTTTTTCTTTTCCTTATGAAGGTATTTTAGTGCCAAGTATGGAGATATGTCAGTCTCATTCACATGCCAATACAGCTGTCCCTGTATCACTTCAGAGCAGATGCGCTGCCCTATGGAACATGTATACGTGGACAAGGCTTCTAAACCCAAAACTCGATTACACATTGCTACGATACAGTTAAATGCACAATGAGGATATTTTTGTGATTCCAAAATCAACATATCGACCCTTTTTTACCCCCCGATTCCCCTTTGATGGACAATCGAAATATATACACATAGATCTAGAGATTGTAACGTCCTTTGCTTCATATAGGAGAGGCCTATTCGAGTACGGATGACAGGTTTCATTGCAGGCCTCTTGTTTGGGTAATTCACCCCTACGAAGGAAAAAGACTGCAAATTCCACTTTCTCTCGGGACACACACATACATTAAGTGATTTAATTAAGGTATATTTTTACTACTTAGAAGGAATTTCATGGACTACATTTAGAAAAAAACTAAAAGGTTTTTTTCTCCAGATGATCTGGTTTATTATGGGCCCCAAACCCTTGACCTAAAGCCCAGAGTCAGAAAGTAGTCCTGTCTTTCTTCTCACTATGGAAAGTGTCCTCCAACAAATTAGCTATCCAAACACCGTCCCCCCGTCCCCCCCCCCAAAAAAACGGACAAATTGAATAATTCAGCCCAATTACCTGCACAAACACACACTTTCATGCATGTTGATAGGATTAACGAGCTGTACTTAACCGTCTGTTGACATTTTCGGAGGACATTTAGATTTTCATCTTTAAAACCAACATCCGAACTTTTTTCCGAGAGGGCCCCCGCGCTGTAATGGCCGCATTGATGAAGTCCCTAACAAACGGCGAGCGCCCGGACCCCCTGATCCTCAACGAGCTCGGACACTTCCACTTGAGCTCCGTCCAAAGACAACTGTTGGGGGGCTTTGAAGTGTGAGAGAGAGAGAGAGAGAGAGAGAGAGAGAGAGAGAGAGAGAGAGAGAGAGAGAGAGAGAGAGAGAGAGAGAGAGAGAGAGAGAGAGAGAGAGAGAGAGAGAGAGAGAGAGAGAGAGAGAGACCGGCGGACTCTCTCTGCACAACACAACCGTGCTCTGTGGAGCGAGCCAAGCCCACCAAAGAAGCAGCTTCCGCTCCACATAGCTGTCAAAGTGGTCGGACTTCCAAGACACAAATAGTTTGAGGCAGCGGCCCTCTCCAGGACTCGGCTTTGTTGTCTGTCCCCCTCTGGAGGAAAAATTGATCCAGCTGTTTATCCCTAATTAGGGGAACCGAGATCTTAGGGTTTCCACCCTGTCGCCGGGCTTTAACGAGCTCCCGGCTAGAGAAACACACAGACGCGTCGATTCATGAAGACGGAACAGTTGGACATTCTCAACGAGGGGTTTGGATAATGTACGGACTAGAGTTTGAACGCGGGGGTGCGGCACGCATGTCCCACGAGCCGAGATCACCTGTCCCGAGGCTGATAGTGACATGGTCCAGAGCATGCCGGTCACGCCCAGAGGAGTTAGAGTATGCAAAACTGGGGGGGGGGGGGGGGGGGATGTGTGCTGCAGGTGTGGTGTCCGCTTACACGATATGGATTCCTTGGCTAAACCCCCTCAGTCCCTAAATGGAATATGTGACGTCCAGTCTGCGTGAATATTAAAGGCAACCAACTTGTGTTCAGCTTTTCGTTCAGCGTTTCTCTGATTGGCCGCACGGCCAATCAATCAATCCACTAGCACACGCCCTCGCGCAAAGAGAGACGCGGCAAAAGCGCTGGTCTACAGCGGTGTTCTGTTGTGTGACTGTACTAAACACTTCCACCACATGACCGACATTTGACATACAGTACACCTCCTATCTATGTTGGGATTATGTTTGGTCATGACAAAACAATAAAAATCGCTACTGTTAGTAAGGTGCCACCACCCACTTCAATGACAGAACTCTCATATTTGCGAATGCATAAACTATATCTTAAATTATGGCGATGTGTCTAATATGGCTGTCGCGAAGTCATTGCTCTGTCATTGAAGGGCTTCGTTCTACAACGGAGCACGGTCGCTGCTGCTGGAGCTGGACCGAGTAGAGCCGGCGGCGGTGCACGGAAGCGGGGATTAACCACCGCATCGCCCCGCTGGCTCTTCAACAAGCAGCCTCCACAGCTCCAGTTAACCTAATTTATACCGTAATGAATCATTAAAAAATATACCGTTAACTGGAATATGTTGTTTCTTTACACATATGTTGGATTATGTAATTGGGTTTTCATGACAAAACAATAAAAATCGCTACTTTACAACGGAGCACGGTCGCTGCTGCTGGAGCTGGACCGAGTAGAGCCGGCGGCGGTGCACGGAAGCGGGGACTAACCACCGCATCGCCCCGCTGGCTCTTCAACAAGCAGCCTCCACAGCTCCAGTTAACCTAATTTATACCGTAATGAATCATTAAAAAATATACCGTTAACTGGAATATGTTGTTTCTTTACACATATGTTGGATTATGTAATTGGGTTTTCATGACAAAACAATAAAAATCGCTACTTTACAACGGAGCACGGTCGCTGCTGCTGGAGCTGGACCGAGTAGAGCCGGCGGCGGTGCACGGAAGCGGGGACTAACCACCGCATCGCCCCGCTGACGTTAAAAACGCGAAATAACGTTACTGATGTACAGTGACACCCAGAGTTTCTAGTTACAGTAGTGACGCGTGAATCGAGATAGTCCTAACACTAGTCTGTAACAGTGTTTATTATTAAGAGTCAGATAGTCCTAACAGTGTTTATAGTCCTAACACAGTGTTTATTGGTAAGAGTCAGATAGTCAGTGTTTATTATTTCATAACTGTGTGGGCTTTGTTTATACATGTACAGTGACGAGTGAATCTAACTTTGGTTGTTAAAAACGCGAAACATAATAATCAGTCAGCAGCGCTCCACTGCTACCGCAGCCCAACACAAGTGCGTTGGAACAGCAGCCCAAGCTGCCGCGCTGCCGCGCTTGGTCTTTGGATTTCATTTGGGACGGCTGCGCTTGCTTGCGCGTGGGGGCGGGGGGGCGCGGCCAATCAGAGAAAAGCCGAACACAAGTTGGTTGCCTTTAATATTCACGCGTCCAGTCTATAGTGAACAATATTATCGAATGTGAGATGGGGGTATTTTATTATGTTTCTTTGTGTTTCGTTTCGATCCCTGGACATGTAATGAGTCCTCGACGTCTGGCCCCCGATGTTCAGTGTTTTTAATTGACTCAAATGGGACGAAAACTCCCGACCGACTCCTTCGCCTTGTGTTTCTTCTCTCTTCGGTTCTGTTCACCGCTGTACTCGCTCATCACCGGTTTCCGATAATAAGTGACGGCTCCCCCTGTGGAGAGCCGCGGCGCTCTACCCGGACGGACGCGGGGAATCCGGTGAGGAGCCTGAGCTCAGCCAGGAGCCACAAGTATAGAAATGTAAAGAAACACAGAGAAATCCGACACGTGACATCACTCCCGATCCAAAAAGTCCATTCCTAATACAACCCGACCCTCAGGTGTGCGATCTCTCTTAAGATCCTTCTGTCACGCGGGGGGGGGCAGGAGATGCCTTCCCCTTTCTCTCTCTGTCTTTCATTGCTCTCACATGGAAGATCAAAGCTCCGGTTACAAGATGGATCCTGGAACACTAGTGCTCCGCGGGCCTCCAGATGAAGGCCATGTTTTTCCAAGTGTCCAGGGATGTGCAAAAACCATTGGTCCTGAGAAGAGAAAACACATGTAGGAGCTTGGCAGAGCGAGGCAGAGTGAGGCAGAGCCTGGATTTCCTTCATTTCCCTGGTAATGATTCTGGTCTGTGAACCACTATGAAGACAAAAGGCAGACATACTGAATGGAATGTGTGTGTGTGTGTGTGTGTGTGTGTGTGTGTGTGTGTGTGTGTGTGTGTGTGTGTGTGTGTGTGTGTGTGTGTGTGTGTGTGTGTGTGTGTGTGTGTGTGTGTGTGTGTGTGTGTGTGTGTGTGTGTGTGTGTGCGTGCGTGCGTGCGTGCGTGCGTGCGTGCGTGCGTGCGTGCGTGCGTGCGTGCGTGCGTGCGTGCGTGCGTGCGTGCGTGCGTGCGTGCGTGCGTGCGTGCGTGCGTGCGTGCGTGCGTGCGTGCGTGTGTGTGTCAGAATGTGCATTTTATTGTGTGTTCCCATTTGTGCTTTAGTGAATTGTTCCCCAGTTTCTTTGTCCATCTATGTTTTTTTTTTTTTTTTTTTTTTTTTCTGGAGCCACACCAGTGACTAAATGACATGCGGGAAAAGTGTCCCTTTCACAGGACTTGAATTGATAAAACAGCCAGATTCCCGTTAGAATCTCAATTGATATCAATCAATTGTTTGATAGTGTTACCGTGGAGATCTGTGTCGGTTTGGTACATGTGACGTGGAGTTGACGTGTGACCAGGCATCACCGGATGAATATCTTAAGTGGCGGTTGCCGGTACACTTCCCAGGGCCGGTCTGTTGGGCCCTAGGAGATACCCCCCCCCCCCCTCGTAAAAATTATAATCGCCACGTTGCTCAACGTCCGAGAAAAACACTGTAACTGGTGAAATTGATTCACCAAACTACATTCTACCATCTTTGCAGACACCTTTGTCCAGTGTTTCTCTCGGACGTTGAGCAAAGGGGGGGGGGGAGTATCATACTATCGAGGTATCATTATTGTATATTTTTTTACAATGAGTACCCCCCCCCCCCCCCCCCCTTTCGGGGCCCTAGGCCCCTGTGTGGCCTGTAGGACGGGCCGGCCCTGACACTTTCCACACGTAAAACACTGCTCACTTGTAACAACGTTCTAAGGCAGCCATCTTAGTTCAAAGGAGATCGCTGTGATGCGCGGTATGATGGCGCTGGGGATGCAGGCGGCTCTAGCACTGGGAGACAACTTCTGACGGTGGTGGTGAAGGGTCGGCCATTTTGGAACGGTTTTATGATATCACTGAATTGTCCTGGTTTTTATCATTCTAGTGATACCTGTACACCAAGGAAACTATAAAAGAAGGAAGGGTCATCACGTCAGAATACCAGCGTTCTATGCTCTGTTTGGTGCCAGACTTTGGTGCCAGTTCTCGAAGCCTATGGGAGATGTAAATAATAAAAGAACATTTTAATGTACAAGCTATATGAGGAAATCAACCAATATATCAAACGTTAGCTAGTTAACAATGCAACAAATTGCTGATGATTCTGACATCCAAGGTAATAACTTGCTCAAATGATACTATTCAACTAAATGTTCGGCCGAACTTTCCACACTTGGCACCAATGTGTTCATGCGCTACACGGTGACGTGATGAGCCTTCCTTCTTTTATAGTTTCCTTGCTGTACACACAAGAAGGGCCGTTTCTCCATTCAAGTTCTGTGGTCCTGTCATCATAGGTCATAGAGCTTCCAATTGACCTATCTCAAACCCTGCCCTCTTTTCTTGATCCATCCAATCACAACTGATCACTCTCAATTCCAAATTGTGTGGCGTTTTGGATCTAAAGTGCAACCATTTCACTATGAAGCGCTTTTTGCATGATCTGTTTAAAAAAGTTTGACAGCCATATTATGTCAATTTTGCAACTCTAAAGCACTGGTCCATGTTCAGTTTAAACTGTTCTGGAGAACGGTGGTATGGTAACTTGCTGTGTGTTACAACGATGTGGCGGTGAGTATAATAAATACGAGTTTTCATTTTAAAGTGAACTGCTAAGCTAAAATATCCGGTTGTAGCAGCATGGTCCTTTGTCAAAAGACTGTACATTGTAAGATAAGATATTCCTTTATTAATCCCCTTACATTACATTACTTGAGGAAATGTGGGTGTCATAGCCATAGATATATATAGAACACTAGATAGCTTGCCCGCGCTGCCGGCCAATGGAGAGCGACGTCACTGAACCGCCGCCAGCTTGCTCCAGTTAGCCTTGAGTGAGAGTGAGTGAGCTGCACAGACAAAAATACTCATAACTCGCTGAAATATTGACGGATTTACAAACGGTTTGGTTTATTACAAGCATTATTAACGTGGCTATGATTCAAGCAGTTTGTAAAAAAAACATATTTAAAAAAAAAAAATTATAAGTATGCAGTATCATAACTATATCTTTGATGTTTATAGCAAACCAACCCGTTTGTAAATCCGTCAATATTTCAGCGAGTTATGAGTATTTTTGTCTGTGCAGCTCACTCACTCTCACTCAAGGCTAACTGGAGCAAGATGGCGGCGGTTCAGTGACGCTGGTGACTCCGCCTTAAGCTATCTAGTGTTCTATAGATATCTATGGTCATAGCAGCGTGGGGGAGGGGGGAGGGGGACGGGAGGTACAGCTAATGGGCAGGGTAATAAAATAAACATAAATATAGGCAATCAAATTTACTCTGAGTCTGAATATAAAAATATGAGAAAGATAAACAGTAAAATGGTAAATGGTGCATTTATATATAGCAGCTTTTATCCAAAGCGCTTTACAATTTTGTTCCTCACATTCACCCATTCACTCACACATTCACACACCGACGGCAGAGGCGACCATGCAAGGTGCCAACCTGCTCATCGGGAGCAGTTAGGGGTTAAGTATCTTGCTCAAGGACACTTTGACACGCTGTCCGGGAGGAGCAGGAATCTAACCGGGAACCTTCCGATTACCAGATGGCCGCTCTACCTCCTGAGCCACTTCTGTCGCCCCCAGTGTACCCCAAACAGTGTAAACAAAGGTACAGATGAGGGTCTGTATGCCCTGGACATTGTAGATGAAAAGCACCTGACTAGGGCGGTCAGGTAGCGTAACGGAGATTGCGTTCGTCACCAACCCCGGAGCGGCTGGATTCGCCTGTTCGAATCCAGCTCACAGCTCCGGGGTTGTCACCAGCTTGGCTGGCCGTTCACACTAATACAATTGGCAGTATTAGAGGGTAGGAGAAGCTGGCGGGGTGGGTCCGGGTCGTTGTAAACAGCGACTCCTACAGTTCGGTCGGGGCGCCTGCTAAGCGTGGATAGGAACTGAGTGGGATAGTGTGATCCTTCCACACGCTACGCCCTCTCAGTGAGAATCCGCGCTGCCAGGTGAAAATAAGCGGTTGATTGGCTGGACGTGGTAGCCTCCACTCTCCCAGACCGACTGTGGGGGGTAAGTGCGCAGCGACCAGGAAGGGGATTGGGAATTGGCATAATGACTAACATTGGGATGGGAGAAAATCGGAGGAAAAAGGAGGGGGGAAAAGATTAAAAATAATAATAAAAAAAAAAAAAAAAAACCTGACTAGGCAAAGGTAACCAAAACGACAGATGACAGATTTCATCCAGGAAGGTAACCAAACGCACTGACAGATTTCATCCAGAACATCCCTGGGTGTCTTCCGTTGCCAGAATTGCTCACACATCCCAAAAACACCATCGCTTGCAAAAAGTAAAAGTGTGTCTGCACAATAATAGTATCACGTATATCTCTTCTCTTGTGCTGTAATCCCATTCTGACAAAGCCCTGTCCTGTGTGGGCTCTCAGTGCTTGTGGGCAAGGGCGTCGTTTTTTTTTTATGTATGTAAAGGAAAAGACAACATTCAGGTAGGCTATAGCTAAACTGTAACTTAAGGCAAAAGAACATAATTAACGTTAGCATTCATCCAGACACAACAAGGTAAGAAAGGGAGGTGTATTGGGCTAAACAAGCTAGCTAGTGTGACCTATCATATGTTACTCCTTCCGCGTTGTGTTAAATGTCAATTCCCAGAGGGAGTTCCGAACCCGGTGCGGGCGACAGCATAGGCCGCTATACCAAGAGGTGAATTCACTTCTTGGTAACGTGTCTATGTGTCTTTTAAGGGTTTTAAAGTGAGTTTAACTCGCCGTACAGCTTACTGCCACAGTCACTTCACAACACACGTCCATCGTGACTGTGGATATTACTCACGGACCTCCGTTACACTAGCTACATACACTACCTACTACACTGGCTGCATTACCTTGCGCAAGAAGAAGCCACTTACTGAACGCAAGTAAGAGGCACGTCTTACTCGTACGGTCCTGTAGGGGTGTCTGAAATGGTTGGTTAATATAGTTACAGGTAAGAAGGATATATAAATGTTTTGAACCCCTTAATTTTTTGTACCTCTTTTGGGGAGGGGGTTGTCTTTCATATTAGCTATATTTTTTTAGGGGGACAAATGTACTTCTTCTCAATATTGAGGGGGACATGTCCTCTGCAACCCCCCCCCCCCCCCCCCCCCCCTAAATCTACGCCTATGCCTGTGGGTGGGGGGTTGGACCAGCCAGGAGATTTACTGGCACTTACTTGAGGCCAAGCCTGGGTACCTGAGGCGCTGGCGGTGGCCAGAGGAGAAACACCTGCCCCGGTCCAGAGGCTCCAGAGCCAGCGCCGTCCCTGCGTCTTCTCAACGCGTGACAAGCAGAGTTTCAAAATCTCTCAGCATGGCGGTAGTTGACGGCGAGCCAGCTTAATATTCTGTGTTAATATTCTAATACTATATACACTAGCAGTACCAAAGACAGACATTACTATGGCAACCAAAGACCATGGTGTATCAACCCACCCGTGCTTTTGGACCGATCCCCTTTGTCAGACCGAGCTAGGAAACGGGCAGCCTTTTCGTAGTGTGTCTGTGTAATTATCTACAAACCCCTGTAGTCCATTATTCCATTAGCGAGGGAGAAAAAAAATAAACTTGACAGTGATTGTTTTAAAGTGACTGCTGCACATAATTTAAGCAGCATGTCTCTGAAAAATTATGTTTGGAGAAAATGTGTTACGCAGACGGAAAAATGCCTTGATTTATTAATGAGGTGTGTGGTGGTCAAAGCGGCGCGGCCCTCCGCTCTCACGCGCTCCTCTCACGGAGTGCCTGCCGCCCGTCGAAGAAAGGGCAGCGCCGACAGCCAAGAGCCAATCATGCTTTTCCATAGTAAACGTCGCGGAGAACAGAGCCTATATGACGCATGGGAAGCGGGTCCATCGGTCGGGAGAGCACTTGTGCCTGGGAGACGTACCAATGACAAGAGCAAGATGGTCTCTGTCGCTCCCTGCGCCGCCCTGATCTGGTTCCCGTCAACGTGTGCCTTTCAGCCGGCCACCATTTCCATATTTACCATTTAGGTTGAACTAATCCGGTGCCTTCTCTCTCCAGTCGGCATATGCTCTTGATAATAATCATTAAAAAAATAGTAACTGTGTGTGGATTTGATTGAGTTTTAGGCCGTCTTTCGAAAATATCGTTTGATGACTTATATTTGCTTTTCGAAGCCACACAAAAACACCATTGTCGTATATATAAAAGACGACGTGAAGATTGGACGCGGACTAATGTTAGCGGGAGACGAGAGTGCGCACGGTGTGGAACTTTTGGCACGTCATGAATGACTAGTCGCCAGTGTTTAGCCTTTGTGAGACAGTTTGGCAGTCGTGTCGTTTACTGCCTCCAGTGCAGCTTTCCTGTGGTCCTCGTGCCCAAGGGCAGACTGACCTGATCTGGGAGCCATGTTGGATCTGTCTGGTCCCTGTTACATCTTGGCCCTTCATGTCGGATCCCGGTCTGCTTTCAATTGTTCCCATTCACCCAAACACATTTGGTTCACATTTATCATTAAAAATAGCTTCTCTTGCTTCTCCGCAGTGTTTTCTCCATTGTTGTGTTATTCTGGCCGGCCTTTCGTGTGGCTTTTAACCATAACCCATCTTTTATGGTAATCTCTGGGCATCTCCTCTGTCTTCTGTTTCTCGTGTTGTATACGGTGCACACACAGTGAATACCATCTTGTTGCGTTGTATAAAAATGTTACTAGAGGCAGGGAGGGGGGGGGGCGAGTCATGGAATTTCAAAATTGTGTTTTTCCAGGCCTGGAAAAGCTATGGAAAGGATTTTGGAAATATCATGGAAATCCGTTCATAATCTTCTTTGCATCTGTTCAAATGATAAACGTTGAGGCTGCTGGTGGATCTAGTTCTCTTTGAAGGAATAATGAACCCAAATAACATATTTCCTGTTTAAGTGGATGGTCGTTGCCGGCCAAAATAAAGCCTAGAACATTCAAATCAGTGACTCGACAATAAAATGTATTAATTGAACATAGTGTAGATGTTATAACTAATATCGGTTGTGGAAATTAAAGGTTAAAATAATAGCTCTAGACTCAGACGGTTTAGAGTGTTTGGTCAGTAACATGGGTCTCCCAGTCCCTCCGCTCTGCAGTAAACAGAAAATACATTTTCTGGTATCCTGTTCCCACTTTGTCCAATCAGGAGAGAGAACTCCACACTGCAAAAACAGTCTGACAAAAATAAGAAATAAAAACTAGTTTTAAGCAAATAGTGCTTGAAACAAGTAAAATAATCGAACAGTGCAGTAAGCAAACTTGGCTTGGCAAGATTTCTTGAAATAAGTCAAAAGACATAGGGTTCTTTCTCCTGATTGGACAAAGTGGGAACGGGATACCAGAAGATGTATTTTCTGTTTACTGCAGAGCAGGAGGGACTGGGAGACCCATGTTACTGACCAGACACTCTATCAGTGATGGCTGTCAGAATGTAGAGCTATTTAACACTTATTTGAACAAAGAAATACCACTTACAGCACCATTAATCACACCATTTATCATGAAATGGTCTTGGGGGAAAGTGGTGGTCTGATTGATTGATTGATTGATTGAAAATTGTATTAACAGATTGCAGAATTGGTACAATACAGTAGGCCTACGGCTCAATACACACAATTGTTAAGGGGATGCAGACCAGAGAAAGACTTTCGTCATGTTTACATCAGGGTCCCCCATTTTCAATTCATCATGACATTTATGACATACAAGATATACAAATATACAGTACTGTTTATTTACAGACAGAGTTTCTAAAAGAGAATATATACATTTGAGGGGGAAGAAACTGTACATTGGAGGGGGTTGGGTGGGGGGGGGGGGGTTTGGACATTTACCGGGGCCAGTTTCGAATTGCAGCCTCCAATAGGAGCGGTTTTGAAGGTGGGTAGGAATTCACATTATTTTATGGCTGTGGGTAGGGCGTTCTACGTTGTTGTGGCATAATACAATAATTCTACAGAAAGAGCAGGAACTCTGGAGACACCTGTCCTGCCGTGGAGCTGGTGGTCGCTCCGAGGGTCTGAAGATGGCCACAGAGAATCCATTGTTTCCTCTCCCCTCTTAAAACAGCACAGACGTGTTTCAGCTGAGGCTCTACCCCCCCCCCCTCCGCGCACATTCGAAGATCGTCTCCAATTAGTTCTCATACTGAGTGACACTAAAGAAGCTTTCTTCCTTTGATTAGATTTCCCGATGTGGTCCGATTCGTCCAAACTGTGTCCTCTGTGCCAATAGTCTTCTGCGAGGCACTGAAGACACGGCTCGTATCCGAGGGCCAGATTTGTGGCGAGTTGCGCAGAGTTATTGAAAACACGTTGGAGCAAAGAAAACATAAATGGTAAACATATGGGCCTATAGCGCTGTTTGTTGAAGTGAAATGCTGTTTGCCTCCGACTTTCTGAATGTCTCTCGTCTCTTGTCATCGCTTGTTTGTTGTCCTCTCTCGCTTGGTGAGACAAGCCAGGGTTGATCCGAGGGGGAAGGAATAGTGCCTTTGTGTGGCGAACCTGAAACAGATGCATATGATATTTCATTCTCACAGAGACTAAACTTTCTGTTTGTTCATCCGCAAATAATTTAAAGCCGGCCAGAGGTCCTCTCGTCTTCGTGAGGGACTGGTGGAATTTATCGGGTGGTCCCGTAACGTATCGACCGACGACTAGAAACTCTTCGATTTTAGTCCAACATGTGAGCGGCACATTGTGACCATGGGCGACCTCTCGCTCGCACAGTAATCACCCTGAAAGAAACAAACAAGACAAAAGGAATCCATCTTCATGTTTGGGGGGCGACAGTGGCTCAGGAGGTAGAGCGGTCGTCTGGTAATCCGGAGGTTCCCGGTTCGATTCCCGCTCCTCCCAGGTAGCGTGTCAAAGTGCCCTTGAGCAAGACACTTAACCCCTAACTGCTCCCGATGAGCAGGTCGGCACCTTGCATGGTTGCTTCCGCCGTCTGTGTAAAATGGGTAAAATGTGAGGAACAAGTATCCAGGCTGCGTGTAGCTTTATGACAAGCAAGCAGTGCAAAAATGCGGAAGCATTCGTCACCGCACGCCACTACGGTAAAGCGCCTTTCTTTTCAGGCCCGCTTTGGGAGCTGTCGCGCGGAAATAGGCTGTCTATTGCCATTCTCTTTGACAAACTCTAACCTTAACCAGCTCCTTAACAGCGCCTAAACTTAACCGTTCTAACCTTAACCAACTCCGAAACAATGCCTAACCTTAACCTTAACCTTAACCATGCCTAACCTTAACCATAGAAAGAATATTGCCATTCTCTTTGACAAACTCTAACCTTAACCAGCTCCTTAACAGCGCCTAAACTTAACCGTTCTAACCTTAACCAACTCCGAAACAATGCCTAACCTTAACCTTAACCATAACCATGCCTAACCTTAACCGGCGAAAGAATACACGTTAAAAAAAAAATCACGTTAAAAAAAAAATATTTGATGGGATTCGAACTCGCCAGCAAACGAGCCCTAGGATCCACAGCCATGCATTCTTGCCAATTGAGCTATTTCTAGATAATGAATAAGGGGCGGTGACTTATATATATTGAGCTCCGCTCGTGTCGAACCAAGGCGGGATCTCATGCGCATGCGCGGGCACCTCGCGCGAGCACGCCGGCGCACGCACGCACCTGAGCGAGCACGCCGCCGGTGCACGCACGCGGGCGCTGGGCGGCGGAAAATGAAAGGCGCATTACTGCACGCCACTACGGTAGAATGCTTCCGCATTCTTGCACTGCTTGCTTGACATTAAGGAACAGGCATCCAGGCTGTGGCCTCCCCCGAATGCACAGGTCTACAATCCCTCCCGCTGACAACCTGAACAGCTCTGCTCCCGTTCTGCCCCTCGTGGATCAAAGAGCCATTTACAAGCAACTATAGACTTCTGTGTAAGTAAATAAATAAATGAATACAACTTTAAAAAAAAATAATAATAATTGTCGTCAGGTAAATGCATTTATATAGCGCTTTTATCCAAATAGCTTTACAACTTATGGCTCACATTCACCCATTTCACTCACACATTCACACGCCGACGGCGGAGGAGACCGTGCAAGGTGCCAACCTGCTCATCGGGAGCAGTCGGGGGGTTAAGTGTCTTTGCTCAAGGACACTTTCACGCGCTGCCCGGGAGGAGCCGGAATCTAACCGGGAACCCTCTGATTACGAGACAACATAGGTCATAGGTGTCCAGGACAATTCCAAAACACGTACAGGACAGGTACGTTTGAGCTCAGCATCCTCTACTCTCTGCTGAGTCCTCCCTCTCTGTCCCAGCTTCCTCCAGCTTCCTGCTGAGTCCTTCCTGTCTGTCCCGGCTTCCCCCAGCTTCCTGCTACATCCCAATCCCCAGGCTGGCGCCACAGAGGAGGGAGGAGGGAGGGATTTTTCTCCTCTCCCAGACAACTGGATCGTTGTAACAGATACAGAGAATAATGCAGTCTCTTGTGTGTCCTTACGGCAGCTCCGTTCTGGTCTCCTCGTAAGCTGACACTCGTGTTTCATCAAAATTAGATATTAGATAAGAAGCGCTGGCTCTCAGCCCAGCGAGGACAGTCATGTTGGGTGGCTCGGAGGTGACGGCCCTGGGAATTGATCGGCGACTTGGACCCACTTCAAAGTCGACTCCACCTTACATAAGCTAGCTCTCTCAGGTGTGGGAACTAGGCCACAGAGAGGTTGTGACCCAGGTGACTACCACCCCATGCTGTATTAAAGGCATTTCGAACAACAAAAGGGCACCCCCACGCCTAAGATATTTTAATGGAGATGGATGAAGTAAGGGGGGGGGGGTGCTCATTAGCCGTGTTGCGGGGACCTGAGGGAGTGTGAGGGAGCTACCTCACAATGAAGAGTAGTTAAACAAAATCTTAACTTCTCTCAACAATAGTTTGTCAAACTAAAACGACTTCACACAAAAAATTCAACTACATCCAAATTACACTGCTGCGGAAATTTATACATGGAGCAACAACAGAACTGACACAGAGTAAAGTGTGGGTGTGTTTGATTTAGGGACTAGGGGAGGCCAGTCCTCACTTAGTCAACCCCAAGGGTGTGTTTCAAGGAGGGAGCATGCTAAGTTTCTACCTAAACTACATGCCTCAAAGTACTTAACTACCTAAACTACATGACTCAAAGTAGTTAACTACCTAAACTACATGACTCAAGGTAGTTAACTACCTAAACTACATGACCCAAAGTAATTAACTACCTAAACTACATGACCCAAAGTAGTTAACTACCTAAACTACATGACACAACGTAATTAACTACCTAAACTACATGACCCAAAGTAATTAACTACCTAAACTAGATGACCCAAAGTAGTTAACTACCTAAACTACATGACCCAAAGTAGTTAACTACCTAAACTACATGACCAAAAGTAATTAACTACATAAACTACATGACCCGAAGTAGTTAACTACCTAAACTACATGACCCAAAGTAGTTAACTACCTAAACTACATGACCCAAAGTAATTAACTACCTAAACTACATGCCCCAAAGTAGTTAACTACCTAAACTACATGTCATGACCCAAAGTAGTTAACGTAAGGTTATGTATATAACCAAGTTCTTTTTTTTTTTCTTTTTTTTTATCTTTTCCCCCCTCCATTTTCCTCCGATTTTCTCCCATCCCAATGTTAGTCGTATGCCAATTCCCAGTCCCTTCCTGGTCGCTGCGCACTTACCCCCCACAGTCAGATCATCTGGGAGAGTGGAGGCTACCACGTGCTTCCTCCGACACACGTCCAGCCAATCACCGCTTCTTTTCACCTGGCAGCGCGGATTCTCATCGAGAGGGCGTAGCGTGTGGGAGGATCACACTATCCCCCTCAAGTCCTATCCGCGCTTAGCAGGCGCCCCGACCGAACTGTAGGAGTCGCTGTTTACAACGACCCGGACCCACCCCACCAGCTTCTCCCACCCTCTAATACAGCCAATTGTATTAGTGCAGACGGCCAGCCAAGCTGGTGACAACCCCGGAGCTGTGAGCTGGAGCTCACAGCTCCGGGGTTGGTGACGAACGCAATCTCCGCTCGGCCACCTAACCGCTTATATAACCAAGTTCTATGAATACTGGTGACGCTCAGCGTCATCTGCACGCACTTCACTTCGTGCACGAGCACTGAATAAAAAATTCCACAATGTACCTTTACATCCCAACATTCGTCTGGCCACACCCCTATCCGCTTACCTTCATAAGCAGGTGTGTGGTCACCTACTCGCCTCCTTCCCAAACTTTCACCACAAGGCGGGATCAAGGGCCGCAGTGGCGTCCTGACGCTGAGCATCACCAGTATTCATAGAACTTGGTTATATACATAACCTTACGTTCTATTTCACACTGGCTGCCACTCAGCGTCATCTGCACTACAGGAGCTGAGCGGGAGCCTGAAGCTCGACAAATGTACCCCACTGAGGGCCCCCACAACCATCAGACCGGGGAGGACCGAGCCCCCCGACCCTCCCTAATGGAGGATACCCTCCCTATTGGAGGACGGGAGGGAGACGGATCCGACCGTGCGAAGAGGAACTCAAGCAACTCAACGCACAGGGTGAGCAGATCGTGGCTTGACCCCACGACTACGCACACGCACAACCCGCATGCCACCAGGGAACGAACGGAAGGAACAACCCTCGTTACTGCCCCCAAAATCATGGGGTCAAGAGCAAACTCAACCCTGTGGCAAGGCCGTAACAGCGGAGCGCGAAGGAAGACCCAGACCCACTGAAGGGACTGTATCCCCTGGAAAAAGGGGGGCCCGGAGAGGTCAATGACGCCAGGCATCAAGACCCCACCAGGCGGTCACTTAGTGACACCGCCCCCCACATCGCCAGCGTATTCGGATAGGGCCCCTCCAAGAGCGGGCCCTTTCCCCCCAATAGTACACCGCCTGGCACACTGACCCTGCAACACAGGCAGTCAGCATGGCCGTAAAGCACTCAAAAAGGTTAACCAACGGAAGCAGGCAGCGCACCGGGGAAACCAGGCAGCAGGCTGTAGACCTGAGCCTGGAGCACTGCGGACGAGACAGGCGCCAAAGGGGTCAACTGAAAACAGCCCCCCCGGCGGAAGGGGCGTATGCTGGCGTTGTTGAGCACCATGACAAAGCCTCCATCAAAAAAAAAAACACCCAGAGGGGTCGAGGCAGAGAAGGCTGACACGATTGGCAGACGTCATGAACGTGCAGGGGAGAGGCAGTTAAATCATTTTGTGTCCTGTACTGTGCAGGACAGTGATGCAACAGTAGCAGGACAGTGGATCACGGTGATGTAGCAGGACAGTGGATCACAGTGATGTAGCAGGACAGTGGATCACAGTGATGTAGCAGGACAGTGATGTAGCAGGACAGTGATGTAGCAGTAGCAGTGATGTAGCAGGACAGTACATCACAGTGATGTAGCAGGACAGTGATGTAGCAGGACAGTGATGTAGCAGGACAGTACATCACAGTGATGTAGCAGGTTATGTAGCAGGACAGTACATCACAGTGATGTAGCAGGACAGTGATGTAGCAGGACAGTACATCACAGTGATGTAGCAGGACAGTGATGTAGCAGGACAGTGATGTAGCAGGACAGTGATGTAGCAGGACAGTTAAAGGTGTATTCCACCCAAATGGTTAGCAGGACAGTGCATCACAGTGATGCAACAGTAGCAGGACAGTGGACAGTGGTAAAATGGCTGCAGGACAGTTAAAGGTGTATTCCACCCAAATAGTGTTAAAGGTTATAACCCAAATGTGTCTTCCCTGAATGATTTTAAAGGTGTATTCCACCCAAATTGTTTTAAAGGTTATAATACAGTAGCAGAACAGTGGATCACAGTGATGCAACAGTAGCAGGACAGTTAAAGGTGTATTCCACCCAAATGGTTAGCAGGACAGCCCCATCACAATGTGCAGGAGGTGTGTACAGTAGCAGTACAGTAGGTGTACAGTAGGTGTACATTAGCAGTAGCAGTACAGTAGGTGTACAGTAGCAGTACATTAGCCGTACAGTAGGTGTACAGTAGCAGTACAGTATGTGTACAGTAGCAGTACATTAGCAGTACAGTAGGTGTACAGTAGCAGTACAGTAGCAGTACAGTAGGTGTACATTAGCAGTACAGTGGCAGTACAGTAGGTGTGCAGTAGCAGTACAGTAGGTATACAGTAGCATTACATTAGCAGTACAGTAGGTGTACAGTAGCAGTACAGTAGCAGTACAGTATGTGTACAGTCGCAGGGCAGTTAAAGGTGTATTCCACCCAAATGGTTAGCAGGACAGTACATCACAGTGATTCAACAGTAGCAGGACAGTTAAAGGTGTATTCCACCCAAATGGTTAGCAGGACAGTGGATCACAGTGATGCAACAGTAGCAGGACAGTGGATCACAGTGATGCAACAGTAGCAGGACAGTGGATCACAGTGATGCAACAGTAGCAGGACAGTGGATCACAGTGATTCAACAGTAGCAGGACAGTTAAAGGTGTATTCCACCCAAATGGTTAGCAGGACAGTGGATCACAGTGATGCAACAGTAGCAGGACAGTGGATCACAGTGATGCAACAGTAGCAGGACAGTGGATCACAGTGATGCAACAGTAGCAGGACAGTGGATCACAGTGATTCAACAGTAGCAGGACAGTTAAAGGTGTATTCCATACTCTCAGGACCCATACGAGGCTCCTCCCTTTAAGACACTCTCAGGACCCACGCTCCCATTGGCTGATTTGGGTCACGTGACCGTCACAGGGTCACGTGATCGTCCCACCCAATGGCTGAATTGGAGTATTGCACTGCGGGATTGATTGATTGAATTGAAAACTTTATTAACAGATTGCAGAATGGGTACAGTACAGCTCAATACACACAATTGTTAAGGGGATGCAGACCAGAGAAAGACCTCAATGCAGTACTGTTACATTTGTGACCAGGCACGTGCACACATAGAGGTCATGGGGTGCTTGAGCACCTGCCTTTTTCAGCCTCATCCAAAAAGTGCCCTTTTTGAAAAAAAATAAAAAAATTTCTTTTTTTACCGTTACGCATATAGACTGCCCTTCCAACTGAAAAATGTCAGGATAGAATAAAAATATTAGGTAAAGAGAGAGAGATGCCCCATATTCCATTGCAGTTTGCACGGCCTCCTCAGCGTGCCTCTCCGTGGACCTATATATTTTATGCATAGCGTGGGTGGTGATGATGATGATGATAGAAACCGCTGTGGCGCATACAGTTGAATGCTGGTATTACACTCATTTGATCACCAAAACCCCCCAAAAAGCATAAAAAGGGGCCCCTCTAAAGTCCTGTGCACGTCCCTGTTTGTGACATACAGTAAATATATACAAGGGTGAGGCTTGGTCTCTCTGTGTTCTCTCTCTCTCTTTCTTTCTCTCTCTCTCTCTCTCTCTCTCCTCTCTCTCTCTCTCTCTCTCTCTCTCTCTCTCTCTCTCTCTCTGTCTCTCTCTCTCTCTCACTCTGTCTCTCTCTTCTCTCTCTCTCTCTCTCTCTCTCTCTCTCTCTCTCTCTCTCTCTCTCTCTCTCTCTCTCTCTCTCTCTCTCTCTCTCTCTCTCTCTCTCTCTCTCTCTCTCTCTCACTCTGTCTCTCTCTCTCTCTCTCTCTCTTTCTCTCTCTCTCTCCCACGGCTCCCACGAGCCGAATATTACCCCGATCCTTGCGAGATTAAATCCACGGGTACCTTCGGTGTGCCGAAGCTTTTCCTAAATCACTTCCATCATCGAAAACGAGGGGAAAAGGTCGGATTGCGACCCTGAAAATGTCGCGTGATTTTAAAAACGCTGTATTAAGTGAGCCTATTATAGGCTCCATGCAAGCTTTTTACCGTGGGTACATCTGGGCGTCCCGCAACTTTTACCCATTCACATGTAGCCCCGAAAACGCTTAGAAAAGGAAAGTTGAAAGTGTGGAATAAACTCGCCGAAACGGTAAAGTGTCCCACGGGCGCCTCGTGATTCCGATCCGCGTGAAAATATTCACGGCCATAGAGGAGACCGTGGGACACCTTTTTGCAACCGAATATGTGTCTCGAATTTGCTCCCACGCCGCGCGCAAAATCGCGCGCCCAGCCTAGTGAATGAGAAAAGCCTGCCCCTAGTGGAGCAGGACAGTCCCTACACAATTACAACAGTACAGGACACAAAATGATTTAACTCCTACTGGTGCAGGGGCACACTCAACCGGGGAACCCGGGAGTTGACTCTGCTCCAACACACCAGGGAATCAACCACCCTCTCGGTACACAGACGGTGGTTGTTCCTATAACCCCTCAAGAAAAAGGGTTATCCCAGGCCTACGGTTTCAACAAAACATTACTTCGGACCGGGCCCGGCGGCTCGGGAAGCACACAGGGTTACCAGAGGAGGTCCAGAAGACCACCCCAACAGCCCCCTCTTCGCCATGCGTGAGAGAGGAGCGAAAGAAAGGAGAACCAGCCCCTTATAATAGTGCCAGGTACAACATGTACCCAACAAAGGGTCTCCATAACGCCTAACCCTGTGACACCCGGGCCGACCCGGCATTTTTCCCCCCAAAAAAAGCACAAGTCCCTCAGGGTACCAGAACAGCAGATCTGCATCCCCGGCGGACAACGGGTTAACTGACCTGGACCAGCGCGACCAGAACCAGTCCCGTGCCCTAACCACGCCGACATGCCCACTCCAGGAGAGGGGGCAGGTATGCGTGTTGATCTAAATAAAACATGAAAAGAGGGCGCCACCCAGACGGTCCTGTTTATACCGCGTTCAGTGGCCGACATCTATTCCGTTAACATCCCCCAGATATGAACGAGAATCCATCGAGACCCAGTAACAGGCTCTCGGAAGAGGAAAAAATCCCCCATCCCAGTTGCCTTATAAAAACACTGTTTTAATAACAAGCAACCAAGGCGTACTAGCCTCCCGCATGATTCTTAACAGAAACCCCCCGAGCCAGCACTATGTATGTGTCGGGACCCAAAACATATCAATGGACAGTCTTACCAGACCCCACATTGATCCTTCAAGGCGCCTGGGAGAACGACAAGAAGGTTGTCGTGCTTCATATTCTCCACTCTTTTTTATTAAAAAAGAAAGAAACACCGACTGACATGAATCCCACGTGACGCAGCCGAGGGTAATTTTTTTTTACATTTTTACATCCCGTCATCCTCACCACAGAGGAGAGACGGAACTCCTCAGAGAGACTTCCCACGTGAGCCATAGATTGAAAAGTCACGGTAACATTGAGTCATGTGACCAACCGACTCAAGTTACACGTATATCGAGCGTAGTAGAACAGTAAGTTCTTACGCTCTGCCCCGACAACTTGACAACAACAGACCCTACATACGGGTCTAAACTCACGGAAGCCATCGTCCAATAGCAACGTGCCTAGTGACGTTTGCTATGACGGGGGGAACCCCAAGACTCAACCGCCTGTGATAGGTGAGGAGTCTGGGAAACCCTCCCCCCCCCGTGCCAAGCCGCCTAACAGCTTGGCCCTGACCGAATGAAAAGAGAGTCCAATAACCCCCTGACCAATCAGAAGAGGGAATGAGAGGTTTATCCGGTACCCCCTCACAAGCCCAACCCTTGCATACGACAACAACAATAGCCATATGATACCTTCAGTAGCAATGCTAATGAATAGCGCAAGCTAATTCAATGCACGCTAACCACAGACACATCTGTGAACAGGGTTTATAGCAAGACCAAGTTGTGTGTGTGTGAACCCGACACCCGTATCTATGTTGTAAGACACCGAAAAATCTGATAGAGAGAGAGAGCGGCTGAGCCGCGGTACGTTTTCATACGAGCATTACTGCAAACCAACACAATAGTGTTGCAGCTCAATATCACTGTTTAAGCAACAGAGCACACAACTAACCTCTACCTTTATGTGGAGATTCAGGTCGAGGCAGAAAAAAACCTTTTTCAACCGAGTGTGGGCTGCAGGCCTTGCTTAAGCTCTAACATGAAAATAACGTCTAGCCCTCCTATCAAACCCATACTCGCGAAAGATTCACACGTTGCATCCCCATCATATGTTTGGTGAATAAACACAGTTTGTTAACAAAAAATACAGTCCCTCCTTAGGAGGGACTCTTTATTTTTCAACAAAATCATAGTGGGGCCAGGAAGGGAACAGGGGGGGGACCACAGAGGGAAAAAGTCAACTGAACTTAGCGACGCCTGCCACGAGCCGCTCGGGGCCTTCCACCCCGTGGAGCCCCGGGGGGACGGTAAACAATCGGCGGCTGGTCTCGACGATCCCTACCGTCACCTCCGGGCATAGATGGGCCGGCTGCAGTGGCGAAGGCGCCCTCTCTCCTCCTGGCCTTCTTCGCCGAAGGTCCAGCAGTGGCGGTGGTAGCAGCGGCGGCCACGGCGGAGGAACCTCGATGACGCAGCGGCCGTCTGACTCCACCGGCAACATCGGGCGGGGGGAAATGAGGCTGGAGCACAGAGCGCTCCTCCTGCATCTCCCTGCAGGTTGAGGTCATCAGCTGCAGTGCCGACCCGAATAGTCCAGCCTCGGAGAGGGGTGCCGTTAGAAGTGGAGTCCTCTTCTTCTCCGGCACACGCGCCTGCTCCAGCCAAAGGTGGCGCTGGATCAGAGTGGCCAGGGCGCGCACTTTCCCAGCGGCTATAGCCTGCGGCTGAATCAGATGCAGGATGGCTCCTGCCGACTGGGCGAGCTGACCATGCTGTAAACAGTCAGCTCCGTCAGCTCCCGGACATGAATCTCACCAGCTGCGCGATGTTAGAAGTGGCAGCTAGAGATTGTGTTCCGGTGATAAATGACTGGTCGCTCCAAAATGCCAACCGCCTCACCGATTTCCCTTGGGGAACCGGCTTCCGTAACGGCTCCCACACCACCTCAGGACAAAGGAGCGCCGCCATCGGCCTATCAAGCCGTGGCACGCCCTCCTTCATGCCGTCTACCAAACCCGCCACCCGCGTGACTTGCACGTAGGCGGGAGTAAGGCCCATGATGTGGGAGACCACCTGGCCCTGACGGACGTAGGCCGCCATTGAGGGGAAAAATGGGTAGACAACGTCCACCCCTCTCACCGGGCGACGTTGCCATAGATGACCTATGAGATTGTCAGGGACAGGAACAGGCAGTGGCTGCGGCAGCTGCACACCGTTTGCGACTGCCGCCGCCGCCATGAGCTCGGGGAACAAAGCACGCAGTTCCCCCTGCATACTTTCCTCCTCCGAGCCCGCGTCCCTCACATGCAGCAGACTACTGGTCAAGGAGCCACATTCTGATGTGGCTGATAGCAGGGCATCCCGCCGCCGAGTCGGAGGTTCTAACCCAACATCTGCGGACGAGGAACCCCAAGGAGACATCTCACCCCCCTCCAGTGTTACCTGGACAGGCGGGAGACATGTCTCCACCGGGCCTTCAAACAAGAACACGTCCGCCTCTATCATGTAGTCCTCTGTTTCCATCGGGCATGTAGAGACAGACGCATCCTCATCCGGCTCCAGCAACTCACCAAAACCAGGCCGTTCGCGTCTGCAAGCCACCATCTTGCGACGGGAGCGAGCTGACGCAAAAAGTTTGCGTCTCAAATCCCCCTCAACCAAAGGCGCCGGCCGCCCAACAGCGGACGACTCCCCGGAAGCGGAGGAACCAGAGCCGGAACCAGGCCATCGCACAGGAGACGGCACTGGTGCACCAGCTCCTTGGAGAGGCAAACTACCCATCGGACGCCTACCGGGCGTGGCTGCCGACCACGAGAGAGGCCTCAGCCCCGCTCCAGGACGCACGACAGAGGCGGCGATGGAGAACCGCTGGTGAAGAGTGGCTTTGCGAGCGCGACCCTCCGAAGTAGACATTATGACTTAGCTTTTTTCTTTTGAATATATGAGAGAAGAAAAAAACAAGAAAAAATTTAAACACGTCTCAACTTTCTTCAGCTAACAACCTCGTCAAGTGTGGGATCTACCGAAGGCACTTCCTTGTGGTGAAAGTGAAGAAGGAGGCGAGTAGGTGACCACACACCTGCTTATGAAGGTAAGCGGATAGGGGTGTGGCCAGACGAATGTTGGGATGTAAAGGTACATTGTGGAATTTTTTATTCAGTGCTCGTGCACAAAGTGAAGTGCGTGCAGATGACGCTGAGCGGCAGCCAGTATGAAATAAAACTACCTAAACTACATGACCCAAAGTAATTAACTACCTAAACTACATGACCCAAAGGGACGACAGTGGCTCTGGAGCTAGAGCAGTCGTCTGGTAATCCAGAGGTACCAAATTCCATGCTTATGAATGACACTGTGACAACAAAACAGTTCTTGATCTCAAATGCCACTCCTAATATAATTTCTGATCTTTTCATGAGACAAGTCAAGTCAAGTCAAGTCAAGTCAAGTCAAGAGTTTTAATTGTCACGGCATACAGGTATACAATGAAATGCGGGTGGTCTTGCCCGCAACGATGTGCAATACAGTGGTACAACATATAATAGAATCAAAAATGAAAAAACAACATTGTGCAGTAAACAGGTAACAGGTAACATGGAGTGACATCTCGGTATCTGTACATAGTTATTTACAGAGCATATAGGACATGCTAGTTAGCTTTGGTAGTGCAATACACTGTTCCTATTATTCTAATTTAAAGTGTCCTTTCCTTTGGCCATAAGTGTGCGTGTGTGCGACATGAGTGTGTGCCTGCTCATGTTAAAGTGTTAAGTGGCTGCTCGTGTGTGAGCGTGCACAGCGTGCGTGTCGTGTGTGTGTTCATGTGTGCTTGTGTGTGGCTAGTTCAATGTTCTGAGCACTCAATGTTCATTGTTCATGGCTCTGATCTATCATCTAACCATCTGAGACTATCTATCATCAGTGTGTTTTGGACCGGGATGGAAGTGTCAGATCACTTAAATGTTGAATGTTACTCGGGGATTAGAGGCTGATCAAATGTAGATAATTCATAATAAAACACAAGATACTTGTGCCCTAATGATAAGGATCAATGAATAAACCCAATCCCATTGCCAAAAGAAAGTCTAACATGCTTATAAATACTTATACTATGGAACTACACACTATGAATGTATTACGTGGCCCATAACGGCCCCCAAACAGCATTGCCAACTTCAACAGACCCGTGCCCTGTTGAGCCAGCTCCATGTGCCAATGGGCCCTAATGGCCCCCACAACCTAACGTAAAGATAGATAGGCAGTGAGAGCCAGCACATCACCAGGTTTATCAAGTGGGCGCCTCCCTTCACTGGTGTTTCATCAGGTTAGGCCCACAACACCTCAGGAAGGCTCGACAGTTAGCTCCAGTGTCCCAGAATCACCCCCCTCCATGCTAGCTCTTATTGTCCATGACACCCACATGCAGAACGTCCTTGTGTTATCCTATCTTTATGTCAAAAACAGAACTATTCCTGATAACAATATCACACATGAAACAGAAACAACAGCAAAGGAATACTCTGAACCCTTTGTTTACTTTGGCCCCCAGCTGACATTATTTCTCCTCAACCGAATCCACTGACTTCCTTTCCATGCTTCTTCCGACATCTCATTTACAGCCTTTTCACAAACTCCGCCCACGAATCCCCAACTCTCCCAATAGTGATAAAGTCGCTATGAACCCTCTGCATCTCACTTCTACCGGACATACCCTAGCTTTCCATCCTCGCTATTCACTTTCTGCTGCCAAATATGCATATCTAAGCTCTTTTCCTTTCATAAGCCTCCTCCACGGAGTTCTCCCGGGGGCAGGGAGACTATACGTTGTTTTATAACACTGTCACAATGCATTAATGATATTGTGAAAGATGATTCGCTGTTATTATTCTGAGCACAAAAAAAACTGGTGACCTTTTTTTTTTTTTTTTCGTCCGTCCAATTGGCATGATATCTTTCCCCTCACAGGAGCAATATGACACCTTGTCATAATGATATACTCAGAAGGACCTATTAAGGTTTTCTGTTGCTCCTTGCTATTATATGACACCTTGGCCCCTGGGCGGCTTCCAACTGCACACAAAACCATTGATTCACGGGAGGGTTTTTCGAGAAACATTAAAAGCACAGGGTAAAAGTGTCTGGTCGGTCTGGACCGGGCTTTTAGCACATTCCACTCCCCCGAGCCGTAGACGTAGCCGTGGTCTGGTGCCCAGGGCCCATACATCTCCGTGTCCCCCGTCTGGTTGAGGAGTTGGGCAACTCTAAATCCAATCAATCACGCGGGTTTGTGCGTCTGCGGGGGGGGAAGCTGCCGAGTCAGCGGGTCGGTGACTCAGGTAGCGGCCTGCGAGAGCGGCTTGAGTTCTACCGCACTGCTGATCGCTTGGGTTCGCGTTTTCGCTCTTCCCCCGTTTCTTTACGCGAAGCGAAGAAAGGCATCCTTGTGTTTGAAACAGTGCTCTCTTTTTTTTTTGAAAGGTTAGGAAATGATTAAAGAGCCACAGTGGTAATGTGAGCTTCACTTGCCCTGAAGGGAGAGGACTTCTCCAAAAAAAACTTTTGGATCCCGCTCTGCTAAAATGCAAAGAGTTTATTTTCAATTCAGAAAATTTACCAGTCTGTGTCCCACCGCTAGAGGCACTCAGAATAAGTGGATGACAATCAGGGCCGTTGCTTGCTATATGCAGACTATGCAGTTGCATAGGGCCCTGAAACCACAGGGGGACACCCGCATTTGATTAGATTAGATACAAATGTATTGCCATCATACAGCACAAGTACAGTACAAGGAAAATAGGTTTGGCATCCAATCAGAGTGCAAATGTAACAGTAAAGTGTAACAGCAATATACAATGTACAGGTGATTAAACTAGGTACAAAATATACAAATTAGTACTACTGAGTGTAGTGCTAATCAGATGTATGTACACAGTTGTAGTATAATATGTACAGTGATACAGCTAACGATGCTAACATGCAAATCAACACACATTCAGAGGAACATGGAGGCTAATTCAAAAGAAATAAGAACGTTAGACAACAGCGAGGCTGGAGACGAAGCTACAATCTAACATGGAAGCTAACACGATGAATATGCAAGCTAGCATCCGGATCAGGCTAGAAGCAATACAGAATGCTAACGATGCTAACATGCAAACCAACACGCAGACTGGACTCGATGCAATACAGAATATTCAGAGGAGCATGGAGGCTAATTCAAAAGAAATAAAACAAACGACCCTCAAAAAAAGGACAAAGAGACGCTGGATACAACCGGACCAACCAGGACTCAGGCACCGAGGTCGGCCGGACCGTCCGGGATGCAAGCACGGAGGTCGCCCAGGCCGGCCAAGATGCGAGCATTGAGGCCACACACACCAACCGGGAGCCGAGCGCCGAGATCAACCAGACCAGCCAGGATTCAAATAACGAGATCTCACACACCAAACAGGACTCGAGCACTGAGGTCATACACACTGACCAAGATTCAATACCACATATACATATTATTTGATAGTGAATGGATGTTATGATTCGAGACACACTGCAGATAGCCAACGGGGGTTAAACAGGGTTAAAAAGAATTACCTGGGAAGTGCCAATTGTCTTTAGTTTTTTTTTTTCTTTTTCTTTTTTGAGTTATGTTAGAATAGCAGTTGCTTTGAATGTGCACATGGACAATTGTGAAGGACAAGAATTCAAAATGTTGGACATGAAGAGAGGCTTGGAGAATCTCCTTTGGGGGATATCTCCGTCTCTAGGGGGGGGGGCTTCTTCAACAGGAGAGCTGATTCCCTTCCAAACCGCCAACGGGGGAAAGAGTGCTAATCATATGGCTTATTATGTTATGGTTTATGTTAGCCAAATTAGCATTGACAAATTAAGATACAGAGACTTTTGAAATTGTTAAGTTACATACTGTACGAAAACACTCACAACAGCAATATAATGTTAGAGGAAATGTCGCCCAATTGAACACCAACATAAATCAATTTGATGAACTTACTTTCAAATCGGGATGAGTTGTTGCTTTCTTCTCTCAATTCTCAACAAGTCTGCCACGTTTTTGCTGTTCGAATGCTATTTCCGGTTGCTGATTCAACTCAACGGATCTCAGAATTCCACCAACGCGAGAGTTTGATTGATTGATTGATTGATTGAAAATTGTATTAACAGATTGCAGAATGGGAACAATACAGTACGGCTCAATACACACAATTGTTAAGGGGATGCAGACCAGAGAAAGACTTTCGTCTTGTTTACATCAGGGTCCCCCATTTTCAATTCATCATAACATAATGACATACATGACATACAGATAGACAGTACTGCTACATCTATACATTTATGACATACCAGATTTACAAATACTGTACTGTTTGTGATACAAAAAGAGTCTAAAAAAGAGACTTAATGTATACATTTGATGAAGAAACTGTACATTGGAGGAGGTTGGGGGGGTGGGGGGGGTTGGGTAGGGGGTTGTGGTAACTGTGCATTGGAGGTGGTTGGGTGGGGGGGGGGGGTTGGGTAGAGAAACCAGTAAATTCAACATTCTCCATAAACAATGGAAGTTTACTTGAAACATGATCACAAAATGATTATAAATGAATTTGTTGCATATATTGCATATACTGTATTGATGTAAATTCAAAGACCTGCTCTTTCCCGTTTTTTCAGTGTAGTAGCAGTGACGCGCATATATATATTGCTATGCTATTGTGAGATTACTAAATCTGATGTGATATTACAGAGGATTTTGATTGCAATATTTTATTGTGAAATAATAATAAAATTATGTGAAATATTGCTATGCTACTGTGAGATTACAAAATGTGATGTGATATTACAGAGGATTTTGATTGCAATATTTTATTGTGAAATAATAATTAAATTATGTGAAATGTTGCTATGCTATTGTGAGATTACAACATCTGATGTGATATTACAGAGGATTTTGATTGCAGTATTTTATTGTGAAATAATAATAATATGTGAAATCAAAAGATACTGTCTTTTTTACATGTATTTGTTGGGATATTACAGGGGGCCTTGATTACAATATGTTACTGTAAGATAATACTGTTAAATGTTGTGAAATGCTGGTTAATTTTATACAGTGCGGGCTTAACTCAGGGGGGAAAGTCGGGGCCCCCCCCGGCCATCGTTTCCGCAGTTTGGCCCGGGAAAGTGGGGTCTCATGGGTTGTGGGTTCGTTGTGCGTGGGGTGGGGTGCTTGGTGACATGGGAGGTAGCGGGCTTGGCTCGGTGGGGGGGAGTACCACCCCTCGCCCCTCCACTGGGCCTGGCCCAATTAAATTCAAGGGACCCGTGTCGCTGAGTGCTCGGTCCCACGTGGGACAGACCTGGGATGTGGGGGAGCCGGTTTCTAGGGGTGGATGGCGGGAGGGGGGGGTCTCTCTCATGGGGGTCTGGGAGGCTGAACGCAGCCGAATTCAAGGGGCCCATGTTAATGTACTGTTATGTTATTGATGTCATTGTAGGTATTGTATAAGTGTTGTTTGTCTATAAATGTTAATAAAAATTTAAGTTTAAAAAAAATTGAATATAAATGTGAATATGATTATGGGTATATTCAGCACTGTCATACATGCCCTTGTGGTTTCTTTTTGCTTGTTTGTTTTTAGTGTGCTTGTTGTTCTAAGGCACCTACGCATTTTAAGTTATTGTTAAGACATGCATCATTATCTAAAGTAAATATAAATATATATGTAGCATCCTGAATATTCTGCTAAGTATTCAGAAGTGCTGACTAACTTGTTACTTCCCCTGTGTGTATAAGTGTGATAAGCAGTGTTCCTTTTTGATATCTCGCCCGGACTAATGATGCGAGGTGCTCTTCTTTCTCCGGCTTCGATATGGACCATTAACATGACATTGAAGCATCTTTCTCCCTGCCTTGAGTTGTCCTATAGTGGGACCAGTTGCGGTCGCCAGCAGGGGGCAGTGGTGGCAGGTGGAGCGGAGGAGAGAGGAGCAGCGAGTGAGAGATGATTACCTGGAGGGCGGAACAGAAGGAAGTCCTCTTTGACAGTGAACTCGGACGTGAGCGGTCATGAACGGGCATGTGCTCTGGACGAGCCCCGTTTGAAGAGTCCCGTTGAAGAGCCCCGTTGAAGAGCAACGGGTGATAACACGGGTTATCCTAGAAGTACAAGCGATAGTGAAGTGTGTGAGTAAGCGATACGGAAAGAAGAACCAACGTCCATAGATAACGTGTTATCCCAGAAGTGTGAGCGGTGTATTAGCATGCTGCTAACGGCTATAGTGACTCAAGTATATCACCAGGCGAGCGTCGCTGAAGACCGGTGGTGCATACAGCCACGTTGCGTTAGTAGTACAGACGATAGCAGGAGGGTTCACTAAGACCCACAGTTTAGCTGTGTTTAAGGTAGCCAACAGTTTAGAGCACGCCAGCCCAGTCAGCAGCCCCGCAGTGGACGTCTCATCAACGCAGCAGAGGACACCTCTTCCTCCAGCAGAGGTCGCCACAACACAGCACGCTCCTCCAGTTCCACCACTGCCCATGCTGCCTACCCCAGCCCGCTGGCTGTGCTCGCGGGATCGCCCGACGCCATCTTGTCACCCGGACGAGGGGTGGTGATAGTGGATCCGCCATCTTGGTTAAGTACAGCGGTACTTTGTGTGCCCAAAACAGTATCCATTCGAGCGAACGCTAACGACCAGTGTCTAGGGGTACCCCAACCATTATAAGCCGGCTTTAGTGTAGGTTTTTATTTGGTAACGTGGGCCCACATGTAACTTATTTCTTTTGTATTGTGATAACTGTGTGACGTTCTTGAATTCCCATTGAACTCCTTAACATGTGCCTGGGTCTTCCCCTAATCCAAGCAGGGTTTTGTGATAATGTATTGAGCACTAGGTGCCTATGTTGGGAATAGCGTTCCCCTATAATCAGGGAGCGAAATAAACTTTTTGACTCGCCGGCCAGTGGCGGGTAGATGGGAAGAATCTACCCGCCAAGCATATTTCTTACCTGCCAAAAAAAAAATTATTAAAAAAAAATATATATATATTTTATATAAAATTTTTTTTTAAATAAAATATATATTATATAATCATACTTGTAGTTGTATTATCTGCGAGACATCGCCACCACGCAATAAGTCAAAATGCTCGCTATCTGCAAACAGCTCCACTGTCTGTGTGTATACTTGAGTAGCCTCCAGCTCCAGCAAGGATTGTCCGGCGCTACAGCTAGACCCTACATTCAGCATGCAAGGATTCTCCGGCGCTGCAGCTGGACCCTATTGGTGTATAATGTTACGGTTCTTTGGTCAAATCACATTCATCAAGCCCTCAGCTAGAATACGCATTGAATCAATGTTATAAGACATTGATATCAGGAGCTATCTGTAGCTACTGCTAGCCCGCTAGATAACGTTAAGACAATTTAGTTTACTGGGACATATAGAGCTAACGTGAGCTAGCTAACGTGAGCTAGCTAACGAGGGAACGGAGGTATTATGCACTCGAGTCGACTATTGCTGGAGCATTTGTTGATATCAGCAGCTATCAGTAGCTAGCCAGCTAGATACCGTTAGACAATGCCTTGTCATGTATTAAACTAAAAGTGAATAGTTGACTGGGTCATTGTTTAAACAGTAACGGTAGCTCATGGAGGTCCGATCTAGACTAGAGCAGACTGCCTCTGTGTTGATACGAGCAGAAGCCAATAGTATCCCGCTGCAGGGCTGGGTGGATATGACTCGTTGACACGTTTTTTTTCAAAATAAGAATATCATACGAACCTAATGTTGCTAACTGCCGGAGCCATCGATATTATGACTCTAGCTGCGCTTGGGGCGGAAATGAGACCTGCACAGATTTTCAAAATAAGAGTATCGTTATGAACTACACGTCTACACGCCACACGGCGGGCAGACCTCTCAGTGGCAGGCGCCAAAGGTAAAAACTGAGCGCCCCTGGCGGGTGGCAGGCTTAAATTTCGCCCCCTGCCTATAATGCAAGTGAGAGCACCCGGTGCCTAATGTGAATATATGCCATATGAACCACATAAAGTATAAATTGTAACTTGCTAATTGACCAGGCTTACATAAAGGAGACGTAGATGGGAGCACGGTGTGAGTGTCTATTTCTGAGCCCATATTCTAACCTTGTTGACCGGGTAAATATATATGACTGTCGTATATTTATCTCTACAGGTGGTCAAGGAAGGGTACTGCTTTGAGGGAAGCCCAATATCTTTATTGAACTAACAGTCACCGGGTGTGGGAGGGCTAACGGAGGTACTGGGGGAAGTGAGAGTGTGTGGGGAGCTACTGCTGACCGCCCTGGAAGGCGAGGAAGACCAGAGTACCACCCCCTAGGTTAGTAAATCCTGGGCCCCATCCGCTCCTGCTGCCCGCCCTCCAGAACGACGTTCCGGGCCCAAAGACGGGGGTTCAGATAGATTGAAATCTACTGTATCCCGCTACCAGGTGGCTGTGTATAACTACTCCCATAAGCAGGGATAATCCACCCTTCTACATTTATTAAATATATAAAGAAATATATATACATTTAAATATATATAAAATTATAATATAAAGTCTAATTTATACAGCCGTATGCTCAGTACTTCCCAAACACGTGCATTTTTGCTGAAACCTTGCTAACGAATAAATTACACTCAGGTACAAACGTGGAGCGAGCGCATGTGTTTGAACTCGTGTGTTCAATCGAAGTCCCGCCTTCCAGCTCGTTCATTGGCCAGGTGGGTGAGTGGGAACAGAACTCCAATAGCCAATGAACAAGCTGGAAGGCGGGATTTAAGTGATACAAATTAGTGTTTCTTTAAGATAGAGAAATGAATAGGGTGGCAGCAGCGTCTTGCGAACAAATCAACTTTAAAGTCATCATCAGACTATCACACAATAATGTACCAACGTTGTTGACCGATGAGATAGGGGCCCCCTAAACAAAACTTTGCACAGGGCCCCAAATAATCTAGAATCAGCCCTGATGATACTGTTGTCCTGTTGATCTGTGATTCTTTGTGATGATGCACAATAACAGATCAGGTGTATGTCTCTGGATAAATTAAAGGGAATAATGGAACAGAGAACATCTGCTGATAAATACTCAAAGGGCATGTTCGTTTTTGCCCCCAGGACAGTTCAGTCAATATTCTTGAACACACACCACTCTCCTAAAGCCAGAAAAGCCCCAGAATCCTGGCTTGCTTCATAGACAATGAATGGGGTACTGACTTTTTGGGCCCATCAAATTTATTCTGGTTCAGACCCAATTGAATATAAACCTAAATTCTTAAAGTGGGTAACATTTGCCTTTAAAGTTGACAGTTACAGTAGCATGTCTCCACTCCACCTACTATATACTCCATGATATATGATATCCTGCTGAGGGGTCTACGGTAGCATATTCGGTCTCTCTTGTTAGTGTAGATGAGCTTATCCACGTCTTCCACTTAAACATCTGTGTCTCTGGCAACATACAAAAAAGATTCATGGGCAGAGATGGGGTTATAATCTAAGAGGGAAATAGAATTTAAAACAACCTATTAAAACAACTCTCAAAAGCAAGTGCATCTCAGTTTGTGGGGTATCCATTTGGAACGGCCTTGATGTAGCAATAAAAACAAGTAATACTATTGAAATGTTTAAATGCAGATATAAACAGGAATTCTTATAAGTATAAGTTAGAGGAGCTTGAAAATAACGTGAACTAGTATTTTTGTAATAATTTATTTATCTTTTGCTGTAGTGGATAGTTATATTCTTTTTTGATATTGATAAATAACTTATTAGTATTAATATGATATTGTAAGAAAGGGGCAGGACCAGATAAGCTTTGCTTCTTTCTGTCCCTTCTCGAACAAAACCATTTGTCTTGAGCTATGTTGATTATAGCTTCCATGTCTAGGAAGATATATTTTATTTTATTTGTATTTTATTTGTATTTTATTTATTATTATTTTATTTATTTTGTTATTTTTTGTTATTACAAATTTGTGTGTTTATGGTTGTTCGAGATAAATAAATATCAAAGATCAAATCTCATCTCCACCACAGTGTCCCTCTCCACCCGCCAGCTGTGGCTGGAGACAGTATTTATGTCCTGTGTTTCTTGTGGCTTGAGGCTTTGCCAGGAACAGTTCTTAGAAAGTCCAGCGCCCTGAGAGGATCCACAAGTCCTGCTCTCTGAGAGGATCCACAAGTCCTGCTCTCTGAGAGGATCCACAAGTCCAGCTCTCTGAGAGGATCCACAAGTCCAGCTCCCTGAGAGGATCCACAAGTCCAGCTCTCTGAGAGGATCCACAAGTCCTGCTCTCTGAGAGGATCCACAAGTCCTGCTCTCTGAGAGGATCCACAAGTCCTGCTCTCTGAGAGGATCCACAAGTCCAGCGCCCTGAGAGGATCCACAAGTCCTGCTCTCTGAGAGGATCCACAAGTCCTGCTCTCTGAGAGGATCCAGAAGTCCAGCGCCCTGAGAGGATCCACAAGTCCAGCTCTCTGAGAGGATCCACAAGTCCTGCTCTCTGAGAGGATCCACAAGACCAGCGCCCTGAGAGGATCCAGAAGTCCAGCTCTCTGAGAGGATCCAGAAGTCCTGCTCTCTGAGAGGATCCACAAGTCCAGCGCCCTGAGAGGATCCACAAGTCCAGCTCTCTGAGAGGATCCACAAGTCCAGCTCTCTGAGAGGATCCAGAAGTCCAGCTCCCTGAGAGGATCCACAAGTCCAGCTCTCTGAGAGGATCCACAAGTCCAGCTCCCTGAGGGGATCCACAAGTCCAGCTCCCTGAGGGGATCCACAAGTCCAGCTCTCTGAGGGAATCCACAAGTCCAGCTCTCTGAGGGAATCCACAAGTCCAGCTCCCTGAGAGGATCCACAAGTCCAGCGCCCTGAGGGGATCCACAAGTCCAGCTCCCTGAGAGGATCCACAAGTCCAGCTCCCTGAGAGGATCCACAAGTCCAGCTCCCTGAGAGGATCCACAAGTCCAGCTCCCTGAGAGGATCCACAAGTCCAGCGCCCTGAGGGGATCCACAAGTCCAGCTCTCTGAGGGGATCCACAAGTCCTGCTCTCTGAGGGGATCCACAAGTCCTGCTCCCTGAGGGGATCCACAAGTCCAGGGGATCCACAAGTCCAGCGCCCTGAGGGGATCCACAAATCTACCCTGCCAGCTCAAGTCCATGGCCCAGGCCACAGAGGCAGAGACCAGACTGTGGTCAAAGCCGCCCTTCCAGGCCCAAAATAGGCCTCCCTGCTACTGTGTCAAGTCGGTACAAGGTATGTAAGTATGTAAGCCAACATCTTGACATGGAAAGATGGACGTTTCTCTTTCCTGCCTCTCTGACTAAACACTGTGTTTGAGGTAAATCCCAGCGAGGTCATATAAGGACACCTCGCCACTTTAATACTTGGGGTGAGGCCTATAAGCACATTGCTCAGCCACTTCTTTCTATAGTTCCCATTCAGGCTGTTTAACTGCTCTGTACCCAGTGTTTGTTGAAGTGTGGGTGAAACCGTGGTGTTATGTTGTTGTGGTCCTGGATGTGATACTGGCTCCATGGCAACAGTGTTATTGCTGTGATGAAGCGGTCCTGCTCTGTTCCTGTGCTACTGTGGTTCTGCTCTGTTCCTGTGCTGCTACTGTGGTTGATTGATTGATTGAAAACTTTATTAACAGATTACAGAATGGGTACAATACAGTACGGCTCAATACATACAATTGTTAAGGGGATGCAGACCAGAGAAAGACTTTCGTCTTGTTTACATCAGAGTCCCCCATTTTCAATTCATCATAACATATATGACATACATGACATACAGATAGACAGTACTGCTACATCTATACATTTATGACATACCAGATTTGCAAATACAGTACTGTTTGTGATACAAAAAGAGTCCAGAAAAGAGAGTATATACATTTGACGTAGAAACTGTACATTGGAGGAGGTTGGGTAGGTGGGGTGGGGTTGAGTGGGTGAGGGGGGGGACTATACATTGGAGGTGGTTGGGTGGGTGGGGTGGGGGGGGGGGGGGGGGTTGGGTAGGAGGGTGGGTGGGTGGGGGACACTGTACAACTGTACAAGCAAAACTGTACATTGGAATATTGACAAAACCATACTTGGTAATTTACTGTACATTGGAGGGGGTTGGGTTAGGACATTTACAGGGGCCAGTTTCGAATTGCAGTCTCCCGTAGGTGTTCTTTGAGAGTGGTTTTGAAAGTGGGTAGTGATTCACATTCCTTTACAGCTTTGGGTAGGGCGTTCCACATTGATGTGGCATAATTGCGAAACCTTTGGGAAGTATTTTGACATGTACATGGGTACCTTGGTCGTGTAGTGTATCTTGTAGACCAGGCCCATTGCAAGTTGCTGTACTCTGTTGTCTACTCTAAGCCATCCTAGGTTGTCAAAGTGGGCAGGGGTGAGGTGGGTTCTAGGAGTAAGGTCAAGCAGTAGTCTGACCAGTTTGTTTTGAGATGTTTGTAATTTTGTTTTTAGCGCCTTTGAGGTGCTTTGGTACCATGGGGTGCAAGCATAGTCGTAGTACCCTTGAATGAGTGCTCCTGCCAGAGTCTTCAGGGTATTCTTGTTTACCAGAGAGGAGATCCGGTACAAGAATCGAGTTCGTTGGTTGACTTTTTTTATTACATTGGATGCCATTTTGTCACAGGAAAGATTTGCCTCTAGGATGGAACCCAGGTAGGTAATTTCTTCTTTCCCTGTGACAATATTGTCACCCACTGTAACTGAGAAGCCGTCGGTCTTGCTGAGTTTGTTATTTGAACCGAAGAGAATGGACTCTGTTTTGCCCATGTGTAATGATAGTTTGTTATCAGTGGTTCTGCTCTGTTCCTGTGCTACTGTGGTTCTGCTCTGTCCCTGTGCTACTGTGGTGTTGGAGTGTATCTGTGGTTCTGATGAAACAGAACAATACTCCTAATATTAGCCTTCATACACGCCAGGGTTCTCAACTTAAAATGGTAGAATTGTATAAATACTTAGGGATTTGGTTAGATAGCTCTCTTTTTACACCCAGCACCTTTCTAAACAGAAATTGGATTCTTGTATAGAAACTAATTATGCTTTTCTACTGCCAGTAGGGAGACCGTTGTACAATCAGATTCAGATTCCTTTTATTGTCTGTACCTTTTACAGCTAAACGTAGTGAAATTCGCTTTGTTGTGGTTCCTCGACTGTAGCAGCATCCAATATAATATAAAATAAAATAAAATAAAAACAACAATCAACAATTATGTCTGTATTTGATTATGGTGACATTCATGCATGCCTCTCCCTCCACCTTGAAACCCCTCCATGCTGTGTATCATACCACCTTAAAACCCCTCCATGTTGTGTATCATACCACCTTAAAACCCCTCCATGCTGTGCATCATACCACCTTAAAACCCCTCCATGTTGTGTATCATACCACCTTAAAACCCCTCCATGTTGTGTATTATACCACCTTAAAACCCCTCCATGATGTGTATCATACCACCTTAAAACCCCTCCATGTTGTGTATCATACCACCTTCAAACCCCTCCATGTTGTGTATCATACCACCTTAAAACCCCTCCATGTTGTGTATTATACCACCTTAAAACCCCTCCATGATGTGTATCATAGCACACTGAGTTTTATCACTGGCGATACATTCCTCACTAACCATTGTGTTTTATATAAAAGGTGGGATGGTCTTCTTTAACTAAGAGAAGGGACTTACTTACTGAGGATCTACTTATGAAACGTCCATATATTATCTCTGCTCCGTGATAGCTTTTTTAAATATAGCACATATGCTACTAGATCACAGGATTACTTAGCTTTAGATCAGGGGTTCTCAAACTTTTTCATAGCGTGAACCCATTTTATTTAGGAAATTTTTTGGGGACCCCACATCGCGTAATTTCAACGCGAAATTAAGGAATATCAAAATAAAAGCACACGTTGTTGAACTTGATCATGCATATTTATTAGAATATGTAATTACAGCACTATGTTATCAATACACATTTATAAAACAAGGCATATTTAGCCAGGAATTGCCAGAACATAAAAAAATATATAATATTTTTAAAAGATTTGGGTCGCGACCCGTAGTTTGAGAACCACTGCTTTAGAGACACCACATGTAAAAACTGAGCTTGGCAAAACTGGTTTTAAATATCATGTCCTGTACGAATGGAATGAACTGCTGAAACCCGTGAAGTTAGAATGTTTCATTGCGTCAGAGGATTTAATAAAGGTTTTGACATTTTAGATGTTGATTGTAATTATTTCCTCTTTCTCAATGACACTACCCGTTTAAATAAAGCATTAAAAAATTTGAAACATTAAACATAAAAGAAAATAAAGTATGTTCCTTCTGAAGTGTTATTCAGTCAATAGACTGTGTGACGAGCAGTATACAGTACATACATTTTGAAGATGAAAAATTATCTCATCTATAGAGCCAAGATCTGGTTTTGGAGCTCTTAAATGTAGAACATCGAGCAGCAACTTAAGATAAGATATTCCTTTATTGGAAATGCGGGCGTCATAGCAGCATGGGGGAGGAGGGAGGGGAGGGTATGGGCAGGGTAATAGTAGAAAGACATAAATATAGGCAATACAATTTGAGTCCTTTCTCAGCACAATCCATGCTATGCTTTCATAAACAATACCAGTGGCTCCAGCAAGTTTGCCAGAAAACAAATGAAAAGTAATGGGGCCATTATTTGCTCTGTACAATCAGCCTACAATCAGGTGGCGTTGCACATCGTGTGTACAAAAACATCTGATTGGTTGTTAAGATTCAGCCTGGTTTTAACAACCAATGAGATGTTTTTGGCCTTGAGTCGCCTTGGAAAACTAACACCACCACCACGTTCCTTGTCAAAAAGTACAAACAATGAGCAAATCCACCCTCCAATCAAAAGGCTGGGAATCTATTTATCATTATTATTTATATTATTATTTATTATTTTAATAGTTAATAAATAATAATGATACAAATAAAATGTTTTAATTCAGCTTAAAGCTGCAAAGTGGCCTACTGCAGCTTTAAGCGCTAAAGCACCCGTTTATTTTCTTTCGTTTTTTTGGGGGGGAGGTTGCGAGGGCCATTAGCAGCACCCCATGTTTTCATGACACAATTTCATCTGTGGAGTGAGACTATTTTAACCATTTTAGTCAATTCGAAAAGCACTGCCAATTATATTTAATGGCCTCAAATGTTCTCAGTTCCCAGCCTCACAATGAGTTCCACTGGGAGGCACAACTCTCTCTGAACCGTAGTCGGGGAGAGACCGAAAGACTTGAAAACATTTCAACGTATTCCAAACAATGTTTTAATTTTACCAATAAAAAGGTTGTAATATACACTGAGCTCCTTTGTACGGAATTGATTTTCTGAACCCATACGCCTGTTTCCTGTGAGATGTGTGTTTTAATACTTTGCGCACAAATAATGGAAAATGTTGCTAGGAAGTGACATAAACACGTGGCCTGAATATTAGAACTAAATTATCCATCTCACCTCGAGCGACAGCGTCTCATTTACATTTACATTTAGTCATTTAGCTGAACGCTTGTATCCAAAGCGACTTACAAGTTCTGTACAACAGGTCAGCAGGAAGGGTACAACTCTTTCAGCTGAGTAACAATGTTCATCAAAGTGTTGAAACTTGAAAGACATATTAGTATAGTAGGAAGAGTGCATGATAGTAGAAGACAGTAAGAAGATTAGTGGGTTTTTTGGGGGGGGGGGGGGGTCAGATATTTATTGAAGAAGTGTGTCTTTAATCGACGGCGAAAGGTGGGGTTTGGGCTGTCCTGACTGGTGGGGTGTTAGTTCCACCATTGTGGAGCGAGGACCGAGAATAGGTGGCTTCTCTTTGATGTCTCCACAATAACACTTTCAAAATCCACTTTCTCTTTTTCTTTAGTCCCACCATGTTATGTTATGGTTAGAGTATTGTTACACATCACACACCTTATTGAATTAAGCACATTGTGAGCTCCTTCATGTTTACAGTGGTTTTGCATGTTTTGAAACTGTGACTCAGAGAAATACTGAACACAGCCAGATGTTTTTTCCATTACTCAGTGAGGTCTTCTCTCTAAGCCCCCCTGACTCATTCACACACACGCACGCACGCACTGGTGCGCCGTGGCCACGCCCCCCTCTCTCAGCGTGCCCCCAAATAATGAGGCTGAGTTGCAACTCTAATGAGCTCTCGATTCAGCGCACGCCGGCCCCCGAGAACACCAAACGCTAATCCCGCCGCCGCCCCCCACTTGGCCGGGGGCCAACCACAATCTAAACCCTGTGCTAAATACATAACATAAGTCATAAGTCATGTCATCACTGACCGCGTGACTGACCGAAATTATTTTCTTCAAAACTACACTTCGTAAAAAAAGAAAAATGAAAAAACGCGTTGGAATCTCCAGAACATGTGTTAAGTGTTTAGCCCCCTTTAGATTTGTACGATAAGGCCATGTGGTTATGAGGAATATGAAGCAACCCCGCAGTGCTTGTGTTTGTTTACTGTCGTTTCATACAGACGATCAGCAGGGTCAGTGAACACGGAGCACGGGCCACTCAGATTTCCATCTTGCACATTGCTCATTATTGCACATTGCTCATTATTGCACATTGCTCATTATTGCACATTGCTCATAATTGCACATTGCTCATTGCACATTACATACTTGCGTATTTTCTTGTTGGAACTGTACATAGCCATTTTGTTATTTATATTTTATATAGTGTAATATCTGCATACTGCACATCCTGTTAACTGCACACTTTGTTGGAATTGTATATAGTCATCTTGCTGTTATTTTATCTTATTTCAATTTTATTCTATGCTATTTTATTTAATTTGAATGGATGCTGCTACGGTCAAGGAACCACAACAAAGCAAATTGCACCCTTTTTTGCTGTAAAAGGTACCGAATGATGTGACAATAAAGGAATCTGAATCTGATTTAGTATCCCTTTAGACCTCATAAACCCCATGCATAGCGATCCTCTCTCACCTTCAAAAGCTTCATAAATATCACCTATATGACTATGGCTACCTAAGAGCTTGTGTTGGCTATATGTGGGGTCGGTTAGCTTCCAATTCAATCCATTGAAACTGAAGTTACTTTGCATGTTTATGTTTTTAACAGCAGGAACCCACTTAAAGGTGCTATAGATAACATTCAGCCACTAGGTGTCGCACCAGAGCACCAGCATGTCATTAATCCAATCAGGTGCATTCCACGTTGGACCTGCAAAACATTTTTAAATGATGAATTCATTAATCAATTATTTTTTATTAAATACTTTTATTCCAAAACTCTGTGGATGTATTCTTTTTTTTAACATAATTTCTTAATGATTACTCGACATAATGTTATCTATAGCACCTTTAAATGTTGAATTGAACAAGTCATAATGTATTACAAGGTGAAATAAGAATGTGAGTAACAAGTGTCTTATCAGTGAGCCCTTCATATGGTTTTGATGAAACCTTTGGCCAGACATGTTGGAAGATGTTGGGGGTCCAGGGTGGAAGAGTTTTTTTTTTGTAAACTGCAAGCGGCTCTAAGGATGTCAATGTTGGTCTGTGCCACTTGTCACTCGGTCCAAGTATTGGGTGATGCATGCTACATTTACATTTTGTAATTTAGCTGAACGCTTTTATACAAAGCGACTTAGAAGTTCTGTACGGTACAAGGCAGCTAAGGGTCAGTAAGCTTGTTTGTCAAACAGTGTTGAATTTGAGTGCTAGTCTTGAGTGCATAGTAGTAAAGACATATTAGCATAGTAGGTAGTAATATACAAGGTCGATTCTTTAGTAGCAGAGTGCATAATACTGAAAGACAGTACAAAGGTTAGTTTATTGTTTCGGCTGTCCTGACTGTGGTGGGAAGTTCACCGAGAATAGCCTGCTTCTCTTCGATGACCCCCCCAGAGCTGGATAGGAGTGGGATGATCAGATGGGGGTCTTGGATGGGAGCTATTAGACCCTTAGTCTTGTTTTTACCCTTTGATGTGTGAGTTTCTTTTGAAGCCATTGTTACATCATCAGTGTTCAATTCTCAATATTCGGATGCATCCGAAAATATATCAGATACATGTCAAAGCATTTGGGTAAATATTTTTCCCTGATATGATCATAGTTATACATAAATAGAAATTATCCATATGACTCCACTCCACTTGCAGATGGTGGAAGAACGTTTTCTGTTGAAGATAAACATTTTAATACAACCCAGAGAGACTGAATGAAAAGAATGGGCAGTTGTGCTTTTAGCCCCCCTAGTGAGCTAATAAGGGGCTCTAGGGATGGCAATGTTGGTCGGTCACACAGTCGGGTCAACCACTTTGGTCCTAGCTAGAACTTTAGCGAGATATCTTCATGAGTAACTGCAGGATTGTCATGACATTTGCTGTGCATATTCATGATCCCAAGAAGAAGAAAGTAACCTGTTGATTTTGGCGACGTCACAACCTTTCCCCTCGCCACAATCAGGCCAAACATAACATTTTCAAATGAGCGTATCTCCTGACCGATTCTCGAAAGGTATTGGCCAGATTGCCATAACATTTGCTGTGAACATTCATGACTCCTAGAGGAAGAAAACAATTCATTTTGGTGACCTCGTGACCTTTCCTCTAGCTCCACCATTAGGCCAGACTGATGTTACGGCCAGATTGCATTCATAACACCTAGAGGAAGAGGCCTATTGATTCTGGTGACCCCATGACCTTTCCTCTAGCGCCACCATCAGGCCAAAGCAATTTCAAATAAACGTAACTTCTGACATGTTAGTTGTGCAGTCACAACATTTGATGTGAACATGTATAACCCCATGGGAGAGAAGGCTTTACAAAGAGAGACCCAAAAATGCTAGCGAGAACACAGTGCTCTGACTGTCCTCTCAAGCACTCAGGGTGTAATGGGCAACACAGCGCCTACTGGCTGCTAGCGGGGCTTTAAGTTCAAGTTCAAGTTTTGTTTTATTTGTCACATATAAGGTACATGTACATTACAGTGAAATGCTTGGTTCTGTATGAGCCTCCTGAGATTGTGCTTCATACAGTAAAAAAAGGAAAAAGAATAAAGACCAAACACTAGAAAATATACAATATGCAATATGCAACCGAAGGTACAAACTCTTGTTTTATATTTTTGTGAAGCTAAGCTAGATTTGTAAAACACAGAAAATCCACTTAGTAGACGGTTCAGCCCCCTTCCCTCTGCCCCTAAAACCAGTCTGTCTAAAGAAAAGTTGGTTCACTCCAGCGTTCATCCTCCATTGATGTGGGAGTTAATCCTCATTAATAATAAGTGTCCCTTTGTCATATTAAATTAGATTCAAATGCAATATAATTGTCATCATACAGCACAAGTACAATAGTACAACAAAAAAAGGTTTAGCATCCAACCAGAGTACAAATGTAGCAGTAAAGTGCAACAGCAATATACAATGTAAAGGTGATTAAACTGGGTACAAAATATACAAATGAGTACTACTAATAATAATGTACAGTGATACAGGTGTAAAGACAGTATGGTAGTAGTCATACTGTCCAGCAGCGTAACTAGTAGGATATACAGATATGTAAAAGAGCTATGTGCAGGTAAGTACAGACAGGTGTGGATAAATATATATGCGGTGAGAATATATATATGGTATATACAGCATTATTGTACATGCTATTGTAGAAGGGTGGATTATCCCTGCTTGTGGGAGTAGTAGTACACAGCCACTGGGTAGTAGGATACTATAGAATTGGATCTATATGTACCCCCGTCTTTGGCCCGGAACGTCGTTCTGGAGGGCTTGCAGCAGGAGTGGATGGGGCCCAGGATTTACTAACCTGGGGAATGGTACTCTGGTCTCCCTCGCCTTCCAAGGCGGTCAGCAGTAGCTCCCCACACACTCTCACTTCCCCCAGTACCTCAGACAGCCATCCCACACCCGGTGACTGTCAGTTCAATAGTATTATTGGGCTTCCCTTTAAGCAGTACCCTTCCTTGACCACCTGTATAGACCCTTCAAATACTATTCTGTGAATGGGGTGTAAGGGTTAAATAATTATGCAGTCACAGTATTTACCCAGGGGTTAGGTTAGCAAATGGAAGAAACAGACACGCACACAGTGCTCCCAATTATATCTACTTTGTATTTAAGCCTGCATGGGCAGGTTATCAGTTACAGGTTGTACTTCAGATTTATTCAGATAGCACTTATTCATGAATGGCACCGGGTGCTCTCACTGATAATGTAGGGGAACACTATTCCCACCATAGGCACCGCGTGCTCAATACATTAATAACACCCCGCTTGTACTAGGGGAGACCCAGGCATAAAGTAGAGAAACATTGGGAATTCAAAAAACAAGAATAATAAAAATACAAAAGAAACCAAGCAAATGTGGGCCCACGTTACCAAAATAAAACCTACACTAAAGCCGGCTTATATTGTTTGGGGTACCCCTTAGACACTGGTTGTTAGCGTTCACTTGAATGGACGTTGATGTGGATACACAAGGTACCGTTCGTACTTAGCCAAGATGGCGGACCCACTCTTATCACCTCTCGTCCAGGTGACAAGATGGCGTCGGGCGATCCCGTGAGCACAGCCAGCGGGCTGGGGCGAACAGCATGGGCAGTGGTGAACTGGAGGAGCGTGCTGTGATGGCGACCTCTGCTGGTGGGAAGAGGCGTCCTCTGCGACGTCGGGGAGACGTCCACTGCTGGCTGTTGCTTGCTGCTGTCGCGCGAGCTAATACTGTTGGCTACCCTAAACACAGCTAAACTTCGGGTCTGGATGCACCCTCCTGCTATATCGGTTGTACTACTAACGCAACGTGGCTGACTATACCACCGGTCTTCAGCGCCGCGTGCCCGGTAGTCTACTGGAGTCAGACGGAGCCGTTAGCAGCATGCTAATACACCACACACTTACTACTATAACCCGTTAACTATAGACGTGAGTCCCGTTAACTATGGACGTTAGTCCTTCGTTCTGTATCGCTTACTCACACACTATCGCTGGTACTTCTAGGATAACACGTCAACTAGCAAGTACTTCTTATCACCTGTCGCTCTCCAACGGGGCTCTTCCACATAACTTCTGCAACGGGGCTCTTCCAGAGCACACGCCCGCTGCGACTGTTCACGTCGAGTTCACTGCCGAAGAGAGCTTCCTGGTCCTCTGGCCCCCAGGTAATTCTCTCTTCCTCGTTGCTTCCCTCTCTCCTCCGCTCCACCTGCCACCCCTGCACCTCGGCCCCCTGCTGGCAACCGCCACTGATCCCACTCTAGGACCACTCCAGAAAGGGAGAAAGGTGCTTCAATGTTATTGTTAGTGATCCATACTGAAGCCGGAGAAGAGTAGCACCTCACCTCGTTATTAGACCGGGCGAGATATCAAAAGGAACACTGTTTATCACACTTTATACACACACAGGGAAAGTAACAGTTAGTTAGCACTTCTGAATACTTAGTAGAATATTCAGGATGCTACACTATCATAAATGGTAAATGGCTGCATTTATATAGCGCTTTTATCCAAAGTGCTTTACAATTTGTTCCTCACATTTTACCCATTCACTCACACATTCACACAACGATGGCGGAGGTAACCATGCAAGGTGCCAACCTGCTCATCAGGAGAAATTAGGGGTTAAGTGTCTTGCTCAAGGACACTTCGACACGCTGCCCGGGAGGAGCGGTAATCAAACCGGGAACCTCCGGATTACCGGCACCAGGGGCACGTGCCCCCCCTGAAATCTCAGGTGCCCCTGAGGTGCCACCCCAGATTTTTTTTTTTTTTTTTTTTTTTTTATTATTTATTATTATTATTATTATTATTATTATTATTATTATTATTATTATTATTATTATTATTATTATTATTATTATTATTATTATTATTATTATTATTATTATTATTATTAAAATAAAATTATATAAAAATAAAAATAAATATAATGTTAACAATCACTTTCCATCACAGACCGAAAATCTAGTTTTGCTTACAGGTGTCTAATGTGACTTACATCCATGCTTATATATTTCACATTAGACTCCTCACTATGCCTGCGACAGTCAGCGTGATGCGTGCGTCATCTATCTGAAGCGGCGCGCATATAAAAAGCTGCCATTAAGACTTTGAGTGCCAACAACGAGATTTCTAATTAGTTCATGCCAACCGTTCAGTGCCAACAACGAGAGATCTCGTTTTTTTATTTATTAGCGATTTCCATTCATATTTCATCAATCTAGCCTCCCGTTACCACTGGAACTCTCTCTGAGCTCCATTGGGAAAATATCGCCCCCTATCGTCTCTCTGTGTGGTACTGCACCCCTTTGGATTGGATTGAATGAAACGCATGAAAAAGAAAATCCTGCTTCCACATTTTACTTCTCAGGCATGTAACTCGAGCCGATCGGATTCATTGTGGACCATCAGAACAGCGTGGAATCGGTGTTTTGACCACCCAGCGTTGGATCAATAAACGCAATCGATATTTGGAATGGCGATCAGGAATTGGAATAATCTTTTTGGAGATCATCTGATCTGAGGTAAGGAATCTATTTTAGCCAGTCTTGGGATAATCAGAGCTTTTTTCACAGAGATATCAACGCGGGCCCTATGTGTGTGTGTGCGTGTGTGTGTGTGTGTGTGTGTGTGCTGATCAGGAAATGGATAATCGATTTTTCAGCCTGCTTCTATAGCGTGCATAAGTACACATATACTATCGATAATCTAGCGTTTATTTGAAAACTATTCATAAATAGGCAGAAGAATTACAACGTTTTTTGTGTATTTCAGTGTATTCCACTAAAGGGCGATTATCAGAATCTTTATATTTTCCTGAAACTTTCAAAAAACGAGTTTTTCAAAATGGTATAAAACGGAAATGAACCGATTAAAAAACAATCCGTTTCGAGAATGTTGACTGCAAACAAGTCATTGATAAGCGACGGCCATATTATACACATAGCCATAATTTAAGATATAGTTTATGCGTTCGCAAATATGAGAGCTCTATCATTGAAGTGGGCGTTGGCACGCAACAGGGTTCCGGGGCACCGGACCCGTGGCACGGAAAGTGTTAAGCGCTGGCACGTGGACTGGTGGCAGTGGTGGTCACTCACAGGTGTGTAGAGTAAGGTGGATGACTGAGTCAGAGTGGTGCTAACATTTTTTTAACACAATGTCGACGAGAGAACGCGATAAAGGGTGGAAATTTGGTTCTGGGAATTTACAACGAAAAAAGGCAAAGAAAAAAGAAGTGTTCAATAACTCGATGAGAGGTTCGTTGGATAAATGTATCACAAAAAACAGCGACCCGACCGAAGCAGCCACAGCCACAGCAGGGCCTCGTGGGAGGAAGAAGCTAGCAGCACCAGGGCTGCCCCCAGCCCCATGGAATACTTAGTTATTGCGACGCTGAATTCAGTATGCAGTAAAGGAATATAGCATCAGCCAATGGACAGCAAATGGCGATCAATAACTGAGACATCCTTTTTGGAATCAACGTTATACAGCCAGGGCGGACGTTTCCATATGGAACCATAGAGATGTGCCCGCGTGGCGTGGTTGATTCAACATCAAGGTGAGACCGAGGCGGAGGGACATACACACATCAGGAGGATGCGGACAAGAATGGTAAGTCATAATGTTTCATTTAAGCCAGACTTGGCCCTTATTATTATTAACCCTTTACCGGTCACTTCTTGAAATACCTGGAAATTCACAATTTCAACTCTAGAATGTTATTTTGGTGCTATTTCAAAAGTTATCTACAATTTTGAAAAAAAGAAAAAAAGATTTTCCCCTGTAAATTAAGGTTAACCGAAGTGTCTGTGAACAGGCCCTCGACCGGTATCCTAAAAATGTGGGGGCTATGGGGCATATTTCTCCTTAGGGGGCATATCTATGAAACTTGGCAGGCTGATTCATAACATAAAATAAATAATAAAATGTATTGGGAGTTTTCTTGAATTTGCCTTGCCATGGCAACAGTAGCCGATAAAGGCCCAAAGAAGAATAGCGGACAAAACTATATAACTACATGGTACTACATGATACTACATGGTACTACAGGGTAATACATGGTACTACATGATACTATATGGTACTACAGGGTAATACATGGTACTACATGATACTACATGGTACTACAGGGTAACCCGCATTTCATTGTATACCCGCATTTCATTGTATACTTGTATGCCGTGACAAATAAAACTCTTGACTTGACTTGACTAATACATGGTACTACATGGTACTACATGGTACTACATGATAATACAGGGTACTACAGGGTACTACATAGGGAAATACAGGGTACTACATGGTACTACAGGGTACTACAGGGTACTACATGGCACTACAGGGTACTACACGGCAATACAGGGTACTACATGGCAATACATGGTAGTACTACAGGGTACATGGCAATACAGGGTACTACATGGTACTACAGGGTACTACATGGCACTACATGGTATTAGTAATACCCTAAGTGTGACTGACTAGATGCATCGGGCATATGTCTAAAAATGGACACTATGTCAATTCACCTGAAGGGCTTCACCACTTTTTAGCTAACAACAAATCCTGATTTCACTAATCCTATGCAAAAAACACCTATCCCATCCTTTACAATGATTGTTCAACTGCAAAAATGAGTAAATGTTATCAATTCACCATGACTTGTTGAGGAAATAATGGATTTTGAAGAGTAGAAGCAGGTGCAAACATTTGCATTTTTTTGCTGTGGTGAAAAGAAGGAAGTTGCAGATCCCCAGGGTCTATCCTGATTGGTCAGATGGGATGGTGACAATATTTGTGTCATAGCCTGACCTGTGCTGATTGGCTGGAAGAAGTTTTTTTCATAGATTAAAGATCCCCCCCTCTCCCGCCTGGCTAAATATATTGTATGGGGAAGTGGCCAAAAATGGTTACTTGGCCGGTAAAGGGTTAAGAATACTTTGACTTGTTAAGCCCAGCCTCTGGCTATAATTTATTATTAAGAATACTTTGACTTGTTAAGCCCAGCCTCTGTCTATAATTTATTAAGAATACTTTTGACTTGTTAAGCCCAGCCTCTGGCTATTATTATTAAGAATACTTTGACTTGTTATATTTATTATATGGCTATCATATATTTATTGATGGCAATGGTGATAGTTGTACTGTACCTACTTAAATATGCATAGGCTTGTCACTTGTGGTTTCGTTTCGCCGATGCTCTGACACGGTGCTACTCAGTGTGTGTGTGCGCAAGTGTGTTTGTGTGAGAGAGAGAGAGAGAGAGAGAGAGAGACTGTCTTATCTCTTATGCGCATTCATGTTTTGAAATGTGTGTGTTGGTTTACGGGAAATTCGTTTTCTGAAGCCTATATTTTATGTCACTGTTTGAGTTCTTGAATGGGAATGTATGCCCCCCGCTGTTACCATATGCCCCCCGTTAGATTGGTTCTGGCGCCGACTCTGGTCTGACAGCAGTGGAGGCAATACAATATTATGTATGAACCAATGTGTACCTTGCATTCATGCAAATACTTAAATCCCTTTCATGTCATGGGGCAACTTGATAATTGAGTGAGAAAACACTTGTTTAAAATACTTTTTGTTTGATTTGTAACCAGTTGGTGGCAGTACAATATTTGAAACGATGCATGTACCTTTCACTCACATGCAAATACTTGAATTAATATGAATGAATAATTTCATGCCAACTTGATAGAGTGATACAATTAATTGAGTTTATTATTAATTAAATTTATTGAGTGATAAAACACTTTAAAATACTTGTACAGCACTACAATGGCTAACATGTTTTAGGTTGGTTAGACAGCCCTTGGGTGAACAATTATTGTTGTAATTAGGAATCTCTTTTGTAATGTCTATCAATATAATTACATTTTTATTTCTGTTTTAATTTTATTTATTCTATTTTATCTCTATTGTCTTGTCATTATTGCAATACGTTTCTGTCCTGTGATGTCTTGTATATTATTATTATTGTGTTGTGTCTTTCATGTGGAAAAAAAGAGACTTGTACAGCAGTGGTGCCAATAAAATATTTTCTATGAACCCCAATGGCTGAAGAGTTGTCTGATCTGCTATTGGTAAAATAATGTAACCTAATATACTTACATTTATACCTTACCTGCTACACTTAGGCTACCTGTCTAGATAAACCCAACTTCCTTTATACTTACCGGTCATATGTAGCTATAATTTTTTTTAAATGCATGTAAAAAAGAAAAAATATTTACTTCATTTTTTTTGGTGCCGCCCCATACTAGCTCATGTATATATGTATATATATATAGTTTATAACCCAAATATATATACATCTAAAGATATTGTGGTATACTGTAATAGATGTCAACCTGTCTCTAATCGTGTCACTAAATGACACAGGCCTTACACACGTAGGCCTAAAGCACTATGATATTTGTGAATTAATATCAATCTGACCAGCAGTGGGCTGAAGGACAAACAGAAGTTCTGATGGGTCACTATGTTCTGATTATTAAATGCCAGCAGGAAATTCAAGGTATGGGTCTGGCTTGATAGGCAAACAATAGCATACAGCCTTTCCCACTGCTCTTAGGGAAGACTGCCATCTTGAGGTTAGACTACGTAACATCTACAATTCGGTGGCCATTGAGACTTGCAGATGGTCTTCAGAAAAACTCAACACTGACATCTAGTTGTCGAACACAGTGCTCAGTGGTTCTCAAACCTATTTGTGTCAAGGACCCCAAACTAGACACATAATAGTTCAGGGACCCCATATGATAAGCTTTTGTTCCAGAGACCCCCCCCCCCCCATCTAAAAAGATAGACGTGTTGTTTATTTGTATTATAATTTAGTGTATATTCTACTACAATACTGCACAATTGTACAGCCCTGTCCTATATTATATTGTATTATTATTCTAATTAAATTGTCTGTTAATGTTGATGCACCAAAGGACCAAGACAAATTCCTTGTATGTGTAAGTTTACTTAAAGACTTTTCTGATTCTGGGGTTAGATGTGATTTAGCCCAAAATGTCTAGTAGCTGGGGATAGAACAGAGGAGAGTGACACCATGTGGCATTCTCATACATTCTCTCATTGGCTTAACTTGTAGTGAATAAAATGTTAATGAAGGTAAACTATTCCCCCTCAGGGACCCCCTGGGACCCTCTCAAGGACCCCTGAGGGTGCCCAGATCCCACTTTGAGAAGCAGTTAGAAACAACAAGCTCCTCCTCGTAGCCCTGGCTCGGTACTGGAACTCTGGCTTTCCTAGCCTTGGGACAATCCCTTCATGTGAACGTGTGGTCCCTTGAAGCATTCCTAAACAAATGAAAATGACAGCTGGTCTCTAAAGAGATGTTGTTCAGTAGTTAAGAATGCGGAAAACACATTTTCATGTGTCTGTCTTTAATGTTGGGGTCACAGGGATTTTGGGCCCATTGTTTTAAAATATAATGCATCTGCATTGCATGGATGCTGTACAAGCCACCCTTGAAGAGAGATGAAGAGTTCAGACCAGACAGGAAAGACACATCTAAACCGGGTGTATGGAGAATTGTATTGTAGATAGAATATATGTTGTGTATTTTATGTCTAGTTTATAGTTGGTTCGTATATAGAATATATGTTGTGTATTGTCGAGTTTATAGTGTAGTTAGTTTCCTTGAGCAAGACACTTAACCCCTAACTGCTCCCGATGAGTAGGTCGGTACCTTGCATGGTTGCCTCTGCCGTTGGTGTGTGAATGTGTGTAGAGCGCTTTGGATAGTCAGACCACTCGCTCACTGTATTAATGTCCTTACTACATGGTGTGGTGCCAATAAACATCAAAATTGGGAGAATAATACCCATATTCATTCATTCAATCTTTATTTATACTCGATAATACACTGAGTAATTAAACTCATTTACAGTGCCGTCGAGATGTTACATACACAAGTGTCACAGTGTGTTCATAAATATAAAGACATCAGACAATCAGAATAATTGAGAGCACATTTTAAAATACATTAAAAAAAATAATAAAACATCTTTTAAAAAGAATAAAATAGCTCAAAATTAAAACAGAGGTAATAATTTAAAAACAATTACATATTGTGGTGACCTGATTGGTCATTAAGGTTCTAAACCGACCCATAGTTTCAGTGTTTCCTGCAGGGTATTCCATGATGTAGGGGCAAAAAAGCCAAAAGCAGATCTACCAAGTTCAGTACAAACTCTAGGCACTCTAAGTGTAAGCCAAAAACTGGATAGTGTACGACAGGGTCCAGTGGTCCATTCCAATAAAGAACTAATATAATTTGGAAAATCTCTAATTATGGCTTTATAGATAAAAAGATTGCAATGCAACTTACGTCTCTCTGCCAGAGAGGCCCACCCGACCTTATTATATAGGATACAATGGTGAGTACCATAACTATCACCGGTGATAAATCTAATGGCTGAATGATAAACAGAGTCTAAGGGCTTAAGAGTGGAAGCCGCTGCATGTCTATAAATCACATCTCCGTAATCCAAAACAGATAGGAATACTGCTTCAACAACTCTCTTTCTACTAATCATAGGGAAGTTGGCTCTATTTCTATACAAAAAGCCAATCTTTTTCCGTAATTTACTGGCGAGAACGCCCACATGATATTTAAATGTAAGTCCTTCATCAATCCAAATACCAAGGTATTTGTATTCTGAAACTCTCTCGATATAAGAACTGTTCAGAGTCGATATATGCAAGTCACTATAAACAATATTTTTGGCTTTGGAAAACAACATGAATTTAGTTTTACTGGCATTAAGCACCAATTTTAGACTAATAAGTGCATCTTGCAGGGCGTCAAAGGAGAGTTGTAAATATTTAGTGGCCAGTTGCACAGAATCAGCAGTACAATAGAGAACTGTGTCATCCGCGTAAAGGTGGCTTTGACAGCTGCTCAGAGATGAGACAATATTATTAATATAAATGGTAAATAAGACCGGGCCGAGGATTGATCCCTGTGGAACACCTTTTGTGATGGGTAGAAGCTCTGATTGGGCATTTCCCATTTTCACACACTGAAATCTTTCTGTTAAATAGTTTTGAAACCAACTGCAAGCACCTGTATCAAAGCCAACACTCTGCAATCTTTGTAAGAGGAGAAGGTGGTCAACAGTATCAAACGCCTTAGACAAATCTACAAACAGGGCAGCACAATGCTTTCCTTTGTCAAGGGCTGATACAATGTCATTTATAACTACAGTAGCCGCCGAGATTGTACTGTGTTTTTCTCTAAAACCAGATTGGTGTGGGTTTAATATAGAGTGTTTTGTGATGAATGTTTTAAGTTGGTTGTTTACCAATGACTCCAGGATTTTTGCTAGACAGGATAACTTGGAGACTTGTACCGGATCTCCTCTCTGGTAAACAAGAACACCCTGAAGACTCTGGCAGGAGCACTCATTCAGGGGTACTACGACTATGCTTGCACCTCATGGTACCAAAGCACCTCAAAGGCGCTAAAAACAAAATTACAAACATCTCAAAACAAACTGGTCAGACTACTGCTTGACCTTACTCCTAGAACCCACCTCACCCCTGCCCACTTCGACAACCTAGGATGGCTTAGAGTAGACGACAGAGTACAACAACTTGCAATGGGCCTGGTCTACAAGATACACTACACGACCAAGGTACCCATGTACATGTCAAAATACTTCCCAAAGGTCAGTGAATACCACGATCACAACACCAGAGGGAGCTCCACAAATCATGTTAAACCCAGATTCGGCTCAAATAAGGGACTAAACACGTTTCGCAATTATGCCACATCAATGTGGAACGCCCTACCCAAAGCTGTAAAGGAATGTGGATCACTACCCACTTTCAAAACCTCTCTCAAGGGACACCTACGGGAGACTGCAATTCAACACTGGCCCCTGTAAATATCCTAACCCAATCATTCCAACCCCCTCCAATGTACAGTCATTTACCTAGTATGGTTTTGTCAATAGTTCAATGTACAATTGTGTTTGTTTGTACAGTGTCTCCTCCCCCCCCCCCTCAATGTACAGTGTTACTTGTTTATACAGTGTGCCCCCCGCCCCCCCCCCCCCAACCACCTCCAATGTAAATTACCCAGTATGGTTGTCAATATCCCAATGTACCCAACCCCCCCCACCCAACCTCCTCCAATGTACAGTTTCTACGTCAAATGTATATACTCCCTTTTCTTGACTCCTTCTGTATCACAAACAGTACTGTATTTGCAAATCTGGTATGTCATAAATGTATAGATGTAGCAGTACTGACTATCTGTATGTCATGTATGTCATATATGTCTATATGAATTGAAAATGGGGGACCCTGATGGAAACAAGACAAACGTCTTTCTCAGGTCTGCATCCCCTTAACAATTGTATGTATTGAGCCGTACTGTATTGTACCCATTCTGCAATCTGTTAAATAAAGTTTTCATTCATTCATTGGTCTGTAATTATTTAGGTCACTTTTATCCCCCCCTTTATGCAAGGGGGTCACATGGGCTGTTTTCCAGGCAACAGGAACCACACCTGTTAGTAGTGAAAGATTAAATATGTGTGTTATTGGCTTTGAAACCAATGGTGCAGCTAGTTTAATACAAAAATAGTATTAATAATTACCGTCCAATATCCGTTTTACTAGCTCTATCTAAAGTGTATGAGAGAGTTGTGTATAACAGATTAAGCGAATACACTACCAAGCTAAATATACTCACCAGTTCTCAATATGGCTTTAGGAAAAAGAGAATAACATACATGGCAATATTAGACCTCATTGAAAAAATAAATGATGCCATTGATCAGGGCGATTGTGGGGTGGGCGTTTTCTTGGACTTATCAAAGGCCTTTGACACCATTGACTTCACAATTCTACTTGGGAAACTGCACCATTATGGCATAAGGGGTCTGGCTCTCAACTGGTTCAGTAGCTATTTACATGGTAGGCAACAGTATGTCGATATAAACAATCACAAATCAATAAAAAATTGACATCAAATATGGGGTCCCCCAGGGGTCAATTCTGGGGCCTTTACTATTTATTCTATATATAAATGACTGTCAACTCATCTGAACTTCTGCACAAAATAATATTCGCTGATGACACTAATTTGTTTCTGTCACATAAAAATCCACTCGAGCTACAAGATCTACTCAACACAGAACTACAAAAAGTGGACACCTGGTTTAAATGCAACAAATTATCACTTAATCTCAGCAAAACAAACTTTATGGTCTTCCACTCAAATTGGATGCGCACACATCACATGTGCATACAAATAAATGGAAAGGAGCTGTCAAGAGTGGTGTCCACAAAATTCCTGGGGGTCGTCATCCATGAGTCACTCAATTTCAAATGCCACATAAAATATCTACAAACAAAATGTCCAAATATGTTGGCTTATTCTGCAAAATACGTCATTTTCTTCCCTTGCCTGCCCTTCTCACTCTATATAAAACCTTGTATGAATCCCTCATTAATTACTGTAATGTCATATGGTGCAACACTTACCCCAGCCATCTCAAGAAACTTGAAAGCTTACAAAAGAAAATACTACAAGTACCATCATGGTCCGGGTATAAAGCGCCCTCACAACCTGTTCCATCGGTTTGGTCTCCTGAGGCTCGCTGAATTTAACATTCATCAAAACGCATCAATTACATATCAAGTTGTCAACAACATGAATCACAGACTGTCTGAGCTTGTCCCAGTCTGCCAACCACTGCACATCCATAAACACAAGAAATAGGCATCTTATATTTGGCGAGAGAAGGCTCAAATGTGCCCACAGATCTGGAACAAGCTTGACGAGAATCTGAAAATGTCTAAATCCTTTAAAACATTAAAAAAAATCACTGAAAGAGGAACTGCTTAAATCATCTCTAATTTAAATTATAACTTTAGATATAGACAATTTATATACCTATGTTATATGTCAGTTAGTAGGTAGGTGTGCAAACCTACCCATGTTGTATGTTTTGTTTATATTCTGTTTATAAGAGTGTTCAGGCTCCCTCCAAAAGCTTTAAATAGCTTCTTGGGAGACCTGGCACATGCACACAATTGCGACGTTGTTGTATCACGAGGATATTTACATGTAATGTATCGTGTGTGAATAAATTCATTCATTCAAGTTACATAAATGCACCCATTTACTTCGTAATTAAATGTCCATGGTAAAGACGCAACAATTTAAGGACAATTAGATATATTGCTTCATTGGGGACGGGAATTAAGAACCGGATGTAATGTCGTACCTGTTGACCTAACTGCCCATCAAACATGGGCTCAAAAGGCTGCTTGTGTGTAGTGACCTTTAACCTTGAGATTAATTAATGTTATTTTACAAGCCACTATACATCTCGATGTCATTTTATTTTGCGCATTTCTGTATCCGACTACTAAATGAGGGAGAGCTCCGTTGCCTTTAGAGATTAAATAAAGGTTAACTTAAGTGAGTCACTGGCTTATGGATGATACCTCAAATGTAATTCCCATGTATTTTGTTTATTTTCGACAGTCCTTATGGTTTTAAAGCACTTTTACATGGTTAATCTTTTACAGTTTCAGTAGTTCCTTTAGATTAGTATTTTTTATTCTTGCATCAATGAATATTATCTCGAGTTGTCTGTCTGAAACCAAGGACCACAATGTAAACAAGTCCTCCGACTTCATCCTGTTTTTATCCTTGATGTTTTTCTGAGATGCATATTTTTTTGTATCATGTATAATTAAACATAAAATAAATTAATCAATCAATACAAAACGTTTCCACAATAGAAGTTTTTATTCTCCCGAACGGTATGAAAACAGACGGTTCCTTTAGAAGAAGGTGTTTGGTCTCTTGGTGGTGAAGCGGGGCTTGTGCTGGCGACGCAGGACCCTGTGGGGCAGGGGGAACTTGATCTTGGAGTCCTGCGGGACGAGGACAAAGACATGTCAGTCCAATCACACAGACAGACACCCACTTTAACCCGTCTTTAAGGTCCCTCCAGTTTGCCCAGAACAGGGTAAATCTGCAGTGATATTTGTGTGTATGAAGAGTTTCTAGAGTGATATTGAGCCTCTAGCTCATGCAATGAACTGCAACAGTCGTTAAAGCTTAAGATTCTCCGCTCGGTTGCAGTTTAAAACCTTGATCTCCAACCTTTGTCAATCAAGTTGTACATGTTTTAATTGATTGTTATTCTTACTCGTCTAATTGTTGATTGCATATGTTGTGATTTTACATGTTTTCTTTTAAGCTTAACTGTATGTTCTGCTCAACTCTATGTACATGACCGTAAATGAGGGAAACCTCAGTTGGCTTTCAAGTTTAAATAAAGGTTTGAAATTAAATGAATCCAACCTATATGAAGTCAGAAAGCCAAGAATGTCGCATCTGTCAAAACGATGTAAAAAATAAAATAAAAATGACCCGTTGCTTAAAGGGCGTGTCGCCAGGTTCAAAACCGCCAGGTTTAAAGATGAGAAGCTGAAAATCTGGAAGAGGAATCTGGCGTTTTGGTCTAGCGGGTTTTTAAACCGGAGCAGACTATTGAGGAGCCAGTCCGGAGAGAGACCCGCTGAGTTCAGAGTGAACCACTCGCATGACGTTTGACAAGAAAAACACAAGATAAATCACCATCGTTTGCACCGATACCACTCCAACCACCAAGTACATTGTAACTTGTTTTAGTACTAAAGGATAACAGCACGAGTAAAATATTTGATATCAAAAAGAAAATAGCCAGCTACTCAATTCTGTTGGGGAAGACATGCTTTCAGGAAAGACAGTTTTTAAGTTTTAATCCAACAAAATGCATTTATACTTCCTTCAATTTAACCGAGTCTTTCCATCATCATTAAATGGCATTGTGCGTGCCCATATGCACTTCATAGCATCTTTTGACACCGATCAATACATCGTTTGAGTATCATAGCCTGCTATTATACCTATATAAGGCAGCGGGTACACCTCTAATTTGGCACTAGTAACAAGAAAAACATAGTTACAAAAGAGACATGTGGGTGGGGTTCATGGCGTGCGTAGACACTTACGTGGAACTGCTTGATGGCAGGTCTGCGACATTTGTTGGCAGCGATGACTTGCACCTTCATGATCTGGATGGCGTGGGCACGGGCGCGATGGCGGGCTCCCATGTCACGATCTGGAGTGAAACGAGGCGGGTGTTTAGTGTATTCCCAGTGGAAACGTGTCCCATTCAAACCAATGGGAAAGAAGCAGTATTTGACTGGCAGTGTTCGAACCAACCAACGAACCCCAGGGCCTGTATTTATTAAAGTGTCGTAGAGTAAGAGTGCTGATCCGAGGCCAGAATGGCTCATAAATCATAGTGAGGTGTATATGGCCTTGTGACCCGGGAACTGATCCCAGATCAGTATGGGACTATTTTCACACAATTTTGCCCAGGGGTGGCATTGTTTTTTGCAGGGTAACGACCACCACCTTTCTCCCTCTAGCTGAGGTTGGGGTTAGGTGGGAGGCCTTCAGTAAGGCTAAGGTTGGGGTAAAGGTATGGATTTGGTTTATAGTCAACCACCAGACTGTCGAAACGGTATGAAAATAGTCCTAGACCAGGGCCTATGTTCTGATCCGAGACCAGTCATGGTGATGTGTGTATATATAGTCATATCACCCAAGCAGTCTGATCCTAGGTCAGTACTCTTATTTGTAGACCAGTAATAAATAATAGCCCCCTGGAGAGCAACATACTGACTGATCGCCAATAGCTACATGTTGAACCTTGGTTTCACTTCCAGTCGGTACTGTGAGCCAAAGGAAGGCGACAAGGTACAGGTTTGATTTATGCACACGAAAAAAGAGCATTATACGTGGTGATAATGGCCTTGGGTTTGTGTGCAATGAGCAGAACTCTGAAGAAGGTGGCAAGTACATTGAAAACAAGCTGGACATTTAATCAGGAAATTCTTTCTAGGCAATCATATCTGTGCAATCCCAAGTCTAGACCTCGGCCAGATGGTCCAGTACTTCCCATTGACTTTCTGCAGCAGTATGTAGTCATTTTGGGCCTGGCACACAGGCGTAACACTGTATTAAGATGGATCCAGGTAGACGACAAACTGGATTTCATTACAGTTATGTTATTTGTCTTTTCTGTGCATCCTAAAAGTGTTGTTACTGCCACACGGTCTACCTGAATTCACCTGGACGCAGTGCACACATGCATCAGGTACAAAACCATACGCTAGTATTGTTCACAATGTTGCCATTGACAATGCAAGCATAGTGACAATGCAATCCCTTTAACGGTTTTCAAACCGGTTCCAGAACCAGGTCCAAAATGGTTCAGAGTGAGGCGGCGTGTCCATAGACCCTTTTCACCGGGCAGTGCTCGAGGGAGGTGCTCAGAGAAGCACCGGTCTTGGCTGTTGCCACTAAGGCGACTAATGAAAACAGGATGGAAGCACGGCACTCGTTTAGCTGAAAGCTAAAAAAAAAAATACTTCCATCATCCTCAGCTCAGTGCCGTCAAGGAACACGTTAGCAACATTACTAACGTTAGCTAGCAAGCTAACATTAAACATTTGATTAGTTTTAAGAGGCAGAGTGCTAGCTTAGTTACAATGTGCTGTAAATGTCATTCTAGAAAGCATGTCATTGGACGCAAACTTTGTAAACATAAATGTAATGATCATTCATTCATAGTGGAGGCAACGTCTCGGCAAGCATGCGTGGCACGGCCCGTCTTCACCGCGGGGCTGCTACTTCCAGCACTGAGTCACGGCCCCAGAGGTGGTCAGGTCCCTGTACATGTAGTGGGCTACTTACAGCACTGAGTCACGGCCCCAGAGGTGGTCAGGTCCCTGTACTCTGTACATGTAGTGGGCTACTTACAGCACTGAGTCACGGGCCCAGAGGTGGTCAGGTCCCTGTACATGTTGTGGGCTACTTACAGCACTGAGTCACGGCCCCAGAGGTGGTCAGGTCCCTGTACATGTAGTGGGCTACTTACAGCACTGAGTCACGGCCCCAGAGGTGGTCAGGTCCCTGTACATGTTGTGGGCTACTTACAGCACTGAGTCACTTCCCCAGAGGTGGTCAGGTCCCTGTACATGTTGTGAGCTACTTACAGCACTGAGTCACGGGCCCAGAGGTGGTCAGGTGCCTGTACATGTTGTGGGCTACTTATAGCACTGAGTCACGGGCCCAGAGGTGGTCAGGTGCCTGTACATGTTGTGGGCTACTTACAGCACGGAGTCACGGCCCCAGAGGTGGTCAGGTCCCTGTACTCTGTACATGTAGTGGGCTACTTACAGCACTGAGTCACGGCCCCAGAGGTGGTCAGGTCCCTGTACATGTAGTGGGCTACTTACAGCACTGAGTCACGGCCCCAGAGGTGGTCAGGTCCCTGTACATGTTGTGGGCTACTTACAGCACTGAGTCACGGGCCCAGAGGTGGTCAGGTGCCTGTACATGTTGTGGGCTACTTACAGCACTGAGTAACGGCCCCAGAGGTGGTCAGGTGCCTGTACATGTTGTGGGCTACTTACAGCACTGAGTAACGGCCCCAGAGGTGGTCAGGTCCCTGTACTCCCTGTACATGTTGTGGGTGCCGCTGCGGGAGTCATAACGCAGCCAGATGCCAAAGTTCTTCACCTTCAGGGGGAATTTCTCGTACACCTGGTGAACACACGGGATGAGGGTTCAACCAAATCAAGAGGCCAGTCATGCGTTTGATCAAGGTGAACATTTTAAAATCTAAACAGGGTATCTGCAGGTCTCAACAAAGTTATATTTAAAACGTACCACTTTAGAGCTAAATGTAATAGCAATTCCAGGGCCATACTAGCAAAACAACAACACGTAGTGACACTGAACTGATGGCTGCATTCGTGTGCCAATTTAAATAGCGTGTTCCATACAGGCTCTTGCCAGACGCACCATGTTCCCGGTAGCCTAGCCCCTTTCGTGACTGTGGTGCTGGGCTCTACCGCAGTCACTCAGGTAGACCGCAACCACTTTCAAAATAAGGTACCAAGCGTGATCGCGGGGCTCGGGCTGGGTCAAATATATATCATGAATTTCAAAGATACCGAGCATACAATATGGGTTTAACACAGCTTTACAGTGGGGTCTGGAAGCTCAGAATTGCTAATAAACAGTTTAAATCATTGTTACTCCACGAGTGGTACTCCGAGCGAGCCGTGTATTTCCGCCATTGGTGTCACCGCGCATGCGCACCAGGCATTTGGCTGCCTGGTCCAGGCATTACAGGTGGAAATACACGGCTCACCTATGCAAGACTTTAATACCTTATACGACTTATTAATACCCCTGCAGATACACTGAACACCACAACGCAATGTATAACCTCAACATGTGAAGCCTCCGAGAACTATAAGGTCTGAGGTCTAACTATCCAGACGAACACAAACAACGACCAAGTCATCCTCCTCCCCTCCACATAGTTACCAGGCCACAGTAGACAGTCTCTCCGGAAGCCTTCTTCATCTTCCTCAGCTGGGAGACAAAGTACCAGAAGCGTGACTTGGCCACTACGTGGTTGGGGGAGAAGATCCTCATGCGGTAGAGAGGAGGGGCAGGGTTCTTGGCAGTGGGCTGCAGGCGCCCAATGACCTTGTATTCCCTAAGCTGTAGGAGAAATTTGGAGATGTCTTAGAAGAAACCAAGTGATAAGATTGTGCAGACAACTTCACCAGTACTTACTTAGTCACATGTTAGATTCGAATAAAATGTATAGTCATTATAATACAGCACAACAGAAATCAAAGTACAACGAAATTAGGTTTGGAATCCAACCATAGTGCAAATGTAACTGTAAAGTGCAATAGTAATATACAATGTACATGTGATTAAACTGGGTATAATATATATAAATGACTACCGACTAATAGTGCTAATCAGATGTATGTACAGAGTTGTAGTATTAATATGATACAGGTATAAAGACAATATGGTAGTAAGTCATACTGGCCAGCAGCGCAACTAGTAAGAGTAGGTAAGGGATATGTAGATATAGAAATACTAGTGTACAAATGTACAAAGGATGTTGAACCTTGATTCACTTTCAAAGGCACCACAGCGTCAGAGAAAGGCGACAACGTTCATAGTTTCATGTCAGCACACCAAATAAGATAATACCATTCATTTGATATTAACTTTTGGATTTTGGGTGCATCATGCAAGGCCAGTTTGTTGACTGTAGTCGGTCCGCAGTGAACATGTGGCCTATTAGCGTTAGCTCCGGTCAGAGAGCATCGTTAGGGTTAGCTGCTCACACGCTAAAACCCCCAAGCACTGAGGGCCATCGCGGCTTTATATGCATGAATGCTCTTTCTTAATGCAGTCAGATGAATTCGTGTAACGACTGACTTTTTACATATTACATTAATGCCACTCTAACGGCGCTCCATCAGCTAACGTTACCGTCCACATGGCTCAGTATAAAAACCCGACGCCATGTTGTAGCCGAGCGTCACTATGACAAACTATCAAAATGTCACTCCAATTAACACTTTTACAATAGATTGATACAGAAATAAAAGCGCTATAACGTTATACAATCAAATCGACTCGGATAAGTTGTCTCGTGTGAGCCCAAAATGATTATTTACAGGTTTTACATACTGTGCCAGACGCCTTCATGGTGTCTCTCGCGGACTGCCACAGAAAAAGAGGAAGTAGAAGGGCGGAGCATCGACACGTCAAGTAGAGAGGAGGGCGGGCTTAAGACGCCGATTGGCCCAAATAAACACGATTGATTGATTGATTGAATTGATACGATTGGGTTTCTTTTTTTTCTTTCTAATAAATTATATTCGAACGACAATTTCATATTTTCTTTGATATATATTATGATATTCCAATTAACAATAGCTACCTAATGATATAGTTATCATTAAGACTAGGCATTTCTAGGTTCAAAGGTTGAGAGGTAAATTGTAAAAATATATATATATATATATATTCCCTCTGCTTTAAAACAAACCTGGAGAGATTTATATAGCGAGTAAACAAAATAATATCGTCAGAGTTGATCAAATATGAACGTATTTTTTCTAGTGCTGTCAATAGATTAAAAAAAATTAACTAATTAATCTTACAATTTTCTGTAATTAATCTAGATTAAAAATAGCATTTTTCTACTTAAGACCGAAGCTTGTAACAGATATTTACTTGAGTAAAATCATGGAATTAATGTAAAATCAACACAAAGAAAGTATATTTAGATTCAAAGACTATTTTAATAGCTTTCTTTGAATACAGTTTCTCTCCTGTGAAATACAAATGTTCAATAAAACCATCAACATTGACTCAGCTAGACCTCTTTCTTATATCCGCGGCGCTAAGATTGAAGATTTTTCACTCTATAGATTCATCTAGATTAATTTATTTTAATGCTTTAAATAATTTTAATTAATCTCCAAAGTTAAAGCATTAACTTTGACAGCCCTAATTTTTTCATTCTACCTCAAATTGCTGCACACGCTCACACTCATGGTCACTTTACACAATGAAAGGTCACTTTAAAAACAAGAACGGGAGTGGTTCTTGTATAGTAAACAGATGGATATATAGCAAGCTAGCATAAGGACACATAGTATAACTGTAGATTGTATAGTATAGCATTGTATAGTAGTGTACATAAGACCCAGTGCCTCATCCGTAGCTAACAGTGTATTGCACTATCGCAGGACCTAGCATGTCTTACCATGCTTTTTGTAAACTTCATGTACATATACCTGATATGTCTTTAGTCTTATTACTTGTATTATTGCACAAATGTCTTATTCTCATCCTATTGGATTTTTATTATTGTATTATTGTATTATTGCACAATCGTTGCGGGCAAGACCCCCCGCATTTCACTGTATCATAGCTGTCAACATTGGGATTTGAAAAAACAGGAGATTTCGCCCGCCCGCCCCTCCCCCGCCCCCTCCCAATGTAGTCTCCTCCCCCTCGTATGTATATATTTTCTGTTAGGATGTTTGTTGACAGCTGCTCTCTGCTGAGCTGCCTCGTCGCTGCCATCTGCTGGTCAAAACCTGTATGTACCCAAGGACTGGGTAAACTACTAATTGCTACATTAAATTAATCAGATACCTGGTTGAAAGTGAAATGCTGTGTACATCCCTGCATTGAATGAATGGAAGTGTCAGTGTTTCTGTAGAGGAGATGGAACGCCTGCTCTTGTCGGCACTGCGCAGCCGTGGAATCGCAAGGCCATAGAATAGATAGAAAGGGCACATTGTGGTGTATCATAATTAATTTGTTGAATACAATAGGATTTTTATAACGTTGACACAAATGAAGGAATATTTACACTAAGTTCTCTTTTACCTCTTATTTGATTAATTAATTAATTTAATTGTAGGTACTGTTTATATTGTACATAGTCCTGTGTGTTGTACATTCTATCAACTCCAAATCTGTGCTATGAGCTCAATTCTCCCGGTGCATGCAGAATGAATGAATGAATGAATGAATGAATGAATGAATGAATGAATGAATGAAAACTTTATTAACAGATTGCAGAATGGGTACAGTACAGTACGGCTCAATACATACAATTGTTAAGGGGATGCAGACCAGAGAAAGACTTTCGTCTTGTTTACATCAGGGTCCCCCATTTTCAATTCATCGTAACATATATGACATACAGATAGACAGTACTGCTACATCTATACATTTATGACATACCAGATTTGCAATTACAGTACTGTTTGTGATACAAAAAGAGTCCAGAAAGAAAAGAGTATATACATTAGGCGTAGAAACTGTACATTGGATTGGGTAGGTGGGGGTGGGGGGGGACTGTACATTGGAGGTGGTTGGGTGGGTGGGTGGGGGGGGGGGGTTGGGTAGGAGTGGGGGGGGGGGGGGGGTTGGGTAGGAGTGGGGGTGGGGGGGGGGTTGGGTAGGAGGGGTGGGTGGGGGACACTGTACAACTGTACAAACAACACTGTACATTGGATTATTGACAAGACCATACTTGGTAATTTACTGTACATTGGAGGGGGTTGTGTTCGGACATTTACAGGGGCCAGTTTCGAGTTGCAGTCTCCCTTAGGTGTTTTTTGAGAGTGTTTTTGAAAGTGGGTAGTGATTCACATTCCTTTACAGCTTTGGGTAGGGCGTTCCACATTGATGTGGCATAATTGCGAAACGTGTTTAGTCCCTTGTTTGAGCCGAATCTGGGTTTAACATGATTTGTGGAGCTCCCTCTGGTGTTGTGATCGTGGTATTCACTGACCTTTGGGAAGTATTTTGTCATGTACATGGGTACCTTGGTCGTGTAGTGTATCTTGTAGACCAGGCCCATTGCAAGTTGCTGTACTCTGTCGTCTACTCTAAGCCATCCTAGGTTGTCAAAGTGGGCAGGGGTGAGGTGGGTTCTAGGAGTAAGGTCAAGCAGTAGTCTGACCAGTTTGTTTTGAGGTGTTTGTAATTTTGTTTTTAGCGCCTTTGAGGTGCTTTGGTACCATGAGGTGCAAACATAGTTGTTACAAAGGATCAGATTAAACCGAATATATATATTTATTGATTGATATATATTGCATAGTATTTGTATATCGTTTGATATCCCTTGTATATTCCTTGTACATATACACGGAATATCCCTTTAGCCCAGACCATAATATTTCATTCTCCTATTGGACAGCGGTCCACAGGCGCCAGAGCCATGCCTCCGGAGTCAGGTTCAAAGTCACCGTCAAGACATGTCTGAACATGCCCGGCCTTGCCCAGGGATACGAGACAGAAATGAGGTTGGCACTAGATTGTTCGCCGTGCATATAAATATGGCGCAGGTGAATACAGAAGCACTTAGTCAGAAGTCTTAGAGTTACCCAATAAGTTGAAGCCTCACCCACGATACTCCGTGCGGTGAAGTATGGCCTGTTTGGCCCCAAAATAGAGCATTGAGACCGCGTGCGAATTAATAACTGAATTGTCAGAGTTTGGCGCTATACCGTCGAGTGCGACATATTTCTATTAAGTCAGTAATAGTCTATTTGTGTATAGTGTATCGTGCGGCTAAAGTTCTGCAGTGACCAGCATCACCAACGCTTCCTCGTACCAGCTAGAGTGCTTATCCAGGCTGGGCTGCTTTCATGGCGCTTTCACCCGAGGAGACCTAGACGAGAACCGTGTGGACATGTACACTGGATTAATCTACCCGACGACTACATAGCCCTTTGCGGCTGGATTATATTTGTTTTGGTCCTGTGATTTATGGAGCGGAGAATCGCCGACGCCTACACGTGTTGGATTTACCCTGTGAGGAGACCAGTCGAGTCGGCGCCTCAGAGAGCCTGAGGCCGGCTAGCTTTCTTCACTGTGGAGCTACAGTCTACGGAGAACAGCTGTATTCGTCTGTGGATCAAGAGGCTATTGCACCGTCTCCTGTACTTGGAGTCTCCTTAGTCATCGTTGACCAGACTCTCTACTACCGACAGATCCTCTACCCCTGCTGGCTTACAACCGGGGGGACCCTTCCAGTATCTCCCGCTATATATTACTAGTGTACCATAGATATAATTCCCTAAGATTCAGGTTGTATAATTACCTCCTGCGTAACCAGAGAATGGACATTCATTATTGATTTGCCTACGCACATTCCTTTGCCTTATAAGCGCATCCAAAGTATAATAGAGTATATTATGTACCTTTTGCTGCAATAAATACTTGATTACACCTTGGTTTGGAACCGGTTTATTGTGGGAAGTGTTCATCATATTTATATATCATGTACTGTATGGCCAGTAATTAAAGTACATAAAGCGGTAGTGGTTTAATGATACCATACTTATCAATACAGTCAGGGAATTGTACCCCTCAGTTACAATAGTCGTAGTACCCTTGAATGAGTGCTCCTGCTAGAGTCTTCAGGGTATTCTTGTTTACCAGTGAGGAGATCCGGTACAAGAATCGTGTTCGTTGGTTGACTTTTTTTATTACATTGGATGCCATTTTGTCACAGGAAAGATTTGCCTCTAGGATGGAACCCAGGTAGGTAATATCTTCTTTCCTTGTGACAATATTGTCACCCACTGTAACTGAGAAGCCGTCGGTCTTGCTGAGTTTGTTATTTGAACCGAAGAGAATGGACTCTGTTTTGCCCATGTGTAATGATAGTTTGTTATCAGCGAGCCATATGCAGATTTTGCCTAGTTCTGAGCTGAGGGTTTTTTCAACCTGTAACTTGTTCTTGTCAGAGACCAGCAGGGCTGAGTCGTCCGCAAACAGGAACAAGTTGCAGTCACAAGCTGACGACATGTCATTTGCATAAATTAGGAACAGTAGCGGACCTAGTATGCTTCCTTGTGGAACACCACAGTTTACTGTGAGGGGGGGGGATAGGGTACCGTTTACCTCCACCATCTGCTCTCTCCCCTCCAGGTAGGATTGCATCCAGCTCACTGATAGACTATCAAAACCAATTGCTTTTAGCTTGTCAATCAGAATGGTGTGATTGACAGTGTCGAAGGCCTTTTGTAGGTCCAGCATGACCATGCAGCAGTATTTGCCCGCGTCCACCTCTTGTTTGATGTGGTCGTTTAAATAGAGAAGGCATGTGTCAGTGGAGTGGGATGTTCTGAAGCCAGATTGGAATTCGTAGATTAGAAGTAGAATTGCTGTCTTGTTTTGGATGAATGAGTATAAATGAAAAACGGAAATCTTGTTTTATTAAAGTAGTTTTGACATGTGATATTTTATTTTATTTTATTAGACATTTAAAAAAAAATACAAGATTCCAGAAAAACGTCAAGGATGCTACACAAAAAAGTCAAGACTTATTTCCATTGTGGTCCTTGATATAGATAAAGATATTGTTTCATTGTGTATTGATTAACTTTACATTTGCGCTTCATTACTAATTAATATCGTCAGAGTTGATCAAATATGAACGTATTTTTTCATTCTAACCTCAAATGAGAATCTCTTCCGGTGGTTGTGACCCAGGCAACCATGCTGACTTCCGGCCTAGTGGACACGTGACGCCGCACGAGCCCCGACTCCCCGGTCCTCCCGTCGTCCACCAGCAGTGAGTGAGTGTAGCGTCGGTTAGCTGGAACCAGCCAACACAACAACACGTACAATCACTGATTCCTGCAGATTTCCTCGCGTATTTAGGAGTTGAAGGGAGCCGATGTAATGCGATAAAGCCACTACTACTAAGGTGAGGTATTATTAACATGTCTTTGCAAATGTCTGTTGTCGCTGCTGGAAGGGCCGTGGTTTAGTTTGTCTGTGTGATATTTTTCACAATGATGCGATGAGTGAGAGGATGAAGTGCGACTGGTGTTTCCCGAAAGTAAATATATAACTTAATGTACCGGTCCGCAAGACACGCATATCTATTTTGTCGTCCGCATTTTGTATTTCTCAAATGTAGTTTACACACCGTTCATGTTACTGCAGCAGCAATAAGACGACTGACGTTTACCGTTTGGCTAACATTAGCTTGGTAGCTAGTCAGCACCAGTCGGCTAGCTAGCAGCTAACTTAGCACACAAGCAGCATCTGCAGTGTCAACTTTTTTTTATTTTTGAGGAGTGGCCTGACTGCTCTGTGTGTCGTGTATAATAACGTTCACTTCGGTCCATTTTGGTAACTTATTTTACAAGCAATTTTCAACTGGAGAGAGAGGTGTTTGTCAAATGTCTTAAGAGTTGTTATGTTACCCCCGCAAAAGCTAATATCAAAATATGAATCACCACCAGACATCGTGGTCAAAATATTGAAGCCGTGTTGTTGCATCATGTGTCCACCAGGTGGTATTGCTCATTCTCTTCTTGTATCAAAAACAGTACTGTATTTGTAAATCTGGTATGTCATAAATGTATAGATATAATAACAGTACTGTATCTGTATGTCATAAATGTTATGATTAATTGAATGGGGACCCTGATGTAAACGAGACGAAAGTCTTTCTCTGGTCTGCATCCCCTTAATTTTGTGTGTATTGAGCTGTACTGCATTGTAATCTGCAATCTGTTAATACAATTTTCAATCAATCAATTCAGCATTTCAGCCACTCTACTGACAAGAAAAGCCGGCCTTAGGAACGTGTCGCATCCAAAACAACTAGCACTTGTTTGTGTTGATTCAGCGTTATAGAGGTGTCACGTGTGTTACTCTTTGCCGTGGAGCAGGGGGGCAGCTTTCCAGTCATCCCACCTGGATGACAATCCCCTGTCACCACAGTCCCAGCAGCCATTGTTATTCCCACAGTTTGCCATCAGGTAGCTACCGTTCTTAGAACCCTGTTACAAGTGCCCCTGTTGCGTGAACACTTTCGGCAACCAACATGCCCTTCCGCGTTTCTCTGATTGGCCGAGCGCGCTCCTCAGAGGCAGGAATACTAAGCTCCCCCTTAAAGGGGACATGTACTATTTGGTAGGGGTGGGACGATACATCGATCCAGATCGATACATCGATGTAATTATCAACAATCGAATCGGATCGATGCGATGTAATAAGATCGATTCATATCGATACTCTTATTTTGAAAATCCTGTGGCGAGTCTCATATCCGCCCAAGAACAACAGCAGTAGCTCCGTGTGTGTAGATGTTACAGCATAGCATTCTCCCTTTCTGTGTGTGTGTGTGTGCGCGCGTCTTTGGAAAGACCAGATGAGGTCAGAGGAGTTTGATGTTTAAATGTTATTTAAACATAAACAATATAATACATAATAAATGTAGGCCTATACATGATCATGCAACATCAACAAATTGTTGTAGGAACAATTTGGGAGAGGGAGGTTGTGAGTTTTGAGTTCCAAAAAATGTAGCTTAAAGTTTAAAGCTCAATATATAAAAACGTGGCACTTTACAATGAACAGGAGGTCTATTTGTATTAAAAACAATAGATTGATTTTCCTTTAAATGTCTGGAAGAGCTCAAAAATACAAATGTCAAATGATATTTTCATTACCTTTTTTTTGTTGATCTAAATGTTACTGATTGTGTTAAATGGGCATATGATATCATCTCATATCGATCGCAGGCACCTGAATCTAATCGTATCGTATTGTATCGTGAGAGACTTTGTGATATCGGCAAATATCGTATCGTTGTCCAAAGAATCGATATCGTATCGTATCATGATGAAACTGGTGATTCCCACCCCTACTATTTGGGCAACTTTACACAATTCCTGTGAGTCTATGTAAGACATCTGTAAGGTTTATTCCAAAAATAATCATTGTTTTATATTTATAATCAAGTACTCAAAACCAGCATTTTTCTGCCTCTGGATTTCAGGCTGTTATTGGCTTGGCTCCACCCATACTAGCAGAATGTTTTGAGTGACAGCCACCCACCAAATAGCTCCGCCCATCTCCTCCGCCCATCTCCCCGTCCTTCCAGGTGAATAGGAAACACTTTATACTATACAACATGGCTGTACCGGTACCGTATATTTGCGATCCAGAGAGCGACCCAGACTATGTTTCGGAAGAAGAAGTTGAGTTGCAACAGCGAGCCTTGCAAATTGTTTCCGAGTGGTACGTTTATATTGTAACGTTAGTCTAATGGCTTGCCGAAAAGAGCCAGTAACGTTAGTACTTACTTCTGACCAGCTTGCTTCGATAGCTTGCTATAAGTAACGTTACCTTGTTTACCTCTGACCCCACCGTCGAACACCGTCGATTTGCACTACAACTCGTACACCTTACTGTAAATTCAATTGTACCTAAATTGTACCTCATCCCATTTCTGCTTTGCACTATATAGTATTGTATATTAGTACATTGCATAGTATATTGTATGGTAACTCAGTTACTTCTATTCTGCATCGAACATTGTACATATCAAATCAAATCAAATTTATTTATAGGGCCCGACAACACACGTTAATGTCCCCATGGGCCGTACAGATCTTCTTTAAACAAGTCAAGAAGAAAACATAACAATAAGTCAAGAACAGAACAAGAACACCATAAGGTCCAAACATTTTTAGATGAATGCAAATAAATGAAAGAATGCAAGCACTCCCAGACATACCCCACGCGAAGGTAAGGAAAAACTCACTAAAACCTAACAATAGGGAAAAAAGCTCCACAGGCAGTGTGGAGGAGAGAAACCTTAAAAGGGCCATTCAAGGGGGGATCTCCCTTCTTAGATGTTGGTGATAGTAGTGTTGCAGACGGACAGTTGGTAAGCATGCACTCATGTGTGTAGTGGAACATATGTCTATACTGAACACTGTGACCTCTATTTTTACTTCTATTTTACATGCTATACTATTTTATTTCATACTTATCTTGTCTAGCACAGTCTCTGGAGCGTAACAGTAAGAAGCATTTTGTATAAAAGTATTCTGTATGACAACTATTAAAGAAACTTGAACTTAACGTTAGATTGTATTGATGATAACATACCACACACACACACAGTGAACGTAGCAACAGTTAGTTAGTTAGCTGACTAATTACGACATATCTACTTAGTACTTCTGTTGCGTCCCGAATAGTTGGTACAACTCCTTTCTTTAGAACAATCCAGGAAAACACCCCAGCATCAAAAATAGATGGATTGGCAACGTCGTCGGTGCACAAATGTGCAGTACAGACCAGAGTATGACACGTTGCGACAGCACTATTAATTATATACCCCACCGTCGAACACACACAGTAACGTTAGATTGTATTGATGATAACATACCCCCCCCCCCCCCAAACAATGGTTCCCCCCCACACACACACACAGTGAACGTAGCAACAGTTAGTTAGTTAGCTGACTAATTACGACATATCTACTTACTACTTCTGTTGGGTCCTGAATAGTAGGTACAACTCCTTTGTTTAGAACCAGCCAGGATGCCACCTCAGCATCAAAAAGACCTTGATTGACAACGTCGTCGGTGGAAAAATGTGCAGTACAGAGTAGACCCGAGTATGAGACGTTGCGACAGAACTAGGAGGGTCCCCAAAAACGAACTTGGTCCATTGCTGGCGAAGTACGGCATCCACGGGAAAAGCGTGCAAAGACGTATTAGTAGCTTTACAGCCAGGAACAGAACATGTCCTGCGGGGTTTGCTCATCGTGGAAGATAGGCAAGTTACTGCACTCCTGGGCTCCGGTATGTAAGAAGGTAGAGGTACTTCTCTAGTCTAGGTAGAATGGGGGCGGGCATTAGCTCCAACCACAGAGCCAATCGCATCACTGTGCGCTACCCAGAGCCCGAATGACATGACTCAGGCCTTCAAATCAGGATGGCCTAATTTACTGTAGGAGGAAAGGGGCTGAGCTGAATCAGAGCAATCCGCCAATATGGTATTGAGACACTAAAACACATTGATACGAACTCCTATTACTATAATACAATGCTAGAGACTGAAAAATGACATTTATAGTACATGTCCCCTTTAAGCTCCAGGAGAGAGGCTGAAAACCAGCAGTTCTTGCCCGACTGATGGGAGCCGAATCCCGGATCCGATTTTTCTGATGAATACCCCCAAAACATGGAGGTCGCGAACGCAATTTATACAAATTGAAGTATTGATTGCGCCGTAACGAATCATTCAAAAAATATACCGTTAACTGGAATATGTTGTGCCTTTACACATATGTTGGATTATGTAATTGGTTTGTCATGACAAACCAATAAAAAAATCGCGATTTACCCGGTGGCTACAACAACACAGTGACTATATGCATCATTGTTTACAATGAACGGTGGGGCTAATCTAAAGGACTGAATACGGACGCGTTAAACGGCAATACATTAATTTAATATAACAGTCCGGTTCTGTGTTTGTTTGTGTCTGTAGATTGTTGGTGAACAACTAACTTTAGGTTAGTTTAACGCGTCTGTGTCCAGTCCTTTAGATTAGCCCCACCGTTCATTGTAAACAATGATGCATGTAGTCAGTCACTGTGTGTTGTTGTAGCCACCGGGTAAATCGCAATTTTTTTCCAATTACATAATCCAACATATGTGTAAAGGCACAACATATTCCAGTTAACGGTATATTTTTTTTAATGATTCGTTACGGCGCAATCAATACTTCCATTTGTATAAATTGCGTTCGGGACCTCCATGTTTTGGGGGTATTCATCAGAAAAATTGGATCCGGGATTCGGCTCCCATCAGTCGGGCAAGAACTGCGGGTTTTCAGCCTCTCTCCTCTCTCCTGGAGCTTAATATTCCTGCCTCTGAGGAGCGCGTCGCGGCTCATGCGCATGCGCGCGCTCGGCCAATCAGAGAAACGCGGAAGGGCATGTTGGTTGCTGAAAGTGTTCATGCGCCCCTGTTACGTGTATTATCATACTCTTTTAGACTCTTTTTGTACTCTGGTATGTCATAAATGTCTAAATGTAACAGTATTGTCTACCTGTATGTCATGCATGTGTCATATATGTTATGATGAATTGAAAATGGGGGACCCTGATGTAAACAAGACGAAAGTCTTTCTCTGGTCTGCATCCCCTTAACAATTGTGTGTATTGAGCCGTACTGTACCCATTCTGCAATCTGTTAATACAATTTTCAATCAATCAAAGGATATCGTGAGACTGTCAGTGTTGTTTCAACAGCAGTACAAACTCATATATACAATATCTACTGTATATTTGTATATCTTGTATGTCATAAATGTCCGCATGTAACAGTACTGTATATCTGTGTCGTGTATGTCATAAATGTCTGGATGTAAGTAACAGTACTGTATATCTATGTCATAAATGTTATGATGAATTGAAAATGGGGGACCCTGATGTAAACAAGACGAAAGTCTCTGGTCTGCATCCCCTTAACAATTGTGTGTATTGAGCCGTACTGTATTGTACCCATTCTGCGATCTGTTAATAAAATGTTCAATCAATTATGAGACCATGAGCATCTAATGTCAGTTAATCGCATTGCTGCTTAGTGAGTCAGCGAAAGCCTTGATAACTTATTCTGCTGTAATTTAACTACACTTACTTTCTACTACTACACTGTGAACTGGATGTGCAATACTCATACTGTTACTCTGTCACATGCCTTATTTTTCTACTTTATTTAGAACATTCTTTATTTTTAGCATTCTTATGATTTTCTGTGAAGGGTGGACTAGCAAAGTAAGATCTTCATTTGTATGGTGTATCTGTTTAACTGCGCATATGACAAAATACATCTCTTGAATCTTTCATGTTTGTTTCGGTAGATGTTTGTAATCCGCTTGATGGTAGCAGAGAGGAGTGAACCTGTTGTGGAGACAAGCTAACCCACGAATGGCCTGCCAGTCTGCCGTTGCAATCATCATGGACGAGCAGGCCCTGCTAGGACTGAACCCCAACGCTGATGCCCGATACAGGCAGCGGGTGAGTCTCTTATCTCCCTCTTATGCCTATGCCTCTCTCTTTCAGTCTGTGGTAGATCTTCTGAGAATTATATCCTTTCTCTTTTTCTGCTGCCGCTTTTAGATAAAGTACTTAATCATCAAGCAGGGATGCATCAATAACACTTTTTGACTTTTAATTCAGATTTTAAGGGCGTTTTCACACCTAGCTCGTTTGGAGCTGTTCCGAAACCTGAAGCGTTGACCCCCTATTTCGGTTCAGTTGGACATATGTGAACACAGCAATCCCATTCTGTTGCGGAACAAAACAAGCGGGCCGAGACCACCTAGAGAGGGTGGTCTCAGCGCACTTCCAACCAAACCCGACGCGACTCGTACGCTGTGAGAATGCAATCGACTTAACAAACCGACACAACTCACTTGCCGTAGCATATGAATGAATGTGGATGAGAGCCGTGATGTAAGTGGTTCTATACGGCTGTGGGGGTGCTGGAGACATGATCGAATAGACTTGTATCCGCCTGAATCTCCTGAACACGGCGTGAGCCATTCCTAATCGATCAGAACTAAATCGGCAGCGAAAAAGCCCATTTTAAAGCACATTCCCCATGCACATGCGCAGATTGCCCACGGAGTCTGGACGACGTGAGATGACGCACGAATGAATGTGGACTGTTCCATCAGAGGGGGGAGCTTCGGTGGCCAGTGTCCTTTCAGCCGAACAGGATAATGAAAAAATTATCCTACTAAATGGCCAGACGCGTCTTATGGCGACATCTACAATTACCTCATTGAGTCTCCAGGTAGACTAATGTTTATATTTATATGTTTATATTTATATGTTTAAGTGCAGCGGTCTGTAGCTCACCACCTCTGATTAGGCTTGGGCGGTATCATTTTTTTCACACCGTCATACCTTGCTGATGTAATACCCCGGTATACGGTATATGACGGTATGACTTTCATTTTCATCAGCGGGGGTGGGGGGGGGGGGCAACCCGTGTTACCAAGTAAACAAATCACGTCGTTAGCTCTCAGAATGGTAGCCAGAAGCCTGCAGCATCTAGTGCTACTATCGACGTTAGCATGTAGCCTAGCCATGGCAGACTATATGATTCCTTAAGGCCTCGAAATTGCCTGGGTTTTGGTCATATGCTCCCGAAATGCTCCCGCTGTTTGGCTACTTCTATGTGCAGTGAAAACTACTCGAATGCTTTATAACCTAGTCATTGATTTAGTTCAGGGTAATCTAATATTAGCCGCGGAGCTAACGCTAGCTAACGTGAGCTAACGCTAGTTAATCAAGCTCACAGAGGGAGAAACAGCTGAGGTACAAATACAATAACAAAGCGGGTGGGGGCTGTTGTGTAAACCTTGTACTCTTTAGTTCACATATAATAAGAGACGGATTATTTGCTTGCTCCACCAGTGCACCACAACAACACACACCAACTCGCGTCACAACGCTTTACGGTATTTTCACAGCACTGTCGCAACATTACCGTAAAACGTGAACACCGTTGTGATACACTCGCTCCACTAGTGAGGACTGGTCTCGCCCTCTGCTGGCGCGTGTGTGCACTACACAACTCCATTTCACTGTAATAGAAACTGAAGCACATCTGTGATTTTGACGCCGGTATTGATTTTCAATACTGTCGGGATTTCTAAATACCCTGGTATACCGTAATACCGTCATACCGCCCAAGCCTACCTCTGATGGAACAGTCCACATTCATTCGTGCGTCATCTCGCATCGTCCAGACTCCGTGGGCAATATGTGCATGGGGAATAGGTGCTTTAAAATGGGCTTTTTCGCTGCCGATTTAGTTCTGATCGATTAGGAATGACTCACGCCATGTTCAGGAGATTCAGGCGGATACAAGTCTATTCGATCATGTCTCCAGCACCCCCACAGCCGTATAGAACCACTTACATCACGGCTCTCATCCACATTCATTCATATGCTCACCCCGCTCTCCCCTCCCCGATTTCAATGTGACGCGGAGATTCAGGGTTAGAGGGGGGGGGGGGGGGGCACACCCCAAAATCTGACCAATGAGTGACTGTTTGCTCGCGCGTGCGTTTGTTTTGGTCCGCTGTTAACACAGCCGTGTGAACACAAACGAACTAAGGGACAAGTGCAACATTGTATCATTATAGTCCCTGTCTCCCTGAATCGGAACAAAGCAAACGAACTACAGGTGTGAAAACACCCTAAGTTTCAGCCGATACATAGTGCCGATCTGATCCACATGCTTTTACTGAAAAATATATGGGATCATTAGTAAAAAATTATCAAGATCAATTGTTCCAATGCTAGAGAGATGTGACATCTTTCTTTGTGGCAAAAATGCAGAGAATCAAGTTGTATGGCTGTTGGTATTGAATTTTATTATTGGGATTCTCGGATACTGTTACCTGGATACCTGGTTTAGCCTTCTATTATTAAAGGAAAACTCCAACATTTTGGGAAATTAGCTTATTTGGCATCTACCCTGGAGTTAGACAAGAAGATACATACCCTTTTTCTTCTCTGTGCATGCAGTAGGAGTAGGAAGACACGCACCGTTAGCCTAGCTTAGCGTCAGTCACTGGAAGTAGGTTCCTCCATTAGCCGAGTTCCAAACGTCTTTCTACTCCTACTGCATGCAGAGAAGAAAAAGGTATGCATCTTCTTGTCTAACTCCAGGGTTCCCAAAATGTTGGAGTATTAAGATACATACCTTTTTCGTCTCTGTGCATGCAGTAGGAGTAAGTCGTGCACCGTTAGCCTAGCTTAGCGTCATTCACTGGAAGTAGGTTCCTCCATTAGCCTAGTTCCCAACGTCTTCCTACTCCTACTGCATGCACAGAGAAGAAAAAGGTATGTATCTTCTTGTCTAACTCCAGTGTAGATGGCAAATGAGCTAATTTCCCAAAATGTTGGAGTTTTCCCTTTAAGTTAATTGATTTGTTGTATTTTCTGGAGGTGCGTGCGTATGCTGCCTGATATCTAATATTGGTGTTGTTGTATCGTATGTTGTTGTATCGGTGCATCCCTGTCATTGGGGAGCTTCAGGAAGTGTTTTTCTCAAAAGTATTTTCAAACATATGGTAGATATATCAGCTATAATTGGTAAGTAACCCTAGATTCAAAGGCCTTATGTAATGCTCTCCCCCGTATTCCATTTTCAGTGAACTTGCTACATGAGAGCAGTGTGCGATTTTTTTAATTAGCTGAACCCCTGTCACTTTGAGCTATGCGTATCACAGACAGATTGGAATGACTTAATGCCTGATAAAACATTTAAATTTATGGTTGAATTTCACAGCATTGCTGCATTTCAGGTTTTTTAAGATTAAGGCGAGACACCCCAGGTGAATAGGCAAATATAATTTTTTTTGTTGATTTTGAGATTTTGTTATATTTGGCTTCCTAAACATGTCTTCTATGAAACTAGTGACAATAAAACGTCAATAACACACATTTAGTTGTTTATTTTACTTCATTTTGCGTTATTTCATCCATAAATGTGCACACAATACAGAACTTTGAAGGCGTTTTTTACCCAAAAATCAGTTTTAAGAGTATTTCCTCATACTCTGAGCCAGAAATCTCCACTTCAGTAGCACTCATATACACCAAACCTTCCAGTTCTATTCATATCTATGTTCTGAAGGTATTTACAGAAGGGTTTGTTTATCGCATTCATACCCTGATTTATATCACATTCTATTCCTAAAAACATGGCGAAATATGGATATATTTTACCATAAAAATGGAATGAATGAAAACTTTATTTAACAGATTGCAGAATGGGTACAATACAGTACGGCTCAATACACACAATTGTTAAGGGGATGCAGACCTGAGAAAGACGTTTGTCTTGTTTACATCAGGTCCCCCATTTTCAATTCATATAGAATGGAGTATTTTCTGATTTATGGAGTGATACAAAGAGATATCCAAAATCCCCTCTGTAATAACCTTTGGCTCTAATATGTCAACAAAATGAAACTATAATTTTGAAACTGGCTTTATCCAATGTTCAGATTTCTGTCCTGGAATTATATGCAAATTAGTGCATATTTAAGTAGATCATGCCTTATTTGCATATTTAAACATACAATTTCAGAAAACTTGTAATACAAAAAAGTCTTGTCTTAACACTTTCCCTGCCAAGGACGCCTAAACTCGTCATTCCCCGCCATGCTAATTCTGCCAATGACGCCGTAACACGTCATTGAGATCAATATTTCAAAATATCTGTGATATTTCTCCCCCGGAGACTTGAGATCTACTGTTGATCCCCTCTCAACTCTCCAGCGGTTCAAGAGCGCCATCTGGTGGCCGATCGGCGGATTGCCCAAACCGGAAACCGGAAACCGAAGCTGGTGCTCATTCCAATTCGGTCCGATCACTCGCGAATAGTCCCGGGACACGAGCTAGAATCAAACCTCGGATCGTTTTCCGCCGGGGTGCGGTTCGTTTTGAAATTTAACTCTTGTCCGCAAACCAAACAACCGCACCTTGGTCCACCTGTTCGAGGTGGTCTCGGTCTGCTTCCATGTCAGAATCAGAAACGTCTTTATTGCCAAGTAGTAATTTGGTTTAATTTGGTTATTTTTGGTGCGACAGTAACGGACAGACAATTATGGTAGAATAAAAAGGTGGAATAAAATGGAATATAAACTAAATGAACATAGAAGCACAATAGAATATAATTATAAAAATGGGATTAGGCCAGGGCTGTACAACTGCACGATGTGGTCAGGTATACACACTAATTAGAATAAAAATAACAATAGTGTTGAATATTTACAGGATGGAATATTTAGCAGTAATGTGCAAGAAGTATGAACAGTGAGGTATGAAGAGTTGTGATTGTATCTACAAATATATAGTCCAGTGGTGTGTATTAATGTAACGATCAGTTCCCTGGTGTACCCTGGTTCCTTATGAGGTGTGAAAGCAATCGGTTATCATTTCCGCTGGTAGGGAGTTTGAAATGGCCAGGTTAATGTTGTGACACTAAACAAATACCTTGCATGCATTATTCGGTCGCGGGTGACATTAGTCTAGAGCGTATATTTAGTCACCAACAGTGAATTGAAAAATGGGGAGTATTTCGTAACATTTCAAGCACAGGAGAGAGTAGTGTGAATGGCCGAAAAAAGATCCGCGAATGCGAGCTACCCACCATACGGGTATATTCTCAGCCACCCGAACCACAAACTGTTTTGAGTTCATGCCGTCTGTGCAGGCGGTACTGCAGTCTCGGGTCCACCTCCAAGAGAACACTGAACAGCTACATCCACCGGGCAAACAGACTACTGACGGATATACCTGAATTATTATCACATGATGAGCATACACACAAAAGCACCTAAAGTGACTTACTCACCACACAAGCACACTTATTAAACCCACACATTGCTGCTACTTTTTTTTACAGTTTTTCTGAATATATGTAGGCCTACATTTAAAAAAAGTGGTGACAATAAAATAATCTGAATCTGCAAGTCTAAGTGGAAAACTTCACATATGTTTGTATGATAATAATGATGATTAATGATGTCAAACTAAAGGCTGACCCTCATGATCACATGGTTTTGTTTAGAGTATTATCCATTTGTCAATTGGCAATGTGAAGCATAACCCGTCCCTAACCAAAAAGAACTGCAACAAAAAAGTTAAAAATTTAGGTGCGAAGGCACTGAATTATACTTCTACGAAGGCTGCTGCGGCTCCTTTCTCCATGTCTGCTAGCTAGACCATCATACCTGCACGTTGTTTGCGTTGCCCCGGCGCACGGAATTCTTTTTGGTCCAGCTGCATGTAGGCCTTGCCGCCGGTAGGCTCCTTGGCTTTGGGCGCTAGCGCCGCCACCCTCTGCCTCGGTCTAGAGATTCAGCAGGCAGGCTGTTTTTATTCTCCTGTCCTTGTCTCTCATCTCGCTTTGTCTGACTCTTTGTGTCCCTTGTGTTGTCCTCAGGCCATGGTATACTTTGAGCAGCTGAAGGCGTCTCAGGATGCCTGGGAAGTCTGCGCGGAGGCCCTGGTTAAAGGGATTTACAAGTACGTGTCGGTTCATTCATACCTCATCAGTATCGACCTCTAAACACAATTGGATTCAAAATGACATCTTTGAATTTGACTACACAAAGACATCAGAGATTAAATTTGTGGTTGAAGTGTTTATGCAAATAAACATACAGTAATTATTTGTTTATATAGTATCTATGATGTAATGTGTCAGTCTTATATTGGACTGTTCGTTGTTTCAGTGACGACCATGTGAAGTTCTTTTGCTTCCAAGTCCTGGAGCATCAGATCAAGTACAGGTAAGAAGTTCAATACACTTTAAGAATTATACATATTTCTTCTTCTTCTTCTTCACGAAGAAGAAATTAGACCCTTACAGCGATGCACATTATCGAAAGATAAATTATGGATTTACGTTTGCTCTGTTCCAGACATGCTGGACTTAGTGCCGTTCAACAGCAGCTAATCAGAGAGACCTTGATGAAATGGCTCCAGTGTCAGGTTGGTGTACATTTTATACACTTGACAGTTCTAGATATAGTCCAGTCTGTACGTTAATGTTGAATTATTGAGATGTCTTTGTTTGTACACACAGTTAACCTACTTAAAGATGCAGGATTTAAGACTCTTTGAAATGGTATCATGAATTGGGTTGAATTATTAGACTAATAACGTTCCTCCGTGAACTCTCCACCATGGAACACTGCTTTGCAGCGCGGCAACGCTTTCAAGATCTAGTGTTTAGGTCACACGCCCGGCTGCTACTTGACCATCCTAACTCTCTGGCAGCGGGGTGGAGCTTGGGATTGTGCAACTTAAGTGTAGATTGGTTGTTTAGAATGCATGCTTTATCGTTGTTCCGAAGTGAAACTTGTGTTTTAAGATGATTCACCAACTGGCAACAATGTATGAAACGACATGCTCGAACAAACATACACGTTCGGATAAGACTTGTTTCCTGAAAAATGTCATCCTGCTTTTAAGTATAATCAATAACCTCCTATTTGCAATGTCATCATATCTCCTCTGACCACCAGCTGATGAATGCTCAGCCAGAGAAGCCCTTCATCAGGAACAAGGCGGCCCAGGTGTTTGCCCTGACCTTCGTCATGGAGTACCTGACCTTCTGGCCCAAGTTCTTCTTTGACATCCTGTCGCTGGTGGGGCTGAACCCCCACGGTGTGGACGTCTACCTCCGCACGCTCATGGCCATCGACGCCGAGGTGGTGGACCGGGACACCCTCCACTCCGCCGAGGCAAGACGACCGCTCTCCCTCTCTGCCCTCCCTGCTCCTTGCTCACCATGTCCGCCTTAGGCTGGAGAACATGCTTACAAAGTTGCTGCTGTAATTGCTGTGGACCAGGTGTTAACTAATGTCATGCACCTGGTTTGCTGTCAAGGTCACCTTTTGTTTATATAGCACATTTAAAACCAACCGTTGCACCAAAGTGCTTCACAGTACAAAGAGACATGCATATTTAAAATACGATATAAAATGCACAAATAAATACACTAAATAGTCACAACAAGACCAGGGATGTATGGCTTAACAAGCCTCAAAAAGCCAATGAAAACAAGCTAGTTTTCAGCCATGACTTAACACTTTGGATGCCACGCCTCCCCGTCTCAACCTCATTGCGTGCCACCACCCACTTCAATGATAGCGCTCTCATATTTGCGAATGCATAAACTACATCTTAAATTATGGCTATGTGTCTAATCTGGCCGTCGCTTATCAATGACTTGTTTGCAGTCAACATTGTCTAAACGGATTGTTTTTTAATCTGTTCATTTCCGTTTTATACCATTTTGAAAAACGCTAGTTTCTTGAAACTTCCAGAAGATTTCAGAAGATTCTGTGATAAACGCCCTTTACTGTAATACACAAAACATGTAATTTTTCGGCCTATTTATGAATCGTTTTCAAATAAACGCTAGATTATCGATAGTATATGTGTATTTATGCACGCTATAGAAGCGGGCTGAAAAATCGAATATCTTATTTCCTGATCGCACACACGCACATAGGGCCCACCATGATATCTCTGTGAAAAAAGCTCTGATTATCCTAAGACTGGTAAAATTAGGCCTGCCGCGATAAGCAATAAATCGATTAATTGCTGCGATAATTAAAATGAATGCAATGATTTTGACGGGCGCGATTAATTGCTATTTGCGCGTTTGTTTTAATGAGGCGGAACCAGTGCCGCTTGTCAGTCACTGTCCGTGTTGGGAGGCGGGTCGCTGACGTTACTAGAGTACAGCACGGGAGCCCCGTGGGGCAACGCCACAGCTTAACTACATTTCTCAATAGTGTGGCTCCTTTTAACCAAGTAGCATTATTTGTAGTGTAACGTTAGCTATTTTTAGACCCAAGTAGTTACTCGCTACTGCCCGGAGAAACTGGACTGCTAAATAAAGATGAAAGATAGAGCTTTGATTCTCATTCCATGCTAACAACATTAGCTAACAAACGAAATACAACGTATAGCATAGCTACAAGTACAACACAGAATAACGTTAATACAATTACATGCATCATTGTTTACAATGAACGGGTGGGGCTGGTCAAAGGACTGGACACGGGGACAAGTTAAACACGAATTAATTTATTATAACACACCGGTAGTTTCGAGTCGTGCTGCAGTGCCTACGCACCACAGCTATTCTATTATATACTGCTTTGACGCTTCCTCCTCATCGTTGATTGCCTGTAGTAGCTGCATCTAACGTTAGTAGCTAACGTTAAAACTAACCTAAAGTTAGTTGTTCACCAACAATCTCAACATTTGTTATTAGCTCAAAAACAACCGGACGAGACATGTTGTCGGCTCATATGTTCTGCTTAGGATAATCGCAACAACAACAATACTTCCGGTCCGGTCGGTGGGCTTCAAAATAAAAGTCTAAAACCGGAAAAGACGGAGCGGTGGGCTTCAAAATAAAAGTTTTGGGAAATAAATTTCTCAAAAAAAATTCTCTAACCGGTCGCAATAATATCGCTTATCGCGATATTTTCGGGGGCAATTAATCGCCCAGCAAAATGTGTTATCGTGGCAGGCCTAGGTAAAATAGATTCCTTACCTCAGATCAGATGTTCTCCAAAAAGATTATTCCAATTCCTGATTGCCATTCCAAATATCGATAGTGTTTATTGATCCAACGCTGGGTGGTCGAAACACCGATTCCACGCTGTTCTGATGGTCCAGAATGAATCCGATCGTCTTGGGTGACTTGTCTGAGAAGTAAAATGAGGAAGCAGGATTCCCCCCCCCCCCCCCCCCCCCCCATGCTTTTCATTCAGTCTAATCCAATGGGCTGCAGTACCACAGGGAGAGATGATAGGGGGCGGTATTTTCCCAATGGAGCTCAGAGAGAGTTCCAGTGGTAACGGGAGGCTAGATTGATGAAATATGAATGTAAATCGCTAATAAAAAAAACGATTAAAAACTAGATTTCCCAGGGCGGTCCCCGGAGCGGCTGGATTCGCTCACAGCTCCGGAGTTGTCACCAGCTTGGCTGGCCGTTCACACTAATACAATTGGCAGTATTAGAGGGTGGGAGAAGCTGGCGGGGTGGGTCCGGGTCGTTGTAAACAGCGACTCCTACAGTTCGGTCGGGGCGCCTGCTAAGCGCGGATAGGACCTGAGTGGGATAGTGTGATCCTTCCACACGCTACGCCCTCTCAGTGAGAATCCGCGCTGCCAGGTGAAAAGAAGCGGTTGATTGGCTGGACGTGTGTCGGAGGAAGCACGTGGTAGCCTCCACTCTCCCAGACCGACTGTGGAGGGTAAGTGCGCAGCGACCAGGAAGGGGATTGGGAATTGGCATAACGACTAACATTGGGATGGGAGAAAATCGGAGGAAAAAGGAGGGGGAAAAAGATAAATAAAAAAATAAACTAGATTTCCCGTCCGTGGCACTCAACGGTCGGCATGAAATAACGAGAATTCTCGTCCGTGGCACTCAAAGTGTTAAAGATCTCTAGGGTCTGGGGCTCTGGGCAGACCGGATTTGTAGTGGCAGACTATTCCACAACTCGGGGGCAGCCACCGCAAAACCTTGGTCGCCATTACTCTTTAGCCTAGACCATGGGACATCTAAAAGAGTACCACATCCTCATCCTAAATCAATCCCGAAGCGAACAGGAAGCCACTAGTCAATGCTAATTCCCTAAAGCAGTGTACACTGACTTCACCATCAACTAGCTAGTTAGCAAAAATGTTCTATCGATAAAGGGAAGTGGAACATGGAACAGCCTTCTGGTCCGCCTGTATTTTAATACCAACCGGTTCATGCTTCCGCGTTTTAGTATGAATATGTGAATGAAAAAGTTTAACGTTGCTACACCCTGAACAATACATATAGGACATTGAATGGGCCATAATAATGGCAATTTAGCAATAGAATTTAAAAAGTTATAGCCCTGCAAAGAAGGGGAACTTCTCCATAGACAAATAGAGATGGCGAGGGATGGTAAATTATGAATTTAACCCATGGCGATCAAAGTGTTAATAACCGGGTCAAGGTCGCTCAGCGGCACTGCATATATTCCCTAGTCTGTGAAATCGAGAATGTGCAATACCGGCCAGATCCTCTTAGGGGCGCCATCGCTCCACTGCAGTATGCCCTGTGGAGTTTCATAGTACCCGGATCCTGAACCAGCATCCTGTACCGTGGATTATGTTTCGAATCGCAGATTTCACCATGGAATAAGGGGATTTATCATCAGCCAATGGACATATCGATCTACCAGATGCCGATCAATAACGGGGAAATGCTCGGGGGTATCCCACTGGCTCACGGTAAGATCTTTTTCACCTAAATTACAGCCGGATCAGAGCTTGCTATGAGACGCAACCAGCCGGTTAGCGAATGTGGCTAGTTACACGGACACTGTTAATGGTAATCAATAATACTAAACGACATCCCCCCCCCCCCCCCCCCTTTCATGCATACATGCTTTTGGACAGCCCCGATCATATGCAGTTTGAGTTATTTCTTTAGCATATCGCTGCTGTCGGGACAAAACCTCATAACTCCAAAAACCCAACTTTTCAGCAGATGAAAAAAATGAACACAGATTTGAGGGTGAATAGAGTTAGGAGGTTTAGACAGATGATCGGTTTAATGCTTTCCCATTGTTTAAACTTTGTAAAACCCACACACACATATGGAGGATGATCTACGGAGTTGATTTATATAATAAAAAAAAAAATAAAAAAATGGAGTTATGAGGTTTTGGCCCGACAGCAGCGATATGTAAAACGGAAATGCCGTTGAATATAACGTTAGCAGCTATTAGCCCTATAACTAGCTTTCCAGAAAATATGAGACAAAACCCGCTATAATGCTCATATTCACGGCGCTATAAAATGACAACCTATTGATGCATTTCTTTTTCTTTAAGCCATTTTGAAGGGACGGTTTATGAACTCAATTGACAATGAGAATGGACAGATAGCAATACTATAAAGTATAGATATAGCTGTACTAAAAGACACCGGTCTGTTGACAAACGCTGGTCCTCAACCACTATATTAGACGCATCCCAGCGGTCGTCAATGTGTTAAGGGATTGTACCACCCTGTCCACCTTTAGGGGCCAACTCAGGAAATGGCTGTTACAGCCAAATATGCACTCATTAGGGATGTTGGTGATGTTGTACTGACTGAATGTCTTGTTAGTGTGGTCATGTTAGTGATGTCAGTTTTTATGAATGAACGTTGTAAGGTCCGTTTTGTGTTTGTTATGTTAGGACTACGGGTGAAAATGAGCCCTGTGCTATTCCCGGCATATTTACGTCCCCATCATGCTGTGATGTTATGCATACTCATGTAAATTATGTTCATTCATTTGCATTGTCCTTAATAAACTAATCTTAAATATTTAGCTCGGTAACGCGCCAACGTGGAAAATGTCTGTTCTAACAAAGCCAACGATTAGAGCGGTGATAATTTCATAACAAAAAGCAAATGCAAAAACTACAGTAGATCCGGAGGTGCAGATCAGTTAGTTCGGAGTTGGATATAGCGGTTCTTAACTAGCTTACTAGCAGATCCTGCTGCTGTTTATAGTGGAATGTGGGACATACAGACATCCTCATGCTCTCGGGTCTATTGTGTAAAAGTAATAATGTTAAATTTAATATTAGTCCAATATTGATCTGCGGAGTACAGTGAATTCGTACTATGTGTGACGAGACTGCCTGTCTTCCTGACTAATCCTGGTCCTGGTCCTTCTAGGAGACCCGCAGGAACAGCCTGATCAAAGACTCCATGCGGGAGCAGTGCATCCCTAGCCTGGTGGAGTCCTGGTTCCAGATCCTGCAGGCCTACCAGCAGTCCCACCCGGAGCTCACCTGCCAGTGTCTGGAGGTGGTGGGGGCCTACGTGTCCTGGATCGACCTCAACCTCATCGCCAACGACCGGTCAGTGAGACGCACACCCATTTTAACATGTGATTTAGTCTCTTATTGAGTCATACAATCTTATTTTCTTCAAGAGGAACAAATCTGCCAGCTGGGTGAGATTATTTCACTTGTCCGAAGACAAATTGAGCCGCTTTCAGGGATTTTCACCAAACAAGCAAAAATGATCTTCTAGTGGCCCACTTGGTTTTCAAGATATTCTCCAGATATATATTTATTTCTTTATTTCAAGTAGTTCAGTTGGATTATTGGAAGTAAAATGCTCTCATCCTTATCAGCAGTTGTTTTTCACTTGGTTGAGCAAATGAGTCAACAATTGTTTCAGCATCAGCCATGCATTTGAGGAATATTGGCAATATTTTGTAGATGGAAATATGCAGTCTTTGTAATATCGTCAAAATGTCTTCCAAAAGAAAGAATAGGATAAAATGGGACAGAGATTTCTAATACAAGGGTTTTGTGACATTTTGGAACCAGCTAGGTTCCACAAGAGTGAGATCACAGAATTAGTTTCTAATCCGCTTTGGACAGAGAACTGGCATTTCAGTTTTTTCAACATTTAAAAGGAAGACGTTGGATGACGTTTGATTTCTAGAAAACATTCTTCCAGCTTCACCAGCTGATGACAGCATCAGGGCTTAATGGAGATGTAAAGCTGCGTATCATCTGCTTAGAAACGGGAACCTAGTTTGTAACGATTGATTCATGTACCAAGAGGCAACATGGAGAAAATAATAGGATCAAGCACAAACCCCTGTGGCACACCTTAACTGACCCACATGTGGTCTGATGAACAGTTGTTGTGCAAAACAAAGTGAGATCTGTCAGATGAGTATGATCTAAACCAGGAGAGACAGAAGTGTCGATATAACATTCTAGGCAATCTAATAGAATAGGGCTGTACCGAATGCTTCGATCATAATGTTGACATTCAAATTCTAAATCAACATTCAAATTTGTAATTTTTAATAAAAAACAAACAATCTGTTTAAACCAATGGGGGTTTGGCTACACTAATATTATAATATTATACATAAGAGTATAAGACGTCACCATCACTTTCATACCAACCGTGCCCTTATTGGATTGTTGATGAAACTGATGAGCTATATTCAGAAAGTTGATTTAATAAAAGAAAAATACTAATTTAATCAGATTAATCACTTTATTAAAATTGAGGATTTAGTTTAAAAAAGAAAATAATAATAATAATATATATATATATTTTTTGAAGTAAATTTGTTTTTTTATAGACATTCGAAGCTTCGTTCGAATACTTCAATCGAAGCTTCGAATGTTAAAAAATGACATTCGGTACAGCCCTATAATAGAATGCGGTGATCAATCATGTTCGACACTTGAGGTCTAGAGGCAGCACTGATATTGAAACGGAGCCAGAGTCTGAAGCGAGTAGTAAATCATTTACCACTTCTGTCAGAGCGGTGTCTGCACTGCGGAATGTTCTGAAGCCGGATGGATGAGGCTCACGCAGATTATTGAATGTTCTGAAGCTGCATGGATGAGGCTCACACAGATTATTGAATGTTCTGAAGCCGCATGGATGAGGCTCACAGATTATTGAATGTTCTGAAGCCGCATGGATGAGGCTCACACAGATTATTGAATGTTCTGAAGCCGCATTGATGAGGCTCACACAGATTATTGAATGTTCTGAAGCCGCATGGATGAGGCTCACGCAGATTATTGAATGTTCTGAAGCCGCATGGATGAGGCTCACGCAGATTATTGAATGTTCTGAAGCCGCATGGATGAGGCTCACGCAGATTATTGGACGAGAGACTATCTGTGAGTTGCTGAGCCGCTGCTTTTTCCAAAAAAGATGCAGCACAAATCCAGCGCTAAGAGCTGTTATTATCAGATTTGATTAATTAACCAGGCAGGTAAATTAACCCATTCAGTGCCAACCATGAGTATAGTCGGGTTAACTCGCCATCGCTTGCGTGCCAATCACGAGTATAGTCGGGTTTTAATCGTTATTTCTTTTATTAGCGATATCTATTCATTTTTCATCCATCCAGCCTGACGTTATCATTGGGAATGGGTCTGAGCTCGCAAAGGGCAAATACCGCCGCCTATCGTCTCCCGGATGGTATTGCACATCATTGGATTGGATTGGCTGGGACTGTGCATCAAAGAAATAAGTCCAGTCCAGGTTTTACTTCTCGGGCATGCAGCTGGATACTATTGCATTGAGTCCCCCCACTGGGAGCATCGTGGATTATGTGTTTTGGACTATAACGTTGGATCAATGGACGCAATCGATATTTGGAATGGTGATCAGGAATTGGATTAATCTTTTTGCATGACATCAGATGTGAGGTAAGGCCTTTATGTTACGAATCTTGGGGTAATCAGATGTTCCTTTCTCCGCCATCGGAGCGTGTGTGTGAGGCATACAAAAAAATTGTTTGTTTCCTGTTGGTTGTCAGTTAAGGCCAGAGTAGGTAGGGAATTTTTTATTTTTTTTTATCTTCCCACGGCGACTATGGATAGGGAATTTATTTATTTAATTAAAATGTTCACGACAACATGGATGCATGTACTCTGCCAGCATGTTTAATATCCATAATACTAAAGGTTTGACTAAGATTTTTATGAAATTTTATATAATTTTTTTTTTTTTTTTTAATATATATATTTTTAAACTCATAAAATAAATTGGGTCGCACCTAAATCGGCACGGTCGGTCGGCAACCGGAACCGAACCATTATTTTTGTTATGCCTGAGGTTTGCGCCAACCAAAGTACGGAGAAGCGATTTTTTAGACCCCGCTTCTCTTCGTACATGAGGACACATATACTATCGATAATCTAGCGTTTATTTGAAAACGATTCATAAATCAGCCGAAAAATTACCTGTTTTGTGTATTCCACTAAAGGGCGATTATTGTGTCTTTTTCTGGAATTACTAGAAATCTCAAACTATACTCGTATTCAAAACGGTATAAAACGGAAATGTACAGATGAAAAAACATAAAACAATCCGTTTCGTACATGTTGACTGCAAGCAAGTCATTGATAAGCGACGGGTGTATTAGACCCATAGCCATAATTTAAGATATAGTTTAAGCATTTGCAAATATCCCCGTCCTCCCATTGACTAAAGCGCTGGCATACAAGCCCTAATTTGGTCAAAAAGGGGGAGCGTGGCTCTGAATGAGTTAAGAACAAATTTGTATTTACAGTGACGGCCTGGCGAGAGGACAAAAAGGCCACTCGAAGGGTAACTGGGAAAGGGAACAAAAAAATTAAATGGAAAAGAGACAGACGATACATATTCATTATTCACAAGTAAGGGACATAATTAAAACACACATCAAACAAACAACAAAATTAAATGACAAGGTATGTAATACATGAAGATGAGGTTGTTGGGGTCTTGCTGGGATGTGTGTCAGAAAGAGTTAAAAACTATATGGTTGGTAAAATGTGATACCAGTTGCCTGGTCCCTTTCCAGTTTGGGTGCAAGCCATCCGTTTTATACAAATCATACTCGGTCCAAAAATAACACAAGGGATTTGCACATTCTTGTCCAACAGGCTTATTAATGCATTTGGATATATGCCCTATAACTGTTTTCCTTTTATTGCTGCTTTGTTTGGTTCTGACCTGGGGGGATAACTCGCAGCTGGATAGCTTTCAAAGAACACATAATTATGACTGTTTTGCATGACTTGTCAAATAAATTAAACATGGGCATTGGTTGTTGCCAGACGCATTGTAGCTTTACCAAACCATGATTTGTCATTGTGAACGGCACTAGACATTATTTAGAATGGGATGGTAAAGGCCTACATGTAGCGTATGACGTATATATATATATATATATAACAGGGATGTATATGCACAATGTATAGTATGTTTTTTTTAATTTCCATGTCAGTTATTAATGTGTTTGTATGAGTCTCTTACATGTTTTGTATGTTGCTACAAAAACGAAAAAGGCGAATCTTGGATGTTGGATACTATGCTGTGAAAAGATACACTGTGAATAATGGAAAGATTTGTACAAAAATATCAATAAAAAAAAAAAAAAAAATGGGATGGTAAATGGACTGTATTAATATAGTGCTTTTATCCAAAGTGCTTTACAAGGCTATGCCTCACACACTCACCCATTCACTCACACAGTCACACATTGATGGCGGAGGCACGCTACCAAGAGGAGCCGGAATTGACTCGAGAACCTTCAGATTACCAGACGACCGACCACTCTACCTTACACTTACTTCTTGAAATAACCAATTATTCCCACCCGGCACGATGAAGCACTTTCCGTGCACATAAACGTCAGAAAAGGGATAGATTGGATGAATAAAGTATTTCTATTCTATTCTGAGGGAAATTTGGCACTACAAATCGCTCACAGTAAACGGTAAACATTTAGGTAAACAAAAAGCCACGAATAAAAATAAGCCTAAGAATAAAATATGGTCCGGGACCGGGATATACATATCCTATGTTACATTCTAATATAAAATATACAGTAAAAATATACAGTAAGTGTAAAATTTTACTATGTCGGTCTAAAAGTAAAAGTCCAGGAAGATAGTCCTGTCACCCTGTGCTCAGTGATGCAGTGAGGCAGAGGCACAGTGATGCATTATAAAGTCTGATGGCTATTGGAATGAAGGACTTCCTGTGCCATTCAGTGCTACATCTTGGGAGTCTTAAGTCTAGCACTGAACGTGCTCCTTCTGTCCTAGCACTGAACGTGCCCAGTCCTACATGAGATGATGGAATGAGGCAATGCATGACCCAACGTGATACAATCTATGCATGATGGCATCAGGTCTCAGCCACGTGCTTCTCAGTTGCCCAAAGGGAAACGTTCTTTTACGTGTGAGGGAAATATTATCATGTCATTATAGATCTGTGTTGAAATACATATTCTATCTCTGATAGCCTTGACTAGTTTAATATGACCAACTCCGATTTGATCCATGTTTGTAATGTAGTTATTCACGATTGATAATGGAACGCTCCGACCATAAATGGTAAATAATTGAAGTACGTCAGAGGAACACAGCCCAGGGCAGAAGCCAATCACAGCCCTGCTCTGTCCAAGTCAGCTTGCGTTGTTTTGACGCACAGTTACATTTCTGGCCAGCTGCATGTAAGCGTCCGCGGTAGGCACAACATTTGCAACCACTTTGATGTCTGAATATGAATTAGGCATAAGTCACAATAAAGAGCCCAGCCAGCCATTTAAACCACATCAATTCTCAATGCATTTCCTTCTTATTTCTAATCACTTCTTATCAAATGTCATCCCTTGCAAAGGAACTAGTGCAGTTGAGATGTAAAGTAGATACATAATTGACCCCGCCCCTATTTTCTTGATTCAGATCCTCCTTCTGATTGGAGGATCAAGAAAAGAGGGCCGGGTTTGAGATGGGAGGATCAAGAAAAGAGGGCGGGGGTTTGCGATGGGAGGATCAAGAAAAGATGGCGGGTGTTTGAGATGGCTCAATTGTGATCTCTCTACAGGTTTGTGAACCTGCTCCTGAGTCAGATGTCTGTGAAGGAGCTGAGAGAGGAGGCGTGCGACTGCCTCTTTGAGATCATCAACAAGGGGATGGATCCCGTGGATAAAACCAAGCTGGTGGAGTCGCTGTGCCAAGTGCTGCAGTCAGCCGGGTTCTTCAACGTGGAACAGGTATTGTACTCTTTTAGGTATTAACTAGGGATGTCCGATATTATTAATTAAACAAAAATTGTAACCTTTATTTACCCAGGCAAGCAAGTAAGAATAAATTCTTATTTTATTTATTGTCAAAAGTATGCATAATGTTGTTAATTCCACGACAAGAGATATGTAATGTTAGGGCGGCTATGTGGTGCAGTGGGCAAGGCGCTCACCACCAATGCTGGAGACGCTGGGTTCGAGCCCAGCTCTCCGCATTGCTATCAGCTTGGTACAATTGGCAGTATTAGGGGGTGGGAAGCTGATGGGTGGGGATCGGACGTTGTGGAGAGTCTCCTACAGGTCGGTTGGTGCGCCTGCGCAGCAGAATCAGGAAGTGACGGGGGCGGCGTGCCCTCCAAACGCAGACCCTCGACGCTGAGAGATTGCGCTGTGCAGGTGAAAAGATGCGACTGCTGCTTCCTCGAGTACCGGAGGGGACACGTGATGCAAGGCTTCGTCCACATTGCAGCCGGCTTGTGGGAGGCATGGCCTAACAACGTTCGAGACAGGGGAGGGTAGAATTGGACGATACGAAATTGGGATGGGAGAAAAATAGAAAATGGGAGAAAAAGTAGATTAAAAAAAATAGATATGTAATGTTAATTACCTGAAATTATTCCGTTTTTGGGGGGGGGGAAACCCAGCATATATCGGTATCTGTTGATATCGGTATCAGAAATTAAGAGTTGGACATTGACATGATAAATTTTTTTTAAAAAGGTACTCCCTAATAATATACCACAGGGCTTTCCCTAAACAATGGTATAGGGGAGCAGCGCCACTATGATGACGCGACAGCGCCACCCATGTGTTTACAAAGCAGTTGTCGAGGAATCCTTTTGGTTGCCCCAAACAATAGCTTATTTCACACCTAGGTGCGATAGGGGATTCCTGCAGAATGGGCCCCACAGCTTGTTGGGTGGGGTTTGAGGGGCTTACAGCTTGTTGGGCGGGGTTTGGTGGGCCTACAGCTTGTTGGGTGGGGCTTGATGGGCTTACAGCTTATTGGGTGGGGCTTGATGGGTTTACAGCTTGTTGGGTGGGGCTTAAGGGGTAGGCTGGTAAAGCTATGCCTCCTAAAGTGTGAATCGGAAATACAGAAATACCGGCTACAGGCTTTCTGTTTCCGGGCACCCCCAGTTCTGTTTATAGTCCCCAGTGAAACAAAACAAGCAGACGCTCGTAAATCTCGAAAACAAGACAATGGAGTTATCAGCGGACATTTTCAACACAACTGCTAGAGTCTTCACTGTATGCTTGTATGCCGTGACAAATAAACGAGTGTCTAAATGGACAGTCTCCTAAATCTCCCAGCCTTTTGTACATGTAGTATCGTGAGGTGGCAATAACGAGCTTGTTTCTGGGGGGAGTGCATTTTCATGAGCACCGTGTCGTGAATTGGTCCGTTCGGAGGCAGCTTTCAGGGGCGGGACATTCTACCCGATTCACACTTTCGGCCGTAGTGCTTTACCAGGCTTTATCTCTCGAGATAAAGCTGGGAACGAGGTTACTTAAGGGGCCTACAGTTTACCTAGTCCCTAGGTGAGAGGCCAAGGGCTTACTGCCCCCACCCCTCTCTATATTTAAGATAATTGTCGCAGTCTCTTCTCTCCTAGCTGGCCAGGGAAGAGCACTCCTCTCACCGAAGCTCATTTAACCCACATGTACTATGTATTAATTGTTTTTACTATTAAACCTATTTTGATCGGAAGATCCTTCTACGATATAATTGATGAATCATAATCCACCAAACTGTAAAAGCTTGGGGCCAATTTAAAAACTGTTTGTACAGTCCTCTGTTCCACTGTGTGTGTGTTTTCGTGTTCAACATTAAACTATTCTGCAACCGTATACACTGTACTTAGAAACGACCTTCGATCAAAACAAAATGGACACATATCTTAATCAAATTAACCTCCCCAAACTTTCAGAGGATGACGCTAAACAGTTAGAAACACCTATCGCACTAGAGGAACTCAGGAAGGCCATATCCGAAATGCAAAGTGGTAGGGATCCTGGAAGAGACGGTATCCCACCAGAAATGTACCTCTCATGTTGGGACATAATTGGACCCCTATTACTTAATATGATTTTATACTCGGTCAAGGAGGGGAACTTCCATAAGAACGACAATATTGCACTCATAACAGTCCTCCTTAAAAAAGACAAAGACCCCACCGAGTGCGGTAGTTATAGACCCTTAAGCCTCCTCGGAACCGATATCAAACTGTACTCTAGTCTAAGGTATTAGCCATCAGACTTCAAAAGCATATGACGTCTTTAGTTCATCCGGATTGATATTGTTAAAGTATTATACAAAGACCCATCGGCCATGATTACAACAGGTATATTCACCTCTGAAATCTTTCCGGTATCACGCTCTTCTAGACAGGGTTGCCCTCTTAGTCCCGGACTATTCGATTTATCATTAGAACCTTTAGCACAATATATAAGACAATCCCAATTCATAGAACCAATCGTAATCAAGGGCACACAACACAAAATTAGTTTATATGCGGAGTTGCGGACGACGTAATACTGTTCATGCAAAACCCTAACACCGCAATGCCTCATCTTCTTTTTTTTTTATCCACTTTTTCTCCCATTTTCCATATTTTCTCCCATCCCAATTTCGTATCATCCAATTCAACCCTCCCCTGTCACGGACGCTGTTTCTTGCCTCCCACAAGCCGGCTGCAATGTGGACTAAGTCATACATAGCACAAGTCCCCTCCGGTACTTGAGGTAACAGCAGTCGCATCTTTTCACCTGCGCAGCTCGATCTCTCAGTGGCGAGGAGTAACGCGTGGGAGGCTCACGCTGCCCCCGACACTTCCTGATTCTACTGCGCAGGCGCACCAACCGACCTGTAGGAGTCGCTGTCCACAACGCCCGATCCCCACCCATCAGTTTCCCACCCCCTAATACGGCCCATGTGTATTAGTACGGACGACCAGCTAAACTGAAAGCAAATGTGGAGCGCTGGGCTCGAACTGACGAGCCCAGCGTCTCCAGCATGCAATGCCTCATCTTCTCAAGTTGATTGATGACTTTGGCGACCTATCGGGATTTAAGATAAATTGGCCAAAGTCGGCTTTCCTTCCACTTAACGCCCCTGCAAAAAATATAATTCTTCCAGAAGAAATACCAATGGATAAACACTTTAGATGTTTGGGAGTTGAAGTATTCCCTACCATAAGCCAAACGGTGAAGCACAATTACATAGAAATCCAAAATAAAATCAAATACGACTTTGACAGGTGGTCAACTTAAAAACTCAGTACAGGCACGGGTTTCAATAGTTAAGATGGATGTCTTACCTAGAATCAACTTCATCAGCTCAATGCTACCGTTACCCCCTCCAGATGGTTACTGGAAAAAATTACACTCTTCCGCATACAAATTTATTTGGAATAACAAACCACCACGTATAAAAAGATCCACTGCACAGAGAAACAAAGCCGACGGAGGTATGGCATTTCCAGATTTTTTCCACTATTTTAAGGCGTACACTTTAAGACCACTGACAACCTGGTTTGATCCCCAAGCATCAGTATCCTGGAGAAATTTAGAAGTAAATATAGTAGCACCACATAGACTGCAGGACATAGTATACACCAAATTATCAATTAAGCAATGCGAACTGAAATTTGGCCCCATTATTACTCATGCGATCCGGATATGGCGTGAAACACAAAAAATAATATTCTAACCCACATAAATGGCATACTCATACTCCCTTATTCAATAACAATGCACTCCTGATTGGAAAACGACCTATAAGATTCCCTAGATGGGAAAAGCAGGGCATACACACATTAGGAGATGTTTTCAACAAACAGGGTTTTTGTAGTTATGAGGAAATACACAAATGTAATCTCACCAGTTCCACATATTATTTTTACGCGCAGTTATTGTTATGTTTGAAGGCTCACGGTGTTCCATTAAGGATACCAATTGTACACCACAGATACCACAAATTCTTCTATGAAAGAGAGACATCGAGAGGTTTTGTATCAGATTTTTATCATCAATTACTAACGTCCTCGTATGAAATCCTCCACCTAGACTCAGTCTGGAGGAGGGATATACCAGACCTGGAAATAGATTTTGATTGGCAAGAAGCCTGGGCAAATGTTCGACTTGCATCAAGGAACCCGGACCATCAACAAATCAATCTTAACTATATTCATAGGACATACTTGGCTCCTATAAGACTGAACAGAATGGGTCTTAAACAAGACTCCAAATGCTCCTTATGTACAAATGGGGACGAGGGGACATTTATGCACATGTACTGGGACTGCCCACCAGTTGAGATATTCTGGAAAGAAGTGACTCAGCAATTATCAAATCTCTTAACTCTGAATATACCTGTACACCCCTCTGTATTACTGCTGAATGATGTTTTTGAGTGTGCAGTACCTATACAGCTAAAGAGATTGGTTTTATCTGGTATCACAGCGGCTAAAAAGCTGATAGCATCACGATGGTTTCAACTGGAAAAAATTTGCCGGAAGGTCTGGATTCTTACATATCTCGATGTGATTTATCTAGAAATATCTACAGCAAGAATTTTGGGTCTCAATGAATCCAAAATGACAATGTGGTTAGAAGTGGTGGAGAGAATAAAAGCTAGCATATAATGGTAGTGCCTGGTTAGGAGTGAATGATAATGGATGGATTATCCAATGGGGGGTCTGGGGGGGGGGGGGGGGGGGGGCGAGCGAGAGCATGTGTGTGTAGGGTATTAGGTGTATATCTTGTATAAGACATTTATCTAAATGGTGATTTCATTGGATGTGCACTGTTAATTAACACTATGGTCGCCGAAAACGCCTTTGGACGTCTTTCCTAGCCATGCTCATTCTGCCGAAGACGCCGTAACTCGTCTTTGATATCAATATTTCAAAAATCTGTTATCGAAATCATATTTCTCCTCCGGGGTCCTGAGATATACTGCTGATCTCCACTCAACTCTCTAACGGTCCAAGAGCGCCATCTGGTGGCAGATCGGCCAACAGGAAGTGACGCGCCAAACAGGAAGTGCTCATCCATATTTCGTCCGGGCACTCGCGATCGTCAGCCGGACTCCGTCTCGACACACAGGATAATCAATCGCTCGCCCTAACTCAATAAACAACGTTATTTGGACGTATATAGTATTATACAACCTGGAAATGGTTAATCTAAATCAACATCCCATAATCGAAAACTGTCTAGTCTACTCCAAGCTGATCGTCCAACGGCGCGAGGAAGATATGGTAAGATCCAGCGTTATTTTCTAACGTGTTCCATATAAACTGCTCTGATGATCATATGACCCACACTAGGTGAATGATATAACGTTGCCCACGGAATTATAAACGACCCCCCGCCCATCCGGTCATCATCAGATGATACGTAGTAACTTCTAGAAGTACCTCCAGTTGAAATTTTGTCTGGCACCGATCGCTACCAAACTGTATTTGATCATCAATATAATGCATTTGGGGCTATAAATCAAGTTCTGGAGAAAGCTGCAGAAAACGATAAAAACATACTTATACTTTAGACCATATTTTAGTATGAATATGTGAATGAAAAAGTATAACGTTGATACACCCTGAACAATGGATATAGGACATTGAATGGGCCATAATAATGTCAATTTAGCAATAGAATTTAAAAAGTTATAGCCCTGCAAAGAAGGGGAACTTCTCCATAGACAAATAGAGCTGACTAGGGATGGTAAATTATGAATTTAACCATGGCGATCAAAGTGTTAATGCTTGTATATCTAATTTTATGTTGTCATGTTTGTTTATGTGTTTGTTTAAAAAATAAAATACAAAAAAATACACTGTACTTAAATAAGTTAAACTTATTTGGAACTTAACCTTGTGTTTGCTATTTTATTGAAATTATGTTTTTAAGTTGCAGGAAATGACCGCACAAGTATTTCTTTATTGCAAGATGAGACTCAGCACCGTCTTATTGGAAGCCCTGTACCGATACACTGCGTTACTCTCGGAGCACTTTGCACAAACACTAGATTGCAATGTGCTGCTTTGGCAATAATATTTGTACGTCACTGAAGGAGCCTGTCGCTGCCGTTATCAGAGAGTCCAGAGTTCACTTTAGAGCCACACACCGACTCCCACAGGCGAGAGGACGGGTCAAAAGGTCACGTGTCCCCTTCCTGTTTGCCACTTCGCTTTCCCAGATGCGCAAGTTATTTAACGGTCCCCCTAACCCCCTCCCCCAAGGAGGAAGACGTGGACTTCCTGGCCAAGTTCTCCCGGCTGGTGAACGGGATGGGCCAGTCCCTGGTGCTGAGCTGGACCAAGCTGGCCAAGGCCGGCAACGTGAAGGTCGCCGCGGAGACGCTGCAGGCGGTGGAGGCCAAGGTGCCCCTGCTGCTTCAGCTGCTGGTCCACGAGGACGACGACATCTCGGCCAACATCGTGGGCTTCTGCTACGACTACCTGCACGTCCTCAAACAGGTCGGCGGCGTGTGTGGGGGGGGAGGAGAGGCACCTTAGAGAACAGTATCATCACGGTAGTTTGATGGGCCGTTTCAGGTTTTCCATGGTACCTGCCGTTGTTTAAATTATTTGCCGTGATACCGCCATGGTAACTGTTAGGCATCACCACCACTTATTACTTATTTGTAACATGTAACACTTAAAGGTGCTGTAAGTGGTATTTTCTTTGTTAAAAGTGTTAAGTGTTAAACAGCTCTACACTCAACAGCCAGCACGGATATAAAGTGTTTGGTCAGTAACATGGGTCTCTCCAGTCCCTCCTGCTCTGCAGTAAACACAAAATAAAATGTCTGGAATCCAGTTCCCACTTTATCCAGTCTCACTGCAAAAACAAGAAATAAAATCAGCTAATATGAGCTTGAAGCCAGTGCAGTAAGCAAATTTGCTTGGTAATAGGGCTGTACCGAATGCTTCGAAAAAGAAATTGTATGTCTATTCAATCTGTTTAAACCAATGGGGGTTTTCTTCACAGTTGCAGATAAAGTTTAGGCTACACTAATATTATACTATAAGACGTCACCATCACTTTCGTACCAACCGTGCCCTTATTGGATTATTTATATTTGATGAAACTGATGAGTTATATTCATTAAATATAGTTGATTTAATAAACAAAAATACTAATTTAATCAGATTAATCACTTTATTCAAATTGAGGATTTAGTTAAAAAAAATTAAATCTTTAAAAAATGACATTCGGTACAGCCCTACTTGGTAAGATTAACTGAAATAAGTACAAAGCATATCAAGGGTTCTCTCTCCTGATTGGATAAAGTGAGAATGGGATACCAGAAAATGTATTTTGTGTTTACTGCAGAGTGGAGGGACTGAGCGTCTCATGTTACTGAACAGACACTCTATATCAGTGATGGCTGTTGCAATGTAGAGCTGTACTTATTTTAACAAAGAAATACCACTTATAGCATCTTTAAATAATACCATGGTATAATCCAATTGAAACCATGATAATAATGGTATTTCCATTATTTTATGGCCACTATCATCATGGTAAATACTTCTTGGGTCGGGATAAGTCGAGGACGTTGTTATTATTTTGATGTATAATTTTTTGAGGGATTTCTGTTTTAATTTCAAAGGTGTCAGATTGGCCTAATAGCATGAAGGAATCTTATGAAGAGGACTGGTCCATAGCCAAGGTGTAGATTTGGTCCACACAGGACCCCACCCACTAACAGTAAACATGGATTTCAGCCTCTTTTGAGCTCTTGGTCATATTCTTAAAGACTTGGATTTCATAACAATGGTTTCTCTTTTACTCGTAGCTTTCTCAACTGACAGACCAGCAGAAGACAAGCATAGAGGTGAGATTGATCTCTAGACCAAAAGCCTTGGAAATCTATTTCCGCTTGCCGGTAGAAGGGAAACCCACGTGCTAACCCTGCACTCTTTTGCTCCACAGGCGATCATGCTGGCAGTCATGAAGAAACTGACCTATGATGATGAGTACAACTTTGAAAATGAAGTAAGTGTTGGTAGTTTTTTGACATGCCTGATACAGTACCGTACTACTGGGGGTCGAGGCCGTGATCAGGCTGGACGCCGCCTTCTTGTGCTCAAACGCGAGGCGCGGCGGTGTTCATAGAGAAGGTGCACAGGGCGCGATACCACTGATTAACGTTAGACAAGTTACATACATTACCGCTGCTACCTCAGCTAACGTTAGACAAGTTACATCCAGGCGTTGCTGTTTATCATCATCTCAAAACTTTTTCAACTGAGAGCACCCGGAAAAGTGCAGCCGCAAAAACGTGAGACGCGTAGTTTGGAGGAGACTTGTGCCTGTCGTGACAAAACCATTGAAAACAATAGAAAAAATATGTGTTTTAAAAAGGCGTCTAATGTGATCACAGCCAACGCCAACATTATGGGGAATGTGCTTACCGTCTTCTCCAGAATCAGACAATTTCCTCTCTGTGTTCAGTAGAGACTGGCTGCAAGCTAGCCTAGCTTACCACAAATTAATGGAAGCGGATATGGACCAGCTAACCTAGCTGTTGGCCAAAAACACCCCTCTCTGAGTTTTTAGCTAGGCTAGTGGTTCGTATCCACTTCCATTTGCAGCCGGATAGCTTTCAACTGAACGCACAGCTGGAGAGGTAATTCAAATCTTATCTTCTTGACTCTGGAGAAGAAGGTAAGTGCATTTGAAAGACGGACTACCTGGGGTTAGTGAAATACTACCAGTCTACCGGGGGTTAGTGAAAGACGGTACCAGACCACGGGGGTTAGTGAAAGATGGTACCAGACCACTGGGGGTTAGTGAAAGACTGTACCAGACCACCGGGGGTTAGTGAAAGACTGTACCAGACCACCGGGGGTTAGTGAAAGACTACCAGACCACCAGGGGTTAGTGAAAGACTGTATCAGACCACCGGGGGTTAGTGAAAGACTACCAGACCACCGGGGGTTAGTGAAAGACTACCAGACCACCGGGGGTTAGTGAAAGACTACCAGACCACCGGGGGTTAGTGAAAGACTGTACCAGACCACCGGGGGTTAGTGAAAGACTACCAGACCACCGGGGGTTAGTGAAAGACTGTACCAGACCACCGGGGGTTAGTGAAAGACTACCAGACCACCGGGGGTTAGTGAAAGACGTACCAGACCACCGGGGGTTAGTGAAAGACAGTACCAGACCACCGGGGGTTAGTGAAAGACGGTACCAGACCACCGGGGGTTAGTGAAAGACGGTACCAGACCACCGGGGGTTAGTGAAAGACGGTACCAGACTACCAGGGGTTAGTGAAAGACTGTACCAGACTACCAGGGGTTAGTGAAAGACGGTACCAGACCACCAGGGGTTAGTGAAAGACGGTACCAGACTACCAGGGGTTAGTGAAAGACTTCTCTCTAACGTGTTTCCCTCAAACCTTGACTCGCCAGGGAGAGGACGAGGCGATGTTTGTGGAGTACAGGAAGCAGCTGAAGATGCTGCTGGATCGTCTGGCTCAGGTGTCTCCAGAGCTGCTGCTGGAGGCCGTGCGCAGAGTGTTCATCAACACCATGCAGTGAGACCCCGTCTTTTCAGATTCAGAGTGTTCACCAACACCATGCAGTGAGACCCCGTTTTTTCAGATTCAGAGTGTTCACCAACACCATGCAGTGAGACCCCGTCTTTTCAGATTCAGAGTGTTCACCAACACCATGCAGTGAGACCCAGTCTTTTCAGATTCAGATTCAGAGTGTTCACCAACACCATGCAGTGAGACCCCGTCTTTTCAGATTCAGAGTGTTCACCAACACCATGCAGTGAGACCCCGTCTTTTCAGATTCAGAGTGTTCACCAACACCATGCAGTGAGACCCCGTCTTTTCAGATTAAGAGTGTTCACCAACACCATGCAGTGAGACCCCGTCTTTTCAGATTCAGAGTGTTCACCAACACCATGCAGTGAGAGTGAGACCCCTTCTTTTCAGATTGCTTTATTGTCACTTATGTCCGTACTTTACAGCAAGAAGAGTGAAAGTCCCTCGACTATAGCAGCTTCCAATAATAAAAATACAATAATTTTTCACTTTGAATAAAATAAGATGACTGAAATAAAGATAACTATATACAGTTCTAAAAAGTGTGCAGTGCAATACAATAAATTTAGCATAGAATAAAATAAGATGACTAAAATAAAGATTACTATATACAGTTCTAAAAAAAACTGCATTGCAGATCAGGATGTAGATATTATACTATATGAAATTATGCTGTGTGATTTGCAATGTGCAAATGTTAGCAGTGTGTAGAATGCAATGTGCAATACCGTTTTTGTATTTTCAGTAACAGTGTTTCTCAAGTGTAGTATTTTGCACATCATTATCACGCAAAAACTCTATGGCCTGCGTTTATATAATAATTTTATCCAAAGCGCTTTACAATTTCATGCCTCACATTCACCCATTCATACCGATGGCGGAGGCGACCATGCAAGGTGCCAACCTGCTCACTGAGAGCAGATAGGGGTTAAGACACGGCAGGCAAAGCCGGAATCGCACCGGTAACCTTCCGATTTCCAGACGACCGCCACTGTCGCCCTCTAATCCATGTTGCACACCTTCATTTGGTAAATTAATATCGTCACCAGTGATGTTGAATCTTTGCATTGTGTTAATTACACCTCCATAGGGATGTGGATGAAAGAATAGCAATATCTTGTCTTATAGGGACTGCTACCTTATCATTTCATGGAGCTGTAATTAACACAACACAGGGATTCAACGTCCCCAATGACATCACTGGTGGCCATATTCAAACTCATTTACTCTCAATGACTGTCAAATAGGGGTGTAACGGTACACAAAAACCACGGTACGGTACGGGTTTTCGATACAGTGGGGGAAAGTTTGGCTTTCCATGTTCCACTCAGGGGTGATGTAGTGTGCAGTAACTAATTGTACTTGTAGGGCTGTCAACGAATATTCTATATTGAAATTAATAATCGACTTGTAAAGAAAAATGTATAATAATTATATTAGATTGTGAAAAAAACAGCCCCCGGTGGGCGGTCGTTAGTGGTTAACATACCATTGTATTCGTTCGGTACACTACACATCTGTTCGGTACGGTACTGAAACGGTTCGGTTCGGTACGGATACGTGTACCTTCACACCCCTACTGTCAAACTAAATGAATGTGGGCAAAACTGTTTTGGGATGTGTGAGATTATGTGCAAAATAAAGGCATTGTTTTTTGGTGAGGTGGCTCTTTAGTGACATTACTTTCCCAAAGAGGAATTCTGCTCCACATTAGACGGTTTAGGAAGAGGATGGAACTTCTGGGTACAATATGTGATCAAAAAAATTAAATAAAGACATTTATCACTTTATCTTACACATTTACCATAGGCGTATATAGGCACCCACATGTAGTTGTTATTGTTGCTGTTATTACTGTCCTGTAATTGTCTCAGTATTGTCATTTGTGTATGTTTTGAATAATGGAAAATCTAAATAAAATATTCAAAAAAAAATGAATGCCCATCCCTCTACTTTAAATGATTTAAAATGCCCATCCCTCTACTTTAAATGATTTAAAATGCCCATAGCTCTCTACTTTAAATAATTTAAAATGCCCATAGCTCTCTACTTCAAATAATTTAAAATGCCCATAGCTCTCTACTTCAAATTATTTAAAATGCCCATCCCACTATTTTAAATAATTTAAATGCCCATCCCAATCTACTTTAAATCATTTAAAATGACCATACACAAACTGATGTAGACGGACAGACAGTGGATCAATGTAGCCGCATAACGCTAAAGATCAGAGTAAGCGCTCTACAGATATCAAGCACCATTTTGTAAAATGTCCGGCGTCACAGATAATACCGGACTAATAATGAGTTATTAGTCATGGGAAATTTCACATCACCGTGGCAACCCTAGTCTGTGTGTGTGTGTGTGGTTAGGACCTGGCAGACGGCTCCCTTCATGGAGGTGGAGGTGGCCATCAGACTGGTGTACATGCTGGGAGAGGCGCTGCCCGCGTCCCACGGCGCTCACTTCACTGGGGACACGGCCAAGACCAGCGCCCTGCAGGACATGATGAGGACGGTCGGTTCCACCATCTCTCGTCTAGCTTCTAATTTCACTAGCTTTATTTCAGAAGCCATATTAGAGCAGCGTGTCGCAGGCTACAGGGTGTCGGCACCGAGACATTAGAGCAGCGTGTCGCAGGTTACAGGGTGTTGGCACCGAGACGTCGTTAGGCCCCAGTAGTGACTGACTCTGGGCTCCAGGGGAGGGTTTATCAGAAGTACAGTGTAACAAAATGATGTGTGTATATAGTAATGCATAGAGAGAAACCCCTGCATTAATTCAGTTGCTCTGATGTTTTCGAGACACTCGTGTTTGAGATGAAAATGCGTAAAAGTGAGGGAGTTTCATTGCAGCTGCGGTTTGGACACACATCACGTGGTTAAAGGTGAAATCCGCAAATAACCCTTAGCTCTGTATGATGACATGTACAAATGCTGTATACTATATATATATATTTATTCTCACCACATATATACCTATCCACACACCTGTCTGTATTTACCTGCACATACCGTAATTCCTCTAATAGTAACCCCGGCTTGTATTTGTTTCAACTGTAGCGGGTACCAGGCTTGTATTAGGAGGAGGCCTGTATAAGAGGGAGGCCTATATTTCAAATTTTCAAACGGATCATAATGAATAAATCAACATCTTGTGTCAGTTTGAACCCAGTAAAATGTACTGGGTTCATTTATTGAAACCAAGTACTGTATGAAATAGTAAACAGTGCAATTACAGGTGGTCACTGGTCATTTCAACGTTTTCAAAGTGAAATCAAGTAACTAGCTCAGTATGCAGCTCAGTATATTAGTAACCCGGCTTGTATTAGGAGGCCGGCTTATAGTTGCTTAGCTCAAGAGCGCACCCGGCCATTAATAGAGACCCGGCTTGTATTTGAGACCCGGTTACTATTAGAGGAATTACGGTAGTTCTTTTACATATCTGTAGATATTATATCTGTACATATCCCTTACCTACTCTTACTAGTTACGCTGCTGGACAGTATGACTTACTTAGGGTGACCATATTTAGATTTCCAAAAAAGAGGACATGCTGGCCCCAGCCTCGAGATACTTAACACATTGGTCGTCAAAATCGCTTTCCAGCGTTATTGCCCGCCATGCGTTGACCGCCAACATCGCTGTACGGCATTTTTGAGATCAATATAAAAGAAATTCACCATGGCATTCATAATTCATCCACCCAACCCCCGGTGCCCTAGCGGGACCCTAAATGGGACTGCAACGCCTCAATACCGCCGCCTGGTGGATGGTCGGGCGAGTTACACACTCAAAAAACGGAAAGTGTCATCGGTGCGTAGAGGAAATTCCTCCGGCAGTCACATCTCCTGACAAACACTATAGTACATTATGGATTGCTGCCATAACGCAATAATCTATATGATTTCGGCGTTTATTGCGCCATACAAACCCGAAATGGATCTAGGTGATCGGCGTCGAATAATTGGGATCTTTCTCCGCCAGTCTCATCGGCGCACGGTAAGAGAACAGTAACGTTATTTACAGCCCGATTGTGCATTTCCTTGTTTGCAAACAGTCTGATCAATATATCAACCCATAGTAAATAAAGCCGTTACTGACAAGGAATTATAAACGACCCCCCCCCCCCTTTCCTCCACGCATGATGAAGCATAATGTATACCGATCATATACATTTGAATTTTTTAATATAGCGTGTATGGGAAAGAAACGCCAATCTATATGCTTCAGGGCCTATAACTTTCGTTTTTGGAATTACAGCCGAAAAGATTAAAAACATACGTATATTCTCGAAGGTATTAACACAACAATGTATGAATGAAAAAATATAAGGTTCCCACATCCTGAACGATAGATAATCGATGTTGAATGGGCCATAGTAATGTCAATATAGCAATATAATTTTAAAAGTTATAGCCCTGCAAAGAAGGTAAACATCTCCATAGGCTTTCAACGGTGGCAGAGAGTGGTATAAGATGGGCACAACACCCGGCGCCCAATGTGTTAATGATACTCAAAAGTTTTTACTCAAAGATGCCTTATTGTTTTAACATGCACCCAGAAAAGCAGCCATTTTTTATTTTACTTGAACTTGAGGACTGCATACTTTTTTTGCAAAGCTTATCTTTATACTTTATGCTTATAGCACATGCATAAGCCTGGTCTCTTTTGAAATTTATTTTGAAGTTTCTTACACAATAAAGAGAAATCACTTTTAGTGCTAATGAAATAGAGTAACATAGGGCTGAACTTGAGTTGAACTTGTGTACTCGCGTTTTTTCTGTAGTAGTTGCAATAATCTGATGCACGCGAAAAGTCGCACGCCTGACATATCGGCATATAACTCGAGAACCGAGGCACGGATTTTGTCAAAGTATTAAAAAGATGAGTTATTTTGATTATGTATCAGCCGGCTGAACAGAGATTCAGGAGACAAAGGTGAATTCAATCTGTGGTTTTTATTGGCTGGAACACACTGGAACGAGAAACAGTCCTGGAGACCAGGCCCTCCACGGGGCTAAAAGCCTCCCGAATGACGGACAATCATGGCTTTATATACTCTTGCGAGTTCCAAATTTAGCGAGGTTGACCGACTGGTTAATAATGGATGATCCAACAGGTACTGGCATACATGGTCTGGTTTGGGGATATATTATATTCAGGTTTGCTCCTTCTCACTGGCTGGTGGCCGGAGGCCCGATACAGCCATGCATGCACCGGTCATTAGGTCACACAGGTCATCAGGTCAAAGTATTCTAGTCCTGAGTGCCTGCTTGGCTTGGTCACTCGACCCACTGGCACATTCCAGAGTGGGGGAGACGATGATCATGATTTCACCAGAGGAGCTTAGATGTAAGATATTAGATATTATTAATGAAATATATTACACAAGTGAGGTGGCATTCGAACGGCAACTAATAGAGCTTTAATTAGGTAATTTATATGTTCGGCAAAAAATGCAATGTGGAAACAATGACACCCGGACAATTTCATTAAATTTATATGAACAAAAAATGGACGCCCCGGGCAAAAGAGGACTTTTGGTCACCCTAACTTATTACCATACTGTCTGTATACATGTATCACTGTACATATTATACTACAACTCTGTACATACATCTGATTACCACTATACTCTGTAGTATTAATTTGTATATTTTGTACCCAGTTTGATCACCTGTATATTGCCTTTGCACTTTACTGTTACATTTGCAGTCTGGTTGGTTGCCAAACTTCTTTTCGTTGTACTGTATTTGTGCTGTATGATGACTACATTTGAATCTAATGTAATGTAATTAATCTGTAATGTCGTCAAACAGTGACCTCTTGACCTACTTATATTTATAGCCAACTTATTATACCATGTATTTCTTCAGACCTCTTTTGGCAATGCCTGAGGTATATAACCAGCAATAGCAACCCCTCCACTATCCACACTCGACTCACACACAAAAACCAAAATGTAAACAAAGTGAAATGCCAAGAGGAGCACCTTTTGCCCAGGGGGGTCACTGTTTGAGAGCGTTCCAGATCCCCCTTTAAACCCAGTTGTACATTGTAACGTGTTCTCCAGCTGGTGTCCTGTGGGGTGAGCGGCTACCAGCACGCCTCCGTGGCTCTGGAGTTCTTCGAGACGGTGGTTCGATACGACAAGTTCTTCATGGTGGAGCCGCAGCACATTCCAAATGTTTTGGTGAGTTTCTCATTCGGTAGAAATCGATCGTGAATGCATCTTAAAAACCATTTCTCTAATGAATAGAGAATGAAAAGGGTTATTATTATACAGTTTGCCAGTCGATCCGATTTGGTCAAAGAGGCTTTCCAGCCATGCTGTTAATTCCCATAGCGTTTCTATGTTTAGCGACTACTATGAAGTCAACTTGTCAGCCAGTAGACATGCATGCGTGACCATTGTGTGAAAGTCATAACACATAGAGACCAACCTTTACTTTGCTTAGGAGTATTATTACTATAAGAATAGCGTGTTTACTCTGTATGCATGTTGTCGTTGTGTGTAGATGGCGTTTCTGGACCAAAGAGGCCTGAGGCACAGCAGTCCCAAGGTCAGGAGCAGGGTGGCCTACCTCTTCTCTAGATTCATCAAGACCCTGCAGTAAGTCTGGCCCTCGCTTCTGGGAGCCCAAGTGTGGTGGAAACCAGAGGTCAATTATGCGTGTGGTCAGGTCTTCATGGTTGATACAAATGTATTGTTAAAGCGTTGCCAATCTAATACAAATTCAGGTTTAGGAGATGGATGGAGGTCTTGCTTCTCTGTCCGTGAGAAATCAAGATCCTTCTCAGTTCTGTGAGCTTTGCTTCTTTAGGGCCCTTTCTCACTCACCATTCGGGGTCGAATCAGCGCCGGATCGCACCAGAAAAGGGTGTGTCATTCATTCTACTGAGAACACTCCACCCCCCCGTCCCCCGGGACGCTGACTCGCTCCAAACCTGGACCGCTGAAATAGGTGGTCTCGGGTGCGCGCTAGTGAGAGCGGGGGGTGTGACACACACAACGTCGTTACTGTAATGCTTTCATGCTTGCTTGAATTTTGGGCAGATAAAAATACACAGCAACAACTGGACAATACCCACAAAAACGATATTTATGGGCAAAAGACCTCAACCAAACAAGCATGTGGAGCCTCACAGCTGAGCTCAGTGGATGAAAACATGAAGCCACGTTACAAAGCACAACACTTCCCTGGCTGGCAATTTTTTTTGCCATTGCTATGTCTATACATTGGTTTCTTGTTCGAATGCATTTATTTCTAGTACTAGTAATAGGCTAAGCTAACTAGCGTTAGCCGCTAGCTTAGCGTTTGCCATTGCTATGTCTACTATACTTTCTTGTTCGAATGCATTTATTTCTATAGACCAGTGGTGCCCAACCAGTCGGCCGTGATCGACCGGTAGATCAATAACATTCAATATAATTGATGCGAGCAATGTTACTAATAATAGGCTAAGCTAACTAGCGTTAGCCGTTAGCTTAGCGTTAGCCCTGGAAAACGCTCAAGCGGACTCCACAACACCAGTTCCATTCGTGAGAAAAGGGGGTGGGTTATATTGACAGGGCTTGACAACAGAGGTTCAAATATAACTTCATATTTATTGGTTATTTGTTTCTTTTATATCAGCATCCAGTCTCCACCACCGTGTTAAACTCTTCCTTCCTTTGTTGACGTTCGAGCGTGACATCATCGCCTACGGCAAGCTTACACGCTCAAAACGCAAACCGTAAACAGAACCCGGAGCGAACCAAGACTGAAGTGTGTACACAAACTAGGGGGGGGGGGGGGGTTCGCACCAAAAGACGGAACGAGACGGAACGGAGCTGATTCGACCCCGATGGTGAGTGAGAAAGCACCCTAAGCTTTCTGGGAAGGTGGGTGTGTGTGGGGGGGAGGGGCGGCATTCACACCTCATTATGACACAAACATACATTCAGAAGCATTCACGCCTCATGATTATGACAAACACATTCAGAAGCATTCACGCCTCATGATTATGACAAACACATTCAGAAGCATTCACGCCTCATGACAAACACATTCAGAAGCATTCACACCTCATTAGGACAAACATGCATTCAGAAGCATTCACACCTCAGTATGACGCAAACATACATTCAGAAGCATTCACACCTCATTATGATGCAAACATACATACAGAAGCATTCACACCTCATTATGATGCAAGCATACATTCAGAAGCATTCACACCTCATTATGATGCAAACATACATTCAGAAGCTTTCATACATCATTATGATTAGGGATGCTCGATATTGGCTTTTTTACCGATACCGATATTCCGATATTGTCCAACTCTTAATTTCCGATACCGATATCAACCGATACCGATATATGCAGGGTTCCCCCCCCCCCCCCCCCCCCCCCCCCCCAAAAACGGAATAATTTCAGGTAACTAATAATTTCACTGGATATATATAAGAATTTTTTTTTTTTTTTGTTTTTTTAAACAGATACCGATATTTTCCGATATCACATTTTACTGCCGATATCGGCCGATAATATCGGTAGGCCGATAATATCGGACATCCCTAATTATGATGCAAACATACATTCAGAAGCTTTCACACATCATTATGATGCAAACATACATTCAGAAGCTTTCATACATCATTATGATTAGGGATGCTCGATATTGGCTTTTTTACCGATACCGATATTCCGATATTGTCCAACTCTTAATTTCCGATACCGATATCAACCGATATATGCAGGGTTCCCCCCCCCCCCCCAAAAACTGAATAATTTCAGGTAACTAATAATTTCACTGGATATATATATAAGAACATTTTTTATTGTTTTTTTCTTTTTTTTAAACAGATACCGATATTTTCCGATATCACATTTTACTGCCGATATCGGCCGATAATATCGGTAGGCCGATAATATCGGACATCCCTAATTATGATGCAAACATACATTCAGAAGCTTTCACACATCATTATGATGCAAACATGTAATTCAGAAGCATTCACACCTCATTATGATGCAAACATGTAATTACAATGCTTGGTCATAGCTTGTTTTGTCTGCTGCGAAAACATTCAACTGTATCAACTAGGGATGCACTAATACTAGACATCGGGCCGATACAAGGTTTTGGTAACAGGAGATTGTGCCCAATATTAAAATCTGATGACGATAACCATGTAATATGTCTGAAAACGCAGATGCTGACTAATAGTGGCAAAGTGGCAAAAGTCTCTTTTGTTCAGTGACCCCTAAGTTATGATCTTAAAGTCTATACTGTTTAGTGAACGTAATAGTCCTATCAGACTCGGTACTCTGTAGCAGGCAATATCAACTAATGATTTAAGTATTGTTTAGTACTGAAAGTAATGTAAGTAAACAAAGTGTACAACTTTTGAGGTAGATGACTAGCTCTGCTCTCTGTTGACAGTTGTCTATGTGGAGGTAGATAACTAACTCTGCTCTCTGTTGACAGTTGTCTATGTGGAGGTAGATAACTAACTCTGCTCTCTGTTGACAGTTGTCTATGTTGAGGTAGATAACTAACTCTGCTCTCTGTTGACAGTTGTCTATGTTGAGGTAGATAACTAACTCTGCTCTCTGTTGACAGTTGTCTATGTTGAGGTAAATAACTAACTGCTCTCTGTTGACAGTAAGCAGATGAATGCCTTTATTGAGGACGTCCTCACCAGGATCCAGGATCTGCTTGAACTCCTTCCTCCTGTAAGTATCCTGTCCCCAAATTGTAACCATATGTAACCCGGCACAGTCTAACCCGTCTTGTTAACACTTTAAGGACCAGCCACGAGTTTATACGTGTTACGGTGCCATGCGTTGTGGACCAGAGCCACGAGTTGACTCGTGGCGAGTTGTTATTGTTTTATTCCATATTAATAAAGCTATTAACAGAAGCGTCGGAGGAAAGCATGCGACAGTCTCCGGTCTCCCGGACCAACAGTAGGGGAAAGTACGCAACAACCAGGAAGGGTGGGATGGGAGAAAAAATCGGGGAAAAAGGAGGGGAAGAAAGATAATAATAAAAAAAATAAAAAAAATTACTCTGCATTCGAGGGCGAACACCAAAAACAATTGTCCAATTGGATTTTCAACACCGCTCCTCCCTCATCTTCATACAAATTGTAAATGTGCGGTACTTTAGGATGTCAATCAAAGTCTGTCGCATTCAGAAATGCATCAAATGGAGGAATCTTGTGATTGCGTAAATGCTGTATCCATGGATCTTTGACCGTCAAGGAACCAAGCACGTCTAGTATCCCCCCCCAGAGTCGGCCTTATACCTGCTGATCTACCTCCCTCCCTCCTCCAGGAGAACGGGTACCCGGCCCTGCTGACCAGCGACGACCAGCTGTTCATGTTCGAGACGGCGGGGGTGCTGATCGTGAATGGGGAGTTTCCCGCGGAGAGGAAGCAGGCCCTGATGAGGAGCCTGTTGACCCCCCTGATGGACGCCTTCGGTCTCCTCCTGGTCAAGCTGCCCCAGGAGACGGAGGAGGACAGACAGGCCGCCCTGGCAGACTGTCTCAGTCACGCTGTCGGCTTCGCAAGGTAACGGTCCTGTTAGCCGATCTAGTTAGACGGTCCTTGGGTCTAGTGGGAAGAAGAATCACCGGTGAACAAGATTCTCAATGTTTCTTTTGTTTTATAGTGTTATCATTTGTAAATGTTCTGCTAAAGACAAAAGTCATGCCACCTAGAAATGTGAAAACAAGAGCACAACTTGAGATTAGAATTCAAGATGGTGTAGGAGAAAGAAAGAAAGAGAATCAAAATAGAATTAAAACTGAGTCCAGTGGTTTCAGTCAAAAAGTTTACCAAGCTTTACTAAAATCATTGACTATTACAAGGATCGGTTTTCTGGTGCATCAGGGACGAAGACAAACTCTAACCTTAACCAACTTCGAACGAGCGTCTAAGCTTAACCAGTGTAGAAACTTGCGGTCCCACGATTGGGCGTACATGTCACATGACCAGAAATGACCTGGCCAATCAGAGACGCGGAAACGCAGTTCTGTTGTAGAAGGCATTCAGGCTTCCGGGGCCCATCTATTCAGTGCCAGCATTAAACTAATGGAATCCATCACCTTGTTTGTAGAGCTATAACTATATTCTATATTATAGCTATGGATGCAATACTATGGTCATTTGACACTGAGTTTCTTCCGGTCAAGATGCAAAAAATAAATAATTTTTCCATCCATACGTTCCCGTTTTATACCGTGGTGAATATAAGTATGTTTTTAGAGCGGTCTAGGGTAATTCCTGGGAGGCTGGTAATAGCATGCAACATGTATTGTACTAAATGCATTGGCATTTCGTCCCTACACACGCTACAATTAAAAAATCAAATGCATATGATCATGATGGGTATTATGTTCCTGCATGAAAGGGTGGGAGTGGGGGGGTCGTTCTTTGATGCTCTGATCGCCACCAACGGCATACGTTGTGGAGTAACGTTACAGTAACACTTTCGGATCGCAATGAAGGCATGCTCAGATCAATGCAAGATTGATATCATATATCCCTTACCTTGACTAGGATGTGCCCCAAAAAGAATATTCCAATTATCTGATCGCCGTTCCAAGTAATTATGTCCATCGTGTCGCCAACATAATCCATCACAAAACACGGGTCGGAAGTACTTGATTCTTCTAAATCCGATCGGGACAACCGCTCGACTTGCCCGACAAAGAAAAGTCTGCCTGGACCCATATAATCGACGCACAGCCCAAGACGCAATGTTTCAAAGGGTGCTCGATACCGCCGTCTGGTATGGTGCGGCCGGTACTGCACCTTCGGAGTCCCAGTATGTCTTTTAGAGGCAACACACAGCTCCCTGACATTGAATAGGGTATTAAAATCGTAAAAAATTTAAAACGACCCAGAAACGTGTTAACACGTGATTGGCACTAAATGTGTTAAAATGAACCATTAATTGATTGGTGCATTGTTGGGTATACGAAACTTAAATATATTACGTATGGCTATAACATAACGTACATTATCAGTACTTTATTTACGTTTTCTGATGAGACAGTGTTGTATATGAACTATTAAGCGCTGATGTAAGACGGTATATCCTTGTGAAAATAGTGATTTAACACGAGCTGTCTGTTGTGTCCAGCCGCACCAGCAAGGCCTTCAGCAACAAGCAGACGGTGAAGCATTGCGGCTGCACCGAGGTGTACCGGGACTGTCTCCAGACCTTCCTGCCGGCACTGAGCTGCCCCATCCAGAGGGGGGCGCTGCGGAGCTCTGTGCGCTCCTTCCTGCACCGCATGATCATCTGCCTGGAGGAGGAGGTGCTGCCCTTCGTCCCCGCCGCCTCACAGCACCTGCTGAAGGACTGCGAGGCCAGGGACCTGCAGGAGTTCATCCCCCTCATCAGCCAGATCACCGCCAAGTTCAAGGTAGCTGACGATCCGTGTCTCGCATTTGTTTTACATTTTTAAATTTTTTTATGATCTTTCCCCCTTCTTTTTCCGTATTTTTTTTTCTCCCATCCCAATGTTAGTCATTATGCCAATTCCCACTCCCCTTCCTGGTCGTTGCGCACTCTACCCCCTACCGTCGGTCCGAGAGGGCGGAGACTATCACATGCTTCCTCCGACACATGTGTACCCAGCCCACTGCTTCTTTTCACCTGGCAGCACGGACTCTCACTGGGAGAGTGTAACGTGTGGAAGGTCACACTACCTCTCCCAGATCCTTCCCTCGCTGTGCAGGCGCCCCGACCGAACTGTAGGAGTCGCTGTTTACAACGACCAGGACGCCTGATATCTTTTTCTAACGAGTTGTGTTTCCGCGGTCGGTTTGCGCGATCTGATTGCCCCGCAGTTGCACTTCCGCGGTCGGTTGCGCGATTTGGTTAAGGTTAGGGTTAGTTGGTTAAGGTTAGGGTTAGGGTTAGTTGGTCAAGGTTAGGGTCAGTGGCGTCGCGTGGGTAAAATAACAGGGGAAGCCAAAAAAAAATTATTAAAAAAAAAATTATTAAATATTTTTATTTTTTTTTATTTTTTTTTAAGTCAAGCAGTCACCATGTACACTACAGTATGGCTCGGCGGCCAGTCAAACGTTCTTTTTATTTACAGATTGCAGAATGGGTACAATACAGTACGGCTCAATACACACAATTGTATAAGGGGATGCAGACCAGAGAAAGACGTTTGTCTTGTTTACATCAGGGTCATTAATACTGCTGGAGCATTGGTTAATTTTTGGTCCGATTTTTCCTTGCGCGATTTTGCGCGCCGCGTGGGAGCAAATTCGGATCGGAATCACGGCGCGCCCGTGGGACACTTTTCCGTTTCGGCGAGTTTATTCCACGCTTTCTGTTTTCCTTTTCTAAGCATTTTAGGGGCTACATGTGAATCAGTAAAAGTTGCGGGACGCCCAGATGTTTCCACGATAGAAAGCTCGCGTGGATCCCATAATAGGCTCACTTAATACAGCGTTTTTAAAATCACGCGACATTTTCACGGTCGCGAGCCGACCTTTTCCCCTCGTTTTCGATGATGGAAGTGATTTAGGAAAAGCTTCGGCACGCCGAGAGGTCCCCGTGGATTTAATCTCGCGAGGATCGGGGCAATATTCGGCCCGTGGGAACAGTTACGGGTTAATACAATGTTCAGAGTGCAGAGGGGAAAATATGCTGAGTGTTTTCCTCTCAGACCCGTTTTAAACTTTTAGGGTGTGGCAGTCAGCTCGAATCTGATTGGCTAGGATCGGATTTTGACTCTATAATGCTGGAAGCCTGGAGAAAGAGACCTACCATCTGCCTCCTCTCCTGCTGCAGTGAGCATAGTGAGGCTGACAGTGTGTTAGAGGGAGTGAGAAGGAGAAGAGGGAGACATTAAAAAAAAAAAAAAAAAAAAAAAAAAAAAATTATAACACAGATGCACAGATGAAAAAGAATGTAAACTATATTAAAAAGGACTATATTAAGGATTCGCCACTGGTTAGGGTTAGGGTTAGTTGGTTAAGGTTAGGGTAACAGCCTGCTGGCGCGATTGTTAGAAGTAACGCGATTGGGGCTGAGATAAACGTCAGTGGCCAATCAGATCGCGCAAACCGACCGCGGAAACACAACTCCGTTAGTAGGGGTGGTAATCACCAGTTTCATCACGATACGATATCGATTCTTTGGACAACGATACGATATTTGCCGATATCACAAAGTCTGCCACGATACGATTCGATTCAGGTGCCTGCGATCGATATGAGGCGATATTATGTGCCCATTTAACACAATCAGTCACATTTAGATCAACTAAAAAAAGGCTACGGAAATATCAATTGATGTTTTTATTTTTGAGCTCTTCCAGACATTTAAATGAAAAACAATCTATTGTTTTTAATACAAATAGATCTCCTGTTAACTTTTTATATATTGAGCTTTAAACTTTAAGTAAAATGTTTTGGAACTCACAACACGCAAGCTAAAACCCTTTCCTCTCCCAAACTTCCTACAATTGTTTTATGTTGCATGATGATCATGAATACATATATTCATGTTTAAATATCAACATTATCTGTCCATCCTCAGTAACACACACACACACACACACACACACACACACACACACACACACACACACACACACACACACACAGAATGCCTCTCAACCCAGTCCCCCACAGAAAGGTAGACTGCCCAGTGCCCCCACCCTTGCTCTTTCCCAAGTCCCCTCTCCTCTCTCCTCTCCTGGTTAGCTACTTAGCATAGTTAGCTCACGCTAACGCAACGTTCATTTCAGTATTTAACGCGACATGTGCATAAAGGAACGGAGAGGATGGAAAGCATGTTGGATGCATTTAACCCCTTGCGGGGGAAAAAACAACAGGCACTTATTTCGGGCAAAATAGGCGGACTCTGAAGCAATACTATCTAACGTCTACACACGGAGCTGCGCTGAGCTATGTTGTTGGTCCGGCCGGGCGGATATGCTCATGAGGGGATTTTCAAAATAAGAGTATCGCAATATGAATCGATCTTTTTATGTTGCATCGATCCTATTTGATTATTGATAATAGATCGATATATCGATCTGGATCGATGTATCGTCCCACCCCTATCCGTTAGCATACGAATAGACGCAACCAGGACCCACCCACGCCGGCTTCCCACCCTCTAACACTGCCAATTGTGTTAGTATGGACGGTCGGCCAAGCCGGAGGCACCACTGCCGGATTAGATCCCACTGGCTCTGTGGTGGTAGACAGACGCTTAGTCCGCTGCACTACCCGGCTGCCCCCTCATTTGTTTTTTTATTTCGTTTCGTTTTTTCCTTTTTTTTACTGTAATTTCCTGTAACTTAAACACACGAAAACACACGCACACACACACACACACACACAGTGGAACAGAGGACCGAGCATCACATATTAGACAATGACTTGTCCGTTTCTAAGCTGGCCCCAAGCTTTCGCTGCAAAAAGATTTATTTTTAAATTTTTCTCATTTCTATATTCAGAATTAATTATATTGTTTACACTGTTTATTTTTTCTATTACCCTGCCCATACCTGTACCTCCCTCCTCCCCCATACTGCTATGACGCTCAAATTTCCCCTCAAGGGGATCAAATAAAGGAATATCTCATCTTACCTGATGAGGGCTTCATTAACGCTAACTCTGTTCCCATGCCGCCTCCCTCAGGGCCAGGTCTCCCCCTTCCTGCAGCAGGTCTTCATGCCTCTGGTGTTGTCCATCTTCGAGGTGCTGGCGCGGCCCGCCGAGGAGAACGACCAGGCAGCAGCCCTGGAGAAACAGATGCTGAGGAGGAGCTACTTCACCTTCATCCAGACCATCGCCAGCAGCGGCATGAACGAGGTCATGGCCAACCAGGGTACAGCTCTCCTGACGCCAAGTAGAACTGAAAGACCTGTAACACTGCTGTCCCAGCATGCTCAATTTACTGTCTTTTACTATTATATACTTTCCTACTATGTCTATACTACTATCTACTATGTACTATGCTTATACTACTATCTACTATGCTTATACTACTATGTACTATGCTTATACTACTATCTACTATCTACTATGCTTATACTACTACCTACTCTACTAATATACTAGTACTACTATCTACTATGCTTATACTACTACCTACTCTGCTAATATACTACTATCTACTATGCTTATACTACTACCTACTCTACTAATATGTCTATACTACTATGTACTATACTTATACTACTACCTACCCTGCTAATATTTATACTACTATCTACAATCTACTATACTTATACTACTACCTACCCTGCTAATATGTCTATACTACTATGCACTCAAGGTGTAGCACTCATGTTCGACACTGTTTGACAAACGATACCTCTTACCCTTAGGCTGCGGTTACATTATTATACATTCAGGTCTTGCTCGAAAAAGAGATCTTTGATCTCATGTGACTACCTGATAAAATAAAGGTTAAATTATAGCCAAAACTATTAGTTTCATTTCACTTTTCAGAACACTGCGTATTGGCAGGCAAGTTAGACGTCGTTTTGTCTCGTGAGCACCGAGTGATGTATATACATGTAGTACAATGCCAAAGCAGTAGGTGGCGATGTAGTTCAAACATGAAGGCCATTTTCAACCAATCGGAAAGGTTGAACGCATCACTACACTTCCTGCTCAAAATCAGAAAGCCACCATCTTTAAATACCTCGTGTGAGCCATTTAGCAGCATAGCATTTATTTTTCAGCAAGAAACGAAGTGCAATAAACTAAAACGGATACATTCACTGTGTTCTGCCTCATTTGTTGATGAAACAAAACCAACATCAACACAATTGACCACCAAGAGTGGAGAGTTTAGTCTCACAAAAAGATCTCTGATGTTGTTAGCTACATGCTAATGTGATTGGTGTTTTCCATGTATATAGTTAGCATCGAGGCTATCGTACATTAACATACCGGTAGTAACGCTATCGCTAGTAGAATAAATAGATGAAAACGTTATTTAACAGATTGCAGAATGGGTACAATACAATATGGCTCAATACAAACTCTTGTTAAGGGGATGCAGACTGTTGTAGTTTGGACTGGGCTCCTTATAACAATAACTTGACAACACATGAAATAACCGTGCGTGTGGACAGCATCACACCCTTACATTAGAGTTAGCCCTACCACTGTGGATATAATTCACCTCTTGGTTTTGGGTTTTGAACGGGGAAGATCAATGGAAAACAGTGTAATGATCTAATTAATTATGGCGAAATTAAAAGCAAGTACAAAATCAATCTCTGACTGTGTCTGGGAGGATGGAGTCAAATGGTTATCCATCTGCTCCGTTATAAAGCACATGAATAAGCAATCTGAGGAGGACGCAGCTGATATCCTGTATAGCCTCCCCATATGGCCGGTTGGTGTCGGGAGACAGCAAATTATATTAATTATTATAGCGCGATATTGCAAGTGACTCCCAGAAAAAGTTCTGATGTTTGGACTAATGGACGGAGTCGAGGTCCAGCCAGGGGAGAATTTGGCGTCGGTGTCTACAGCGCATGGGCGTTGGGCATGAACGGCTCCGTATCTGGCTCGCGCAAATTACATGGCACTGTTGTCGGGGAGTTTCCAAAACGAAAACACCCTTTGAGCGTTGCCGCTAGGAAAACGCGTTTTCCTGCCAAAATGGCGTTGCCCTTTAACTTGGACATGCAAACGAAATAATTCGAAAATTAAACGTAAGTGTAACCATGGCCTTAGCTGCCAGAGGTGTAGCCCCTCCGGGGTGGCTGGGTAGTGCAGTGGACTAAGCACTCGCTTACCACCACAGAGACTCTGGGATTGAATCCAGCTGTCAGCGGTACCTCCAGCTTGGTCAGGCGTCCCTACTAACACAATTGGCAGCGTTAGCGGGTGGGAAGCCGTGGGGTATGTGTCCTGGTCGTTGCAAACTGCGACTCCTACTGGTCAGTCGGGGGGAGCCTGTTCAGCAGGGAGGGGATCTGGGGGAGATAGCGTGAACCTCTGCATGCGTTACGTTAGTGAAATTCCTCCCTGTATCGGAGGAGGCATGTGATAGTCTACATCTACACCCTCCCCAGACCGACAGTGGGGCAATGGGCCAGGAAGGGAATTAGCATAACTACTAAATTGGGATGGGAGAAAAATACAGAAAGTCCCCTGAAAGCTGACTTGTACATATTTTGAAAGTTGCTTTGGATAAAGGTGTTCAGCTAAATGACTGGATGTAAATGTGTTGCATGTCATCTCTCCCCAGGGGTGGAGAACATCGAGCGGGTGCTGTTCACCATCATCCAGGGAGCCTCAGACTTCCCCGACCCCATCGCTCAGAAGACCTGCTTCATCATCCTCTCCAAGCTGGTGGAACTCTGGGGTAAGAGAGGAGCTTGTGGAGCAAAGCAGGGCTCCCTGGTGACTGAAATCAAGCAAACCCTCACACTGAAGAACCATAAGTCAGTTTTTAAATGTTTTGGACAGCCCGTGTATTTGCAGTTTTAAATTCAATGCAAATCACTTGGAATGTGATGTATATCACCAGGAAATACTCTTCCTCTACTCTTAACTATGAATTAACACAATACTCTTAACTTACCATCTTTATACAAACAGACTTACATGGTTCTTTGTCTGAGGTACTCCAGTAAAAACTTGAATCGCCCATGTTGAATCTCAAGTTGCACACCTGTCCCTTTTCGTATTTTCTATGTAGAATAAATTAAACTTTTAAAGCATGTGCTACAAAATGGCAGCATCGTAGAAACAAAATTATTACAAAATTACAAAATACAGAGACTGAATAGACGCCACACATAATGGAAAAGTACATGTTTGAGTGCTTTGATTAGTGTTGCCAGATGTAAGATAATTATCGAATTTGTACGAGAATTTGCCCTCTGTACGATTGGTTTCACCTGCTTGCCCTATGTACGCCTATTCTGTTTTATTGGTTAGAACTTGCAAACGGTCAATTTCTTCAAAAAAAATACATTTTAAGCCTCTGGTATGATAATCTATTCTACCCCCAAGCCATCAGGCTGCTCAATGTGGACTCTATGTAACACTAACTCATCCATTCTACTCATTGCACACAACATCCACATGCACACACCCACTTTAAACATTCACTTTAACACATTGACCGCCGGGGGTTGTGCCCATCTTATACCACTCTCTGCCACCGTTGAAAGCCTATGGAGATGTTTACCTTCTTTGCAGGGCTATAACTTTTTAAATTGTATTGCTATATTGACATTACTATGGCCCATTCAACATTGATTATCTATCGTTCAGGATGTGGGAACGTTATACTTTTTCATTCATACATTGTTGTGTTAATACCTTCGAGAATATAAGTATGTTTTTAATCTTTTCTGCTGTAATTCCAAAAACTCTAGTTATAGGCCCTGACGCATATGATAGATTATCGATTGGCGTTTCTTTCCCATACACGCTATATTAAAAAATTCAAATGTATATGATCGGTATACATTATGCTTCATCATGCATGGAGGAAAGGGGGGTCATTTATAATTCCTTGATTATCAGTAACGGCTTTATGTAGTATGGGTGGATATATTGATCAGACTGTTTGCAAACAAGGAAATGCACAATCGGGTTGAAAATAACGTTACTGCCCCCTTACCGTGCGCCGATGAGACTGGCGGAGAAAGATCCCAATTATTCGACGCCGATCACCTAGATCCATTTCCGGTTTGTATGGCGCAATAAACGCCGAAATCATATCGTGTAACTTGCCTGACTATCCACCAGGCGGCGGTATTGAGCCGTTGCAGTCCCATCTAGGGTCCCGCTAGGACACCGTGGGTTGGGTGGATGAATTATGAATGCCATGGCGAAATCTTTTTATATTGATCTCAAAAACGCTGTACAGCGATGTTGGCGGTCAACGCATGGTGGGCAATAACGCTGGAAAGAGATTTTGGCGACCAATGTGTTAACATTCACTTTAAACATGACACCATATTTTATCTATTGCACTCTTTTACCTCATTTTAGCATTTTGTACATTTTCATTTTGTATATTTTGTATAGTGTTTGGTCTTTTTTTTCTTTTACTTTTTTACTGTATGAAGCACAATCTCAGGAGGGTCACACAGAACCAAGCATTTCACTATAATGTACATGTACCTTATGTGACAAATAAAACAAGACTTGAAACTAATGTAACGTTTCCCACCTGGCAACACTGTTTGATTATCCTTGCAGGAGGTAAAGACGGCATGGTGGGCTTCCCTGACTTTATCTACAAACACATCGTCCCCGTGTGCTTTCTGGCTCCTCTCAAACCAACCTTTGACCTCACCGACGCTCAGACGGTTCTGGTGAGTTTATGAGTGCCCTGCGCTTCATGATGGGACATGATGACTCACACTGCTGCTGTGACCCAGTTTATTGAGTTTATTAGGATCCCCATTAGCTGTTGCATGACAACAACTAGTCTTCCTGTGTGAAGGGCCGACTCGAGCAAAATAAGTTTTCCATTGTAGGGCAAACTGTCTGTTTAACTGTGCACATGACAATAAATCATCTTGAACCTCTTTGTTTTTCAGACATTGTCAGAGTGCGCTCTCACGCTGAAAATGATTCATCTCAAACGGGTATGTTTCACTCTGCGACACTCATCTTATTAAAGGACTTATAATTACATTTTTATATTTGTGATATATTACAGTGGGGGGAAAAGGTCTTTGCGCCTCCTGTGTATGTAGTCATCTTTCATGAAATTATCGTTAAAGGTCTTTGTAAAAATAAGTGGTCTACATGTTAAAATGATAGCTCTACACTGAGTGTCTGGTCAGTAAACATGGGTCTCCCAGTCCCTCCGCTTTACACAAAATAAATTTCCTGGTATCCCGTTCCCACTTTATCCAATCAGGAGAGAGAACGCCACACTACAAAAATGGTCTGACAAAAATAGAAATTAAATAGAAATAAAAACTAGTTCTAAGCAAATGTGTCCTTGAAACGAGTAAAATAATATACCAGTGCAATAAGCAAATTTGACTTGAGCAAGATTTCTTGAAATAATTATCTATTTTATTATTAGTATTTTTGCACAATCGAGGCGGGCATGACCCCCTACATTTCACTGCATGGCTCGTGTATGTATGTGACGAATAAAACTCTTGAATCTTGAAATAAGTCAAAATATCTAGAGTTCTCTCCTGATTGGATGAAGTGGGAATGGGATACCAGGAAATGTATTTTGTGCAGAGCAGGAGCGACTGGGAGACCCATGTTACTGACCAGACACACTATCAGTGATGGCTGTTGGAATGTAGAGCTATTTAACACATATTTTAACAAAGAAATACCACTTGCAGCACCTTTTAACTTATTGTTAGTTACCATTCTTGCATTTATTGTTACTACTACTTATTATTATTGTTACCATTCTTGTATTCATTGTTGTTTCTTAATTGTGCACTGTTGGGTCTGAGCTCGAAACACAAAAATGCCATTACCTGCACTGCCCCTGTATTGTTGTATATTTGACAAATAAAGAACGTGAACTTCTCACGCGCAGGGGCCAGAGTTTATTCAGTTCTTGCAGCAGGAGTACTTGCCCTCGCTTCAGGTGTCGCCTGAAATCACACAGGTAAGACGCTCACCGTCGTAGTTAATGCCGTGTCTCTGATTTGATTTGACATTTAAAAAAATACAAGATTCCAGAAAACATCAAGGATGCATCATGCTACACAAAAAAAGTCAAGACTTATTTCCATTGTGGTCCTTTGTCTCAGACAGGCAAGCAATACAAAACATGACCACAAATAACAATTTGACAAAGACCACAAATAACAATTTGACAAACTACATAGACATTCCAAATGCAGTACAAACGTAGCCACAGAAAACAATGTATCGGACAACATTTTCATGCATTTTAAAATCTAGTTTTTAACATTGTCGAGGAGCCATGATTTTACTTTTTTCTTACAATTGTGTCTGCTACTCTGCTGTTGTGATAACTTGCCACAATTCCATTTCATAATGGATTTTTTTTTTACTTTGAATTCTCCAACAGGAACTGTGTCAAGTGCTTCAACAGCCAGACGTCAAGATCTTTAAAAACTACATTAAGGTACGAGTTAAGTTGTTGAATATGGGACCTGTTTTTTCTTTTTTGCCTCCCCGTTTTAAGTACAGCTGTCTCATTTTGTCCTCTGACAGACTCTTCTCTATTTGTCTCCACAGGCATTTTTTCAGCGGGCCAAACTGTAAAAGAAATGAGATAAATATATATATATGAACTGGAAGTTAATAGAGATCTAATGGACACTTCAAACCGAAAGCGGTCGTCTGCGCCACTTACTACTACAAAAACAAAACACGGAACTTAGAGTAGGAGCTGCTTTTGCACTTACAAAAAAATACAATTAAAAAAAAAAGGTAATCGCATAACAAAGCCCTCTCTCTGACGGCAGTTGGGAGAATCGGAGCCGAATATGGACACAACGGTGGGCCACGCCCCCACCAGTGACCCAAGGGCCGAGCAGGGAGGAGCTCTCCGCGTGGGGGCGGGGCCACGGTCAAGAGGAGAGATGTCTAGGATCGGTGCAACCGCTCTGCGAGACGGGAAGAAGATCTTGATGTAAGGAGGGAGACTTGAACAAAAGGGCTTCTTGAGCGTAAAAGACTCCTACGTGGGACAGTCGGGGGGCCCGGCCTCGTCGTCGCCTGTCCCAAAATGAGTCGTTTTTACCCTGAAATGAGTTGAACACATGACCTAATTGTTGGGATTTAAAAAGCATAGCTTTAGTAGGAAAACGTCAAAAAAGATGTTAGTTTTTCCAATTTTTTTTGCATTTGGGACATTGAAGTTGCTGCCCTACGAATGGATTTGTCAGAAAAAGAAAAGATAAGGGCTGGATAGTAACATTTTTATTGAATGAGTATTGATTTTCTTCTTTTTTCTTATGTTGAATGGATGTTTTTTAGTGGGAAGTTTTCCTTTTGAGATTGAAGTGACCTACTTGGGAATCTTAAAAGTGCTTATGGTCCTGGCTCGAGTGTGCATTTTGCCTTCCGTGTGTGTCATGTGTGCCCCACACCTCCACGGTCTGGCCCCACAGAACCTCTGCATGTTCACCAGAATCGCAAACACGAGAATGGCAATCTCTTTTGTATCTCTTGACTTGCAGGCAGATTTAATTGGTTAAATCAATGATAATTTTTTTTGTTATCTGATTTCAATTGAGATATACTTATTTTTTTTCTACCTACAACCCTCCTACACATTGTTAAATGTGATCCACTTGTCATTTCATATTAAGTATTTCATTAACTGGACCTTTTTTCATTGTCTTTTGGTGATGTGGCTAATTGTTTGCACTGGTGCAGGTTAACCACTGATAATCTCAGATGCACTGGTGCAGGTTAACTGCTGATAATCTCAGATGCACTGGTGCAGGTTAACCACTGATGATCTCAGATGCACTGGTGCAGGTTAACTGCTGATAATCGGATGCACTGGTGCAGTTTAACTGCTGATAATCTCAGATGCACTGGTGCAGGTTAACCATTGATAATCTCAGATGCACTGGTGCAGGTTAACCACTGATAATCTCAGATGCACTGGTGCAGGTTAACCACTGATAATCTCAGATGCACTGGTGCAGGTTAACTGCTGATAATCTCAGATGCACTGCTGCAGGGTAACTGCTGATCATCTCAGATGCACTGGTGCAGGTTAATAAAGTTGATGTTTTCAGATGGAAATGGAACAAAATGTAAATAAGAGAATACGAGGTTAAATGTAAATAAAGTTCCTAGGTTTAGTTTTTTTTTTAACCTTCATTCCCATCTGAAAACTAGTGCAACTGATTAGTTCAAATGAACCTTGTACAGCTTGTGTAAACATTGCCCAATGTACAGAACCATACCTGTTAATATTGCATTTTATATCTAAGCATTTATGACAATTCAGGCCTTTGATGAAAAATTCTGTTTATGCAATGTTAATTGCGAGCAATACTGTGAAGTTATCTGTCAGACTCCAGTCCCGTAGGAAAGAACTTTCCTATTTATTGACGTGAGATCAATCAATGCTAGATGACTTAATTGTCATATCTGATTTTTATAAGTACTTGTTTTATTACGGTTTACTTTCATTTGTGTAAAGTTCTTTCAGTAACACTTTACTCAAGGCATCTGATGTATTGTATTATAAGGACATTTCAAATGGCCTGTAATGCAGTAGGAGTAGAGTTATTAACACACCTGTCATAATGCCCCATATCAACAACCAGATAAAATGACAATGAAGGGCACTTGGGCAGTTTCTAAGTCATTGGACTGCCATCGTTGGGCAGCCTCGCAGATATATCGTTGAAATCAGGTTACCTCGCCTGAGCATTTAAACCACGCCTGCACGGCTTGGATCGTCCCAGAAAATAAACGATACCATTCGCAGTGGAGTGCAATAGCAGCCGGAAGGCTTAGGGGGCGGTATTTGCCCTTTTTCGAGCTCAGACCCATTCCCAACGATAACATCAGGCTGGATGGATGAAAATGAATGGATATCGCTAATAAAAGAAATAACGATTAAAACCCGACTATACTCGTGATTGCCGCTCAAGCGATGGCGAGTTAACTTGACTATCATTGTGACTGGTGTCCAATGAGTTAATGAATTAAAGGTGCACTGTGTAGTTTTGAGAGATGATGGTTTACATTTACAGAACCTGGCTGCTACTATAATTAAATTCTTTGAATTGTAATTTGATAATAAATTTGGAGAAAAAATAATTGTAAGCACTATAAATCAAACTGACGCTTCTATATTTGTAAACAACATTTCTGGCCCTGCAATTGGAAACAATGGTAACTTTTTGGTGTTCCATGACCCAGTTCTTCCCTGAGTTTAGTTTGTCATGTATTTTCATATACCATACTTTCCCCACAATTCTGAAAACATCCCCCAAAACTTCATACCGCACCTTTAATAAAAACTACATTACATGCTATAAGCCTGTTGTACAAGCTTACGATGCTTAATACACTTGTATAGGTCACTATAGCCATATGGCTAAAGTTAAGTGTTACTAATGCAGAGTTGAACCAGGCAAATCCACTTGAGCCATTATCAGATTTGTGTAGATGCTCTTCTAAGGTGCATGTTCACCTTTGATCACCTAATGCCACACTTTTTAGACAAAATTGCAATTTAAAAAAAATAATAGGGGAAAAAAAGGAACTGCACTTCCACCACCGCACTTAAGACTATCATCCATAACTGACAGTGACTCTACAGACTTTGTTTTAATCAACCAATCCTCTTCAAAAAAAAATCCAAGAACTTACTTAATATTCCCACACCTGAAGTTTGGAAAATGCGTCCCATTGTACCACAGTACTAGATGGAGTATTCACACTCATTAGTGGTGACTTATGCCATTGAAATCCCTTAACTCTTAATATAACCCACTCAACTAGAAACAGCTGTGCTAAATATAACACCATGGTGAATGACCCGCCCCCCTCCCTGAACCTTAGACCTTGCTTACCTCAATATTATATCCCAATGGATGCGTCTGTATTTTTTAATAAACCATAACCCATTGTAAATCAACTTCATAAATATGTTGCAAATATATACCGAAATGGAGATTGGACTTGTAAAAGTTGAGTCGAAACTTGTCAAATTGTCCTTGGTGGATGGGGGAGGGGGGAACAGTTTGAGCATCACATCTAAAAAGAAATATTTATGCCAAATGAATGCATTCGTTCATTGAGGGTGAAACGCCTGAGATCTTGGATTTATTTTTTAATATTGCAATGAATCTTATGTTAGAACATCTGTTATTACCAATAAAGTGTTTACTAATCTGGAGCCTGGTCACCCGCTACACGTTTCTTGTTTTGTTTGTTACAAATAAAGTGTTTGTATTCTAACAAGGTTTGTTCTTTTATCAGTTAAATATGAGTGTAAACTGATCTCTTGGCAATTGAACTGTATTGACATTAGAGGTGTGGACATTTCTCGATTCTAAGATGCATCGCGATGCGGACATGGACGATTCTGCATCGATGCAGTGACTGAACATAATCTATTATTACTACTAACGTTGACAGCATCAGGCTATTATTCTAAAAGTATCAATACTAATAAAATAGAGTATTAACCCGTTTTTAACAGCTGGGTATTGAGATACTTTTCTAGTACCGGTATATCGTGCAACACTAGTAAAGACATTTATTTTTACATTCCGATTTAAGAACTTTCTAAATAAGTTAATTTATCTCACTGCTTGTATTAATTGATGAAAAAGTAGCCATGTGCAGTAATATATTATAGAATTGAGGATGTAATATAATATCGCGATGCATCGTAGAATCGAATCGTGGACAGCTGAATCATAATCGAATCGTGAGGTTAGTAAAGAAGATTCACAGCTCTAATTGACATGAGTACCTTGTGTTGGTGTTTTGAGGTAAGGGCAGTAAGTTGTCTGCAATACAAGTATTTCAGACCAGATGTGAGAAATACAATTTTAGCACAAGATTAAGTTCACCATTACGCGATCACTTTTAATTCTCAGGCATTCTTTACACACAGAAGTATCATCCTGTAAACATTGTAAGTTTTAACATGAAAAGAAACTTGGGCAACTCATACATTTCAAAACCTAGGAACTAAGATCTTGTTCGCTCCATCCAAATCGATAACTTAACAAATCTTTCCACAAAAAAATAAAAATCATTGCAGATGAAACGGCCTCTTCCAATAGTTACTTGTATATCAATCTTGCGTGGGTGTTTTCTTGTATACAAATCTCATGACTCCTTGAGTGATCAGCTCGTTCTAGCTGATGCGCTTCCGGGTGTCCTGATGCACGTGCCCAGAGTGTCCTGATGCGCGAGCCCAGAGTGTCACTAGTAGAGCTGCGTTACCCTTTGATGACAGCGATAGGTCTTAGTTTTATAGCCTTCTTGCTGATTCCAGCATTGTGGCACGTGTCCACCACATCCGTCACGTTCTTGTATGATTCCGGAGCCTGGAAACAGGAAATTACAATTAAAGCCTAGTTATTATAACAAAACGAGACGAAAGTCTTTCTCTGGTCTGCATCCCCTTAACAATTGTGTGTATTGAGCTGTACTGTATTGTACCCATTCTGCAATCTGTTAATAAAGTTTTCAATCAATCAATCAAAACATCAGAATCGGAACCAGAAAGGTCTTTATTGCCGAGTAGTTTTCACATACAATTAATTTGATTTGGTCGTTTTTTTAAACGACCAAATCAAATTCCTTGTATGTGAAAACTACATGGGAATAAAGACCTTTCTGATTCTGAAAACATCTTATTTTAAGTATTATAATCCTGTAAATTCTACAGCTCACGTTGACCATTTCAAGCTGAATGAAACTCCTGAATAATCCTCATGTTTTTTTTTTACCTCCTCCATGACCAGTTTGGGCGACGCCACTCTGATGGCGATGCCCTTGTCTGCCAGTTTATCCAAAACATCCTGGAAGTCTATGTTTCTGCGGGATTTGGCTCGAGACAGAGCACGCCCCTGCATGAACAGACGGAGACGTAGAAAGTCACTCATAAAACATTTCAGATCCAAAGTCGTACTGTATATACTTCAAGATAGGTGAGGCAAAGGCTACTGCATATACATGGCAACTGGACAACGCAGACAACCGCTTGTGAATGATTTCAGCGACAGATAAGTGAACAATGTCTTACCGCTCCATGGCAGGTGGTGCCAAAGGTCTCCGTCATGCCTTTTTCTGTCCCCGTCAGGACATAGCTGCACGTGCCCATTGTGCCTCCAATCAGCACAGGCTGACCGGTCAGCTGATGGGACAGGAGCAGAAATATGTTAAACCACGACCGCTGTTTCAATCTCATCATGCATCATTGAAAGCTAAAATTAAGCGTCACTAATGCAGATTTGAACCAGGCAGAACTGACAGTGACTTGACGGACTTGTTTTTAAATCAACCAAGCCCCGGGCGGCTAAGTGGCGCAGTGGGCAAGGCGCTCGCCACTAGTGCAGGAGATGCTGGGTTCGAGCCCAGCTCTCTGCATTGCTACCAGCTTGGCTGGTCGTTCATACTAACACAATTGGCAGTGTTAGGGGTGGGAAGCTGGTGGGTGGGGATCGGACATTGTGGACAGCGACTCCTACAGGTCGGTTGGTGCGTCTGCACAGCAGAATCAGGAAGCAACAGGGGCGGCGTGACCCTCCCACGCAGACCCTCGCCGCTGAGAGATCGCGCTGTGCAGGTGAAAAGATGCGACGGCTGCCTCCTCATGTACCGGAGGGGACACGTGATGCAAGGCTTCATCCACATTGCAGCAGGCCAGTGGGAGGCATGGCCTAACAGCGTTCGAGACAGGGGAGGGTAGAATTGGACAATACGAAATTGGGATGGGAGAAAAATAGAAAATGGGAGAAAAAGTAGATATAAAAAAAAAAAAAATCAACTACTAGATGGAGTATTCACACTCATTAGTGGTTACTTATGCCATTGAAATTCCGTAACTCTTAAGGTAACTCACCCAACTAGAAACAGATGTGCTAATCTAACATACCATGGCGACGCCGTTTCAATCTCATGCATCGCTGACCCAAACGTATAGGATATTAATTAGCTCACTTTTTCAGATGTTGGAAGCAGACATTTTAGCATGTTAGCAATATACCTCTCCATTGACAAAGCAAATGTGCACCCTGTGCCAATGTGGATAAATGATGTGCGGTGGAAACGCTTGAAAAGGCACATCACCAACACAGAAAAACGTGCACTGACTTAAGCCTTTCACCTTGTAGAAGAAACCTTGTTCCTTCCTGACAAGTCATTATATTTTCATTGGCTTCCTATTGTGATTCGGGGTGAGGTAGAATACAATGCATAAACCTCGTTATTTACCGTTTAATTTTATGTATGGCAGGTCACTGTAGCCTTACGACCGGCTATGGGCCTCTCGCGGTATTCCGGCTGTTCCCGTTTCGCCGGTGTCTACTGCAGCTCTAGGACAACGAACGGACTATTAATTAGATCACTCCTAGCTTCGTCTGTTCGTTGCAGGCGGTGGTCCCCGAGAACAAGGCCTTCTAATTATACATTTCTCTCTCTGACGAGGCAGGGGATTTCTAATTTCAAAGTGGCAGTTAAAAAACGCTCTGCCAAAACTCGCATTGCAGATGAGGTCACCCGACGTCACCAGTGCATTCTCTGCAACATCCGGTCATTAGGCGTTTAAAAAATTGGAGCATTAACAAAACATAAAATCCTTTGGTGAAACGCAATTAACCCCACATGCAGTATCGAGGATAATATTACTGGTAAGCGGTAAGAACAGAACAGGCGTGAGTAATCGATTCCTCTCCGTTTCAACTGAACTCGAGTGGTTTTTGAGGGTGCTTGATTACATCCAGCCACCATTGATTACATGCCGCATGATGCGTGCGTTGTTGCAGAAAGCTGAAAGTTGGAAACTGTGGAAGCATGGATGGTAAACTTAGCGTTACCATGAAACGTTTAATAGCTTAGCGTTATCTAAAAGATAACTAAACAGTGGTTCGTGCTTGTGCATTTCCAAATTGTGCCAACAACATGTCACCCACTTTACGTAGCGTTCATCTATTGATAGACAAGCCGCTCCATGAGTGGAGAGACCTGCTGCAGACAGAGTGGAGGTAATGTAATTATTATTACAAATGGTAACTGTTTTGACTGACATTAAAAGGAAAACTCCAACATTTTGGGAAATTAGCTTGTTTGGCATCTACCCTGGAGTTAGACAAGAAGATACATACCCTGTTTCTTCTCTGTGCATGCAGTAGGAGTAGGAAGACGCGCACCGTTAGCCTAGCTTAGCGTCAGTCACTGGAAGTAGGTTCCTCCATTAGCCTAGTTCCAAACGTCTCCCTACTCCTACTGCATGCACAGAGAAGGAAAAGGTATGCATCTTCTTGTCTAACTCCAGGGTCGATGGCAAATAAGCTAATTTCCCAAAATGTTGGAGTTTTCCTTTAAGCATCGGGTACATTGCTGTGCATCGTTATGTCCGCGAGACATAATCAAATCGGTAATAATTAATGCGATTACTGGATCTGGGAGAACATTACTCCTGAGGTCTGTCCTAGTGGAGGTCAAGGGGACATGGTCTGTCCTAGTGGAGGTCAAGGGGACATGAAAGCATGTCTGAGAAAATCATACCCAAGTCCCTCTACATTGATAACTATTATGTCGTGTTTTAAGTGATTTGTCATCCGTGCTCTTGTTATGATTTGCTATGCTTATTTTTTTTTGGTGCTTATTTCTGTATGTACACGAGGGAAACCTTGTGGTTGCCTTTCGAATTTAAATAAAGGTTTGAAATGAAAAATGAAATGTCATAAAACTAAACAGTTAGTATAGATATATGTGCTATATGAAGGGGGCGACAGTGGTTCAGGAGGTAGAGTGGTCTTCTGGTAATCAGAAGGTTCCTGGTTTTCGATCCCGGCTCCTCCTGGGCAGCGTGTGTCAAAGCAAGACACTTAACCACCCAACTGCTCCTGATGAGCAGGTCAGCACCTCGCCGTCGGTGTGTGAATGTGTGAGTGAATGTGAGGAACAAATTGTAAAGTGCTTTGGATAAAAAAAGCGCTATATAAATGCAGCCATTTACCATTTATATGCGATTGGTCACATGCTTCAAGCCTCATCGACTCCCACTAGAATTGCTAACGTGTGCATTTTGTGTGCTTCCGTTATCTAAAAACCAACACACTGGTGTAGAGTAAGTGCTTTTAGATGAACCCTTTCACTGCCACACTACCAAACGGTTAACCCTTTCACCGCTACAATATACAGAAGGTTAACCCTTTCACTGCCACACAACAGCAGGTTAACCCTTTCACTGCCACACTACAGAAGGTTAACCCTTTACTATCACACTACCGACGGTAGTGTGATAGTAAAGGGTTAACCTTCTGTAGTGTGTGGCAGTGAAAGGGTGAACTGAAAATGATTCCCAGTTTGTAACCAGATCAGATGGGCAGCGTGGTACCTGTAGGGTTGGGCACCGAGAACCGGTTCTAATAGGAACTGGTTCCTAACTTCCGGTTCTGGAACCGGAAGTAACAGTTTGCATTTCGATTCTTAAATTTTTTTTAAATAAAATAAATGTTTTACTTTGTTAATTAATACCCTAGTTACAGTACAGCAACCAAATTAAACTGTATCAAGTCAACTGACAATGTGAATAGTATGAACAAAATTAAAGATTAAAAAAAAAAAAAAAAAAAAAAAAACTGCGAAATAAGCTGTGACCTGGTTTGACCTGCACCTCAAAGAATCGGAATCGAGAATCGTTTAGAACAGGAATCGAAATCGAGAATCGGAATTGGAACCGGAATCGTTCAAATCCAAACGATACCCAACCCTAGGTACCTGGTAGTCCACGGCGATGAGGGGGTGGTGCGGGGGGAAGGCTCTGGTGGAGCCCTTGCGATGCACCAGCAGGGTCTTCTGTTTGCCGTCCACCATGTGCTCCTCCACCTTGGCGATGTTGTGGGACACGTCGTAGATCACGTGCATGTCCAGGTCGTCTGGGGTGGTGACGAACACCTTGGCGAATGCCTGGGAGACGAGAGCCAGGGAGCCAACCGCGCACGGGCCGGCGTGAGAACGGGTGGCGTTTATATGGACTAGACTACTACTGCTACTACTACTACTACCACCACTGCTGCTACTACTGCTGCTACTGCTACTACTACTACTGCTACTACCACCACTGCTGCTACTACTACTGCTACTACTACTACTACCACCACTGCTGCTACTACTGCTGCTACTGCTACTACCACCACTGCTGCTACTACTACTGCTACTACTACTGCTACAGTACTACTACTGCTACTACCACCACCACTACCACTGCTACTACTACTACTACCACTGCTACAGTACTACCACTACTACTACCACCACTACCACTGCTACTACTACCACCACTACCACTGCTACTACCACCACCACTACCACTGCTACCACCACTACTACTACTACAGTACAGATGGACCAGTAGCACTTCTTCACTGCCAATACACATTACACACACATCCACAGGCACACACTCACTTTAAACATTCACCTTTAACATTCACTTTAGACACTTTAAACACTACACCATATTTTATCGATTTATTACTCAAATATTTGCGTAGTGTTTGGTCTGTATTCTTTTTACTTTTACTGTATGAAACACATTCTCAGGAGGCTCATACAGAACCAAGCATTTCACTGTAATGTACATGTTCCTTATATGTGACAAATAAAACAAAACTTGAAACTTGAACTTGAAAACTAGCTATATGACCATGTACTGTACACGTACCTGTCTGGTGAGGAAGGTCATGGAGGAGCGGTTGACCCAGGCGTAGTTCCCGGCGGCTGCCATGCCTTTCAGGTAGTCCTGTCCCTCCTCTGATGTGATGCGGGCGCAGGCCAGCTGGCGGTCGTTCACTATGATCTTGTCCCTCTTCATCGCCTTCTCCATGGCAACAAGGGCATCTGCAGAGAAACATGAGGTCGGCCCTTTATTGCCAAGTGAGCTTGCACATACAAGGAATTTGTCTTGGTCGTTTGGTGCGACATTAACAGACAATTACAGTAGAATCAAATACAATGGAATATATAAACTAAATTAGAATAGAAATACGATACACACTCGCTAGCATATTGACTTTATTTTTATTTTTTTTCAAATATAATACAAATTTAAATCCTTTGGTCATAGGAAAGGAATTGATAGAAATGTTCACATTTCACAAACGAGTGGAGTCTAAGGGAAAGATGTGAAATGATAAAAGGACATGATTGTTTTCAAGAAGAATTGCTGTATTGTGATTGTAATAATTGTGAATGAAGAATGCAGAAACCAATGACCACTTGAAAAATAAAAAATAAAAATAAATACAATACAATATGATATAGGACAGACAGGGCTGTACATTTGTGCAGGATGTAGTAGAATATGCACATTATACAGGGTATCTGCTGGTTTCAACAAGTAAAATTTAAGACCACTTAGATTTAATACCACTTAGAGCTAAATGTAATACCAATTTCATGACCATACTAGCAAAAAAGAAAAAACACATAGTGACACTGAACTAACTGGCTGCTGCAATTTGAATTCTTGCTCGTTCCATACAAGCTCTCACCAGACGCACCGAGCTCCCGGTAGCCTCGCAAAAAACAACGACTTGAATACAAAAACATTTCATATATTTAATATGATTTCACCCCCCCCCCCCCCCCCAAATGTAATACTTGTGCATATGAAATGTTATACTTTTTAATACCCCGCAGATACCCTGTTATAAATGCTAACTGTCCAAAATATTTTAATTTATTTTTACACTGATCCTTATTTTGCATATTTATTTTCTTGAGCCCAGCGCGGCCTCTTTATTGAAATATCCTGCATTAATAACCATAGTGGTTATTGTTGGAGCAAGACTAGATCAGTCATTGCACAGTGGTACATGCCGGTACTATTTATCCGATGCAACTGTGGGCAACTGCCTAGTCAACAAAGTGAGGTGAAACAGTGCCTACCAGTGGCCACTTGGTGTCCTAGTCAACAAAGTGAGGTGAAACAGCGCCTACCAGTGGCCACTTGTTGTCCTAGTCAACAAAGAGAGGTGAAACAGCGCCTACCAGTGGCCACATGGTGTCTTTGTAACAAAAAAATTCCTGGTGGGGGACTCCCAGACCCCCTGCTTAAAAAGTGGCCTGACTGGGGCTATATTTTGCACTATATTTCCTGGCCTGAATGATTTCCCCAGTCCGGCCCTGGTTAAAAGCCTCCAATGCTTATTAGTGTGTGTGCGTTTGAACGTTTGCATGTTTCAACCATACATTTCCATTTATAAAAAAAGATTATTCTTTTTTTTTTTTACCTCCTATAATAGTGGGGGTCGCAGCTATCTGACACCGTTATTTGGGGGTCGCGGCCTGAAAAGTTTGGGAACCCCTGTCCTAGTCAACAAAGTGAGGTGAAACAGCACCTATCAGTGGCCACTTGGTGTCCTAGTCAACAAAGTGAGGTGAAACAGCGCCTACCAGTGGCCACTTGATGTCCTAGTCAACAAAGTGAGGTGAAACAGCACCTACCAGTGGCCACTTGGTGTCCCAGTCCTCTGCTGCCACTGTGGATCATCACGCACACCTGGCCCTTGTGATCAATACCCATCTTCTTAGCTGCATAGTCGTCATAGATCTCATCCACCACCTGGATCTCACAGTAGTGGTTACCAGCCCCTAGTGTACCCAGCTTCAGAGGACGACAAAAACAATACATGATTACATTATATTTTACATTTAGCTGAACGCTTTTATCCAAAGCGACTTACAAGTTACAAGTCAGCAGGAAGGGTACAACTCTCTCAGCTGAGTGACAATGTTCATCAAAACAGTGTTGAAACTTGGGTGCTGCAGTCTTGAGTGCATAGTAGTAAAGACATAATTTAGCATAGTAGGTAGTAGTATATTGTATATTTATTAGGGGTACAACGATTCGATTACGATTCTTCAGGCAACAATTCAGGAATAGGTGAACAGGAATAGGTGAGCAGGAATAGGTGAACAGGAATAGGTGAACAGGAATAGGTGAACAGGAATAGGTGAACAGGAATAGGTGAACAGGAATAGGTGAGCAGGAATAGGTGAACAGGAATAGGTGAACAGGAATAGGTGAACAGGAATAGGTGAGCAGGAATAGGTGAACAGGAATAGGTGAGCAGGAATAGGTGAGCAGGAATAGGTGAGCAGGAATAGGTGAGCAGGAATAGGTGAGCAGGAATAGGTGAACAGGAATAGGTGAGCAGGAATAGGTGAGCAGGAATAGGTGAGCAGGAATAGGTGAGCAGGAATAGGTGAACAGGAATAGGTGAACAGGAATAGGTGAGCAGGAATAGGTGAACAGGAATAGGTGAACAGGAATAGGTGAGCAGGAATAGGTGAACAGGAATAGGTGAGCAGGAATAGGTGAGCAGGAATAGGTGAGCAGGAATAGGTGAGCGAGGAGCACACATCCACTGAACATGGTGCTGAGGTTACCTGGGGCAGGCCTCTCTTCTTGGCCTTGGAGGAGACCTTGTTGGGGTCGGCCTGCAGCATCCTGCCGTACTCCTCGCAGTGCTCCTTGTCTTCTGCCCAGGCGTAGCCTTCCCTCAGGGACCAGTCCACCCCCATCTCCAGCGCCTCCTCCAAGTCCCTGCATTAACCGGCCGAGACGAGATGCAATGATGATCACACGGTGACGGTGATAGGAGTATGCGAAGAGAGACTACATTCATTCAATTACAAAACACAGAAAACCATGTTCTATATAATATTTGAGAAAAAAAACACTAAATGCCAGTTAGGCTACCTTATGTATACAGCTCCTGTGTATACTGTATACTTTACTTACTCATAGTATATATTCAGATTCTAAGTGTTATTGACCATATTTATTGTAACATATAATTAAGGCTGTCAAATATATCGCGTTAATATCGCGTTAACTCCCGATTCTATTAATGGCACTAATTTTTTTAACTCAAGATTAACTAAAAAAAAAAAAAAAAAAAAATGTTTTACTAGACTTCACTCAGGTGTATTATTGATGCTCTCATTGATACTATGTTTGTTTCTGAAGTGTGTGTGTGTGTGTGTGTGAGATATAGAGAGAGAGGGGGGTGAGAGAGATGAGGAAGGGGCAAAAGAGAAAAAGAGCTGGGAGGGTGTGTGTGTGAGGGAGAGAATGAATGAATGAATGAAAACTTTATTTAACAGATTGCAGAATGGGTACAATACAGTACGGCTCAATACATACAATTGTTAAGGGGATGCAGACCTGAGAAAGACGTTTGTCTTGTTTCCATCAGGGTCCCCCATTTTCAATTCATATAGACATATATGACATACATGACATACAGATAGTCAGTACTGCTACATCTATACATTTATGACATACCAGATTTGCAAATACAGTACTGTTTGTGATACAGAAGGAGTCAAGAAAAGGGAGTATATACATTTGACGTAGAAACTGTACATTGGAGGTTGGGTGGGGGGGGTTGGGTACATTGGGATATTGACAACCATACTGGGTAATTTACATTGGAGGTGGTTGGGGGGGGGGGGGGGGGGGGGGGCGGGGGGCATACTGTATAAACAAGTAACACTGTACATTGAGGGGGGGGGGGGGGAGGAGACACTGTACAAACAAACACAATTGTACATTGAACTATTTCATTGAACTATTTCAAAACCATACTAGGTAAATGACTGTACATTGGAGGGGGTTGGGATGATTGGGTTAGGATATTTACAGGGGCCAGTGTTGAATTGCAGTCTCCCGTAGGTGTCCCTTGAGAGAGGTTTTGAAAGTGGGTAGTGATCCACATTCCTTTACAGCTTTGGGTAGGGCGTTCCACATTGATGTGGCATAATTGCGAAACGTGTTTAGTCCCTTATTTGAGCCGAATCTGGGTTTGACATGATTTGTGGAGCTCCCTCTGGTGTTGTGATCGTGGTATTCACTGACCTTTGGGAAGTATTTTGACATGTACATGGGTACCTTGGTCGTGTAGTGTATCTTGTAGACCAGGCCCATTGCAAGTTGTTGTACTCTGTCGTCTACTCTAAGCCATCCTAGGTTGTCGAAGTGGGCAGGGGTGAGGTGGGTTCTAGGAGTAAGGTCAAGCAGTAGTCTGACCAGTTTGTTTTGAGATGTTTGTAATTTTGTTTTTAGCGCCTTTGAGGTGCTTTGGTACCATGAGGTGCAAGCATAGTCGTAGTACCCCTGAATGAGTGCTCCTGCCAGAGTCTTCAGGGTGTTCTTGTTTACCAGAGAGGAGATCCGGTACAAGAATCGAGTTCGTTGGTTGACTTTTTTTATTACATTGGATGCCATTTTGTCACAGGAGAGATTAGCCTCTAGGATGGACCCCAGCTAATCTCTCTTGCTGAGTTTGAGAGGGGGGTGTGTGATTAATCAGCCCTTGTGTGTGTGAATGTAACAAGTTCCTAACGTTTTCTTTCCCATATTATTTCATGCACACTTTATTCATTGTTTTAAATTATTATTTTCTTTTAAGTTATTTTGTGCATCACTCTGTTTTGAATTTGATGCAAATTTGCAATGCATGAGGGTCATCCTTTTGTGTTAAATGGCTGCACAAAGCAAGCATTTGTTGACTCGCATGTTGATAAGAGTATTAAAACTTGGAACTTGAAAAAGATCCGTTTAAGGTATAAAAAAAAATTAAACAAAAAATGCGATTAATTTGCGATTAATCGCGAGTTAACTATGGACAATCATGCGATTAATCGAGTTAAATATTTTAATCGTTTGACAGCACTACATATAATATAACCGATAGGGCACACAGACCCTCATCTGCATCTTTGATTACACTGACTACTTGCTCATATGCTTATATTCAGAGTTAATTATATTGTTTACACTGCTTTATTGCCTATACTTATGTCTTCTACTATTACCATCCCCATACCTGTACCCCTCCCCCATGCTGCTATGATGCCTGAATTTCCCCATGAAGGAATATCTTATCTTATATACATAGGAAGAGTGGGGGTTAAAGTGCTATGTGTAAATAGTGGTGAAGCCACAGACCCCCCCCCTGAGTAGCTCTCCGTCCTCTATCCCCACTGGTAAGTCAAAGAGGGATGGCTGACAACGAAACAACAGAAATAAGTTTGGCATCCAACCACAGTGCAAATGTAACAGTAAAGTACAATAGTAATATACAATGTACAGGTGATTAAACTGGGTATAAAATATATAACTTAGTACTACTGAGTAAGAGTGCTAATCAGATGTATGTACAGAATTGTAGTATTAATGTGTACAGTGATGCATACAGGTATAAAGACACTATGGTAGTAAGTCATACTGGCCAGCAGTGTAACCAGTAAGAGTAGGTAAGGGATATGTACACATATAGAAACAATATCTACAGGTCACGTGTAAAAAAAGGATTATATGCAGGTATGTACAGAGTCAGACAGATGTGGATAGATGTACGGTAAGAATAAATACGCTGTATATAGGCCTACAGCATTATTGTACATGCTATCATGCAGAGTTATATGGGTTATATTAGTGTCACAATACCAGAATTTTTACTTTGATACTGATACCAGCTTAAGTATCACGATACTGGTTCTAAAACGATACCATGGCAAAAATCCTAAACATCAGGAAAAGTAATGGAATTTATATATAGTGAGAGAGAGAGAGAGAGAGAGAGAGAGAGAGAGAGAGAGAGAGAGAGAGAGAGAGAGAGAGAGAGAGAGTTTTGGGCTCAGCCCCTCCCATTCCTCACTTTTGGAAAACAAAACTTAACTCTGCCCAGACTCCACTGTAAGCAGTTTCAGGGTATTCTAAAAGTATCCCTACTAATAAAATGGGAGTATTGGACCATTCTTAACGGCTGGGTATCGCGATACCTTTCTAGCATATTGGTGTATCGTGCAACCCTAGGTTACATGCAGGTGTATAAGTAGGTATATAGAAGGATTATGTGCAGGTATATTCAGATATAAACCTTGGGGGAAAAAAATTGTGCTAAGAGTAAAAGCCTACCAGTTTGTATTCAATGTCTCTTTAAACCAAGAGAAGGAAAGTATAATTTAAGAGGGTTATGTATTATTGTACAAGGGGGGCGGTCAGGTGGTGTAGCGGAGATTGCGTTCATCACCAACACCGGAGACGCTGGATTCGCCTGTTCGAATCCAGTTCACAGCTCCGGCGTTGTCAACAGCTTGGCTGGCCGTTCACACTAATACAATTGGCTGTATTAGAGGGTGGGAAAGCTGGCGGGGTGGGTCCGGGTCGTTGTAAACAGCGACTCCTACAGTTCGGTCGGGGCGCCTGCTCAGCGCGGATAGGATCTAAGGGGGGTAGTGTGATCCTTCCACACGTTACACCCTCTCAGTGAGAGTCCGCGCTGCCAGGTGAAAAGAAGCGGTTGATTGGCTAGACATGTGTCGGAGGAAGCACGTGATAGCCTCCACTCTCCCAGACCGACTGTGGGGGGTAAGTGCGCAGCGACCAGGAAGGGGATTGGGAATTGGCATAACGACTAACATTGGGATGGGAGAAAATCGGAGGAAAAAGGAGGGGGAAAAAGATCAATAAAAAAAAATACATGTACAAGGGTAAGAACTAATGTAAAAGCTAGTTGTGTTTAAATTTTGGGAGTTAAATTATGGAATAGCCTTAGTGACGGGTTGAAGTTGTGTACTTCTCAGGGGAGATTTTAAAAAGCCTTAAAAGGATAAAATAATTCAGGAGTACAGTTTTGAGTAAAACAAACTTTTTTTTTCTTTTTTCAAAAAATTCTATCTTGCAGAGCATATTTTAAGTATTTTTCTCTTATAGTAAAATATATTTCTTTTTTAAGAATTTGTAAAGGAAGGGCAAAAATAAGCATGTGCTTCAGCCTATTCCTTTTTTTCAGTCGTTGATTTTGGATTTTGTGTGTGAGCTTGCCTTGAATATGTACATTTGTGATTTTTTTCTTTTCTTTTTTGTAAGTCCACACACAGGTGTGTTTTTGATTTGTCTGTAAACAAGAGCGAAAAAAAGAAACTTCATTCATATAATATAAAATACAAGCGTCCCCTTAGCGCTCCGCTTACTTGGCGTTCATGGGGATCACTCCCTTGGAACCCACTCCCACAGGGATGTGGTCGAACAAGGCCTGGGCCAGCTGCTCCTTCACTGGCTGCACGTCTCCCTCGTCCAGGTTGGTCCTCAGCAGACGCACGCCACAGTTGATGTCGAAGCCCACGCCGCCTGCACAGTTGCAGATCAGAGGTTTTGAATCATTAAGAAGTCTTTATTTGTCATGCAGATGAACACACATGGCATGGGAGATGGGCTACACATAGGAACACACACACACATGCATTGGATCGCCGATGAAATGCATCTCTGCGCTTGACCCATCCCGTCGTCTTGTCCTTCCCCCCCAAGGGCAGCCGAGAGAAGACATGGGGGCGTGGGGCCGCGCCCCGGGGATCAATCCAAGTGCTCCTGTCCGTCTTTGTCAGGGACACGACAGCGTTAGCGATCTGTTCTGCATGTTTTTCCATTGGGTTTATCTCTTTTTCTGGAGGGGAAACCCTTGTGAGCACCGGGGGGAGAACATGCACACTCCACACAGAAGGGCCCGGGAGATACCCCACCTGGGTACCTGGCAACCCGGCAACCTGGTCCCCAAGCGGGAATCGAACCCAGGACCTTCTTGCTGTGAGGCGACAGTGTTAACCACTACACCACCGTGCCGCATCATGGCATGATGATGTCGGTCATCTGTTCCGAGTTAACAGTGGAGACGTCACGTACCTGGAGACACCACAGCATTGGGATCGCTCATGTCGAAGGCCGCCATATTTCCGATGGCAAATCCATACCCAGAATGGCAATCTGGGAGGCCGATGGATCTCTGTGAATCAGGTGGAAATACAAAGCAGAGTTAAGCTTTTGAGGCTCCATGAAAGTTCAGGATCTTAACTTGCATGTATTGTATTATTTACTCACATGTATTATTCCAGGCAGTGCAGCGACATTCCCAATTTGTTTCATGGCCGGGAGGAATCCCCCAAAACCTACAAATGCATTCAAATTAGTCAGGTAAGTGATATTGTACTTTGAACAATCATAAATGGTTCTGCTGACCACACCAGCCTCTGTTTTTCTGGTATTGGTGTCATAAATAGACACGAGCTACTAACCTCCTCCTCGACAGGCATTGCGTAGCTCCTCAAACATCAGTTTCTCAAGAGGATCATTGACATAAAATACTCCTTCAACCTGTAATGAAAGGAGAGCTGTCATTTCTTAGGGCTAACATTCTATCTTGTGTGTATATTCTAGATACACGTTGTATCATTTGTATAATACGAGACTCCCAGATTAAATATAACCATATCTACTTAGATGCATGTGTGGCTGGTATGTCATAAATGTATAGATGTAGCAGTACTGTCTATCTGTATGTATGCTGTATGTATGCTGAAGAAATCAGAAGGAAGTAATGGCGACCCGACCCCTACATATCGCTATTGGAGTATCGCAACACACCACTGGAACGTGTAAGACTATCACCGGCACAGTTGCTCATGGGACGGCGGCTGAAAGGAAAACTGCCCGCCTCGACATCACTGCTCACTCCAGAAGGAACTACATACGTGTGTAGGCAGTTGAGTGACAAACAGGAGAAACAAAAACTCTACTTCGAAAGGCAAACAAAAAGACTGCCTGACCTACAAGCAGGAGAAAACGTCAGGGTTCAAAGAGGTGAAACATGGCAGCCGGCCGTGGTCCTGCACAAACATGACCAACCGCGTTCATATGTGGTTCGCACACCGGATGGGAGACAGTACAGGAGAAACAGAAAATACCTGAGACAAACGGATGAGAGAACTTTTCCATCTACAAATGAACAGGATGCTTACCAGAAAATCTGGCAACACGTACACGTTCAGCAGAGAACACAGGTGTTGCAGACCAAACAGAGACACATGATGGACAATCTGAAACGCAGCCGTATCAGACTAGGTCTGGTAGACCAGTTAAACTACCTCCTAGATACAGAGAGTAACTGGAGTGTTTTCATATGCATGTTGTTGGAGTATTTTCATATTCAAGTTTTCGCATTAAGTGCTTTGCATTATGTCATGGTTCAAGTGGGTTTAAGTTACAGGATCCTTTAAAGTGAAAGTTGTCTGTGACTAACATTGTTATTTCATTTACAGCAGGTGGATGCTCTGAGTAAACATTTAAGTTGGGAAATGTTTGTTAAGTTTGGTTTGGGGAAATAGGACGTGTTAGCAAGAGTTCAAGCTAAACAAAGGTAGAATACTAAGTTCAGTTTGAGAAAAAAAATATATGTTAAAGAGAAGGATGTGATGTATTAGGTTCGAGTTTGAACCTCTTTGATTGTCGTTGTTATTGTGACGTCACCAGGAAGGCGACACACACGAGTTGAACGTGACAGACACGTAAGTGACATGAATGGATGCAGATATACGAACGAGTCAATAAAGGAATCTTATTGAACCTCGGGTTAAGCCTCGTCAATATAACAATGATGAATTGAAAATGGGGGACCCTGATGTAAACAAGACGAACGTCTTTCTCTGGTCTGCATCCCCTTAACAATTGTGTGTATTGAGCCGTACTGTATTGTACCCATTCTGCAATCTGTTAATAAAATGTCCAATCAATCAATCCAATCATGGGTGCTGGGTCGCTGACTACAAGGCAGAGCAAGCTAACTTGAACTTAGCTAGCATTAGCTAGCGCTATTTCATTCTTTAGTTTCTCACCTGCATATTCGGGACAAATCCCTTTTTGATCCGCCAGCAGTTCTTGTCGATTTTATCCAAGAACTGTAATTCATCATTATATGATCGACTCATGATGCTACTACTGTTAAGACTAGTGCTCTTGACAGTTTATTATATCCAATAGATTTGAGCAGCGCCACTGATTCACCGACGGACAGTGCTGCCAACACACGCAGCTACGGAAAGCCACGAGATCCCTTTTACTTACAAAAACGCGTTTCGTATTTTGTTACGACGCAGTTCAGAATGCTTGGGTTCAAAATGTAAGACATGTTTGAAAACAATGCATTAGACGTTTGTGTTGCGATGATTACTCCATTGGCATGTTTCCTTAATTTATATCATCATTGATTGATTGATTGATTACTTTATTAATAATTAACATTGGTAACTAACAACCGATGAGGTACTCAAAAAAATTGAGCGCCCTCCAACCTAACAAGGCCACTGGCCATGACAACATCCCCTCCAAATTCCTCAGACTCAGCAGCCGCCATCACCCCAGTCATCACACACATAATAAACCTCTCTATAAAACAGGGACACGTCCCCAAGGACTTCAAAATTGCGAGAGTGACCCCTCTGCACAAAAAGGGCAGCAAATTAGACCCAGGCAACTACCGCCCTGTTTCTATTCTTACCTCCATCTCGAAAGTCATGGAGAAAATAGTCTACGAACAGATCGAAAAGTACCTGGTGGAAAAAAACCTAATCTACGAATTCCAATCTGGCTTCAGAACGTCCCACTCCACTGACACATGCCTCCTCTATTTGAACGACCACATCAAACAAGAGGTGGACGCAGGCAAATACTGCGGCATGGTCATGCTGGACCTACAAAAGGCCTTCGACACTGTCAATCACTCCATTCTGATTGACAAGCTAAAAGCAATTGGTTTTGATCAGTGAGCTGGATGCAATCCTACCTGGAGGGGAGAGAACAGATGGTAGAGGTAAACGGTACTCTATCCCCCCCCTCACAGTGAGCTGTGGTGTTCCACAAGGAAGCATACTAGGACCGCTACTCTTCCTAATTTATGCAAATGACATGTCGTCAGCCTGTGACTGCAACTTGTTCCTGTTTGCGGACGACTCAGCCTTGCTGGTCTCTGACAAGAACAAGTTGCAGGTTGAAAAAAACCCTCAGCTCGGAACTAGGCAAAATCTGCATATGGCTCGCTGATAACAAACTATCATTACACATGGGCAAAACAGAGTCCATTCTCTTCGGTTCAAATAACAAACTCAGCAAGACCGACGGCTTCTCAGTTACAGTGGGTGACAATATAGTCACAAGGAAAGACGAAATTACCTACCTGGGTTCCATCCTAGAGGCAAATCTTTCCTGTGACAAAATGGCATCCAATGTAATAAAAAAAGTCAACCAACAAACTAGATTCTTGTACCGGATCTCCTCTCTGGTAAACAAGAATACCCTGAAGACTCTGGCAGGAGCACTCATTCAAGGGTACTACGACTATGCGTGCACCTCATGGTACCAAAGCACCTCAAAGGCGCTTAAAACAAGATTACAAACATCACAAAACAAACTGGTCAGACTACTACTTGACCTTACCCCCAGAACCCACCTCACCCCTGCCCACTTTGACAACCTAGGATGGCTTAGAGTAGACAGAGTACAGCAACTTGCAATGGGCTTGGTCTACAAGATACACTATACGACTAAGGTACCCATGTACATGTCAAAATACTTCCCAAAGGTCAGTGAATACCACAACCACTACACCAGAGGAAGCTCAACAAATCATGTTAAGGGCTGGGCGATATGGCCTAAATATGATATCACGATATTTTCTGACCTTTCGGCGATACACGATACACATCACGATGTTTTTCTTTTTTTCCCCAAACAATTCATTATGAGGCTTACCAAGACAATTTGAGTTTGCAAGCTAACATTAAAGACTAAATAAAATACCCATGCATTTAGCATTTTTATATTATATATTAGATTTAGATTATTGGATTATTAGATTATATATTGCATATATTTAGCAATGAGATATTATATGATTTAGATATGAAATATGATTAATTGAAAATGGGGGACCCTGATGTAAACAAGACGAAAGACTTTCTCTGGTCTGCATCCCCTTAACAATTGTATGTATTGAGCTGTACTGTACCCATTCTGCAATATGTTAATAAAGTTTTAAATCAATCAATCAATCAATAAATAAATAGCATTTTAGCATTTTTATGAAACTACTGTATATTTGTATGTCTCTAAATGTTTTGATGAATTGAAAATGGAGGACCCTTATGTAAAAAAGCCGAAAGTCTTTTTCTGGTCTTCATCCCCCAGTCCACTGTTGTTGTATTGAGCTGTACTGTATTGTACCCATTCTGCAATCGTTAATAACGTTTCCATTCATTCGATCATTCAGCCGGCAGAGTCTGCCAATTACGTCACACCGATTGAACCCGCCCTGCTGTTCTTAGCACCAATCGGCAAGCTCTATGCGTTTTTTACTTCCGCAATTGATTTTGACGAGAGCTGAGCTCAGCTCAACGACAACAACAGCTCCCTGCGGCAGACGAGTGATTACCAGCGCACCGCAGCATGACTAAACAAGCCATAATGATTTTATTGCAACGAATGTTATAATAAAAGCCTTTCCATACATCTGTCTGATTGAAAACTTTATTAACAGACCGCAGAATGGGCATGCACAACTCCGCACGGGCTGAGATATGAACAGTAACGCTTGCTATCTATGTCGTCATTGGACATTGCTATGTTTGGGTAAATACGCTAATGTTATTGAACGTGTAACTATATAACGTTAATGCCACAAAACGAATGCCTTTGTTAATAATAATTAGTAACTTTGATGCAGTAGTGTGTGTGGGGGCGGCGTTGTTCAAAAGTTTGAACGGGTGTGGACCAGATTGACGCGACACAATCCTCTTGGGCAAAACATCACGATATCCACAATACGTTAAAAAAGTGTATCGTTAATGAACTGTACCCGATATTTATATAATATCGTCATATCGCCCAGCCCTATGTTAAACCCAGATTCGGCTCAAACAAGGGACTAAACACGTTTCGCAATTATGCCACATCAATGTGGAACGCCCTACCCAAAGCTGTAAAGGAATGTGAATCCCTACCCACATTCAAAACCGCTCTTAAAGAGCACCTACGGGAGGCTGCAATTCGAAACTGGCCACCGTAAATGCCCAAAACCCCCACCACCTCCTAATAGACAGTCTCCTCCCCACTGCATGTATATATTCCCTCCCCGCCGTATGTATATTTCTCTCCCACCCACCCACCCCCTCCTAATGTACAGTCCCCTCCCCATCATATGTATATACTCTGTCAGGATGTAGGACCTCAACTTTGCCATTGATTCTGCGCTAGGGTGAGTTTTTAATGCAATCTATTCTGTTCCCGCCGTGGATCTCTCTCTCTCTCTCTCTCTCTCTTTCTGTGTTGCAGGGTCTGCTCCGGTATCAATATTGAATGTGCCATAATGCTATGCACTGTTCTGCTGCCTGGACATTACTGCTCAACATGATCACTCCAGCTTTACAAGTTGCTCTCTGGGAACATTTCACACTGTGCTCGTGCAGTTTGTGATGTGTGTACTAAGCGTATAGAGTTCGATTCAAATAAGGCAAAACTGCAAATCTGCATGTCGTGCTTGAAAAATTTACCTGGCTTTAAGCTTGTTTATTAGGTTCCAGGGGTGTTTTATGCATTTTCCCTGTTACTGCCAGGTGTACGACTTTTCACTTCAGCTTACATCGGTTGCATTGCCACTAAGCCTCGGGCAGCGCTATTATTTAAGAATACGTTGACTGTATGCCCAGCCTCAGGCAGCGCTATTATTTACGAATACGTTGACTGTATGCACACAAAAAAAAATATATATAAGGATTTAGTAGCTTTCTGGCCATAGCTGCGTACATATATTATTTTGTTATCTTATCTCATTTAATGATTTGAGTAGTGTATATAATTATTTTAATTTGTGAGGTTTGTAAGCCAATCATTTTGTATATTTGCTGCCACCTTCATAGTACTTTTGTTTTGTGTATGTCCGTTTCTTTTAGATTTCTTGTGTATATTATTTCTTCAATCCATTTTCTTTTCATTCTTATTTCTATTTAAATCTTAGAACATAATTCTATGGTTTTTCAATTCAACCTGAAGGGTTTCTGCTCTTTGTTTAGCCACGCCCCTTTGCCCAGATAACCCCTTTAGTGCCAGCGCTTTAGTCAATGGGAAGTCTGGGATATTTGCGAACGCTTAAACTATATCTTAAATTATGGCTATGGGTCTAAAACACCCCTTGCTTATCAATGACTTGCTTGCAGTCAACATGTATGAAACGGATTGTTTTTTCATTAGTACATTTCCGTTTTATACCATTTTGAATACGAGTATAGTTTCGGAGAGTTCTAGTAATTTCAAAGAAATTCCGCAATAATAGCCCTTTAGTGGAATACACAAAACACGTAGTCATTTTTCGGCCTATTTATGAATAGTTTTCAAATAAACGCTAGATTATCGATAGTATATGTGTACTTATGCACGCTAGAGAAGCGGGCTGAAAAATCGATTATTCATGCCATGCTTAGTGTTGTGAAGGGCCAGATTAAAGCTGAGAATCTACATTTATTGTTTTATATACATTGTATATTATTTATATATACACGTTATATCCCTTTAAGCCTGCGTGTAAATCATAGTAATATTCACTTTCCTTATGGATAATGCCCCCTGACGGCGACGCCAGGCAGTCTCGCACTCAGACAGGTGCAAGGGGCGAGTTTGGGGCAAGTCAGGACATGCCCTTGGCAGTGTATTGATTCCGGGCAAGTGGTTAGGTTTGGAACTAGAAAGCCACTTAAGTATATATGCTGGCGCAGGTGCGCACAGCAGCAGTTCGTCTAAGCAAGCAGTGTGACAAGTTCGGTAACAGTGAAGTGAGCAGCAGTGCGTCTAACAGAGCGTTGAGAGCCACGTGCGAATAGAATAGTAAAGTGTCAGAGTTTAATGCAGTAACGTCAAGTTCGACCTAATCTAATGTGAAGTAAATAGTCGTTCATTTATTGTATATCGTGCAACCCAGTTCGTTCGTGGGTAGCATTGGACATGTGCACAGGAGAACCAGCGGCGGCGATTGCAGAACCATTACTGGTTGGATTATATTGATTTGGAACGTGTTACCCGGAGAAGAGCCTCGTTGATTTCCACTATCGTTGGGATTCAACCTCGTGAGGATTACAACTCGGGCTGGCCTCATGGACAGAGGCTGGCTAGCTGTCATCATTGCTATCAAGCATTTGGATTACAGTTATTGCTTTTGCTGCTGACCGTTGGATTTACAAGGACCGACTCCTGTACGTGGAGTCTCTTTATTCTTCATTGAATCAGACTGAGTATCCGAACATTCCTCTACCCTCTAGGCCTTACACCCCGGAGGGAACCCATTGTCTCCAGGCGGTACCAGCGTTGCCTTCTATAGTTGCTATTATACGACAGGTGGCGTCAGCTTAGACCCATCGTAGGATTCCTGCTATTCCCAGTGACTCATGCTACTGACTGACTTTATGCATATTCTTCGCCATACAAGCGCGACCCTAATTCTCATTCTGTAACCTAATGTTGCATAATAATAAATTACCCTCAAATACTATTTCTTTGTCAATGCCGTGTTCTTATGAGTGTTCACCATCTATATTTGATGTACTGTCTGGCCAGTAATTAAAGTACATACCTAGCAGTGGTTTAATCTATCACAATCTTTAATACAGTCAGGGTTTTGTAACCCCTCAGTTACACTTAGCGTTAACATTACGCACACACACACACACATCCACACACGTTGTGATCGCTGTGAAAAAAACATCTGATTACCCCAAAACTGGTAACATAGCGTCCTTACCTCAGATCAGATGTTCTGCAAAAAGATTAATCCAATTCCTGATCGCCATTCCAAATATCGATTGCATTTATTGATCCAACGTTATAGTCCGAAACACATAATCGAAAGCTCCTCCCAGCCTCCGCAGTGAATGTAGTAACAGACACTGCTTGCCTGAGAAGGGAAACCCTGGACCGGAGTTTTATTCTGATGCACAATGCCCACTCAATCCAATCCAATGATACCATCCGGGAGACGATAGGGGGCGGTATTTGCCATTTTCGAGCTCAGAGCCATTCCCAATGATAACGTCAGGCTGGATGGATGAAAAATGAATGGATATCGCTAATAAAAGAAATAACGATTAAATAACAAGAAAACTCGTCATTGGCACTCAACGCATGGCGAGTTAGGACAAGAAATCTCGTCATTGGCACTCAATGTGTTAAGAGAATTCAAGCTGGAAAGATCCAGAGCTAAAGCATTATTTGAATAATTAATACGATGCTAGACCATTTGAAAATAAACACACTACTAAGTACCAGTGGTGGAAGAAGTATACAGTTCCTTTACTTAAGTAAAATAAGAAATACCCAGATAAATGAGTACTCTGGTAAAAGTCCTCCATTCGAATTCTACTTAAGTACATTCAATAGAAAATACTTCTCTACTTTTACTTAAGTATCTAAAGTAAAATTATGCATTCTACATAATGTTTGTGTTCCAGTGCTTGGAAGCATTCAAGCCTCGATCTATTGACCTCTAAAAGTTATGTCAAAGTGGTATGTGGTCCAGTTATGCTGCTCTGATTAAAGGTTGTGTTAAAGTGGTATGTGGTCCGGTTATCCTGCTCTGATTACGTCCTCTTGAAGTCGACAGGCTTCATATGTGAACGTATATAATCTTCATACATTTCTACCATAAAATCTTTTTCTTCAAAGTAACTAGTAACTGATGGGTTCAGATAAATGTAGTGGAGTAAAAAGTACAATATTTCCTTTGAATTGTAGTGGAGTAAAAGTATAAACGTCCCTAAAATGAAAATACTCACGTAAAGTACAAGTAGCTGGGAATTGTACTTAACTACAGTACTTGAGTAATTAGTTACTTTCCACCTCTACTAAGTAGTAAGTACGTTGACCCTGGGAAGTTCCAGCCCCACAAAAGAATAGAAATTCAGATATTGCGAAACCGGTTTCTTCATAAACAAACATTAGCTAATCATAATAGTTCCGCTCCAGACTATAAAGACTCGATCAGTGTGCAGCTTTGGAACAACCGAAAGTATAGTCAATGCAGAGACAATGAAGGTAAGGAACTCTTAGACAAATAAACTAGTATTTATATAGTATAATCCATGTATACATCATCAATGCTGGTTACTGTACATTGTAGCTTACAGCTGCCTTAATTTACACTGACTCTGGCCTAATCTACTGTATGCACTGCAGCAGCTGGGGAATATTTATAATATTTATGACGTTTTTGTCCTCCAGGTCCTCTTGCCCTTGCTGCTGCTCTTTATGGTGGTCCATTCATGGAGTGTTATGTTCCAGCCCCAAGACTGTGCAGACATCTGCAACAGTGGCTCAAACACCAGTGGTGTGTACAGGATCTACCCAGCAGGACCCACCTCTGTCCGCTATGCCTACTGTGACATGGACACCGCAGGCGGGAAGTGGACGGTGAGGAGGTTATGTTAACCTGGAATCTTAATCATGTTGTGCTTTTTTCTTTTCACATTCCAAGAAATTACCTGAATCAGTTCTGTATTTGAAAGTCAATATAGTACACCTGTTCACCCATTCCTGCTCACCTGTTCACCTATTCCTGTTCACCTATTCCTGTTTACCTATTCCTGTTCACCCATTCCTGTTCACCTGTTCACCCATTCCTGCTCACCTGTTCTCCTATTCCTGTTCACCTATTCCTGTTTACCTATTCCTGTTCACCCATTCCTGTTCACCTGTTCACCCATTCCTGCTCACCTGTTCTCCTATTCCTGTTCACCTATTCCTGTTCACCCATTCCTGTTCACCTGTTCACCTATTCCTGCTCATCTGTTCCTGTTCACCTATTCCTGTTCACCTATTCCTACTCACCTGTTCACCTATTCCTGCTCACCTATTCCTGCTCACCTGTTCACCCATTCCTGTTCACCTATTCCTGTTCACCTATTCACCCATTCCTGTTCACCTATTCCTGTTCACCTATTCCTGCTCACCTATTCATGTTCATCTATTCCTGTTCACCTATTCCTGTTCACCTATTCATGTTCATCTATTCCTGTTCACCTATTCCTGCTCACCTATTCATGTTCACCTATTACTGTTCACCTATTCCTGCTCATCTATTCATGTTCCCTTATTCCTGTTCACCTATTACTGTTCACCTATTCATGTTCATCTATTCCTGTTCATCTATTCATGTTCACCTATTCCTGCTCACCTATTCCTGTTCACCTATTACTGTTCACCTATTCATGTTCATCTATTCCTGTTCACCTATTCATGTTCATCTATTCCTGTTCATCTATTCATGTTCACCTATTCCTGCTCACCTATTCCTGTTCATCTATTCCTGTTTACCTATTCCTGTTAATCTATTCCTGTTCACCTATTCATGTTCACATATTCCTGCTCACCTATTCCTGCTCACCTATTCCTGCTCACCTATTCCTGTTCACCTATTCCTGTTCATCTATTACTGTTCACCTATTCCTGTTCATCTATTCCTGCTCATCTATTCCTGCTCATCTATTCCTGTTCATCTATTCCTGTTCACCTATTCCTGCTCATCTATTCCTCTTCATCTATTCCTGCTCATCTGTTCCTGTTCACCTATTCCTGCTCATCTATTCCTGTTCACGTATTCATGTTCACCTATTCCTGCTCATCTATTCCTGCTCATCTATTCCTGTTCAACTATTCCTACTCATGCGCTAAGTGGCGCAGTGGGAAAGGCGCTCGCCACTAATGCTCTCGGCATTGCTACCAGCTTGGCTGGTCGTTCATACTAACACAATTGGCAGTGTTAGGGGTGGGAAGCTGGTGGGTGGGGATCGGACGTTGTGGACAGCGACTCCTACAAGTCGGTTTGTGCGCCTGCGCAGCAGAATCAGGAAGCAACGGGGGCGGCGTGACCCTCCCACGCAGACCCCCTGCCGCTGAGAGATCGCGGTGTGCAGGTGAAAAGATGCGACGGCTGCCTCCTCGAGTACCGGAGGGGACACGTGATGCAAGGCTTCGTCCACATTGCAGCCGGCTTGTGGGAGGCATGGCCTAACAACGATCGAGACAGGGGAGGGTAGAATTGGACAATACAAAATTGGGGATGGGAGAAAAACAGAAAAATGGGGAGAAAAAGTAGATAAAAAAAAAAACTATTCCTACTCATCTATTCCCGTTCACCTATTCCTGCTCAACTATTCATGTTCACCTCTCGTTTGATTATGACAAACCTCAAACATTTGTCTGACGGAATCGCCAAGTTGTTTAGGGATGAGTCTGCTAATCATGCACTTTGCTACTCAATAATCGCCCTTGCCTATAGTAGTGTCACGTTTTGTTTTATTTGTCACATATAAGGTACATGTAGGGATGTAGGGTGAATGCCCTGTGACAGTGGCTCAGGAGGTAGAGCGCTCGTCTGGTAATCAGAAGGTTCCCAGTTTGACTCCCGCTCCTCCCAGGCAGCGTGTTGAAGTGACCTTGCGCAAAACACTTAACCCCTAACTGCCCCCGATGAGCAGGTTGGCACCTTGCATGGTCCCCTCCGCCGTCGGTGTGAGTGAATGGGAGAATGTGAGGAACAATATTGTAAAGCGCTTTGGATAAAAGCACCAAAAATTCACCGTTTACACTTAAGTTACTAACTTACTTGACACAGGGCTCCAGACTAACTTACTTGACACAGGGCTCCAGACTAACTTACTTGACACAGGGCTCCAGACTAACTTACTTGACACAGGGCTCCAGACTAACTTACTTGACACAGGGCTCCAGACTAACTTACTTGACACAGGGCTCCAGACTAACTTACTTGACACAGGGCTCCAGACTAACTTACTTGACACAGGGCTCCAGACTAACTTACTTGACACAGGGCTCCAGACTAACCTTTTTCACCACCGTCCCAGAACCGTCCCGAAATACAGTTTTAACCGTCCCAAAGTGAATGTAAACCGTCCCATTTTTTTTATATATATATAATCTATCAACGTCGATTTGATCATATGGGGACATATTTTGTGCTGATAATGGCACAGCGGGTGTGAATAGTTGTTGTGAGTAGGCCTACTCGCACTATGTTTCAATATAATCCGTTTTACCATTCATTCATTATAAACACAGTCCGCTCTTCATCATTATTTCCTACTCCAGGTGTTCCAGAGGAGGATGGACGGCACGGTGAACTTCTTCAGGGGGTGGGAGCAGTACAGGAATGGTTTTGGACACGCTGCTGGGGAGTACTGGCTGGGTAAGGAATCATCTCTAAAAAGGCTTTTCAAGGACACGGTCATCAGGTAATGTTTTAAAGATCGAATGACATTGCTGGACATCGCTCATCTTTAGACAAAGCAAGTGTTTATCGTGCAATCACAGCAGTCTAAGAGACAACGGGCCTCATGGAAGAACCATGTGTATGCACAGATATGATCTTAACATGTCGAGGCGACCATACAAGGTGCCAACCTGCTCATTGGGAGCAATTAGGGGTTAAGTGTCTTGCTCAAGGACATGCTGCCCGGGAGGAGAGGGAATCGAACCAGGAACCTTCCAATTACGACGGCCGCTCCACCTCCTGAGCCACTGTTGCCCCCAGTTCAAACTTAAGAGCATCGTCCTGCATGAGGCCCGTTGTTTCAGGAATTACAAACAAATAGGTGTTTCCATTTGATTGATTAAGTGAAAATATTCCGTGCAGGTCTGGACAGCATCTACCTCCTCACACTGAAGAAGAACTATGAGCTGCGAGTGGACATGGAGGATTTCAACGGGCAGAAAGCCTACGCTTCCTACTCTTCTTTCTCCATCTCTCCGGAGGTAACGAACCCTGACCTCGATGGCTACAAGCTAGATGTCAGCGGCTTTACAGATGGAGGCGCAGGTGAGAGCACATTTTAAAACCTCATCGTTGCTCATCATCAGTTCCTGAACTTGCTAGCATTAAAGCGACAATGTGTACGTTTTTTGTAAGTGTAAGTTTGTCCTATTCGACCTATTTACAAACAACCAAAAAGGTCAGTTGTGATTAGAGGATCAACAAAAGAGGGCAGAGCTTGATATCGGTCAATTAAAGTGAACCGAGTCTTGAAAACTGCACTAATGCTGTTGCTCTGTTCTTCCGCTTCAAGGGGATTCGTTGACATACCACAGTGGTCAGAAGTTCAGCACCTTCGACAAAGACCGGGACTCCGGTGACACGAATTGTGCGATTGAAGCTGGAGGGGCCTTCTGGTATAACAACTGCTACCTGTCTAACCCCAATGGTCTTTATACATGGGGACTAAACTCACACAGTGGAGCCAACTGGAGGAGCTGGAAGGGTTTTGACTCTGTGAAATCCATCTGTATGAAGATACGACCAGTGAACCTGTGAAGCCTGGACATACTGCAGTTGGGATAAGCTAGTTCATAGTACCACCATAATAATGTAAATTTACAATACGCTTTGTCACTGAATCTCGGGAGATTTGTATGGCATAATATTAGACAGCATTTTTTTTATTGATTACAGAACATTCATAATTTATTAGATAAGAAACACATTTCTGACAGAAACACCTTTCTTGTGTATTTTGCAATTCCAAGACATTTGCAATGACCTTGTACAATGACAATAAAGGTATCTGGAGAAGAGCCATTTGGTTGACTTTATAATTAGAAATCAATCTAGCTAGTGTTATTTGGAACCACGACACCATTCTGAACATTTTGACTGTAACTCTCACACAAACGTTGCCTCTGAAATTTGCCCGCTCTGTCCCACCAAGATAACAGGACAGTCCTACAGGGGTGAGGGCATCTTATTCCATCACAGTGCAAACCAAAAAATCGGATCCAATATCCCGGGCAAAACAAAGAGCAAAAACAAGGAAATCAATAGTGGTTTTACCCCTAATCCATACCTATTGTACAACCTGCCCAATGGGCTGCAGTCCCTGGATTGTATCCAGCACTGTGGCCAAATGAATCACCTAGGGGTAACAGTACTGTATATTTGAATACCGTTTATGTCACAAATGTATCAGTACTAAATACCTATATGTCCCTATGCCATAAATGTCATGTATGTTGTGTATGTCATAAATGTCTATATGAATTGAAAATGGGGGACCCTGATGTAAACAAGACAAACGTCTTTCTCAGGTCTGCATCCCCTTAACAATTGTGTGTATTGAGCTGTACTGTATTGTACCCATTCTGCAATCTGTTAAATAAAGTTTTCATTCATTCATTCATTCATTCATTCATTCATTGTGCGTGTGGTGGTGGTGATGTGTATGTCATAAATTTCACTACACTGGGGTGGAGGGGGTAGAAAAAATTCTTATTGGGGACTGGAACACGGATATGCTGCGTAAAGCAGCACCCGTCTTCAAGGCCTTCAGTAGATTTTCTGATCTGCACGGTTTCAGCCAGCTAATCACCCAACCCACAAGGGTATGTGATTCGACACAAACCACCATTGACCTCATTTTGACCTCTGACAAGTCCATGATCTCCAATAAAGGGGTGATAGCATGCGGGCTAAGTGATCATTATATGATTTTCTGTACCCGCAAAAAGCTAAAACAGAAGGCCGGCTGTCACAAAACAGTCGCATCTAGAGACCTCAAAACTTACTCTAGAGAGGCCTTTAACCTAGAATTGGGGAGCTTGGACTGGTCAGATGAACTCAGTGGTACACAGGTGGAAGAAACATGGCTTGGATTCAAAACCAAATTCACAGCAATACTCAACAACATGGCACCCATAAGAACCACCAGGGTTAAAAATCACGCTGAGCCATGGATGCACACTGAAATACTGGCCGCTATGAAAACCAGAGACAAAAAATGCTCTGAACTTCATAAAAGTCAGACAAAGCTTTCCAAAAGCTCAAACAGTGAACTCCAAGCCCACGTGGTTGAACAAAAAATTCAAAGAAACAGACTAAGAAATGACGTAAACATCATGATCAAAACCGCAAAAAGAAATATCATCAACGACAAAACTGAGGAAAACAAAAACAAACCCCGCAAACTTTGGAAATTACTCAATAATCAACTAGGCTGCAGTAAAAAACTTAAAACCAGATTCTCAAACATAAACATAAAGACGGACAACACGCTCATCACAGACAAGCTGGATGTAGCCAATTACTTAAACATCTTCTTCACAAACATAGCCACAACACTGGTAAACAAACTACCCTCCCACTCAGGGGTCCACAAAGACGACTTCAAAATTGAAATGGTAACAACAGATGAGGTACTCAAAAAATTTAGCGCCCTCCAACCTAACAAGGCCACTGGCCATGACAACATCCCCTCCAAATTCCTCAGAGACGCAGCAGCCGCCATCACCCCAGTCATCACACACATAATAAACCTCTCTATAAAACAGGGACACGTCCCCAAGGACTTCAAAATTGCGAGAGTGACCCCTCTGCACAAAAAGGGCAGCAAATTAGACCCAGGCAACTACCGCCCTGTTTCTATTCTTACCTCCATCTCGAAAGTCATGGAGAAAATAGTCTACGAACAGGTCGAAAAGTACCTGGCGGAAAAAAATCTAATCTACGAATTCCAATCTGGCTTCAGAACGTCCCACTCCACTGACACATGCCTCCTCTATTTGAACGACCACATCAAACAAGAGGTGGACGCGGGCAAATACTGCGGCATGGTCATGCTGGACCTACAAAAGGCCTTCGACACTGTCAATCACTCCATTCTGATTAACAAGCTAAAAGCAATTGGTTTTGATAGCTTATCAGTGAGCTGGATGCAATCCTACCTGGAGGGGAGAGAATAGATGGTAGAGGTAAATGGTACTCTATCCCCCCCCTCACAGTGAGCTGTGGTGTTCCACAAGGAAGCATACTAGGACCGCTACTCTTCCTAATTTATGCAAATGACATGTCGTCAGCCTGTGACTGCAACTTGTTCCTGTTTGCGGACGACTCAGCCCTGCTGGTCTCTGACAAGAACAAGTTGCAGGTTGAAAAAACCCTCAGCTCGGAACTAGGCAAAATCTGCATATGGCTCGCTGATAACAAACTATCATTACACATGGGCAAAACAGAGTCCATTCTCTTCGGTTCAAATAACAAACTCAGCAAGACCGACGGCTTCTCAGTTGCAGTGGGTGACAATATTGTCACAAGGAAAGACGAAATTACCTACCTGGGTTCCATCCTAGAGGCAAATCTTTCCTGTGACAAAATGGCATCCAATGTAATAAAAAAAGTCAACCAACGAACTAGATTCTTGTACCGGATCTCCTCTCTGGTAAACAAGAATACCCTGAAGACTCTGGCAGGAGCACTCATTCAAGGGTACTACGACTATGCGTGCACCTCATGGTACCAAAGCACCTCAAAGGCGCTTAAAACAAAATTACAAACATCTCAAAACAAACTGGTCAGACTACTACTTGACCTTACCCCCAGAACCCACCTCACCCCTGCCCACTTTGACAACCTAGGATGGCTTAGAGTAGACGACAGAGTACAGCAACTTGCAATGGGCCTGGTCTACAAGATACACTATACGACTAAGGTACCCATGTACATGTCAAAATACTTCCCAAAGGTCAGTGAATACCACGACCACAACACCAGAGGAAGCTCAACAAATCATGTTAAACCCAGATTCGGCTCAAACAAGGGACTAAACACGTTTCGCAATTATGCCACATCAATGTGGAACGCCCTACCCAAAGCTGTAAAGGAATGTGAATCCCTACCCACATTCAAAACTGCTCTTAAAGAGCACCTACGGGAGGCTGCAATTCGAAACTGGCCACCGTAAATGCCCAAAACCCCCACCACCTCCTAATAGACAGTCTCCTCCCCACCGCATGTACATATTCCCTCCCCGCCGTATGGATATTTCTCTCCCACCCACCCCCTCCTAATGTACAGTCCCCTCCCCATCATATGTATATACTCTGTCAGGATCTAGGGGTAACAGTACTGTATATTTGAATACCGTTTATGTCACAAATGTATCAGTACAAATACCTATATGTCCCTATGCCATAAATGTCATATGTTGTGTATGTCATAATCATAAATGTCTATATGAATTGAAAATGGGGGACCCTGATGGAAACAAGACAAACATCTTTTTCAGGTCTGCATCCCATTAACAATTGTATGTATTGAGCCGTACTGTATTGTACCCATTCTGCAATCTGTTAAATAAAGTTCTGTTTCATTAGGGGCTCTGCTTGGCATCACTACTGCACTATCTCGCGTACGTGCACGCGTACTGAATAAACCACAAATGTACCTCTAATACCAGTATTAGTCTGACCACACCCCTCATCAGCTTACCTTCATAAGCAGGTGTGTGGTCACCTGCTCTCCTCCTTCTCGCTTTCACCACAAGGAAGAAGTGCCTCGGTAGATCCCCACACTTGACACCATGATGGAAGAAAGGTTTAGGAGCAGCTTTGGGAAACAAGGATACGTTGACATCATATCTTTATTTTCTCTCTCACTATTTTCGAGAAAATACGGCGATATTGTCTTCGTACTGGAGTGACTGGAAGATGATGATCATTCTAAAAACCCTCCACCGGTTTTCGTATTGGGAGCACGCCGCTGCATGCTTCTCAACTGCAGTTCCTTGCTGTGTTTGTTGGGGTGAAACCTGTCAGGCCACAGCTGAACTGTCGGACATGCCGCTGTTGTGAGAAGCGGTGCGTTCCAGGTTGGGTGAGTAGTGTTTGCTGGCGGGCTCCACTTGTCTGTTAGTGCTATGGGGGCTACTTGACAAAGTTTATGGAAACCGGCCCCAGACTAGGGTCCTTTGTTCAGCCACCTAGGCGACAGAAGGCCTTGGTCTGGAGACCATTATAGTTTTAACTAGTGGGCCGCGACCATTGACACTGGTGATCCCTGTGTGTTCTGGACGAGTGGATTCTCTCTGTCACCGTGTTAAGGCCCCATCTTTCATATCCAAATGAGAGTATTCCTTCACGAGGGGATATGTGCATGTAATGTGCGATAGCGGCAGATTCATGTTCAAAGTCAGCTACACAGGCCAGTTGGTACTGTGCTGATTCCGTCGGATGTGGTAATGTCACCGTTGTGAAGCGGTGTTGACATCTTGTTTTCTCTTTTCTCTTAAAAAGTGAGGAGAGGTTCAGAACGGCGGCCTGTCTGGGTGAGTGTTATGTCATTGTTTACATGTTCATAGCTTACGGTTAGCCGGTCAGCTGTTAACTGCTGCGTTAGCCTGCTGGATCGCTGCATGGCCTGCTTAAGGCCTACTATTAGCCAGTCAGCTGTTAGCTGCGGGGCTAGCATGTCGTGGTCGCTAGGTAACGTTAGCTTGCTGCTATGGCCATGGCCTGGCGCGGGGTAGCTTAGCTTCTCGCGCGCCGCCGTGAGCTCGCTTCTGATCGCGTGCGTCGTTAGATCGGCGTCTCGCGAGCAGAAGCAATAGCACCCGAACGGTTGGAGCAGCCGTTAGCTTGATGCTATTCTGTTGAACGTGCTTTGATTTTAACATGTTTTACACTCTTGACCACGACGTCATCCTTGACAGGGGATGTTCGTCGACCCTGCCCTGAGCCTGGACGGGGATTGCGTCAACAAAGAGGACTGTAGCGACTGGTTGGAGCGGCGACGCTGCCCGGATCGAACAACACAGGACGGCTGTGTTCTACGGTGTCTTGTGACTGCACTTCGCTGATCTGCGTTCCGGGTAGGAACGGGGTTGACCAGACCTCATAACACGTCTTCTGGTTTTACTTTGCTAAATGTATTGTGAATAACGGTGTTTTTCCCAAAACGTGTGTTGCTACAATGCATTTAGGATACGTTGCGGGTTATGTGTGAGCTGTTTTTGTCACTGGCAGTTAGCTTCTCCGTGCAAACGGGATGTAATGATCTGGTTGTTGTGTGAGTAACACGGCCGTGTACTCACAACTAAGGTAACTAACCTATGAAGCTATGCTTGGTGACAAGTGAGTAAAAGAATGTTCTTTCTCAGACTGTAATGACAATAAACAGTGTGTTCACACATTAACAGGTTTTCCTGTTTTAACTGGCCGTATTGAGGGTAAAATAGGAGGATTGTGTTTTCCCCCCCGGTTCCCTGGGGACTTTATCACCTCCTATCAGACATGTTGTGCATTAATTGTGTCTTTTGTGTGGTAGGGATACGATGTAACTCTTAGCTTGATTGCTGAGGTTGTGCTAAATCTGCTGGAGAAACTTATTTCCTAAAGGGAAATTGGTTTGGTTGCTGTCATGTGTGCTTAGCAAGGCCTGTGGTCGATACTAATCAAGAATGATGTATTCTCTCATTGTGAAAAAAACGGCGTTCCTCTGTTGAGTGTTTTTGCCATTTTTTGTAGGTGATGATGGGTTGTGTGTGTCATGTGACCTACAACTGGGTTGTACTGGCCACAGAAGCACATGTGTATGTTGGACCGGGGTTCTTAGAGCCCTCTCTATTCTGTGTTTTTCCTTAGTAAAAATCAGATAGCAGGTTAGCTCATGCGCTGTGTGGAGCTGTGAAACGCTTCATAGAGCTGACTATGACTGTGTCATATTCTCTTTTTGTCGTTACGTCGTATCATGGGTGTGGGGTCGTAAAGGGGTGAACTGGTAACCTTTCCTCTCCCCATTGTTCTGTCGGTCAGGGGTACACCCCCTGTCCTTCAAGGTTCCCGTCACGTGGCGGTTCGGCACGTTACGGGGGGGGGGGGGGGGGGGGGGAGGGAGTTCCTGGTCCCACGGCCTGGTATATTGGGCGTGTGCACCGCAGGAATTCCCCCGCCATAGAGTACGTCACCGTGCGCGTCTCTGTTGGTAGGACTTCCGTGTGCTGTTCAGGTCCATGTGATGGATCTGTTTTCAGGGGGGGTGGTCAGGGCTCCTCCTCACCAAGCGCCTATTCAGGCCTTCTGTGAGTTCGGACTCCTTCTTCCATGTGAGGAAGCCTCCATCAGAGTACAGAGCCTTCCTCCTCAGATTGTCAAAGTGAGTGGACCCTCTAGAAGGGTCCTTTTCTATTGTATGTATATTCGATTCAATTCGTTTATTGAGTGTGTATGGGTTCAGTGCCTCTTCCCCGGAGGCCCTAAAACCAGTTTTTTACATGGCTCAAGGTGCAATATATTCTTTTCAATCTGTACAGCTCGCGTGGGAAGTCTCTCTGGGGATCCCCGTCTCTTTCCTATGGGAGGGTGGTGGGATGTAAAAATGTGAACATTTTTTACCCCGGCTGTGTAGACTGGGATACATACTGTTGATGCTTCCTTCTTTCTATTCCAGAAGTGTTGGAGTTAGGGAGTGTCACACCCCTCTTGTCGTTCCCCTGGGCGCCTTGGGGATTCAATGACAGGTCTAAATAGCCTGTTCATTGATGGGGGTGTGTCCCGACGCACGTATAGTGCTAGCTCGCTGTAAACAGGCGATTGACTGGCACGCCTTGGTTGCTTGTGGTTGAAACAGCGTTTTTATAAAGAAACTGAGATGGGGGTTTTTCCTCTTCCGACGACCACATCCCATGACCTGGGTGGGTTGTCGACGGATTCTCGTTCATGTCTGGGGGATGATGACGGGATGGATCTGAACATATGTAGTGGGGTCTCACGCCCTTGGGGTGGGCCACCAGGCGCGGTTCGTCCGAACGTCTGGGTGGCGCCTTCTTTTCATGTTAAGATCAACACGCATATCTGCCCTTCTCCTGGAGTAGGCATGTCGGCGTGGTTAGGGCACGGGACTGGTTCTGGTCACGCTGGTCCAGATCAGTTGAACCCGTTGTCCGCCGGGGATGCAGATCTGCTGTTCTGGTACCCTGAGGGACTTGGGCTTTTTTCAGGGGGAAAAATGCCAGGTCGGTCTGGGTGTCACAGGGTTAAGCGCTATGGAGACCCTGGTTGGGTATGTTTTTACTCAGCACTGTCGTCATGGCTTACAGCCATGCCATTCTGTACGCGCTCGATCTCGTCGGATCTCGGCCGCTACACAGGTTGGTCCTGGTTAGTACTTGGTTGGGAGACCGCCGGGGAATACCAGGTACGGTGTGCTTAGGGGCTGGTTCTCCATTATTTTTCGCTCCTCTCTCACGCATGGCGAAGAGGGGCCTGTGGGGGTGGTTTTTTGACCTCCTCTGGTGACCCTGTGCTTCCCGTACCGCCAGGCCCGGTCCGAAGTGATGTTTGCGACCCGTAGGCCTGGGTTAACCCTTTTTGGAAACTGAAACACTTGTACTGCGGTATAGCCGGTGTATACCCGCAGGTGTGTTTTGGAGTTTTTTCTTGAGGGGTTATAGGAACAACCACCGCATTGGGTAACACCGAGGTGGTTGATTCCCTGGTGTGTTGGAGCAGTGTCAACTCCCGGGTTCACCGTTTGAGGGTGCCCCTGCACGTTCATGACGTCTGCCAATCGTGTCAGCCTTCTCTGCCTCGACCCCTCTGGGTGGGGGTTTTTAAATGGAGGCTTGGTCATGCAACACCGCCAGCTTACGCTCCTTCCGCCGGGGCGGCTGTGTTCAGCTGTCCCCTCTGGCGCCTGTCTCGTCCGCAGTCTCCAGGCTAGGGTTAACAGCCTGTTGCCTGGTTTTTCCCCGGTGCGCTGCCTGCTTCCGTTGGTTAACCTTTTTTGTGTGCTTACGGCCATGCTGACTGTCTGTTCTGCAGGGTTAGTGTGCCAGGCGGTGTACTGTTGGGGGGACGGGGCCCGCTCGGTTTACGGCCATACCGACCTGAACACGCCCGATCTCGTCCGATCTCGGAAGCTAAGCAGGTTCTGGCCTGGTTAGTACTTGGGATACCGCCTGGGATTACCAGGTGCAGTAACTGGGGGGCCTTTGTCCGAATACGCTGGCGATGTGGGGGGCGGGGCACTACGTGCCCACCTGGTGGGGTCTTGATGCTGGCATCATGGACTTCTCCGGGCCCCCATTCCAGGGAGTCCAGTCCTTTTGGTGGGTCTGGGTCTTCCTTCGCGCTCCGCTGCTACGGCCTTGCCACAGGGTTGGGTTTGCCCTTGACCCCGTGATTCTGGGGGCAGTAACGAGGTTGTTCCTCCGTTCGTTCCCGGGTGGCATGCGGGTTGTGCGTGTGTGTAGTCGTGGGGTCAAGCCACGGTCTGCTCACCCTGTGCGTTAAGTTGCTTGAGTGCCTCTTCGCACGGTCGGGTCCGTCGCCTTCCCGTGAAGCCTCTAATAGGGGGGATACCCTCCATTAGGGGGGGTCGGGGGGGCTCGGCCCTCCCTGTTCTGATGGTTTTGGGGGGCTGTCAGCGGGGTGTATTTGTCAGCCAGCGGCTCCGCTTGGCCTCCCTTTGTGCAGTAGTGATGCCAAGCAGAGCCCCTAATGAAACAGAACGTTAGGTTATGACTATAACCAAGTTCTGTTAATTAGGGGTGACGCTTGGCATCAGACGGCCGCTGCAGCCCTTGACCTCACCTTGTGGTGAAAGCTTGGGAAGGAGGAGAGCAGGTGACCACACACCTGCTTATGAAGGTAAGCTGATGAGGGGTGTGGTCAGACTAATACTGGTATTAGAGGTACATTTGTGGTTTATTCAGTACGCGTGCACGTACGCGAGATAGTGCAGTAGTGATGCCAAGCGTCACCCCTAATTAACAGAACTTGGTTATAGTCATAACCTAACGTTTTCATTCATTCATTCACACATGCACGCACTTTTTTATTTTATTATAATATAACGAAATCATACTATTTATACTACACCATATTGGTACAGTATTATACAATATTTTAATATATTATTATTCTATGTTACGCTGCTATACTATATTATACTCATACTGGCCTATACTGCAATTCTATGCTATGTTATCCTGTTATGCTAAACTGCAGTAGTATACTAAACTGTGCTATACTGTCTATTTATCTTTTCTTTGTACAACCTTTTGAAGTGAGATATATTAGTAGAACTCTTTTCGTCGTGATGGATGGGGGGGGGGGGACTTCGCCTCTATAAAAAAAATTGTGTTTTTTTTGGTTTCCGTTGTATATTTGGATCCTGCTCGCCTGCCGTAGTTGTAGTCATTTTCTGTCAGAACCGTCTGCTGAAGTTTGTGTGTTCACCTCTTGTGGCAAGTGTCGCTTGATATCGTTTACTAAATGTCTAGCTTCGTGTTATGAAATGACATAAAGCGTCAAAGACATCAATATGTAAGTGTGAATCAAAGTGCAGGTAGCCATAGTTGGCGTGCTTACAGTTATTATTTAGCTAAGTTAGCTGGCGTCAGCCTGATTCGTCGACTTCTGCACGATAATGTTGTCAGCCAGGTTTCGCATTTAGCTAGAAATGAAAACGAAACACCTGTAATACTATTATATATTGTAATATCAAGTAATGTAATATAAAATAATGTAAACCAACGTACTTCGGTAGTAATGATCTGCTAGCTTAGATTTTATGCAAAGCACATAATAATGCTTTGCATAAAACCTAAGCTAGCAGCTAATTACTACCGAAGTACGTTGGTTAACATGACTTGATCTGTTTGTTTATGTTTTTCACAAGATGGGGAAGACGTTATACAGGCAAGCCTAGCTTGGAAATATTGAAACTGCCACCTAACGTTACACTTTTGTTTTGTTTGTTGTTTTTTTTAATTGGACACATCGGAACATAATTGATAGGTTGGAATAACGAAGGTTACTGAGAGCACAGAGTCATAAATGTATAGATGTAGCAGTACTGACTATCTGTATGTCATGTATGTCATATATGTCCTGATGAATTGAAAATGGGGGACCCTGATGTAAACAAGACGAAAGTCTTTCTCTGGTCTGCATCCCCTTAACAATTGTGTGTATTGAGCTTAACTGTATTGTACCCATTCTGCAATCTGTTAATAAAGTTTTCAATCAATCAATCAATCAAAACAGTTTGATTGTTGATCATTATTGAGTTTGAGTGTCTTGATTGTCCTAATGTACAGTTTCCTCCCCCTCGTATGTGTATTATCTGTTAGGATCTCTGGTTAACAGTACTGTATGTATCTTGTATGTCACAAATGTAACAGTACTACTAATACTATATACCTATGTCATGTATTGTCATGAATGTCATGATATATATCTGTATGGCCCCCGTAAATGTACAAACCACCCCTCCCACCCACCCCCTCCTAATGTACAGTTTCCGCCCCCTTTTATGTATATATTTTCTGTTAGGATTTTCTGTTAGGATAACAGTACTGTATATTTGCATATCTTGTATGTCACAAATGTAACAGTACTGTATCCCTGTATGTCATGTATGTCAGAAATGTCAAGATATATCTGTATGTCATTATGAATTGAAAATGGGGGACCCTGATGTAAACAAGACGAAAGTCTTTCTCTGGTCTGCATCCCCTTAACAATTGTGTGTATTGAGCCGTACTGTATTGTACCCATTCTGCAATCTGTTAATAAAGTTTTCAATCAATCAATCAATCCCGCATGTCTGATCATCCACCGTTTCCCTCCAGCAGAGCATGAAGCTGCGTGTTCGAGTCAACAAGCAGACCTGCCGTGTGGACCTGCAGGGACTGGAGCCCACTTTGACGGAGCTGGAGGTTCAAATCAGAGAGATCCTCTTGCCTGCCCATGGACTAAGGTAAGACACCTGGGAACCAGAATACAAATTTAGAAATTAGGGTGACCGATATCAGACATTGAGGCAATACCAGGCCTTAATAAGGAAAAAAAACTCCCCAATACTACAATCCCAGCCTTAAATCCACATGTAACATGTCAGGAATCAAAGCAAGGCGACCTTTCTCCGCTCACAGAACAAGGATGTTAGATCTCTCCAATTAGGAACATTAGTTGGAGGGTGGAAATAAAATAAAATCTAATAAAAAAAAACCAATGGTCTCAATCTAATCTGTTCAGTATTAGTAATGGATGGCTAATAGTTAAAGTTTGGCACTTGTCCTTAATCGTCATCACAGGTGAAAAGGTGATATTGGCCCATCCCAAAGAGAACCAGGTCATCACTGTTGGCTCTATATGTGAAAATAGGAAATATTATATTTATATAATATATATATATATATATATATATATATATATATATATAATATATCTGCATATAACTCATAATAACTGTATGATAGTATACAATAATGCTGTATATACCATATATATATCCACACCTGTCTGTACATACCTGCATCTATATATACGGTAAGAATAAATATATATATATATACTTTATATACAGCGTTATTGTACATGCTATCATGCAGAGTTGTATGGGTTATATGCAGGTGTACAAGTAGTTATATAGAAGGATTATATGCAGGTATGTTCATACGGATATGTATATATATATGTGTATATATATGCAGTAAATATGTATATGTACAGCACTATGGTACATGCTATCATACAGAGATATATGGGTAGACTATAGTATGAGGTAAGTAGTTATGATTAACTTAAATTAAGTTATGAACTTCATAAAAGTCAGTCAAAGCTTGCCAAAAGCTCAAACAGTGAACTCCAAGCCCACGTGGTTGAACTCAAACAACAAAGAAACGGACTAAGAAACGATGTAAACACCATGATCAAATCTGCACACAAAAAATTCATCAATGACAAAACTGAGAAACAACAAACCCCAGGAACTTTGGAAATTACTCAACAACCAACTAGGCTGCAGTAAAAAAACTAAAAACTAAACCAGATTTACAAACATCAACATAAAGACGTCTACCATACAAGGAGGTGATGCAAAAATTGTTCAAATCTGGTCACAAGCCAAGGCTAGCATACCCGGCGCTGTTATCGATCGTGGGCAGTGACGGCCGCTGGTTTGGATTATACACACCTAAAGATGCTGAGGATTATTTGAATCGACATGGAGCAGATACCCCAAGGCAGGACGACAATGTCTGAAAACAGATAAGCCTCTTTCTCAGTGTATATCAGTATTAGAATGACTTTATTGTGTTCATCAAGGTAGCAGACGATATGCAGGCCGTCTATACCAATGCGTACTGTGTATAATACGATCCGTAATACATTATAATTTCAGACTCTGGTCTCCGGGGAGACAAATACATATCATTGCAAAAAGATCAATCTGGAATATTCTGGGTTTATCGCTCGAATGCCCTGGGTCTCTTAGATCATTCTGGAACATAACAACAGTCTATTGGCACTAGTATATTCTACAACCTTCTAGAATATAATGCACCATGACAACGAAGGCCTACAACTCTAACATTAAACATCCGGTGTGTATATACATAGCAGATAATCAATTGAATGAAGTTCAATCAGTCCTTAATAATACTTTAAAAATCAACCACACCTAAACGTATGAACACTACAAGGTTATTCTAACAATTTAAGTAATCACTCCACTGATGAAGTGACTGGCACATTGAAGCTCTAAAAGGCTCTGCTTTTCTATTTTATCTAATCAGTTAATTCGGTTCTAGTGGCTTCTCCACGTTGATTATTATTCTATCTCTCATTCCTTATCTATATCTTTCTTTTCTTTTTTTTTCTCTTATTATTCTATTTTTTATCTCTATCTTTTAACTTACATTGTTCTTTTCCATTGTTCTTCACATTAAGGTGTCAATATTTCTCTACAATCTTTTCCTTTTTCCTGACTTTCCTACATGTTAGTAGAGGGTTCAAATGAATATGTCGATGAAAGTTTATTCTCTTTTTTTATTTTTATTTTTTGTCATTTATCACAATATTTCATTACAGTAAGGGAAGGTGCAAGACCAAAAGCGACATTCTATTGCATTAGAATGAAAATGTTAGATCCTATGGCAATTAGCATAGGAAGATTAGGATTACAATGCTCAGTTTGGGCAATCCGGTGGACTAAGGGAGAGAGTCATTCGCGGAGGATGTGTTTTTGGAACACAGGCCTGTACGACTCTCTGGGCGAGGGGAAAGTAGGGGATTTTTATTTGTATATATATATGTTTTTAAGCTCGGCTCTCAACGGGACCTCATTAATTGGATGTACATCTATTGTAGCTTCGCACTCCAGAAGCATTACCAAAAACTACACAAAAACATGCATAGATTATGGCTAGTTTGAATATAATGGTATGGAACACCGGTGGGATAAACAAACAACACAAACGCAAAAGCGTGCTCACACTGATGAAAAAAGAACATGTGGACGTGGCTCTATTAAGCGAAACGCACATTTTAGAGGAAGACATAAATACGTTAGCGGATAACATATACCATAATATTAGTCACTCTTCTTTTGGTACGAGAACTAGAGGTGTAGCCATATTCGTCAGACGTAAATTAAATATCGAATTGAAAGGGGTATGGTCGGATGCTGAGGGGCGTATAACTATAGCTAGGATTGTACATAATAACAGGAAAATTGCGTTGGCAGCGGTATATGCCCCAAATTTGTACGAAGTAGGTTTCTTCACTTCACTAACCGGAGAAATGTTAAACCATGCCGAGTACTCATATATAATAGGTGCGGATTTTAATGCCATTTGGAATCCAAGGATGGACAAATCTTACCTTGCCTTTTCCAGCGAACAAAAAAATTCATCTAAAGCATTAAAAGATTGGTCAAAGTCTACAGGGGTAATTGATTTATGGCGTTCACTTAATCCCATGACCCGTAAGTACTCCTGTCGTTCGGCGAGACACAACACATTATCCAGAATTGATTACGTCTTTGCATCCCCGAGAATATTTGATATATATGAAGTGGAAATGATACCCAATGCGCTATCAGATCACTGTTACTTAATCCTGAAAGCAACATTTGGTACACTATCTTCCCGGGCCCCAAGATGGCGTTTTAATACTATGCTGCTTAACAACAAGGAATTCATTACACAAATTAAAGAAGCTCTCACAGTATTCCTACGGGATAATGCAAACGCGGAGCAAGACCCCAGAATATTATGGATGTCGGTAAAGGGTATGATCAAGGATTTCACGGATAGATTTTCCTCCATATTGCGCAAAAATCAATGCACAAAACTGTCTGAAATGGAAACGCTTTACTCAACGCTTTTTAATTCTTTAAAATACAACAACTCTACTAGACTAGAAAACCAAGTTAACATTCTAAAGACAGAGATCAAAGCAATATACAGACAAAAATCGGAAATGCAAATACGCAGCACAAGACAACAGCAGTATTTCCAAGGTTCTAAACCTAGTCACCTATTAGCCATGCGATTAAGAATTAATGCAAAATTTGCAGATATAACTGCCATTAGAAAACAACAAGTACTTGTAACAGACCCCAAAATAATAAACGATACATTCAAAGAATTCTACTCCGACTTGTATAATTCAGAAACGACCTTTGATCAAAACAAATTAGACACATATCTTAATCAAATTACTCTCCCTAAACTTTCGGAGGACGACGCTAAACAGTTAGAAGCACCGATCACATTAGAAGAACTCAAGAAGGCCATATCCGGAATGAAAAACGGTAAGGCTCCGGGAAAAGACGGTATCCCATCAGAAATGTACCTTTCTTGCTGGGACATATTTGGACCCTTATTACTAAATATGATCTTATACTCAGTCAAGGAGGGGAGCTTCCATAAACACCACAATATCGCACTCATTTCAGTCCTTCTCAAAAAAGACAAAGACCCCACTGAGTGCGGTAGTTACCGACCTTTAAGCCTCCTCGGAACCGATGTCAAACTGTACTCTAAGATATTAGCCATCAGATTGCAAAAGCATATGACGTCTTTAGTTCATCCGGACCAAACTGGCTTCATAAGAGGTCGCCTGATCAATGATAACATAAGGCGAATACTGCACGTACTAGATGCAGACAAAGAGGACACCACACCTAAGGCGATGCTATCCCTGGATGCTATGAAAGCATTTGACAGGCTGGAATGGTCGTTTCTATGGGCAGTATTAGAAAGGATGGGGTTAGGAAAAGGATTCATTGATATGATTAAAGTACTATACAAGGACCCATCGGCCATGATTACAACAGGCACATTCATCTCCGAAATCTTTCCGGTATCACGCTCAGCCAGACAGGGTTGCCCTCTTAGTCCCGGACTATTCGATCTATCATTAGAGCCTTTAGCACAATTTATAAGACAATCCCAACACATAGAACCAATCGTAATCAAGGGCACACAACATAAAATTAGTTTATATGCGGACGACGTAATATTGTTCATGCAAAACCCCAACACCACATTGCCGCATCTACTCAAGTTGATAGAGAACTTTGGTGATTTATCGGGATTTAAAATAAATTGGCCGAAGTCGGCTTTCCTTCCTCTTAACATCCGTGCAAAAAAAGACACAACCCTCCCAGGCGCGATACCCATGGTTAAACATTTTAGATGCTTGGGTGTGGAAATATTTCCCACCATAAGACAAACGGTGAAGCACAATTACACAAAAATACAGAACAAAATCAAAGACGACCTGGACAGGTGGGCAAAACTTAAAAACTCAGTACAGGCAAGGGTATCAATAGTTAAGATGGATGTATTACCAAGAATCAATTTCATCAGCTCAATGCTACCGTTACCTCCTCCAGAGGGCTACTGGAAAAGATTACAATCCTCCACATACAAATTTATTTGGAATAACAAACCACCTCGCATAAAAAGATCCACCGCACAGAGAAATAAAGCAGACGGTGGCATGGCAGTTCCAGATTTTTTACAATATTTTAAGGCTTTCACATTAAGACCATTGAAAATATGGTTTGATCCCCAGGCTTTGGTATCTTGGAGAGAATTGGAAGAAAACATAGTAGCCCCACAGAGACTGAAAGACATAGCACACACTAAACTTTCAATCAAGCATTGTGAGCGGGAATTTGGCCCCATAATTACATTTACATTTACATTTAGTCATTTAGCTGACGCTTTTATCCAAAGCGACTTACAAGTTCTGTGCGACAAGACAGCCATAATTACCCATGCAATCAGAACATGGCGGGAAACACAAAAGAAATATCCTAACCCTCAAAAATGGCATAATCACACTCCCATATTCAATAACAATGCACTCTTAATGGGAAAACGCCCTATAAGATTCCCTATATGGGAAGAGCAAGGCATACACTCATTAGGGGATATTTTTAATAACCAGGGCTTCTGTAGTTATGGCGAAATATGCACAAAGTTTAACCTCACCGAGTCCACATGGCTTTTTTACATACAGTTACGACTATGTCTGAGGTCTCACGGTGTTCCATTACTCATACCAATTGAACACCACAGATACCACACATTTTTCTATGAAAGAGAAACATTGGGAGGTTTTGTATCAGGTTTTTATTATCAATTACTAACGTCCTCGTATGAAACCCTTCAACTAGACACTGTCTGGAGGAGGGATATACCAGACCTGGAAAATGACTTTGATTGGCAAGGAGCCTGGGCAAATGTCCGACTTACATCAAGGAACCCGGATCATCAACAAATCAATCTGAACTATATTCACAGGACATACTTGACTCCTATAAGACTGTGCAGAATGGGGCTTAAACAAGACTCCAAATGCTCCCAATGTACAAATGGGGACGAAGGAACATTTATGCACATGTATTGGGACTGCCCACCAGTTAAGGCATTCTGGAAAGATGTGTCCCAACAATTATCAAAACTCGTATCTTGGAATATACCTGTACACCCCTCGGTATTACTATTGAATGATGTTTTTGAGTTTGCAGGAATCCACAGCTAAAGAGATTGGTTTTATCGGGTATCACAGTAGCTAAAAAGCTGATCGCATCACGCTGGTTTCAACCGGAAAAAATGTGCCGGAAAGTTTGGTTTCTTACATATCTCGATGTGATATATCAAGAAATATCTACAGCAAGAATTCTGGGTCTCAATGAATCCAAAATGTCAATGTGGGTAGAAGTGGTGGAGAGAATAAAAGCTAGCTTATAATGGTAGTGTCTGGTTAGGAGTGAGGGATAATGGAGGTACTATCCAAGGGGGGGTCCGGGAGGGGGGGGGTTCGAGCTGGAGCATATGTGTGTAGGGTTTTAGAAAATAGGTATTAGGGGTATATTCTATACTAACATTTATATAATTGTAATTTCGCTGGATATACACTGTATACGGTTAAAATGTTATTATAGACTATTTTTGTTTTATCTTGTTTCTGTACTTGCATGTAATTTTAACCACCTTGACTGAAAGTTTCATTATGCATTATGTGTTGAGTACTGACTTTTAATAATTTTTGTTTTGCAATAATAATAAAAAAAAAAATATAAAAAAAAAAAAAAAAAAACATCAACATAAAGACAGAAAACACTCTCATCACAGACAAGATGGATGTGGCCAATTACTTAGTTCAAGTTTCTTTATTAGTTGTCATACAGAAGTACAGAATACTTTTATACAAAATGCTTCTTTCTGTTACGCTCCAGAGACTGTGCTAGGCAAAAATAGATGCGTATAAAATAAGTATAGCAAGTATAAAATGGAAGTCAAGTACGTAGACAAAAGTGTTCAGTATATACAATGCTCAATGTAGAGTAGAAGTCAAACATTTTCTTTACAAACATAGCCACAACACTGGTTAATAAACTACCCTCCCACTCAGGGCATTTTGGGGTAGAACACATCCTAGCCTTCTACAAAAACCTAGGGGTCCGCAAAGACTACTTCAAACTCGAAATGGTAACAGATGAGGTGCTCAAAAAAACTGAGCGCCCTCCAACCTAACAAGGCCACTGGCCGTGACAATATCCCCTCCAAATTCCTCAGAGACTCAGCAGCCACCATCACCCCAGTCATCACCCACATAATAAACCTCTCCATAAAACAGGGATACGTCCCCAAAGACTTCAAAATTGCAAGAGTGACCCCCCTGCACAAAAAAGGCAGCAAATTAGACCCAGGCAACTACCGCCCTGTTTCTATTCTTACCTCCATCTCGAAAGTCATGGGAAAATTATTGTATATGAACAGGTCGAAAAGTACCTTGCGGAAAAAAAGGTAATCTACGAATTCCAATCTGGCTTCAGAACATCCCACTCCACTGACACATGCCTTCTCTATTTGAACGACCACATCAAACAAGACGTGGACGCGGGCAAATACTGCGGCATGGTCATGCTGGACCTCCAAAAGGCTTTCGACACTGTCAATCACTCCATTCTGATTGACAAGCTAAAAGCAATTGGTTTTTATAGTTCATCAGTGAGCTGGATGCAATCCTACCTGGAGGGGAGAGAACAGATGGTGGAGGTAAATGGTACCCTATCCCCCCCCCCCTCCCAGTGAGCTGTGGTGTTCTACAATGAAGCATACTAGGACCGTTACTGTTCCTAATTTATGCAAATGACATGTCATCAGCTTGTGACTGCAACTTGTTCCTGTCCGCAGACGACTCAGCCCTGCTGGTCTCTGACAAGAACAAGTTGCAGGTTGAAAAAACCCTCAGCTCTGAACTCGGCAGAATCTGCACCTGGCTCGCTGATAACAAACTATCGTTACACCTGGGTAAAACAGAGTCCATTCTCTTCGGATCAAATAACAAACTCAGCAAGGCCGACGGCTTCTCTGTTACAGTGGGTGACAATATTGTCACAAGGAAAGATGAAAACGGGGGACCCTGATGTAAACGAGACGAATGTCTTTCTCTGGTCTGCATCCCCGTAAAACAATTGTGTGTATTGAGCCGTACTGTATTGTACCCATTAATAATAAAGTTTTCAATCAATTATTCAGTTAATTCGCAAATCAACTCTGGCCTTTGTCTCGTTCATAAAGATCTGTATTCTCTCCTGCTACACTCTCTCACCCCTCCCTCCCGCTGCCGCCTCACAGCCCGGACGCAGAGTTCAGCCTGTCTCTGAACGGCACAGAGCCTCTGTCAGATGCCGGTCAGACCCTCCCCTCCTGTGGCGTCGTCTCCGGGGACCTGATCTGTGTGATCTTTCCTCGGTCCGTCACAACCTCCTCCTCCTCGCCAGCACGCCCGCCTCCCAGCAGAGCCGCTAGCAGGGAACCCCCCCGGACGCAGCCGCGGAGCGACGTTAAGCGGGCGCCTGCCACGCCTTCCAACGAGGTGAGCAGTTTGTCTCCAGAGATTCTATAACCTTTTTGTCTCATAAACTGTTAATATGGCTGTTGGCCTTTTTCTGCTCCCAACTATCGTTATTAGATTGGCCTTTAAAAATCCACTATCGGTCGACCTCTAGGTTGTACTTCTACTGCGCTGCAGTGAAACTGAGAAAAATGGCTTTAAAGTTCTTCTTTGACTATCCAGTGATTTTGTAGTTACTGCAATTCTTTATACTCCTTTTTCTCTAAAACGGAGCAAGATTGAACTCTGAAACTTTGTCACAAGATGAAACAGATATTGAGAAGTAAAATTTCACTTATAATAACTACATTTTGAAAATAAGTGTAGTTACTGCGGTTAGCTTCTGCAGGGCAGTGTAGGTGAAGTATTTCCAATGTTCGCTATTCGGCGAAACAAGGCAGCTGCTCTGACCAGAATTCACATCGCTCTCACTACGCTATTCCACACGTTGGTGGCCTAACGGGCAATAACAAACATTAAATACTTAACCTGCAAACACAAGACTGTTCTGACAGCACAATTTTGATGTAATGAAGAGATTCTTTTAATGCATTTATATCAACAACAACAACAATATGACATTCACTATGGTATTAAACCGATGCCAGAGAGCTGTGTAGACCAGAAGAAGCCATTGGGACGACCAATCAAATTAGTTCAGGGTGTGGCAGTTTCATGCAGCGTCGCTATGACGACCAGCTCCATTGAAGGGAGTACTATCTGCAGTGGAAAACAGAAGTACCTGGTACCAAAAGCGAGTCTAGCTAATTCGATGTGGTGGAAACTATGGTTGGGTACCGAACTCTGTACTTTTTTTTTTTTTTTTTTTATCCACTTTTTTCTCCCATTTTCTATATTTTCTCCCATCCCAATTTCGTATCATCCAATTCAACCCTCCCCTGTCACGGACGCTGTTTCTTGCCTCCCACAAGCCGGCTGCAATGTGGACTAAGTCATACATAGCACAAGTCCCCTCCGGTACTTGAGGTAACAGCAGTCGCATCTTTTCACCTGCACAGCTCGATCTCTCAGTGGCGAGGAGTAACGCGTGGGAGGCTCACGCTGCCCCCGACACTTCCTGATTCTACTGCGCAGGCGCACCAACCGACCTGTAGGAGTCGCTGTCCACAACGCCCGATCCCCACCCATCAGTTTCCCACCCCCTAATACGGCCAATGTGTATTAGTACGGACGACCAGCTAAACTGAAAGCAAATGTGGAGCGCTGGGCTCGAACTGACGAGCCCAGCGTCTCCAGCATTTCGTGGCGAGTGCCTTGCCCACTACGCCACGTAGCCGCCCCCGAACTCTGTACTTTTAAGGATACCATATTTCGGTATCTATCTTTAGATGTTTATAAGAGTGTAATACTAGACAAGAGGGAGCCTTTTCCACAAATACATAATTACTGTCCCTTCTCTTGGGTCTTTGGAAAGACTAGACAAGGTCAGAGGAGTTTGATACTATTTACAAAGGATGGCCAGATAATGTTGATATTTGAAAATGTACAGACATAATACATGATCATACGATTTTATTTTGTGTGGTGTGTTGCAACAATAAATAACAAAATATTCTAAATAAATAACAATGTTGAAATTGAGAAGTTTGGACTTATTATTTACAACTGAAATAAAAATGTCCGTTATTACAGAGAGAGTTAAGCACCGTAACTGAATTCCGGGAACTGGTACTGGTACCGGTAGCCTGAATACTTTCCACAACAAATTCGTGTTTCCGCGTCTCTGATTGGCCACGCGCGTTTCTGGTCATGTGACATGTGTGCCAATCGTGGGACCGCAAGTTTTTGGATGGTTAAGCTTAGGCGCTCTTTCGAAGTTGGTTAAGGTTAGAGTTTGTCTTAGAGCATGGCGATAGAACACCTGCCCTGATTCCAAACTCTAACCATAACCAACTGCGAAAGACTCGCCTAAGCTTAACCAGTGATAAACTAGGCGTTAGGTAGTTTGCAGGCTGTTAGACCCGGAAATAGGCACAGAACTTGCCGTCCTTGGCGCACATGTCACATGACCAGAAACGCGCGTGGCCAATCAGAGCGCAAAACTCGAACGCGGAAACACGAATTTGTTGTGGAAAGCATAGACGCGTACCGGTATCTGTTCACATGAATGGTGAACCCACCCAACCCTAGTGGAAAACTATGTGTACTGCACGTGTGCAACCATACTCCCTCTGCGACCTCTCCCCCAGGCCTCCGCTGTGAATACAATTCTTTTTTTTATTCGCTAAGTTCAAGTTAAAGTTATTTTATTTGTCAAATACACATCAATACAGGGACATTGCAGGTAATGAAATCTTTGTGTTTGCACTGTTGAGTCTGAGCTCGAAACACAAAAATGTCATTACCTGCAATGCCCTTGTATTGTTGTGTATTTGACAAATAAAGAACTTGAACTTGAACTTTGCCACGATATTCAGCCTCAGACCCACTCCTATCCGAGCTCTGCTAGGGTCATCAAAGAGAAGCCGGCTATACTCGGTCCTCGCTCCACAATGGTGGAACAAACTTCCCACCACAGCCAGTGTGACGGATCATACTGGGTCTGCGTTGTGTTTGATGTTAAATGAGAATGTCCCGAGGGGGAGTCGAACAGGGGGCTCCCGCGTCCGCGGGCGACGACACAGGCCGCTGCACTAAGAAGTGAATTCACTCCTAACTACCGTACCTATGCGTCTATTAACCCTGTTATGGGGAAGTGAGTTTAATTTACCAGCCCGCACTGCCACAGTCACTCGTCAACACACCTGTTTCCGTGACTGTGGACATACCCACGGGCTTCCCCGTTACACTCGCCTCCCTAAACTCACGCCCCTCAGGACATCCGGGTCACGGCACCACTGTGACGGATCATACTGGGTCTGCGTTGTGTTTGATGTTAAATGAGAATGTCCCGAGGGGGAGTCGAACAGGGGGCTCCCGCGTCCGCGGGCGACGACACAGACCGCTGCACTAAGAAGTGGATCCACACCTAACTACCGTACCTATGCGTCTATTAACCCTGTTATGGGGAAGTGAGTTTAATTTACCAGCCCGCACTGCCACAGTCACTCGTCAACACACCTGTTTCCGTGACTGTGGACATACCCACGGGCTTCCCCGTTACACCAGGACGCCCGAAACCCGCCCAATTTTCCGCCGTCGACTAAAAACATACTTCTTCAATCAATATCTGAAATGGAAAAATAAATAAATACTAACCTTGTACTGTCTTTAGTAGTATGCACTCTGCTACTAAGGAATCTACCTTGCCTATATTATTACCTACTATGCTAATATGCACACACATATCTGACCCTTAGCTGCCAGAGTTGTACCCTTCCTGCTGACTTGTTGTACAGAACTTGTAAGTCGCTTTGGAGGAAAGCGTTCAGCTAAATGACTAAATGTAAACGATGTTCAGCCTAGTACCAGCAGCCGAGTGACGGTGAGGGAGGCGGAGCCTGCACAGGAAGTGGGCACAGGGGAGGAGCAGGAGGCCCCTACTCCAGGACCCCTCCCCTGGGAGGAGCCCATGCTATGCAGTGAGGCAGAGGAAGGCAAGGTGCCTCTCTCCCTGGAGGTCTTGCATCACGGGGCCCAAAGCGGCAGTCCCACCGACTCCCTCATGGTGGCAGTGCATCTCCTGATGGTGGAGACTGGGTTCGTTCCTCAGGTGAGCTGGCTCAAAAGAGCTATTTGATATGTCTTCCTTCGTATGTGTCTAGAATAGAGGTGGGCATAGATTAATTTTTTTAATCTAGATTAATCTATCTGCAATCCTGGATTTAATCTAGATTAATCTAGATTAAAATGGCTAAAAAAAAATAAAAAAAATCTGCCGAAGGCATTCAAACATATAGAATAGAATAGAATAGAATAGAAATACTTTTATTATCCCGTGGGAAATTAGACACTGCAAATCGCTCAACATTTAAACATTTAGACAGGACAGGTCACAAATTAGAATAATAACACAAATCAAATCAAGTTGCCTAGGATAAGAGTAGAGTAAAATAAAATAGGATAAAATGAAATGAAATAATATATACATAAATAAATACAGTAAGAATATACTGAGCATACTGAGCATGGGGTAAACAATTGGTCAATATAATTATAATTATAATTTAAATCTAACTAAATGAAATATGAAATATATATTCCAGTATTCAGTGTAACTAGGTGCAGTATGCTTTAGTTAGTGTATTGTCCTCCTTGGGTTCCAATAAGACTTAGATCAATGTCTGGCAGCCGTCGCTGCCCCCTGTTGTGGAGCCTGGAGGCCGCTAGTCGCGTCCTCCTGCCACTATTGAGCTGCCGCTCTGTGCTCAGTGATGCAGTGAGGCACAGTGATGCATTATATAGTCTGATGGCTGTTGGAATGAAGGACTTCCTGTGCCGTTCAGTGCTGCATTTGGGTAGTGTGAGCACTGAACAAGCTCCTCCTGTCAGCCAAGTCTGTGTATAGTGGATGGGTGGGGTTTTCCCTGATGGCCTGGAGCTTAGCGAGGCTCCTCCTCTCCGCCACCCTCGCTAGAGAGTCCAGCTCAACCCCAACCACGCTGCTGGCCTTCCTGACCAGCTTATCCAGCCTGAATGTGTGTTCTACCCAAATAAGTCCTTACTTTTTCTTTCCTCCTTATGTTTCTCAGGCCAGGTGGCCCATTACACCATGAGCCCATCTCCCGTTTCCAAAATGCATTACAGACTGTTTGAAAAAGCTGTTTTGCTATGATAATTGGTCATGAAATATCAAAATAATGTTCAATAAGATGTACTTGTGTTTAACAAGTTGTTTTATTCAGAAGTTAACACAAATAAATAATATTACCAGTACAGTACAGTATCTAGCACACTCTCAGGAGCAAAACAGAAAGAAGCATTTCAAACTTGAACTATGTGACAACTGTGGTTGTACTGGGCAGCTCCCAGGTGTGAATGGAACTGTGTGAATGTGAAGCAGGGCGTTCCTGAAAAAGAGCATCTGTGTTCTCCCAAACTGGTCAGCAAATGACTGTTTTCATTTTTACCAGCACTTTGAGCTACATGACATGTATGAAAGGTGCTTTATAAATACTTACTTACTTACTCAGCGAACCTACCCTGGGTAAATAAAGGTAAACACATTTTTTATTTTTTTTTTTTAGATTAATGCGTTAATTATATTATCGCGCAATATTAGTATCGCGTTAACGCCGTTAATGGCCCAGCTCTAGTCTAGAAGTATATTAAGATCACCACCAGTGATGGCGAAGTTTGAATAACCACAAGGGTCCTCACGCGCACCAAACCCTGGCAGCACATCACCCCCACCCTGCAAAAACTCCACTGGCTCCCCATCAACTACCGAATCCCCTACAAGATCCTCCTCACCTACAAATCCCTGCACAGGTTGGCCCCTTCCTACCTGACCAACCTACTCCACCCCTACACTCCAGCACGAGGCCTCCGCTCCTCCAACTCCGACCTCCTCACCATCCCCGCACCAGGTGTTCCACACTGGGAGACCGAGCTTTCGCTGTAGCTGCCCCGCGTCTCTACAATTCGTAGCCGCATTTCTGCAGACCCCTCTCTGATTGGTTGAGCTCCATTTCTGCAGACCCCTCTCTGATTGGTTGAGCGAAGCCCCTCTCTGATTGGAAATGTACTACCAGATTCGCGTATTTTCGCTGTTTATTCATAACGTTATGCACATTTCACAACACAGCCAGCTGTCAGAAACTGTACATTGTAACGTTGTTATTTCGCGGCCTGCCCATTTGATGTTCCCAAATCATATTCAGAAAGTATCACAGAGACTTCTATTGACCAAGGAATTAGTTATTATTAGTAAGACACAACATTTCCGTAGCAATTGACCACCAGACTCTTTCTCTTAAGGCATTAACTGGGTTAATTAATATAAATGTTATATTGTAACTGTCTAGTTACACATTGGTTCCGAAACATGTATGTTTCTGGCTGCAATTAAAACTTTGAATCTGAGAGAGCTCTGGTCAGCGAAGCCGGCGAGCGATTATTATTGGTTTTTAATGACAAACCAATTACATAATCCTATCCAACATATGTGTAAAGGCACACACAACATATTCCAGTTAACGGTATATTTTTTTAATGATTCGTTATGGCGTAATCAATACTTCCATGCCGCCATGCGTATAAATTGTGTTCGCGACCTCCATGTTTTGGGGCTATTCATCAGAAAACTCGAATCCGGGATTCGGCTCCCATCCGTCGGGCAACAACTGTGGGTTTTCAGCCTCTCTCTCTGGAGCTTAACGGAGTTTCGACTCCTGGCTAGAGGAGCTTGTCGCGGCTCATGCGCATGCGCGCGCTCGGCCAATCAGAGAGGGGTCTGCAGAAATGGCCTCAACCAATCAGAGAGGGGTCTGCAGAAATGCGGCTACGAATTGTAGAGACGCAGCTGCCCCCAGGCTGTGGAACTCCCTCTCCCCCTCCATCCGAGGCTCTGACACCATCAACTTCTTCAAAACCAACTTAAAAACCCACCTGTTCACACTTGCCTTCACGCAACACGGCCCCGCTCCCAAGTAGCCCACCCCTGACTCTTTTCTTTTAAGCCACAGATCCCGTTGTTTTTAGCGATGTCCCGATCAAATTTGTTTGCTCCCGATCCGATCCCGATCATGTGATTTTGAGTATCTACCGATACCGATCTTTCCCGATCCGATCAAAAAATAATAATAAAAAAAAGAATTTCATATTTTTTTTCATTTTTTGTCCATCTCAATTTCTCACATTACATTCACCCTGAATGTTGACGTTATCCAGGTGAAAAGTTAACTTCATTCAAGCGAGGCATTGCAATCCTTGATATAAATCATTTGATGTATAATTAAATCAAAGGAAATGCGTTTGTTTTGTCAAAATTCTTCTGCTCTGTGACAATAAATGATGCTATGCAATTTAAAACCAAAACTAAGGTCTCAGTATGAGTTTAAGACGTAAACATGGTCATGTTTGTTGAATAAAATGTAAATTTAAAATTTAAAAATCCCGATTTTTCTTTTTTGCCGATCCCGATCTTCGGAAAATCACGTGATCGGCCCCAATCACGTGATCGGATCGGGACATCCCTAGTTGTTTTGTTTTCTGTTTTTTGTTTGTTCATTTCAACCACTTCATCCAATTGCTTGCTTCCTTGCACCTTGCTTCCTTTTTTTTTTATCTTATTTGTTTTTTTTCCTGTTGTTACTATACACATATATTCATAATATTTATTTTTTTATCTTTAATTTTTTTCAAAATTTTTATTTTTCCACCCTTTCCTTGTACAGTGTCCTTGAGTCTGAGAAAGGCGCTTCTCTCTTAAAATCCAATTTATTATTATTATTACAAGTTGATTGTCAGTCACCGTTTAGGGACGCACCGATATTGGTGTTTGGAGGAAAGCATTCAGCTAAATGACTAAATGTAAATGATGTTCAGCCTAGTACCAGCAGGCGAGGGAGGCGGAGCCCGCACAGGAAGTGGGCACAGAGGAGGAGCAGGAGGTTAAGGTGCAGGGTGTATTTGTGTGTTCAATAACAATAAGTAGTAGTAGTAAGATCAAATAAAATTAGATGAGATCAAATAAAAATCAATTATTTACAGAGTATAGGAGAATATTGGTATTAAATGAGGCTGGTATCACTATAGGACAATATTGGTCTTAGATATTGGGCTGGTATCACTATAGGATAATATTGGTCTTAGATATTGGGCTGGTATCACTATAGGATAATATTGGTCTTAGATATTGGGCTGGTATCACTATAGGATAATATTGGTCTTAGATATTGGGCTGGTATCACTATAGGATAATATTGGTCTTAGATATTGGGCTGGTATCACTATAGGATAATATTGGTCTTAGATATTGGGCTAGTATCACTATAGGATAATATTGGTCTTAGATATTGGGCTGGTATCACTAACTATAGGATAATATTGTATTGTATAAATGTTTGACAGTGGAACGCAAGTGGAACGTAAAAGTTCAGATTCTAATAAAAGATGTCCAGACAAAATGTTTCAATTTGACCAAACTTTACTCTCCTCTGCGTAGGAGAGTGATTGTTTTTGGAGAGAGATGCCCAGCGCGTGGAGGGCAGCGGGGGGCGTGTACCGGCTGCAGTACACACACCCTCACTGTGAGAGCAGCCTCGCTATGGTCGCGGCCGTCCCAATGGGACCCATGCTCGTCGTCAACGGTGAGTCACGATACCGCGGCCACAGCTGCCTTGTTTTTCTTCAGTGGACCGTAGGTTTGAATCTAACCGTTAGCTATCGCAGTATTCAGGGGCGGCTGGGTAGATTGATTGATAGATTTTTATTGTGGATTAGAGACATCATCCAAGGGATAAAAACATGATAAAATGCAAGCACTTATTTCCATCATGGTCCCTGGTATTAAGAAACAGGACATACATCAACATAAAACATCATCATAAAACATTAAGATACAATATGCATATACAGTTGAAGATAAAATAATAAGAAATATGCTACCCTCTCTTTCCTATGCCGATAGCCATGTTCGTACATACCTTTTGAAGCCAGTTAACCTGGGGGCCTGTTTAATGCTGCTGGGCAGGCTGTTCCACAGAACTGCAGCGGAGTAAAGGAAGGTCTGCTGGCCGTACGGAATAAGTTTAAATCTAAAAGGAACTATGTTTGTGTCTCTACCCCTTGGAAGTAATTGTGAAGGTAGCTTGGCACCTCCCCTTTATAAATCCTATAGACTAGGGATCATTTTATCATGGATACTCTTTTGTCCACCCTGAGCCACCCTAGGCTGTTGAAGTGGGGCTGGTCTAAGTGAGTATGAGTGGGGAGCTGCAGGACTATCCTAACTAGCTTGTTCTGGGCAGGTTATAATAACTCTCAATAACTGTCAAACTAAATGAATGTGTGTGCAAGACCATTTAGAGTTTTGGGATGTGTGTGAGATAATTACAAAATAAATCAACGTTGTTTTTCGGTGAAGTGCCCCTTTTTTAAGGTATGCAACCTGTTACATCTCCTTTCAGCGATCCTGAAGATGAACGAGATAGTGGAGATAGTACGCAATCTGTCTCTGAATACGTCCACCTATGTGACTGACGAGTGGCAAGGTGAGTGACAGAAGATACAGAAGTAGGGCTGACCCCTATTAGTCGACTAATCGATCGAAAGGAGCCGAATGCAAGATTTTTTTAAATTTTTTATAATTATAATTAAAAAATTTTACAATTTCCTTTTGTATCATTCCTTCCTAAAGAAAATAGGCCTAGAAGCGTGGCTAACGCTAATGGAACGCATACCAGAGGCTAACTGCCTAAGAAAACGGGCACAGAGGCACTGAAAGAGGATTTCACCCATCTAATGAACACACTAGACTAGACAAATATCAAGATGTATCCATCAGTGGACCAATTGCATGCTTTTGCAGAGGACAAGAAGCCTTCAGTCGACTCCTTCAGACATTAACACTTTGGATGCCAGCCACGACAATTGTCGTCTCATCAGACCCCCCATTGAGTACCGACGACGTGAAATGTCGTTTGTTTGCCGTATTTTTTTTTATTGGCGATTTGAATTCATATTTCATCAATCGAGTTTTCAAGAGAACGATAGCTTTTCGAAATGCTATAAAAAGGATATGAACCGATTATAAAAAAAATAAATAAAAAATCCGTTTCGACAATGTTGACTGCAAACAAGTCATTGATAAGCGACGGGCAGATTAGACACATAGCCATAATTTAAAACATAGATTATGCGTTTTTAACGCTAACATTGAAGTGGATGATGGCATTCAACGGGGTAAAAAGGTAAACAAGGTCGGCACTGATAGTGTTAAGCACCCCCACAGCCCAAATGCAATGATATAAAAATAAAAAATAAACTAATATAATATAATATAGTCGACTAATAGTCGACTATCGGCTAATTTTGATGACTACAAATCGACTACACAAATCCTTAGTCGGGGACAGCCCTATACAGAAGATTATTAGATTCACTTGAAGTCTTTATTCATTGCAACGTAGTCATGCAGCGAACACGCATGTGATGGGTGACACACAGGAACACACATGCATTTCTATTTTTTTGCGGTCACCGATGAAATGTCTTCTCTCGATGAAACCCATCCCGTCGACAGTGTTAACCACTACACCACCGTGCTGCGAGGAGACAGTGTTAACCACTACACCACCGTGCTGCGAGGAGACGGTGTTAACCACTACACCCCCGTGCTGTGAGGAGACAGTGTTAACCACTACACCACCGTGCTGCGAGGAGACAGTGTTAACCACTACACCCCTGTGCTGTGAGGAGACGGTGTTAACCACTACACCACCGTGCTGTGAGGAGACAGTGTTAACCACTACACCACCGTGCTGTGAGGAGACAGTGTTAACCACTACACCGTGCTGTGAGGAGACAGTGTTAACCACTACACCACCGTGCTGTGAGGAGACGGTGTTAACCACTACACCACCGTGCTGTGAGGCAACAGTGTTAACCACTACACCACCGTGCTGTGAGGAGACAGTGTTAACCACTACACCACCGTGCTGTGAGGCGACAGTGTTAACCACTACACCGTGCTGTGAGGAGACAGTGTTAACCACTACACCACCATGCTGTGAGGAGACAGTGTTAACTACTACACCGTGCTGTGAGGAGACGGTGTTAACCACTACACCGTGCTGTGAGGAGACAGTGTTAACCACTACACCACCGTGCTGTGAGGAGACAGTGTTAACCACTACACCACCGTGCTGTGAGGAGACAGTGTTAACCACTACACCACCGTGCTGTGAGGAGACAGTGTTAACCACTACACCACCGTGCTGTGAGGAGACAGTGTTAACCACTACACCGTGCTGTGAGGAGACAGTGTTAACCACTACACCACCGTGCTGTGAGGAGACAGTGTTAACCACTACACCGTGCTGTGAGGAGACAGTGTTAACCACTACACTACCGTGCTGTGAGGAGACAGTGTTAACCACTACACTACCGTGCTGTGAGGAGACAGTGTTAACCACTACACCACCGTGCTGTGAGGAGACAGTGTTAACCACTACACCACCGTGCTGTGAGGAGACTGTTAACCACTACACCACTGTGCTGTGAAGCGACAGTGTTAACCACTACACCACCGTGCTGTGAGGCGACAGTGTTAACCACTACACCACCGTGCTGTGAGGCGACAGTGTTAACCACTACACCACTGTGCTGTGAGGCGACAGTGTTAACCACTACACCACCGTGCTGTGAGGAGACAGTGTTAACCACTACACCACCGTGCTGTGAGGAGACAGTGTTAACCACTACACCGTGCTGTGAGGAGACAGTGTTAACCACTACACTACCGTGCTGTGAGGAGACAGTGTTAACCACTACACCACCGTGCTGTGAGGAGACTGTTAACCACTACACCACCGTGCTGTGAGGCGACAGTGTTAACCACTACACCACTGTGCTGTGAAGCGACAGTGTTAACCACTACACCACCGTGCTGTGAGGCGACAGTGTTAACCACTACACCACTGTGCTGTGAGGCGACAGTGTTAACCACTACACCACTGTGCTGTGAGGCGACAGTGTTAACCACTACACCACCGTGCTGTGAGGCGACAGTGTTAACCACTACACCACCGTGATGTGAGGCGACAGTGTTAACCACTACACCACCGTGCTGTGAGGAGACAGTGTTAACCACTACACCACCGTGCTGTGAGGCGACAGTGTTAACCACTACACCACCGTGCCGTGAGGAGACAGTGTTAACCACTACACCACCGTACTGTGAGGAGACAGTGTTAACCACTACACCACCGTGCTGTGAGGAGACAGTGTTAATCACTACACCACGTGCTGTGAGGAGACAGTGTTAGCCACTACACCACCGTGCTGTGAGGAGACAGTGTTAACCACTACACCACCATGCTGTGAGGAGACAGTGTTAACCACTACACCACCGTGCTGTGAGGCGACAGTGTTAACCACTACACCACCGTGCCGTGAGGAGACAGTGTTAACCACTACACCACCGTACTGTGAGGAGACAGTGTTAACCACTACACCACCGTACTGTGAGGAGACAGTGTTAACCACTACACCACCGTGCTGTGAGGAGACAGTGTTAACCACTACACCACGTGCTGTGAGGAGACCGTGTTAACCACTACACCACCGTGCTGTGAGGCGACAGTGTTAACCACTACACCACCGTGCCGTGAGGAGACAGTGTTAACCACTACACCACCGTACTGTGAGGAGACAGTGTTAACCACTACACCACCGTGCTGTGAGGAGACGGTGTTAATCACTACACCACCGTGCTGTGAGGAGACGGTGTTAACCACTACACCACCGTGCTGTGAGGAGACAGTGTTAACCACTACACCACCGTGCTGTGAGGAGACAGTGTTAACCACTACACCACTGTGCTGTGAGGAGACTGTGTTAACCACTACACCACCGTGCTGTGAGGAGACTGTGTTAACCACTACACCACCGTGCTGTGAGGAGACAGTGTTAACCACTACACCACCGTGCTGTGAGGAGACAGTGTTAACCACTACACCACCGTGCTGTGAGGCGACAGTGTTAACCACTACACCACCGTGCTGTGAGGAGACAGTGTTAACCACTACACCACCGTGCTGTGAGGAGACAGTGTTAACCACTACACCATGCTGTGAGGAGACAGTGTTAACCACTACACCACCGTGCTGTGAGGAGACAGTGTTAACCACTACACCACCATGCTGTGAGGAGACGGTGTTAACCACTACACCACCGTGCTGTGAGGAGACAGTGTTAACCACTACACCGTGCTGTGAGGAGACAGTGTTAACCACTACACCACCGTGCTGTGAGGAGACAGTGTTAACCACTACACCGTGCTGTGAGGAGACAGTGTTAACCACTACACCACCGTGCTGTGAGGAGACAGTGTTAACCACTACACCGTGCTGTGAGGAGACAGTGTTAACCACTACACTACCGTGCTGTGAGGAGACAGTGTTAACCACTACACTACCGTGCTGTGAGGAGACAGTGTTAACCACTACACCACCGTGCTGTGAGGAGACAGTGTTAACCACTACACCACCGTGCTGTGAGGAGACTGTTAACCACTACACCGTGCTGTGTGGAGACGGTGTTTTTATTTATTTTTTAATCTTTTTCCCCCTCCTTTTTTTTCCGTTAGTCTTTTTGCCAATTCCCAACCCCCTTCCTGGTTGTTGCGCACCCCCCCCTACTGTTGGTCCGGGAGGCCGGAGACTGTCGCATGCTTTCCTCCGACACATGTGCAGCCAGCCGGCAGCGCAGATTCTCACCGGTAGAGTGTAACGTGTGGAAGGTCACACTACCTTTCTCCAGATCCTACCCTCGCTGTGCAGGCGCCCTGACCGAACTGTAGGGGTCGCTGTCCACAACGCCCAGGACCCACCCACGGCTTCCCTCCCCCTAACTCAGCCAAACGAGTTAGTATAGCGATCAGCCCAAGCCAAGGCAATGCTGACTCTCCGGGAGTCGAGACCGCAGCCTCGAGGAGACTGTGTTAACCACTACACCACCGTGCTGTGAGGCGACAGTGTTAACCACTACACCACCGTGCTGTGAGGAGACAGTGTTAACCACTACACCACCGTGCTGTGAGGAGACAGTGTTAACCACTACACCACCGTGCTGTGAGGCGACAGTGTTAACCACTACACCACCGTGCTGTGAGGAGACAGTGTTAACCACTACACCACCGTGCTGTGAGGAGACAGTGTTAACCACTACACCATGCTGTGAGGAGACAGTGTTAACCACTACACCACCGTGCTGTGAGGAGACAGTGTTAACCACTACACCACCATGCTGTGAGGAGACGGTGTTAACCACTACACCACCGTGCTGTGAGGAGACAGTGTTAACCACTACACCGTGCTGTGAGGAGACAGTGTTAACCACTACACCACCGTGCTGTGAGGAGACAGTGTTAACCACTACACCGTGCTGTGAGGAGACAGTGTTAACCACTACACCACCGTGCTGTGAGGAGACAGTGTTAACCACTACACCGTGCTGTGAGGAGACAGTGTTAACCACTACACTACCGTGCTGTGAGGAGACAGTGTTAACCACTACACTACCGTGCTGTGAGGAGACAGTGTTAACCACTACACCACCGTGCTGTGAGGAGACAGTGTTAACCACTACACCACCGTGCTGTGAGGAGACTGTTAACCACTACACCGTGCTGTGTGGAGACGGTGTTTTTATTTATTTTTTAATCTTTTTCCCCCTCCTTTTTTTTCCGTTAGTCTTTTTGCCAATTCCCAACCCCCTTCCTGGTTGTTGCGCACCCCCCCCTACTGTTGGTCCGGGAGGCCGGAGACTGTCGCATGCTTTCCTCCGACACATGTGCAGCCAGCCGGCAGCGCAGATTCTCACCGGTAGAGTGTAACGTGTGGAAGGTCACACTACCTTTCTCCAGATCCTACCCTCGCTGTGCAGGCGCCCTGACCGAACTGTAGGGGTCGCTGTCCACAACGCCCAGGACCCACCCACGGCTTCCCTCCCCCTAACTCAGCCAAACGAGTTAGTATAGCGATCAGCCCAAGCCAAGGCAATGCTGACTCTCCGGGAGTCGAGACCGCAGCCTCGAGGAGACTGTGTTAACCACTACACCACCGTGCTGTGAGGCGACAGTGTTAACCACTACACCACCGTGCTATGAGGAAACAGTGTTAACCACTACACCACGTGCTGTGAGGAGACAGTGTTAACCACTACACCACGTGCTGTGAGGAGACAGTGTTAACCACTACACCGTGCTGTGAGGAGACAGTGTTAACCACTACACCACGTGCTGTGAGGAGACAGTGTTAACCACTACACCACCGTGCTGTGAGGAGACAGTGTTAACCACTACACCACCATGCTGTGAGACGACAGTGTTAACCACTACACCACCGTGCTGTGAGGAGACAGTGTTAACCACTACACCACCGTGCTGTGAGGAGACGGTGTTAACCACTACACCACCGTGCTGTGAGGAGACAGTGTTAACCACTACACCACCGTGCTGTGAGGAGACAGTGTTAACCACTACACCGTGCTGTGAGGAGACGGTGTTAACCACTACACCACCGTGCTGTGAGGAGACAGTGTTAACCACTACACCACCGTGCTGTGAGGAAACAGTGTTAACCACTACACTGTGCTGTGAGGAGACAGTGTTAACCACTACACCACCGTGCTGTGAGGAGACAGTGTTAACCACTACACCACCGTGCTGTGAGGAGACAGTGTTAACCACTACACCACCGTGCTGTGAGGAAACAGTGTTAACCACTACACCACTGTGCATCTTCAACTACAGGCTTCAGAAAGTGTAGTGATGCTGGTGGTCACTATGTAACAATGAATCAATGATGGATTTCAATTTCAGGAACAAATTGTAAGTCTGGCGGCGCACGGTTTTCGGGGGCCCCCATAGCTCTCAGGTGATAACTCGAATCCTGTGGACAAGCACAGCTCACACTGCTACATGTATACAGCGAGCCACACGGTAATGCATTAGCTAGCTAGCGATGTTGACGTTAACGCAACGCTACGTTAGCCAAGCTCTTGAAACATACGTTAGCCAAGCGATCAATATAAACACTAGCAATGTACAAAGGTAACTTGACTATCCATTGCTAAAGATTGCACAGGTACGCCGCGCCGTATCTGTTTGCCCCCGACAAAGCTATTTGTCAGAAGCATGGATCTTTTGTGGCTTTATGATGGTTGACTAAATAATAATATAGGGAACTTAGGGGCGACAGTGGCTCGGGAGCTAGAGCAGTCGCCTGGTAATCCGGAGCTTCCCAGTTCAATTCCCACTCCTCCCGGGCAGTGTGTCGAAGTTTCCTTGAGCAAAACATTTAACCCCTAACTGCTCCCGATGAGCAGGTTGGCACCTTGCATGGTTGCCTCCGCCGTTGGTGTGTGAATGGCTAAAATGTGAGGAACAAATTGTAAAGCGCTTTGGATAAAAGAGATATATAAATGCCCAATTTACCATTTAACATTTTTAACTATCATCTGTGTGCAGTTCTTAGTAAAAGTTAGGCCATAGCTAATAATCTGTGCAATGCTTAAATAGTATTTCTGGTGCTATTAAAAAAAAAACTAACTTGTGTTTTTTTACAGGAGAAAGTGCCGCGGCAGTATTCAAAGATCTGGGGAAGCTGTCGCGCATATTCCGAGACCAGCTGGTGTACCCGTTAATAGCTGCGGCCAGAGAAGGTACACCTAGGAACAGGGACGCACGACACCGGTATCCTATATCAGGCTGATACCAAGATGAATAGGGTATCCGGCATCTAAGGATTTACGCAAATCCAGAAATAATGTGTTGGTTTGGTGTGTGTTTGAACTCACTGTGTTAACTGTGATTTATGTATCGTCTCTGTCCAATAGTCTGATCTGGATTTTTCTCTTTGGTGTATTTATTTAAAAAGATTCTATTTATTTTATTTTATTATAATTGTTTTTTTCTTCACTGTTACCCTTCTAGAGGCCCCTTCATCCTCTCACCAGGCCGTCATTGTAAATAAGAATTTGTTCTCAATTGACCTGCCTGGTTAAATAAAGCCGGCCATTCTCGGTCCTGGTGGAATAATGGTGGAATGAACTTCCCACCACAGTCAGGACAGCTGAAACTAGACCAATTTTACGTTGTTGACTAAAAACACACTTCTTCAATCAATATCTGGAAGGAGGGAAAGAAATACTAACCTATTATGCACCCTGCTACTAAGGAATCTACCGTGCCTATATTATTACCTACTATGCTAATATGCACTCAAGTCTGTAGCACTCAAGTTCGACACTGTTTGACGAACAATGTTACTGAGTGACCGTTAGCTGCCAGAGTTGTACCCTTCCTGCTGACTTGTTGTACAGAACTTGTAAGTCGCTTTGGATAAAAGCGTTCAGCTAAATGACTAAATGTAAATGTTGCTAATGACACCAAAATAATGGTTGGAGTCAGTTGCAATAATACTTTTAGGTTTGGTAGTGGTCAGGATGGAAGGTTTAGTACTTTAGTACTAGAAACAGCTGTAAAAACAAGACCCTGATATTTGTCCATCCCTACCCAGAAACCTTATCCACCTCCCCTGTGTTTTCTATGCTTACTGTGTCAGCGTTGTGATTCGAGTCTCTCTGTCTCCCCCTGGTGGTCGGCCTCAGCCATGGCTCTGCCCGCCGTGTTTGGCCTGTGCGCCCTGCCTCCGGAGCTCCTGCTGAGGGTCCAGCGGCTCCTGGACGTCCGCTCCCTGGTGGCTCTGTCCTCGGTCAACACGCACCTCCGCGCCGCCACGGCAGAGTCCACGCTGTGGAGACACGTCTACCACCGTGACTTCAGGGGTAAGAGACGACAGAACCCCCAGAGAGATGACCGATCAAAGTAGCGGGAAAACTGAATCCGGTGGGTTCAGATTCTAATAGAAGACGTCCAGACAAAATAGAAAATTACAATGTCCACTAGAATTACAAACTCCACATGTATCTCTACACTATACACCAGGGGTGCCCAACCTTTTTTGAACCAAGATCTACTTTTTAATTTGCCACCTAGCCGAGAGCTACCAGCCCAAATTTGACCTACTCTCGGCTAGTATTAGTAGTAATAGTAGATTAATAATACCCATTCAATATGCACATGACAGAAAATATTATATGGCATATAATATTTTCTGTCATGTGCATATTGAATGGGTATATAATATGATATTTTATATATCATTGTAACGGTGTAGTGTAGGAATTACAAGAATGACAAGAATGTTATTAATGAAATTAATGAATGAATATTATCAAACGGAATTGTTTCTGTATACACATTTATAAAACGATCAAGGCATATTTAGCCATTTTTTATGTGTTCACATGCACTTTTCAAGAATAAACTAAAACGAGACTTAATGGGAAGGGTGTGCTTGTACATTTGAACATAGTTCCATGATACGTGGCTGCGTTGTGCTGAGAAAGAGGCGCAGATCCGCTTCTACTCTGAGGCGAGATCTGTATTTATTTTGTATTAATGTCAGAGCCGAGAATCCCGCTTCACAGAGGTATGTTGACGTAAACGGGACAAGCTTTTTCAGCGCAGCATTACACAGCACTGGGTAGTCGTTCCGGACTGATATCAGAACTTTGCGAGGGCCTGTCCAGTGAACTTGACTTTCAGTAGCTCGTCACACGAAAGATCGATCAACGCCTCCTGCTCAGACAGAGGGAGGCCTGTTGTGAGCGCCATGTGCAATGAACGGATCTTGGATCCAGTTGTTCAAATTGTCCGTGCTCTTTCTTTTGGGGAAATAATTCCGAAATGTATCAATGAGCCCTTCTATGTGGCTACAGATGATGGGCTTCAAATCAGTTTTAAATTCAGGATGCTTAGTTTCCAAGTGCCGCTGTAATTTACTTGGTTTAAAGCTCTCGTTAGAAAGGATCTCGTAACACAAAACGCACTGTGGTCTCGGGTCATCTTCTTGGCCAGTCCAAGTAAATCCATATGCCAAGTATTTAGGATCGTAACTTCTTTTACTCCGTTTCATAGTAGTTCTGGTATCGCTACTACTAAATTCTGCCTTTCTCTTGCCAGCATTTGGAACACACGCACGTGACGCGCCGCTTCTGACAACAGACCTATCCATTGCGAGTGTCCACTGTCCAGGTTAAATTAATCAACTTTATCATCAGCTTTATATGCTTGGCCTGGAAACCCCCCCACCTGGAAGTGCTTTAGTTACGAGACCGTGTCGATCACAAATATCTGAGTACACATTGACTCACAAAAGACCAGACGGTCGATATACACCTGCACAGGGCTGTCACGCACGCTCGCGCATGCATGTTGTGGCACTTTGCGCTCCTCTGACTCACAAAAGACCAGACGTGGCCTCAGTGATTATACCTGCGCAGGATGTATGATGTGTATTGAAATACTGTGCCTCCGTTGATGCAGGGGCGAGACATGGCAAATACACACAGCGGCCAGGTGGAAAACTATCTGAGTTGGTCTCGCGGATTTTCGCTTGATCATTTTTATTTTTATTTTTTTGCCAATGCGCAACCCCACTGTCACCTACCTAAATAATCTCAGTCTACTTGAAACCAGCGCGCGATCTACCGGTCGATCGAGGTCGACTGGTTGGGCACCACTAGTCTACACCCTCCCCAAACCGACAGTAGGGCAGCATGTGGTAGTCTACACCCTCCCCAAACCGACAGTAGGGCAGCATGTGGTAGTCTACACCCTCCCCAGACCGACAGTAGAGCAGCATGTGGTAGTCTACACTCTCCCCAGGCCAACAGTAGAGCAGCATGTGGTAGTCTACACCCTCCCCAGCCCAACAGTAGGGCAGCATGTGGTAGTCTACACCCTCCCCAGACCGACAGTAGGGCAGCATGTGGTAGTCTACACCCTCCCCAGACCGACAGTAGAGCAGCATGTGGTAGTCTACACTCTCCCCAGGCCAACAGTAGAGCAGCATGTGGTAGTCTACACCCTCCCCAGCCCAACAGTAGGGCAGCATGTGGTAGTCTACACCCTCCCCAGACCAACAGTAGGGCAGCATGTGATAGTCTACACCCTCCCCAGGCCAACAGTAGGGCAGCATGTGGTAGTCTACACCCTCCCCAGACCGACAGTAGGGCAGCATGTGGTAGTCTACACCAGGGGTGGCCAACCTTTTTTGAACCAAGATCTACTTTTTTATTTACCACCTAGCCCGAGAGCTACCAGCCAAAATTGTATATTGTAAGCCGTCATTTGAGGCTTTATAAAAGCAGCATAATGAACACAAATCTGTCAGTGCCGAGTCCGACCTCATCTTAAATAACAAACAGCATTGCTTGTTGTAGTTAACAAGGAGAGGAAGAGTTGATTTAGCAAACTTTTTTTTTTCTTTTTTTTTTCTTTTTTTTTTAAATAATCAAATTTTATTAATCAAGATCTACTTGAAATCAGCCCGCGATCTACCTGTCGATCGCGATCGACTGGTTGGGCACCACTGGTCTACACCCTCCCCAGACCAACAGTATGGCAGCATGTGGTAGTCTACACCCTCCCCAGACCAACAGTATGGCAGCATGTGGTAGTCTACAGTACACCCTCCCCAGACTAACAGTAGCGCAATGAGCATAACGACCAGGAAGGGAATTGGTGACTAAATTGGGGGATTGGAGAAAAAAGAATAGAAAGGAAACAAAAAAACAGAGAGATGACTGATAGAAGTAGAATTCAAACTGAATCCGGTGGGTTCAGGTTTCAATAAAAGACGTCCAGACAAAATGTCTCAATTTGACCAAACCTTACTAAAAACCTTTTTAGGTTTTACAAAGATCTGATTTTTCTCCCCAGGGAAAATGAATTCAATGTCGGGTACATATTTTACCAGGGTGACAGTTGTTACCTTATAAGGACATTTATACCGTGGCCTGGGTGAATTATCTTTTCTGATTGGCCGGCAGGTGTGCGTTTAAAAAAACGTTTAACGCACACGTAGTTCGGCTCAAGATTATTCACCGTTCTAAATTCATCCGCTACCCGACCTTCACTTCATAATCCCGTCACTCATCACACCACACCCCGTCCAGACTGTTCCCACGCAGGTTCAGCTCAAATCTCTGTCCCCATCGCTTTCATCCACTTACATGTTGTGGCCTCACACGCTACAGACTGTGGATCTATTCACTTACATGTTGTGGCCTCACACGCTGCAGACTGGATCTATTCACTTACATGTTGTGGCCTCACACGCTTCAGACTGTGGATCTATTCACTTACATGTTGTGGCCTCACACGCTACAGACTGGATCTATTCACTTACATGTTGTGGCCTCACACGCTACAGACTGGATCTATTCACTTACATGTTGTGGCCTCACACGCTACAGACTGGATCTATTCACTTACATGTTGTGGCTTCACACGCTACAGATTGTGGATCTATTCACTTACATGTTGTGGCCTCACACGCTACAGACTGGATCTATTCACTTACATGTTGTGGCCTCACACGCTACAGACTGGATCTATTCACTTACATGTTGTGGCCTCACACGCTACAGACTGGATCTATTCACTTACATGTTGTGGCTTCACACGCTACAGACTGGATCTATTCACTTACATGTTGTGGCCTCACACGCTACAGACTGGATCTATTCACTTACATGTTGTGGCCTCACACGCTGCAGACTGTGGATCTATTCACTTACATGTTGTGGCCTCACACGCTACAGACTGGATCTATTCACTTACATGTTGTGGCCTCACACGCTACAGACTGGATCTATTCACTTACATGTTGTGGCCTCACACGCTACAGACTGGATCTATTCACTTACATGTTGTGGCCTCACACGCTACAGACTGGATCTATCCACTTACATGTTGTGGCCTCACACGCTACAGACTGTGGATCTATTCACTTACATGTTGTGGCCTCACACGCTGCAGACTGTGGATCTATTCACTTACATGTTGTGGCCTCACACGCTACAGACTGGATCTATTCACTTACATGTTGTGGCCTCACACGCTGCAGACTGTGGATCTATTCACTTACATGTTGTGGCCTCACACGCTACAGACTGGATCTATTCACTTACATGTTGTGGCCTCACACGCTACAGACTGTGGATCTATTCACTTACATGTTGTGGCCTCACACGCTACAGACTGTGGATCTATTCACTTACATGTTGTGGCCTCACACGCTACAGACTGTGGATCTATTCACTTACATGTTGTGGCCTCACACGCTACAGACTGGATCTATTCACTTACATGTTGTGGCCTCACACGCTACAGACTGTGGATCTATTCACTTACATGTTGTGGCCTCACACGCTGCAGACTGTGGATCTATTCACTTACATGTTGTGGCCTCACACGCTGCAGACTGTGGATCTATTCACTTACATGTTGTGGCCTCACACGCTACAGACTGGATCTATTCACTTACATGTTGTGGCCTCACACGCTATAGACTGGATCTATTCACTTACATGTTGTGGCCTCACACGCTACAGACTGTGGATCTATTCACTTACATGTTGTGGCCTCACACGCTACAGACTGTGGATCTATTCACTTACATGTTGTGGCCTCACACGCTACAGACTGGATCTATTCACTTACATGTTGTGGCCTCACACGCTACAGACTGTGGATCTATCCACTTACATGTTGTGGCCTCACACGCTACAGACTGGATCTATTCACTTACATGTTGTGGCCTCACACGCTACAGACTGTGGATCTATCCACTTACATGTTGTGGCCTCACACGCTACAGACTGGATCTATTCACTTACATGTTGTGGCCTCACACGCTACAGACTGTGAATCTATTCACTTACATGTTGTGGCCTCACACGCTACAGACTGGATCTATTCACTTACATGTTGTGGCCTCACACGCTACAGACTGTGGATCTATCCACTTACATGTTGTGGCCTCACACGCTACAGACTGGATCTATTCACTTACATGTTGTGGCCTCACACGCTACAGACTGGATCTATTCACTTACATGTTGTGGCCTCACACGCTACAGACTGGATCTATTCACTTACATGTTGTGGCCTCACACGCTACAGACTGGATCTATTCACTTACATGTTGTGGCTTCACACGCTACAGACTGGATCTATTCACTTACATGTTGTGGCTTCACACGCTACAGACTGTGGATCTATTCACTTACATGTTGTGGCTTCACACGCTACCGACTGTGGATCTATTCACTTACATGTTGTGGCCTCACACGCTACAGACTGGATCTATTCACTTACATGTTGTGGCCTCACACGCTACAGACTGGATCTATTCACTTACATGTTGTGGCCTCACACGCTACAGACTGGATCTATTCACTTACATGTTGTGGCCTCACACGCTACAGACTGGATCTATTCACTTACATGTTGTGGCCTCACACGCTACAGACTGGATCTATTCACTTACATGTTGTGGCCTCACACGCTACAGACTGGATCTATTCACTTACATGTTGTGGCCTCACACGCTACCGACTGTGGATCTATTCACTTACATGTTGTGGCCTCACACGCTACCGACTGTGGATCTATTCACTTACATGTTGTGGCCTCACACGCTACAGACTGTGGATCTATTCACTTACATGTTGTGGCCTCACACGCTACAGACTGGATCTATTCACTTACATGTTGTGGCCTCACACGCTACAGACTGGATCTATTCACTTACATGTTGTGGCCTCACACGCTACAGACTGGATCTATTCACTTACATGTTGTGGCCTCACACGCTATAGACTGGATCTATTCACTTACATGTTGTGGCCTCACACGCTACAGACTGGATCTATTCACTTACATGTTGTGGCCTCACACGCTATAGACTGGATCTATTCACTTACATGTTGTGGCCTCACACGCTACAGACTGTGGATCTATTCACTTACATGTTGTGGCCTCACACGCTGCAGACTGTGGATCTATTCACTTACATGTTGTGGCCTCACACGCTACAGACTGGATCTATTCACTTACATGTTGTGGCCTCACACGCTACAGACTGGATCTATTCACTTACATGTTGTGGCCTCACACGCTATAGACTGGATCTATTCACTTACATGTTGTGGCCTCACACGCTGCAGACTGTGGATCTATTCACTTACATGTTGTGGCCTCACACGCTACAGACTGGATCTATTCACTTACATGTTGTGGCCTCACACGCTACAGACTGGATCTATTCACTTACATGTTGTGGCCTCACACGCTACAGACTGGATCTATTCACTTACATGTTGTGGCCTCACACGCTACAGACTGGATCTATTCACTTACATGTTGTGGCCTCACACGCTACAGACTGGATCTATTCACTTACATGTTGTGGCCTCACACGCTACAGACTGGATCTATCCACTTACATGTTGTGGCCTCACACGCTACAGACTGGATCTATTCACTTACATGTTGTGGCCTCACACGCTACAGACTGCGGATCTCGCCGGGACTATCATGAAAGTCAGCAGTGAGCAAAGCATAACATATTTCTTTATATTTTAATGTTGAAAACATGATTAAATGGCACATATTTTTTGTTTTTGGCAAGTGGTCATGGATTCGGTACCGGTACCCAACGGTACCTTTTCTCAGTACTTAACTCTCAACAAACGATTATTATTATTATTATTATTATTATTATTATTATTATTATTATTATTATTATTATTATTATTATTATTATTATTATTATTATTATTATTATATATTTTTTTCTTTTCTTCATGATCATGTATTATGTTTGTAAATGTTTGAATATCAACATTATCTCGCCGTAAATATTATCAAACTCCTCTGACCTCGTCTGGTCTTTCCAAAGACCCAAGTGGCGGGAAAGTAATATATATATTATATATATATATTTGTGGAAAAGGCTCCCTCTTGTCTAGTATATTACACTCTTATACTAAACATGTAAAGGTACCGAAACTTGGTACCGATTGATCTAGCGCGAATCTCAGTAGTACCGATGTAATTCGGTCAATACCCTTAAAAGTACAGAGTTCGGTACCCGACCCTAATCACATGTACTGTTCCTTCCTGCAGACCCAGATTCCAACAGATCCAGAGACACAGACTGGAAAGAAGTGAGTAACACAGCGTCAGTCAACAGTCGTACTCTATTACTCTAATGTTTCCCGTTCTCCAAACCCAGCATGACACCATTCGCAATAGTTTACAATCATTTACAAATGATGTTCCTTTGAACTCTGTTGCCTAGACTCAATGTATACCTGCCTCCTGCTTTCACTGTCTACAACTACCATACACTGTTATCATAGTAATGATATGTCATGTTAAAGTTGGTCAAATAAAAAAGAAGACTAACATAAAACAAAATAAGGGGGTGAGTGGGGGTTGCAGAGTGTTACAAAGGTTCAGTAGTACACAAATGTATTCAAGATAGTTATCTAATAAAGTTCCAGGGACCTTGAAGGCCATCGGGCCTATCACTCTCTTGAAGAGATAGAGAAGCCTGTTCCATTGATGGCACGTCCATGAAGTCCTTGCGCCAGTTCTCCAAACTGAAGCAGTTCGGTTTGCGTTCTTTCCAGTTTAGTAAAATAATCCGTTTGGATGCTAAAAACGCCACTGCTACAATCTTTGCTTGAGCAGTGACCATTTTTACACCCAATATACAAGTTATAGGGCAAGGCCTAATGTCAATTTAAGGAGTAATTGACAAGCGGGCAGTACCACAGCCAGTGCATGAGTGTACCCTCTAGTCCACACCCATGCCAGCGCAATTTGGGTAGTGTGTGATCAATTGTATTCAATGAACAGGGTGTTATATAGGCCCTGTGTAGTATCTTTAATTGATATCTAACACATTTTGATATTTTTTTACCATTCCTAAGTGCTGCTTCCCATTGTGTTTCAGACATGGGTATACCCCATGTCTCGCTCTCATTGTATTTAATAAATACATGTCAATTATATTTGGTATTTATAACTTGGCTAATATTGAAACTGTTAGTTAGCTAGATTAAACAGTAATATGATTTTGTTTCCCTATGTCTTGCGATGGTAGCGGCAGTGTGTTACCGTGGCAACAATCCATATTTCACCGGCCAATACATATTTCATGGCGATCCATATTTAATATGAAACTGGCACCAGGGCGCCATATGACCGATGACATGTACTGTGTGGTTGTTTGGTCATTTAGATCCCCCAGTATTTGGTGGCTTAGCCAACTGCTGCTCTCTGGGGTCAAACATAAGAAACACAATAACACAGAAACATTTAATTGAGAATAGAATAAACACAAGTGCAATAAAATAAAATAAGAATATGTGCGGGTGACTTCAAAGATTTGTGAAGCCCCATCTACAGTGTGACATCACAATCCCCCAAAAACGATTTATTAATAATAATAATAATAATAATAATAATAATAATAATAATAATAATAATAATAATTGTGCACTTATGTGGTCGTTTTCTCAGAAAGGTTGTTCATCACTGGGTAGCTCACAGTGTTCATCCAAAACTAATGCATTTTGACAATCTTGTTTCTCATACATGGACCTGCTTTTAGCAACCCAGCACAATATCCAGCCCAATAATAATATTGATAAATAATATTTGTATAGCACATTTCCATACAAGAATTGCAGCTCAAAGTGCTTCACAGCAGTCAAAATAAAGAAATAAATTAAAAAAGACAGGCATAAAATGAGCACAAAATTGTTCAAGTTCTTTATTTGTCAAATACACAACAATACAGGGGCATTGCAGGTAATGACATTTTTGTATTTCGAGCTCAGACTCAACAGTGCACAACAATGAAAACAAGAATGATAACAATAAGTAGTAGCCGTAATTTTAAATATAAAATGAGATGAGATGAAATAGTAAATTATTTACAGAAAGGTGCGTGTGTGTGTGTGTCCAATAACAATAAGTAGTAGTAGTATGGTAAAATAAAATATTAAATGAAGTAAGATTAAATAAAATTGTCAATTGTTACAGAAATAAAAATGGTCTTTGTTTTCTAACCAAGTTTCAATGCCTTCCTCCAGCTTTACAAGACCAAGTACAAATGGCACCAAGACTATCAACGTGCATCGCCCCGTATGCCCCACCCCCACCCCCCCATCTTCCGCATCCCCCCCATCTACCGCATCCCCCCCGACCCCTTCAACCCCCTCGCCGTCCCGGGCATCATCGGTGGGGATTATGATGCCGTCCCGGGCGTCCCCCACGGCCTCCTGCCCCGCCCGCGCTACGACCCCATCGGGCCGCTCCCGGGGGGAGGCCCGGGCGGGTTCATGATACCGCGGCGCGGGGGGAGGCCCACGGGCGGACGGCCGTCGGACATCCGGCGGGGTTTCATCTGATCTGGGATCAGATCTCTGATCTCTCGAGGCGGTGTCAAGGTCAAGGGGACCGAGCAGATCGATGGATATTCACGAGGAATAAAGCAAGGCTGTGAAAATATATATATTTTTTAAATTTCGTTTTTTTTTTTATATACAAGTCTGCACCTGCTTACTGCTTTGACTTCAACTCTGGTTAACACATGTTCTAACCCCACTTAATCCGAATTTGCTGTTGCTCATTTACTATCATTTTCCTGTTCAGTGAAATAGTATTTTGTGTCCTCTCCCCTCAGCTGTGCTTTTTCCCAACTTTCTTGGTGCAGAGGCAACAACAGTAGGTGGTACAAAAACCCAAATCCCAAATATAATGCAACCCAATCTTAACCTGATATACCCAAAGAAAAAGCCCCGCCTCTCTCTCTCAACCCTTTCACTGCTACACTACAGAAGGTTAACCCTTTACCGTGTGATAGTAAAGGGTTAACCTTCTGTAGTGTGGCAGTGAAAGGGTTAACCTGCTGTTGTGTGGCAGTGAAAGAAAGGGTTAACCTTCTGTGTGTATTGTCGCAGTGAAAGGGTTAACCGTTTGGTAGTGCGGCAGTGAAAGGGTTAAAACCAGATGTTTTTTTTTAAGTTCACGTCATTGATCCCCAACAGTTGCATCTCTTCTTAGAGGTTGTCGCTGCGTTTGTTTGTTTTCGCTCTGAGGTGGGGAGTCGGAAGTGGAGAAACATGGCGTCTCCGTGCGTGGGAGCTACAAAGTCGGAAAGATGTGGACGCTCACCAGGGCCGGTCTGTTGGGCCCTAGTCGAAATCCTGAAAATGCCCCCCCCCCCCCCCCCCATAGTAAAAAATAATTATCGCAGAGAAAAACACTAACTGGTGAAATTGATTCACCAGACTACAAAAAAAAATTGGACCATTTTCTTTGTCAAATTTATGTTTCATGAACTACAACTCACAAAGACAGTTTCAAAGGACATGTAGCTATATTCTTACAATTGTACTCTTAAAATAGCTAATAACAACGTTAACGTTTATACAACGTGAGTGGCCGTGTTGAAATGACATCAAACGGCACTGAGGCTTGAGAAATCGTACCGTCGACGTGAACCTGTATGCATAAATGTTGCGTTCAATTCTAACTCGGAGGTCGGAAATTCTGACTTCCCGCTAGGAAACAGCATATTTCCTCCATTACGTTTCTTGTGAACGATGTAAAGAGATGATGCTCGGTTGTAGTCTGGGGAGGGACACCTGCAAGGACCCACTGGGAATTGTTTTCTTTTTATCTGAACAGTCTCTTTATCTTCATGTTGTTGTGATTCTATGCAGTGAATAAATCTTAATAGATTCCAGCCCTTATCCACTCTTCTTGTCTCTCAATGATTCTCTGGCGGTTTGCGCTCTGTATCATCTTGGTTGCCTACATTTAAGATAAGATATTCCTTTATTGATCCCCTTGGGTGTCAATTTGAGTGTCATAGCAGCATGTGGATGGGGGAAGGGGATGTACAGGTAGTGGCAGGGTAATAGTAGAAAGACATAAATATAGGCAATAAAATTAGATCTGGATATAAAAATAAGGGAAAAATAAACAGTGTAAACAAAGGTGCAGATGAGGGCCTGTATGCCCTATCGGTTATATTATACGTTCCAATAAATATAGGCAATAAAGAATTTGAATCTGAATATATACTATGAGTAAGAGTAAACGGTATACACAAGGTGCCTGATATACAGTACGTCATGTGTTGTAGTCCGTGCAGGTTTTGGTGGTTAAGAGTCAGACACACTTGGATCATTTTAGATCAGTGGTTCTCACTTTATTGTGTCAAGCAGTGATGGAATAAGTACACAGTAGAAATACTCAGATAAATGAGTACTCTGGTAAAAGTTCTCCATTCAAATTCTACTTAAGTAAAAGTAGAGAAGTATTTGCTATTGAATGTACTTGTTACATTGTAAGTAAAAGTACACATTCTACATGACGTTTGTGTATCCATTGACCTATATAGGTTATGTTAAAGTGGTATGTGGTCCAGTTATGCTGCTCTAATTAAAGGTTATGTTAAAGTGGTATGTGGTCCAGTTATGCTGCTCTAATTAAAGCCAAAGGTTATGTTGAAGTGGTATGTGGTCCAGTTATGCTGCTCTGTTTAAAGGTTATGTTAAAGTGGTATGTGGTCCAGTTATGCTGCTCTGTTTAAAGGTTGTTAAAGTGGTATGTGGTCCAGTTATGCTGCTCTGATTAAAGGTTATGTTAAAGTGGTATGTGGTCCAGTTATGCTGCTCTGATTAAAGGCCATGTTAAAGTGGTATGTGGTCCAGTTATGCTGCTCTAATTAAAGGTTATGTTAAGTGGTATGTGGTCCAGTTATGCTGCTCTAATTAAAGGTTATGTTAAAGTGGTATGTGGTCCAGTTATGCTGCTCTGATTAAAGGTTATGTTAAAGTGGTATGTGGTCCAGTTATGCTGCTCTGATTAAAGGCCATGTTAAAGTGGTATGTGGTCCAGTTATGCTGCTCTAATTAAAGGTTATGTTAAGTGGTATGTGGTCCAGTTATGCTGCTCTAATTAAAGGTTGTTAAGTGGTATGTGGTCCAGTTATGCTGCTCTGTTTAAAGGTTATGTTAAAGTGGTATGTGGTCCAGTTATACTGCTCTGATTAAAGGTTATGTTAAGTGGTATGTGGTCCAGTTATGCTGCTCTAATTAAAGGTTATGTTGAAGTGGTATGTGGTCCAGTTATGCTGCTCTGTTTAAAGGTTATGTTAAAGTGGTATGTGGTCCAGTTATACTGCTCTGATTAAAGGTTATGTTAAAGTGGTATGTGGTCCAGTTATGCTGCTCTGTTTAAAGGTTATGTTAAAGTGGTATGTGGTCTAGTTATGCTGCTCTGATTACATCCTCTTGAAGTTGACTTGCTTCAAATGTGAAAGTATATCATCTTCATACATTTTGTATTTTGTATATATTATGTTTTCTATGCTAAATGTTCTATGCTAAATCATTTTCTTCAAAGTAACTAGGGTTCAGATAAATATAGTGGAGTAAAAAGTACAATATTTTCCTTGAAATGTAGTGGAGTAAACGTATAAAGTTCCCTAAAATGAAAATAGTCACAAATAATAAGTAGCTAAAAAATTTACTTAGGTACAGTATTTGAGTAAAAATACTGTGGGGGGATGAGTCTTTCTTCATTCTGGCTAGCTCCTCGTAGAGGGGGTGGGAGGGGTTCTCCAGGATGGCTTCTAGCTTTTTCCTCGTCCTCCTCTCAGCCACCACCTCTAGATTAGCCAGCTCACCACCCACTACTGAGCTAGCCTTCTTCACCAGCTTGTTCAGCTTGCTGGAGTCCCTCGAGCTGATGTTGCCCCCCGCGGACAGCGGACCCCACTTTGAGAACCACTGTTTTTTAGATAGCTAGTCCATCTCACATTTACAGAATTTGAATTCTGTAAATATAAGAAGCGACGATGTGTGCTATTATGCGAAATTGGTATACAAACAAGTAATTACACTGTTGTCATTTATTAAATACATTTTTCCCCCATTCATTCATTCATCATGTATGTACTAGTTTTAATCAATCTCAGTTGTGAGAGGATGATGTTGTACGCCCGGTGCATACAGCTCGTAAAATAATGACATCATCCTTTTCCCTTGGAACAATGACATCAGATGGGCTTACATGATTGGTTAATATTCTGCAAGGGGCTCAGAGCATAAATGAATGAATGAATGAATGAAAACTTTATTTAACAGATTGCAGAATGGGTACAATACAGTACGGCTCAATACATACAATTGTTAAGGGGATGCAGACCTGAGAAAGACGTTTGTCTTGTTTCCATCAGGGTCCCCCATTTTCAATTCATATAGACATATATGACATACATGACATACAGATAGTCAGTACTGCTACATCTATACATTTATGACATACCAGATTTGCAAATACAGTACTGTTTGTGATACAGAAGGAGTCAAGAAAAGGGAGTATATACATTTGACGTAGAAACTGTACATTGGAGGTTGGGTGGGGGGGGTTGGGTACATTGGGATATTGACAACCATACTGGGTAATTTACATTGGAGGTGGTTGGGGGGGGGGGGGGGGGCATACTGTATAAACAAGTAACACTGTACATTGAGGGGGGGGGGGGAGGAGACACTGTACAAACAAACACAATTGTACATTGAACTATTGACAAAACCATACTAGGTAAATGACTGTACATTGGAGGGGGTTGGAATGATTGGGTTAGGATATTTACAGGGGCCAGTGTTGAATTGCAGTCTCCCGTAGGTGTCCCTTGAGAGAGGTTTTGAAAGTGGGTAGTGATCCACATTCCTTTACAGCTTTGGGTAGGGCGTTCCACATTGATGTGGCATAATTGCGAAACGTGTTTAGTCCCTTATTTGAGCCGAATCTGGGTTTGACATGATTTGTGGAGCTCCCTCTGGTGTTGTGATCGTGGTATTCACTGACCTTTGGGAAGTATTTTGACATGTACATGGGTACCTTGGTCGTGTAGTGTATCTTGTAGACCAGGCCCATTGCAAGTTGTTGTACTCTGTCGTCTACTCTAAGCCATCCTAGGTTGTCGAAGTGGGCAGGGGTGAGGTGGGTTCTAGGAGTAAGGTCAAGCAGTAGTCTGACCAGTTTGTTTTGAGATGTTTGTAATTTTGTTTTTAGCGCCTTTGAGGTGCTTTGGTACCATGAGGTGCAAGCATAGTCGTAGTACCCCTGAATGAGTGCTCCTGCCAGAGTCTTCAGGGTGTTCTTGTTTACCAGAGAGGAGATCCGGTACAAGAATCGAGTTCGTTGGTTGACTTTTTTTATTACATTGGATGCCATTTTGTCACAGGAGAGATTAGCCTCTAGGATGGACCCCAGGTAGGTAATTTCATCTTTCCTTGTGACAATATTGTCACCCACTGTAACTGAGAAGCCGTCGGTCTTGCTGAGTTTGTTATTTGAACCGAAGAGAATGGACTCTGTTTTGCCCATGTGTAATGATAGTTTGTTATCAGCGAGCCATATGCAGATTCTGCCTAGTTCCGAGCTGAGGGTTTTTTCAACCTGCAACTTGTTCTTGTCAGAGACCAGCAGGGCTGAGTCGTCCGCAAACAGGAACAAGTTGCAGTCACAAGCTGACGACATGTCATTTGCATAAATTAGGAACAGTAGCGGTCCTAGTATGCTTCCTTGTGGAACACCACAGCTCACTGTGAGGGGGGGGGATAGGGTACCGTTTACCTCCACCATCTGTTCCCTCCCCTCAAGGTAGGATTGCATACTCATACTCAAATACTCATACACTAACCCCACACTGTAAAAAATAAAAGCTGCAAGAAAACGGTAAATGTCTGGCATCAATGGTTGCCAAATACTTACTGTCAAATTACAGTAAAAGCAAATACATTTACAGATTACAACCTTTATTTAATGGTTAATATTTTGATAAAATGTAATTTACTGTATTTTTATGACATTTACACTTAAAGTAGAAAAACAAAAGTAATCTGTAAAATAATACAGTGAGTTTCCCGTGAAAAAACATAAATTTTTTACACAGTGTAGGCGCGCACGACTGTCGGCTAAATAAATAGTGACTTTAAATGCAAAAGGCGGCAGTAGACAGTAGAGATGGCCCGTGTATAATTCGAGGGGATTGCAATTAGTTAACTGTCCATATTCTTCATGCTCGTCAAACAAAATGTTGTCTACTGTAGTAGCACTAGCTACATCACCAACACTCTAATAAATTACACGCCAGCAAGAACACTGCGATCATCAGCTGCTGGACTACTAGAGGCTCCCAGAAACAGTCAAAAGAGGATCGGTAATGCAGCCTTTATCAACTATGCCCCAAAACTGTGGAACAAACTACCCCAAAACATCAGGGAAGCCAACTCGCTAGACATCTTCAAAAGACAGCTTAAAACCTATCTCTTTGCTCAGGCATTTCAATGACTTACCTGCACTATTCTTACCCTGCCTACTTTTCTATGCTAATTTTATCTTATTTTACACTGCCTATCAAATTCATGTGTCGGTTATCACACTTTTTACTTCTTACTGATGACTATTTTTAAACTGAATCATTTTAAACTATTTTTCACACGTTTTACTGTAACCTTGCTATTTACATTTTTTACTGTGGTATGTCCGTTCTATTTTATAATTTTTAGACTATTTTTAAACTTAATCATTTTAAACTACTTTATTATTTGTATTACTGAATAGAGAGCCTATTAAGATGCTAGATCCTAATGTGAAACACTGTGATTTACCATACCCTGCCTATCAAATTCATGTGTCGGTTATTGCACTTTTTACTTCTTACTGATGACTATTTTTAAACTGAATCATTTTAAACTATTTTTATTATTGCTAGATCCAAATGTGAAACACTGTGATTATTTGTATTACTGAATAGAGAGTCTATTAGGATGCTAGATCCTAATGTGAAACACTGATTTACCATACCTTGCTATGCTCGCTCATGCCTGTATTTTTTATGTCTGTTCTATTTTATAATTTTTAGACTATTTTTAAACTGAATCATTTTAAACTATTTTTATTATTTGTGTTACTGAAAACTGTAAGCGGAGAGCCTATTGGGATGCTAGATCCTAATGTGAAACACTGTGATTTGCCATACCTTGCTACCTGTCTATCTTTTTTATGCCCGCTTATGCCTGTATTTTTTACTGTTGTGAAGCACTTTGAACTGCAACCTCTGTATGAAAAGTGCTATACAAATAAAGTTATTATTATTATAAAGGGATGGAGTCTCGTTTTCATTTGACCCCCTCCTAATGTACAGTTTTCCTCCCCATCATATGTATATATTCTCTGTTAGGATCTATGGGTAACAGTACTGTATATTTGCATATCGTATATGTCACAAATGTAACAGTACATACCTGTATGTCCCTATGCCATAAATGTCATGATGTCATGTATGTTGTGTATGTCATAAATGTCACTATGAATTGAAAATGGGGGACCCTGATGTAAACAAGAGAAACGTCTTTCTCTGGTCTGCAACCCCTTAACAATTGTGTGTATTGAGCCGTACTGTATTGTACCCATTCTGCAATCTGTTAAATACAGTTTTCATTCATTCATTCATTCATTCATTCATTCATTCATTCATTCATTCATTCATTCATTCATTCATTCATTCATTCATTCATTCATTCATTCATTCATTCATTCGTGTCAAGAACAACTTCGTCATATCTTAGTGATCCCCCGCCCGCCCCTCCCCTCGTGTCTGTAGGCGAAAATGCAACATTATTATTATTGACCAAAAAGCTAAAAAAGAACGAATCACAGAGATGTGCAATAAGTTGTTACATTGTCTCTACATTGTTTCACCCCCACACTGTGTGCGTGACGGAAAACCGTAGACAACGCGGCATTTTGAAAAAAGATAAGAAATTGTATCTTTAAAGGAAAGGGATAGGAAACAAGAGAGGTTAGGGATAGGAAAGGAAAAAGCAGATGAGCGTAGAGAAGCCGAAGAGTTTTTATTTTTATGATTTCTTATAATTAATTATATAAAAAATTATAATTTTTGTTATTGTAGTATGTTTATGTGAATGTCAATTTAAATTATAATTAGTATAATATTACCCAACCTCCTCCAATGTACAGTTTCTACGTCAAATGTATATACTCTCTTTTTTAGACAATTTTTGTATCACAAACAGTACTGTATTTGTAAATCTGGTATGTCATAAATGTATAGATGTAGCAGTACTGTCTATCTGTATGTCATGTATGTATGTCATATATAATAATAATAATAATAAATCAAATTTATATAGCGCCTTTCATAGAACCCAAGGTCGCTTTACAATCAGGACAAAAAATAGGGCAAGGAAAGTAGGGGGGAGGGGGAAGAGGGGATGAGGGAAAGTAGGGGATAATGGACCTAATTTAATCTAAAACTAACTGATGGGGAAAGCCTTGGTGAAGAGGTGTGTTTTTAGAGCGGATTTGAAGGTGTCCAGGGTTGGGGCGTTGCGGATTTCGGGGGGGAGAGAGTTCCAGAGGGTAGGGGACGCCACGCTGAAGGCTCTGTCCCCAAAAGTCCGTAACCTGGTGCGAGGGATGGAGAGGAGACCTAGATCAGAGGATCGTAGGTTCCGGGATGGAGTGTACTGGTGGAGGAGATCAGACAGGTACCGGGGGGCGAGGGCATGGAGGGATTTGTAGGTGAGGAGCAGGAGTTTGAAGGTGATGCGGAACCTGACTGGAAGCCAGTGGAGATGGATGAGGGTGGGGGTGATGTGCTGCCAGGGCTTGGTGTGAGTGAGAACCCTGGCAGCTGAGTTCTGGACATACTGGAGCCTGTCCAGGGCTTTGCTGGGTACCCCGAACAGGACTCCATTACAATAGTCCAACCGGGAGGTGACAAATGAGTGGATCAGGGTCTCCGCCACAGAGTCTGAGAGTGAGGGTCGGAGACGGGAGATGTTCCTGAGGTGGTAGAAGGCAGACTTGGTGACAGATTTGATGTGGGAGTGAAATGAAAGTGTGGAGTCAAGGGTGACGCCCAGGTTACGGACTTCGAGAGACGGGGAAATGGAACAGCCGTCAACGTGGAGGAGGAGATCTCCAACCTTCCCGAGCAGTGCCTTGGGGGCCACAACCATGAGCTCTGTCTTTTTGCTGTTGAGTTTAAGTAATTTGGTTGCCATCCAGGTTTTTATAGCGTGGAGGCAGTTGACTACAGACTGTGGGGGGAGCTGGGAGGATGGTGAGGTGCTGATGTAGAGCTGAGTATCATCAGCATAACAGTGGAAGTTGAGTCCGTGGTGACGTATAATCTGACCGAGGGGGAGCATGTAAATGGTGAATAGTAGGGGACCCAGCACAGAGCCCTGGGGGACACCGTGGTTGACTGGGGCCGGGGGGGAGGATGAGCCGCTGACGCTGACAAACTGAGATCTATTAGTGAGATATGAATGAAACCATGACAGAGCTGTACCGGTGATGCCTAGGTTGTCGGAGAGGCATTTGAGGAGGACTGAGTGGGATATTGTGTCGAACGCCGCGGAGAGGTCGAGAAGGATGAGGAGGCTGATGTGTCCGGAGTCTGCAGCAAGGAGGAGGTCATTAGTGATCTTGATGAGGGCGTGTTATGATGAATTGAAAATGGGGGACCCCGATGTAAACAAGACGAAAGTCTTTCTCTGGTCTGCATCCCCTTAACAATTGTGTGTATTGAGCCGTACTGTATTGTACCCATTCTGCAATCTGTTAATAAAGTGTTCAATCAATCAATCAATCAATCAATCAATCAATCAATCAATCAATCAAGGGAGGGGGTTGAAATGTGTTTTTTTTGTCCTGTGTTTGTTATTGTCTGTATGTAGTATGTATATATGTATGTATTAATGTATGTATGTATAAAATAAAAAATGCAATAAAATATTGTAAAAAAAAAAGAAATGGTATCTTTCCCTTTAAAACGTCGCTCTGTGTTATCCTGCGTTACCGGAAGTGAGAGGGGTGTTCCCGGTGCCAGTCCAGCTGATGTCTTGTAAACCAGACGGAAGTCTCACACAGCAGCTTCAAACTATAGCTTCTTACCGGTGTGTAAGAATTATCATCTGGATTATTAATACCGAGGAAGAATAATATCCCTTCGCGCGAGGGGGTGGGTGGACCATCGGTACTCCCGTTAACGTTAATAATAATAACAACAACCCGCTCCGGGTGAATTGGCCGCTGCAGGACTTGTTGTCATGAGCCCAGTCTGGGGATGGCATCCTTCCCGAGTGTGTGTCCGACTGTCGGGCCGTCAGCAGCAGAGGAGCAGGAGGAGGACGGAGAGCTGGACCAGTCTCTCCAGCACATGCTGAAGGCTATCGCCGACGAGCGGACCAGGCTCAGCATCAGACAAGAGATAAGCGGACTCGGTAAGGATGCATTGAATTGAATTGAATTGAACTATGAATTGAAAATGGGCGACCCTGATGTAAACAAGACACACGTCTTTCTCTGGTCTGCATCCCCTTAACAATTGTGTGTATTGAGCTGTACTGTCTGTATTGTACCCTTTCTGCAATCTGTTAAATAAAGTTTTCATTCATTCATGTTATTATGATTGGCTTTTCTTTTCTGCGGGCTATACCTACCAGGCGGCCTTGGTAATAATAATCAACAATAGATCAGCTGCTTCATGGATCAGATGATGATGTGACTGAACCCCAGCTACTGAGTCAAATTTTTTATTTAATTTTTTTAAATTGACTGACCTGTTATACCGATACAATATTTTATGAATAATCATATGATTCAGGCAATACAGTTCCGTAGGACTACGAGATCATTATAGACTGAGTGACTGGTAGCCCATGAAGACCACAGCGGCATGTAACACCAGTTGATTGTCACGTTGGGCACTGCCCAGCCCCCCCCCCCTCAAGACATAGATTATTATGCACAGCTATATGCATCGACTCCTTGTAATGCACAGCTATATGCATCTGATTATTATAATGCGCGCACACTGATTTCTATTCTGTGCGGGGCAGCTGGCCACCAGTCATCTCTTATTGTAGTGTAATGCAGTAGTTAACCGTTTGCATATAGCTGTGTGTGTTCGAATTTAAATATAGTAGCATGCTGTTGACAACAGCCTACTCCGGAGTCATATTGAATACATCAATAGATGATGATAAGGTGCTGGTCCAGTACTCACGTGGCTATTTGATTGATTGATTTATTGAACATTTTATTAACAGATTGCAGAATGGGTACAATACAGTACAGCTCAATACACACAATTGTTAAGGGAATGCAGACCAGAGAAAGACTTTCATCTTGTTTTCACCAGGGTCCCCCATTTTCAATTCATCATAACATTTATGACATACACGACATACAGAGATAATACAGTACTGTTGCATCCAGACATTTATGACATACAAGATTATACAAATATACAGTACTGTTTATTTACAGACATAGTTTCTAAAAGAGAATATATACATTTGAGGGGAAGAAACTTTGGGTAGCTTTGGGTAGGGCGTTCCACATTGTTGTGGCATAATTGTGAAACGTGTTTTGTTTAGTTCCTTGTTTGAGCCGAATCTGGGTTGAACATGATTTGTGGAACTCCCTCTGGTGTTGTGGTCGTGGTATTCACTGACATTTGGGAAGTATTTCGACATACACATACATGGGTATCTTAGTGGTGTAGTGTATCTTGTAGACCAGGCCCATTGCAAGTTGCTGTACTCTGTCGTCTACTCTAAGCCATCCTAGTTTGTCAAAGTGGGCAGGGGTGAGGTGGGTTTTAGGAGTCAGGTCAACGGTCAAGCAGTAGTCTGACCAGTTTGTTTTGTGATGTGTGTGATGATCTTGTTTTTTAGTGCCTTTTGAGGTGCTTTGGTACCATGAGGTGCAAGCATAGTCGTAGTACCCTTGAATGAGTGCTCCTGCCAGAGTTTTCAGGGTATTCTTGTTTACCAGGGAGGAGATCCGGTACAAGAATCGAGTTCGTTGGTTGACTTTTTACCTTGGATGCCATTTTGTCACAGGAAAGATTTGCCTCTAGGATGGAACCCATGTATGTAATTTCATCTTTCCTTGTGACAATATTGATTGATAGATCAAGATGGATAAAGATACGAGATGGAACATCATAGACCACTGTTAGATTCTGATCAATCGGCCAGTATCACGTCTTCTTGTGTTATCACCTCTCCATGGTCCCTCTGCGTTGTGTACTTTTAATGATCCCGACGTCTCATATACTGGCTGTACAATCCTTATCTCTCCCCGTTAGTGCAAACCGCCACCATAATAATTCTCCACCTTCGTAAGAATTTGACACCTCGAGCATACCTTTCTTGAAAGAGCGTTGTTTATTGATATAAACAGAAGCCTCAGCCCAGATGTTATCAGATTGTATTTTCATTGCTATCGTCTCTGCAGTTATTCAGTCCAATGGTGGCTCAGGCCTTGTCTAGCCAGAACCCTTCTCCCGTTAGCCGAAGCTAATGATGTGTCATTCCCCCCGCCCCACCGGCGAGGGTGAGAGGGATGAGAGTCTCTGATGGTTTCTTCCCTCTTAGTCTCAGTCAGATTGTAGTCTGCCCCTACCCGGAACCACTGTCACCTTTATATGATCTCCGTCATAGCAACGACGGCCCGCCCCTCTTCTGGTTGTCATGCGACGCGCTGTCATGACAACTGCTAATAACCTTTCACACACATTCTAAACGTTTTCATTAATGATCGAACCTCTCTCCGCTCTGCTGTCTGTGCCCTGTGCATGCTGTTATCAATGTGTTCCAGATCGGAATGTCAACATTCGGCCCTGCTCAGTGTGGTGCTCACAATCACCCTGCTCGCTCTGAACCACCGTCTCCTGCTTCCACCACCGTCAGCCTGCACATTTCGACCTCCCTGACCCGGCCCCCTTTAGATGCTCTCATCTCCCCCCAATCTATACATCACATACATTGAAAAACACCCAAAAACATCCGTTTCCTTCACCACTAAGAATGTCATCTTGCAGTAGGTGTAGACTTGCTTGTGTGTGTATAAGTGTATCCTTCTTTCATTCTGTTAGTTTAGGATTTTAAACATTTTGCAACAGTTTTATTTATAGCTCTTATCCCAACTGGAAGCAGTTGTAGCACTAAGACTATGCGTGTTGTTGAGGACAGGTTATAGTACAAGTTAACATACTACAGTAGTGTTGTCAATGTTATAGTACATACTACAGTAGTGTTGTTGAGGTTATTGTACATACTACATTGGTGAGGTTGAGGTTATAGTACAACATACTACAGTAGTGTTGTTGAGGTTATAGTATGAATAGAATAGAATAGAAATACTTTTATTATCCTGTGGGAAATTTGACACTGCAAATCGCTCAACATTTAAACATTTAGACAGAACAGGTCACGAATTAGAATAATAAAACAAATCAAATCAAGTTGCCTAGGATAAGAGTAGAGTAAAATAGAATAAAAATGGAATAAAATATACAGTAAATAAATACAGTAAAAATATACTGAGGTCTACAGTAGGTGTAATATTGCACAGTGCTGTTTCAAACTAAGTCCAGGAAGATGGTAACTGCCACTCTGTGCTCAGTGATGCAGTGAGGCACAGTGATGCATTGTATAGTCTAATGGCTGTTGGAATGAAGGACTTCCTGTGCCGTTCAGTGCTGCATTTGGGTAGTGTGAGCCTAGCACTGAACATGCTCCTCCTGTCAGCCAAGTCTGTATAGTGGGTGGGAGGGGTTTTCCCTGATGGCCTGGAGCTTAGCAAGGCTCCTCCTCTCCGCCACCCTCGCTAGGGAGTCCAGCTCCACCCCAACCACGCTACTGGCCTTCCTGACCAGCTTATCCAGCCTGTTTGTGTCCCCTGCTCTCAGTCCGCTGCTCCAGCAGGTCACAGCGTACAAGAAGGCGCCCACCACCACCGACTCATAGAACATCCTCAACATCCTTGTACAGACATTGAAGGATCTCAGCCTTCTGAGGAAGTAGAGTCGGCTCTGGCCCTTCTTGTACAGTGCCTCTGCGTGTTTTGACCTGTATATACTACAGTAGTGTTGTTGAGGTTATAGATATACTACATTAGTGTTGTTGAGGTTATAGTACATACTACAGTAGTGTTGTTGAGGTTATAGTACATTACAACATACTACAGTAGTGTTGTTGAGGTTATAGTATATACTACAGTAGTGTTGTTGAGGTTATAGTACATTACAACATACTACAGTAGTGTTGTTGAGGTTATATACTACAGTAGTGTTAAGGGTATAGTATATACTACAGTAGTGTTGTTGAGGTTATAGATATACTACATTAGTGTTGTTGAGGTTATAGTACATACATACTACAGTAGTGTTGTTGAGGTTATAGTATATACTACAGTAGTGTTAAGGGTATAGTATACTACAGTATAATCTGGACACATAGTAGGCTTTAGCCTCCTCACCTGTCAGAATGAACACTAAAAGTACTATACGTCCTCCACACCAGTGGCTGCTAGGGATGGGAATCGAGAACCGGAACCGGTTGGGAACCGGTTCCTAATTGTCCGATTCCTGGAATCGCATGCCTCCGTGACTATCGATTCCTCTTATCAATGCCAAGTGTTTCTGACAGTTGCGCATTTTAAAACAATAACGTTAGCGCTATGCATGCAGCCATAGCAGACTATTTGATTCCTTGACTAGGAAAACCTAAATGAAAACGAATGCTTTCACTGTATAAATATTCTCCCATTTCATCCATTTTAGATGATCACAATAGACTGAGGCTGCAGCTAGTGGTTCTCGTGCACCTCAGGAAAATCCTTTCACGCTAGCACAGCGGGATAAACTGACTCAGGAAAAGGTGAACGAGTGTCACTGAGCAGTCACTAAATTTGTAAGGGCTCGAAATTGCGACCATTTTGGTGGGGGCTCAACAATAAATGACAATCAGAAATGTCAAGTTGCATGTTGTTCTAACCAGCTTAGTTCTGTTGCATTTCCTATTTATTTCAAGGGAATCGATAACGAATCGGATCGATAAGCAGAATCTATAATGGAATCATATTGATAATTTTTTTTTAAACTTCATTTTTTTTATCGCTTTTCTGGTCAAGCATGACCGACAGTTTAGGGTGAAACGGGAGAGAGAGCAGGGGAAGACATTCGGCAAATGACGGCGAGTCCGGGAATCGAACTCGGAGTCAACCAGATCTGTGACGCAGCACGGTATTCCGCGACGCAGCGCGGTACATGGTGTGCTACTGGAGCACCCCATCGATAAATTCTTATCAATTCCCATCCCTAGTGGCTGCCCACCTCAACTACCACACCACCTCAACTACCACGGCTGACAAGTGGACCACACAAGGGTGTTTTCACCGTCACATCCTTCAAACGGCTGTCTATTCATATTGTAATTGTATCTGATTGATGAAGCCCAAGTGGGCTCAATTTGAAAGGTAAATTAGCATATGATGAAGGAAGTTATTGATGGGGCCGACCATGTTTTATGAGAGGCTCATGAAATAAACATGAGTGTAGGTTAATATCCGAACAGGCTTCTCCTCACGGAAACCACGGCCGCGGCGAGGCAGAAACTCTGCTTTGTTAGCCCCTAATCGAGACAGCTGTGTCGCTATTGACAACTTGGATGGGCGCTTACAACACTGCTGTCTCTAAGCGGCCATGTCTTTTTTTGTTGTTGACATTGTACAATCCCAGCTTATTTATAAAAAAATTACTAATGTTTTACACTTTTAGTACTTTATACCATCTCGGTTGTTGGCTAACTGTTAGCTTAGTCATTAACTAGGATAGAGCCATATGAAATCCGCGTTCACGGAATCGCGGACGGAATCGCGGAATTAACCAATAAAAATGGAATCAACTGCAAAACGTGGAATATTGCAGAATTTGGCCTAATCTGGACTGAAATTTCGTTTTTGGGTGGAACGTTTGGTGTACACGCGACCGGGGAGGCGGGGACGCTACAGCGTGTTACACACAACACAGCCGCGGTGCTCAAGCGTCTGGCTGCTTGTGTTAACATCGTCAAGAAGCTAAACTATTCCACAATAAGCCCTCAATTCAGAGCAGAACAGTATCCTAATGACTTTTATGCCTCCGGTGATAAGGTGTTTTGCTAATTCTGTCAACGTTCCGTGGACTGGACCCGCAAAAACACTTGCGACACTATTGTGATTAAATAGCTATAACGTTAGGACATTTAGCTTCTAGCTAAATCTAGTGCACCCATCCATTTGTTTAATGCAAACGACTGCCCTTTATAAACTAAATACACTTAAATAGCTATGTAACGTTATAGGACTATCTATGGAAATGATAGCTTCTAGAAGTTCTAGCTAAATCTGGTGCACCCATCAATTTGTTTAATGCAAACGATTGTCATTATACACTGCCCTTTATAATCTAAATAAACTTAAATAGCTATGAAACGTTACATTACATAGGACTATAGATGGAAATGATAGCTTCTTGCTAAATCTAGTGCACCCATCCATTTGTTTAATGCAAACTATTGTCATTATACACTGCCCTTTATAATCTAAATAAACTTAAATAGCTATGAAACGTTACAGTACATAGGACTATAGATGGAAATGATAGCTTCTTGCTAAATCTGGTGCACTCATCCATTTGTTTAATGCAAACGTTTGCCATTATACACTGTCCTTTATAAACGAAATAAACTAAACTAAAGGTGCCTAAATTATGCATTACTATATTTCATCACAATATAATAGATATAGCTAGGTTACTGACATTGTCATTGTGATAATGTCAGTAGTAGCTAGCTGTATCTATTGTTTACACTTGAAATATGTATTTTTATTTTGTCACAATATTAATTGAAAAATATTGTGTAAAATTGAACTGTATTTCTGAGTTGAAGCACTTAAAAACATTAAATGGACTGTTATATCTTATTCAATTGTGGACATTTATTCATTCCCACTTATTAGACACTATTTCTGATGGTAAAATGAGCATAAAAGGCAAAATACAGAATTCTGAAATATTAAAACGGAAAAAATGGAATTTGGGAAAAAATAAAATGGAATTTGGAAAATAATAAAACGGATTTCATATGGCTCTAAACTAGGACTCTGGCAACAGTATTATCTTGGAGCTGATTGATTATGCTTGCAAGATGTGCGTTAAGGCCGAGATATGCTTCAACACCTAGGCTCGACAGGCTCGCTGCAACTTTCGCAACCACTTTGACGTCCGAGTACAAATCAGGCATTAGCTAGGACTGTATAGTCCAGCCATGGAAGTGATGGTTTTCCAACAGACTGCTGTCTTTCTCGTGTGCGTTTGAGTCTTATTGTTCATTCAGAGAGATCAATGGAGTACTGTCGCTGTGCCCCCAAAACAACGACCTCATCACCATCGGAGCACATGGACCTCCTCAAACAGCTTTGATGACCTCAGCTCAGACCTTGTTGCTGTTAGTGCACTTTACATATTGTATAAATAATATGTTTACGTTTCCTATCGACCACAAGTATTTGTTAGTTTTACTCCTGATTGTGCTTTTCTTTTTTGGACTTTCGCCAACAATACGAAACGTAAAAATATATGACTTTTATATATAACGTACATTATGTACCCTTTTTCCTGTGGTCAAGGAAAGTACTTTATTTGCGTTTTTTCTGATGAGACCATGTTGCAATCAGACTGACAGGCCCACCACATACATTCTCCAAACACGGACGCATTTCTCCCGGCTCCTCAACTCTGTGGAGCATGCCGCTGTGAAGGAAACGTGCGCTGCATTTACAACACAAGACACAACTGTAGTTAGTTACCACAACTACTACCACAACCACCAGCTGTAGTTACCACAACTACTACCACAACCAAACCAGCTCTAGTTACCACAACTACTACCATAACCAAACCAGCTCTAGTTACCACAACTACTACCACAACCAAACCAATTGTAGTTACCACAACTACTACCACAACCAAACCAACTGTAGTTACCACAACTACTACCACAACCAAACCAGCTGTAGTTACCACAACTACTACCACAACCAAACCAGCTCTAGTTACCACAACTACTACCATAACCAAACCAACTGTAGTTACCACAACTACTACCACAACCAAACCAACTGTAGTTACCACAACTACTACCATAACCAAACCAACTGTAGTTACCACAACTACTACCACAACCAAACCAGCTGTAGTTACCACAACTACTACCACAACCAAACCAGCTGTAGTTACCACAACTACTACCACAACCAAACCAGCTGTAGTTACCACAACTACTACCACAACCAAACCAGCTGTAGTTACCACAACTACTACCATAACCAAACCAGCTATAGTTACCACAACTACTTGGCAACATGGCATGCGGCATGATAATCGTTTTATCTCGATTATCTTGTTTCCAAAATCTTAATTGAAATTGAAAACCCAATGAATCGCCCCGGCACTACTATCGGGTAGGGGTGGGAATCACCAGAGGCCTCACGATACGATACTATCACGATACTTGAGTCACGATACGATAGTATTGCGATACTAAATATATTGCGATATGCTGAGTATTGCGATATTAATATTGCGATATATTGCAATTTATTACCTTTTTTCAACTGCAAAGTAAAACTGTCAACATGTTTTATCTAATAAAATAAAGTTCAGTCTGTTCATCTCACTTCAATCATTTTTATTGCAGAACATGGTATTTTCTCAAGCAGACGGATGTAAACACTGTAGGGCTGAACTTCGAAGCTTTTTTTGGCAATCGAAGCTTCGGGGCCGAGCTTCGATTTTAATTCGAAGCTTCGAGAAAAAAAAAATGTAATTATAATATTATTATTATTATTATTATTTGATTTTTTTATCTTATGTTGTGGGACTTGTACAGCACTTTGGTAAACTTTGTTGTTTTTAAATGTGCTCTATAAATAAAGTGGATTGGATTAATGAATTAAGTAGCCCCTTTCGTGACTGTGACGCAGCCAACAAGGGTTTCACTCGGCTGCGCTGCCTGGGTGCAGTGGGGCTGCTCTCACAGCCAACGACATGACATTACATAATTATGTTGCAACCTTCGTCTATCAAGCAAACAATTATATTATATTTAATTTATAATTATATCAGACAATGCACCTACAAAAGCAGATGATTACAATTAAATTAGCCAACTTGGTAACACATTAGTCATAGCAGCATAGGCATAGCCTTATTAATGTTTTGTGTGGCGTCGCCGTCGTGTACAACTCCAAGGGATATTCCCTTGGAGATGCATTTTGGTAAAAGTAATATTTTTTTATTCTTTTTACGTTCGAAGCTCATGCCATCGAACGAAGCTTTGAAGTATTTAAGACAGCCCTAAAACACTGTAATCTGTGTTGCATGTACCTGACAAACTGAACTGTTTGTATTACAGTCATATTCCAACTTAACTGAATGCACACGTGTGTGTGTGTGTGTGTGGACTACTGTACTATTACAGGTATTGAAAAAAAAAATACAAAAAAAATATATACGAAATTTTCTTTTATGAATAATTAAATATCGATACTTGGCGTCCCTGTATCGATACAGTATCGCCACGCAAAGTATCGCGATACTACTACGTATCGATTTCCCCCCGGCACTACTATCGGGTGTATCTTTCACTACGCATTGATACCGGAGTCGAGCATGCAGGGTTATGTCACCTCCATGAGACTACCCGTGACTTGTAGAGAAGTTAGGCTGGCTGCTGACTGCAGGTCATGGGGTACCGCGTCGTGTCGTTCCTCTGTGCCCTTGGGAGGCTCCTCCAAAGGCATGTTGCGCAGCCGGCGTGTCTCTTGTCAGTGTCGTTAGTCAGTCCTTCAGACTGGGACGTATGGATTACGATTAGTTACCCTCCACACAGTGACTCAGGGAGACACTCGGACCATGCTGTGTACCGGGCGTGCATCGCCATTTCTGATTCTGTCCCATTCAATACATTGTGGTTGCAATCTAGTCATGGTCAAACATGGGAGTCATTAGACTCTGCAGTTACTATGCTAACTGCTAGAAGATTGAAATTGCTATCTATACCTACTTATACACCTGCATATAACTCTGTAGCATGTACAATAATGCTGTATATACCGTATATATATTTACTCTTACTGTATATATATATATCTGGTATATATATCCACATCTGTCTGTACATACCTGCACATAATCCGTTTTACACATCTGTAGATACTATATCTATATCTATACATATCCCTTACCTACTCTTACTAGTTACGCTGCTAGTTACACTACATATATTGGGTTATTATATATGTACCACACAATGCCAGGGAAAATAAAGTTTTTATTTGGCACATAGCTGCTGAATCACAAAGGTTTGATTCGCCATTATTGCATGAATTGATCATGGTAATCCCTGCCCCCAGACCGGGACCACAGTGTGTGTGGGCCCCTGACACCAGACATTATGGATTTGTTGATTAGGTGATTATTACGCAATAGCGATTCTGCCCCTTGCGTGTTATTTGTGGTGGTGACAGGCAAGCGGCAGAGTCATATAGCGGAGAGAAAGCTTGTGTGTATTTAATGCAATGAACACTTTTGATACATTAATTTACACCAGGACATTTACACCAGGACATTTACACCAGGGTATTTACACCAGGACATTAACACCAGGACATTAACACCAGGACATTTACACCAGGACATTTACACCAGGACATTTACACCAGGACATTTACACCAGGACATTAACACCAGGACATTTACACCAGGACATTTACACCAGGACATTAACACCAGGACATTTACACCAGGACATTTACACCAGGACATTTACACCAGGACATTTACACCAGGACATTTACACCAGGACATTAACACCAGGACATTTACACCAGGACATTTACACCAGGACATTAACACCAGGACATTAACACCAGGACATTTACACCAGGACATTAACACCAGGACATTAACACCAGGACATTTACACCAGGACATTTACACCAGGACATTTACACCAGGACATTTACACCAGGACATTAGCACCAGGACATTTACACCAGGACATTAACACCAGGACATTAACACCAGGACATTAACACCAGGACATTTACACCAGGACATTAACACCAGGACATTAACACCAGGACATTTACACCAGGACATTTACACCAGGCCATTTACACCAGGACATTAACACCAGGGCATTTACACCAGGACATTAACACCAGGACATTTACACCAGGCCATTTACACCAGGCCATTAACACCAGGACATTTACACCAGGACATTAACACCAGGCCATCGGGATGCTCAATGACTCTATGCAACACTAACCCATCCATTCTAACATTCATTACACATCCACACACTAACTTTAAACACTTTTTTATTAACACTACACCATATTTGATCTATTTACTACTAAAATATTTGCACTACATCCCTACCTAATTCTTTGCATTTTGTACTTCATTTTGTACTTTAGTTGTATTGTATATTTTATATAGTGTTTGTTCTTTATTTTAAACTTTGTTTTACTATATGAAGCACAGTCTCAGGGGGCTCATACAGAACCAAGCATTTCACTAATGTACATGTATCTTTTTTATGTGACAAATAAAACTAAACTCGAAACTAGTAATTGATCAGCTTGGAGAATCTTGGGCCACTAGAAAGGCGTGTATCTATGGTGTAACATTGTAAATTGAGAGTGGCTGCCTGTACTCTGCATCGCTAGACTTTTGATTATCTGTCGTTGTGAAGTGTGATGTAACGGTCATACTGAGTGTGTGTTTGTGGTGCAGTCGTTCTTTGGGGGGGGGGGGGGGCATATATCTATAGAGAGAAGGAGATCACAGTGGGAGATTCACCCATCTGCTTCTAAAGGTTTGAATTCATTACAACACACACACTCACTCACACTCACACTCACACACACACACGCATAACACGATTATCACCGCCAGACTGCGAAGCCAATGTGGAGCAGCTGTTATAAAGCCTAACGAGGAGGTTATTAATAACAGCTGTTTTACACGTAGAAGTCGTGTAAACAGTGCAGCCTTGTTTTAGGACTCGCTCCACACAGTGAGTCGCAAGTCATGTGACATCCTCTGACATCACTGTCACATGCTCTGACTCTGTTGTGTACGACACGCAATGTTTCACATATTGGGAACTATTCTCGTTCTGTGTTCTGTTTACCTCTTTATTGCTCATAGTTTCCCCGTATTCTGTATGACGTTGTGTTTGTATGACAGAGGAACCTCGTGTGTGTGTGTGTGTGTGTGTGTGTGAATGAGAGAGAAAGAGAAGAGGAAAGAGTTAGTGTAGTTTGGTTGTGGTAGTAGTTGTGGTAACTACCGCTGGTTTGGTTGTGGTAGTAGTTGTGGTAACTACAGTTGGTTTGGTTATGGTAGTAGTTATGGTAGTACAGTTGGTTTGGTTATGGTAGTAGTTGTGTTGTGGTAACTACAGTTGGTTTGGTTATGGTAGTAGTTATGGTAGTACAGTTGGTTTGGTTATGGTAGTAGTTGTGGTAGTACAGCTGGTTTGGTTGTGGTAGTAGTTGTGGTAGTACAGCTGGTTTGGTTATGGTAGTAGTTATGGTAGTACATCTGGTTTGGTTATGGTAGTAGTTGTGGTAGTACAGCTGGTTTGGTTATGGTAGTAGTTATTGTAGTACAGCTGGTTTGGTTATGGTAGTAGTTAATAGAGTATACATGTACCGTATGTATATCTCAGACTTGTGCCACCAAGACTCGGAAGGAAACTATTTGCTACTTTTTGAGCGAGTGAGAATAACCCAAGCAAACACAAGATGAACATCCATACATCCATCCACCCACCATGTATTCTTCAGTCCGTCGTCCATTCATCTATCCGTTCAACCATCCAGCCATCACCTCCTCTATTCATCCTTTTATCCAGGTCATTGGAGCTACATAGTGCATCAGTAGGCTCCCACATCAACACACTAAGTATTACGTAACCCGGTATGAAAATAATACTTTTTATTTTATTTTAAACAGTGCTTGTGAAAAGTTTCTTTTTGGTGATTTCTTTTGGGTGATTTTTTTTGGGCGATTCAACTGATGTATATTTACACTGGGATGCGCAGCTATAAATGGAGCAGCACTTTCCTCACTGCAGATATCCGCTGACTCACTGTCTCTTCTCAGAAACGGCGCTGCTCCACAGGATGCTGTGGACATTTATTTTTTTGATTATTTTTAAATGATACAACTAGTAATAAAACATTTATTAACACATTGAGCGCCATAAGCTTCCCCCATCCTTCACTGTCTAGTGCCAGCTTTTCATGACCATTTTCACGATATTTCACGATCTTTGCGGACACTATTGTATATTCTATATTATATAGGAGACAATAGTATGGCTAATTTGACAGACACTATTTCTAGTCCAACATGTAAAAAATAGTTTGTTTCTTTCTCGTTATATGCAATAAGCCCAAACCGTTCTGGTTGATCCCCTGAAACCCCAAATACTCCCAAATCAAAGGTATATACCATGTACATATGTGTATTCACAATTATACTTTTTTTTACTCAAAACTGTCATCGTGTTTGTCTAGCATGTTTTACGTCTGGTAAAACACAAAACTGTGATCGTTACAGAAACATGTTTCAGGTTCGGTAAAATAGACATAGGGGGTCCTTACTTTAGCCAGAAGGTAATGCAAAAAGAATAATTCCAATGATCCCATCGGCGATCGCGATTACTCGTTTATATGTAATTACACGTGTTTACGGGACACTATAGGTTTTGAGGCGAGCAGATCTGCTAGCGATTGCTTTGGAAGAGCTCCTCCCCCTCAGAGCGAGTCTCGATAGTCCGGTTCATTCATTGCCTCTCCTGACCCATTTCTTTCTGAGTTCAAAAGGTAGGCGATACTGCCACCTGGTGAGATTCGATCTGCATTGCAATTCCAACGTCGGCAAACGAGCCAGGGACACATAGAATGATCCGGATGATGGTTTAGAACGAGGATCAGAGGCAAAAGATAAAAGGATCTAAAAACGTATTCCGTGTTTGGCGCTCAAGTGTTGGCGGTGAAACACGTAATATTACGTGTTTGGCGCCCAATGAGTTAAATAAGAAATTAAATATAATAAAATTAAATAACTATCACATTACATTTCAGTATATGTATCGGGGGTGTTATGTGTACTTTCACATGGTGGAGGTGGAGGGTATACTTACTGTCTTTTGGTGTTACATTCACATTGTGGTGTCACTAATTGGTGAGTTGTAATTGACACAGTTGTTTTTGTATAATTGAACACAGGTGTGGTGACGAGGCTCCACGCCCTATAAGCAGACTGGGAGCATCGTCACTGCTGTCTCTCTCACCATTTTGTTCTTTGTCCATATCCTGAACCAAGGAGGCTGGTGTACCCAGCTCTCCACTTGTGTTATTTAGAAATAGTACTCAAAATAAATATAGTTATTTATTTAGCTAAAAACGCGTCCGACTTCATGTGTCCACCTCGTTGCAACCAAGACCTAGGGGCAAACAAGCCATCTCTGCTTGACTGTGGAGGCCTTAGGGCAAACATCCAGGCTTGGTTGTAACATGGGGGCTCAAGTCCGGTCTTCAAGCAGCTGAGTATGCTTATTTATGATTTGATTTGATTATCTGTTATGCTTTAAAATAAAAATTTGTTCAGATGGCACCACATTAGGTAAAATCTTCATTTCCTGGCTTTACAAATTATACATCATCCAAAATGTGACTTTCTCCTAAGTAAAGGTTTTAGGAGGGCTAGTCGCCTGAATAATATCCTATAGTATAGACTGAGTCTATAGACCGTTTCTCCTAAGTAAAGGTTTTAGGAGGGCTAGTATGTAACCAGCAAACAATAGACAAAGTGGCCAACGGCGTGTTTAGAGCGACCAGGAGGTGGCTGTACTGAGTCCAATGAGACCACAAATGCACAGGTGAGACATATAATTTATATCAGTGTGTCTTTACAATAACCCCCCGTTAGATCCAACACTGTAGCGGACGTGTGTCTTTACAATAAGCCCCCGTTAGATCCAACACTACTGTAGCGGGCGTGTGTCTTTACAATAATCCCCCGTTAGATCCAACACTGTAGCGGACGTGTGTCTTTACAATAAGCCCCTGTTAGATCCAACACTGTAGCGGACGTGTGTCTTTACAATAAGCCCCCGTTAGATCCAACACTGTAGCGGACGTGTGTCTTTACAATAAGCCCTGTTAGATCCAACACTGTAGCGGACGTGTGTCTTTACAATAAGCCCCCGTTAGATCCAACACTGTAGCGGGCGTGTGTCTTTACAATAAGCCCCCGTTAGATCCAACACTGTAGCGGGCGTGTGTCTTTACAATAAGCCCCTGTTAGATCCAACACTGTAGCGGGCGTGTCTTTACAATAAGCCCCCGTTAGATCCAACATTGTAGCGGGCGTGTGTCTTTACAATAAGCCCCCGTTAGATCCAACATTGTAGCGGGCGTGTGTCTTTACAATAAGCCCCCGTTAGATCCAATATTGTAGCGGGCGTGTGTCTTTACAATAGGCCCCCGTTAGATCGAACACTGTAGCGGACGTGTGTCTTTACAATAAGCCCCCGTTAGATCCAACACTGTAGCGGGCGTGTGTCTTTACAATAAGCCCCCGTTAGATCCAACACTACTGTAGCGGGCGTGTGTCTTTACAATAAGCCCCCATAGATCCAACACCTCGACCCTCTGTTCTCGGGCCAGCGTAATACCACGTGACGCGAGGGCTCATTAATTAAAGTCTTGATAACAGGGGTGCGGAATAAATCCCTCTGAAGTTAACTACATGACGGGAGATTCAATTACAGCTGTAAGCCTGGAGCTGCCTGTCACTCTCAGCCAAGCTAATATAATTATAATTAATATAATACAGTCCTGACATGACTTAGGGCCTATAGCTGGCTTGCCCGACAGAGAAAGTGGTCTTATTTGCATGCAATCCCCCCCACCCCATACACCCCACTTTTCAGAAATGTGCATGTGTGCAGCGGCTGGGTGGCGCAGCGGACATTGCACTCGTCACCAACGCAAGAGACACCGGTATCGAATCCGGCTGTCGGCGTTGCCTCCGGCTTGGGCCGGCCGTCATACTAACTCAATTGGCAGAGTTAGCGGGTGGGAAGTCGAAGGGTGGTCTGGTCGTTGTGAACAGCGACTCCTACAGGTCGGTTGGGGCGCCTGCACAGCAAAGTCAGGAAAAATGGCGGGGGCAGTGCGAGCCTCCTACACATTACTCCTCGCCAAATGAGAGTCCGCGCTGGCAGGTGAAAATATTTGACAGGCTGCCTCCACATGTATCGGAGGGGACATGTGATGCAAGGCTTCTATCCTCCTTACAACCGGCCAGTGGGGGGCATATGCGAGCAACGATCAGGACAGGGGAGGGAGAATTGGCACGAGAGGTAAATTGGGATGGGGAGAAAAATCACAGAAAAAGGAGGAGAAAAAGTAGATAAAAAAATAAAAATAAAAATGTGTGTGTAAAATCCAGACCGTCGATCCCCTTTGTCCGGTTAATCTATTCAGTCTTCTATCTAGGAGTGATTAATATGAATTCTAATGATATTCTTCATGGCCACTGTCTTGGTAGTTAGGATCTTTGCATCTGTTATTGAACGACCACATCAAACAAGAGGTGGATGCGGGCAAATACTGCGGCATGGTCATGCTGGACCTACAAAAGGCCTTCGACACTGTCAATCACTCCATTCTGATTGACAAGCTAAAAGCAATTGGTTTTGATAGTTTATCAGTGAGCTGGATGCAATCCTACCTGGAGGGGAGAGAACAGATGGTAGAGGTAAACGGTACTCTATCCCCCCCCCTCACAGTGAGCTGTGGTGTTCCACAAGGAAGCATACTAGGACCGCTACTCTTCCTAATTTATGCAAATGACATGTCGTCAGCCTGTGACTGCAACTTGTTCCTGTTTGCGGACGACTCAGCCCTGCTGGTCTCTGACAAGAACAAGTTGCAGGTTGAAAAAACCCTCAGCTCGGAACTAGGCAAAATCTGCATATGGCTCGCTGATAACAAACTATCATTACACATGGGCAAAACAGAGTCCATTCTCTTCGGTTCAAATAACAAACTCAGCAATACCGACGGCTTCTCGGTTGCAGTGGGTGACAATATTGTCACAAGGAAAGACGAAATTACCTACCTGGGTTCCATCCTAGAGGCAAATCTTTCTTGTGACAAAATGGCATCCAATGTAATAAAAAAAGTCAACCAACGAACTAGATTATTGTACCGGATCTCCTCTCTGGTAAACAAGAATACCCTGAAGACTCTGGCAGGAGCACTCATTCAAGGGTACTACGACTATGCGTGCACCTCATGGTACCAAAGCACCTCAAAGGCGCTTAAAACAAGATTACAAACATCACAAAACAAACTGGTCAGACTACTACTTGATCTTACCCCCAGAACCCACCTCACCCCTGCCCACTTTGACAACCTAGGATGGCTTAGAGTAGACGACAGAGTACAGCAACTTGCAATGGGCCTGGTCTACAAGATACACTATACGACTAAGGTACCCATGTACATGTCAAAATACTTCCCAAAGGTCAGTGAATACCACAACCACTACACCAGAGGAAGCTCAACAAATCATGTTAAACCCAGATTCGGCTCAAACAAGGGACTAAACACGTTTCGCAATTATGCCACATCAATGTGGAACGCCCTACCCAAAGCTGTAAAGGAATGTGAATCCCTACCCAGTCCCACATTCAAAACCGCTCTTAAAGAGCACCTACGGGAGGCTGCAATTCGAAACTGGCCACCGTAAATGCCCAAAACCCCCACCACCTCCTAATAGACAGTCTCCTCCCCATCATATATATACTCTGTCAGGATCTAGGGGTAACAGTACAGTATATTTGAATACCGTTTATGTCACAAATGTATCAGTACTAAATACCTATATGTCGTGTATGTCATAAATGTCTATATGAATTGAAAATGGGGGACCCTGATGGAAACAAGACAAACGTCTTTCTCTGGTCTGCATCCCCTTAACAATTGTGTGTATTGAGCCGTACTGTATTGTACCCATTCTGCAATCTGTTAAATAAAGTTTTCATTCATTCATTCATTCATTCATTCATTCATTCATTCATTCATTCATTCATTCATTCATTCATTCATTCATTCATGACTTGAGCTCGGGGCTCTCGCCTGACACTGGAGCATTTCATCCGTCCATGAAAGAAAAGTGTGAATATGAAGCTATTCCATGTGCATTATGTGGCGACAGGGGCTCAGGAGTAGGAGAGGTCACCTGGTAATCTGAAAAAGAAATCCCGGTCCTTGAGCAAGACACCTTGCATGGTCGCCCTCCGCCGTCTGTGTGAATGGGTGAGGCATAAGTTGTAAAGCGCTTTGGATAAAATAACTATATAAATGCTGTCAATTTGTATGTATATACTGTACATATACTGTAGATATTAGGGGTGGGAATCGCCAGAGACCTCACGATACGATACTATTGCGATACTTGCGTCACGATACGATAGTATCACGATACTAAATATATCGCGATACGCTGAGTATTGCGATTTTTTTTTTCTTTTTTTTTTCAAATTTTATTTATTACCTTTTTTCAACTGCAAAGTAAAACTTTGTCAACATGTTTTATCTAATAAAATAAAGTTCAGTCTGTTCATCTCCCTTCAATAATTTTTATTGCAGAACATGGTCTTTTCTCAAGCAGACCGATGTAAACACTGTAATCTGTGTTGCATGTACCTGACAAACTGAACTGTTTGTATTAGTCATATTCCAACTTAACTGAATGCACATGTGTGTGTGTGTGTGTGTGTGGACTACTGTACTATTACAGGTATTGAAATGAACAATGCAACTTCCTTATACAAAAAAATACCTCTCAAACTCCAGGGCGCTGGCCACGACGATGATGCTGTCAGCAGCCTCGCATGCCCCCCACCCCCTCCTCCCGAAGCAGAGGACGAGGAGGGCAGGACGAGGACACATACATACATACACACACACACACACGTACGCGCGAACGCACACACACATCGATCTGTATAAAAGAATCCGCTCCTCTCGCTGCCGACTGCCAGCGATGACTCTTGCCACTCCGGCTCAGCCCTGATGGAGTTATCGATTTCACAGGCAAATCAGAAGAACTAACATCTCCCCCTCCCCTCCCCAGGGGAGACGAATGAAAACGAACCCCCTGAAGACGACTCCTAACTCTGAACATTCCTCTCTGGAGCAAGGTCTGCTATCCGGGAGGGTGCTGTGACTCTCTTTGTTGGGAGTTATTATTGAGAATCTGGTTACTTACAGTACGTGACTTACTCTCACTCACTCACTCACTCACTCACTCACTCACTCAGTCACTCAGTCACTCACTCACTCACTCACTCACTCACTCACTCACTCACTCACTCACACTCATTGACTTCCTAGCCCCCCTCCCTTCGTACAGAGCGCTTGCGTCTCACTTCCTCGATGTAACGGACCTCCCGCTCCGGGGGCCCAGCCGCACCGGAGCACTTCAGGAAACGTCCCCCTATCACGTCCTCCCGTGCCTGGCGCCGTCCCAGGCCCGAGGGAGCGCCACGCAGTACTACATTCTCTGCTTCTTTTGGTGCGCTGCCCAGTTCTCTCGCCACTCTGGCTGTCCTCTCCTCGTGTTGCGACTAGTATTAGGATCTGGCGGGGCGAGGGTCCTTACAGCTGTCGTCTCCTCGCGCTCCCTCTCTATAATTGATAAGAGGGTGATTTGTCTTTCTGTTGTATTGGATCACTCTCACCTCCCTCTCATTCTCTCTCTCTCTCTCTCTGCTCAAATTACTGTACACAGTTATACGCTTTCCTGTGAGAATGTTGTGTAGTAGTAGTGTATAATGGCCATTACATTTGTGTCAAGTTTAAGGGTGTTTTCACATTAGGTAAGATTGCTTTGCACTGTACCCGAGTAGTGAGTACACAGGAACCGTACCCTGAGTACACAGGAACCGTACCCTGAGTACACAGGAACCATACCCTGAGTACACAAGAACCGTACCCGAGTACACAGGAACCGTACCCGAGTACACAGGAACCATACCCGAGTACACATGAACCATACCTGAGTACACGGGAACCGTACCCTGAGTACACAGGAACCGTACCCTGAGTACACAGGAACCATACCTGAGTACACAGGAACCATACCTGAGTACACATGAACCATACCTGAGTACACAGGAACCATACCTGAGTACACAGGAACCATACCCTGAGTACACAGGAACCATACCCTGAGTACACAGGAACCATGCCCTGAGTACACAGGAACCGTACCCTGAGTACACAGGAACCATACCTGAGTACACATGAACCATACCTGAGTACACATGAACCGTACCTGAGTACACAGGAACCGTACCCTGAGTACACAGGAACCATACCCGAGTACACAGTGACATGAACCATACCTGAGTACACATGAACCATACCTGAGTACACAGGAACCATACCGGAGTACACGGGAACCGTACCTGAGTACACAGGAACCGTACCCTGAGTACACAGGAACCATACCTGAGTACACGGGAACCGTACCTGAGTACACGGGAACCGTACCTGAGTACACAGGAACCATACCTGAGTACACAGGAACCATACCTGAGTACACATGAACCATACCTGAGTACACAGGAACCATACCTGAGTACACAGGAACCATACCTGAGTACACATGAACCATACCTGAGTACACAGGAACCGTACCTGAGTACACATGAACCATACCTGAGTACACAGGAACCGTACCTGAGTACACAGGAACCGTACCCTGAGTACACAGGAACCATACCTGAGTACACAGGAACCATACCTGAGTACACATGAACCATACCTGAGTACACAGGAACCATACCCTGAGTACACATGAACCATACCCTGAGTACACAGGAACCGTACCTGAGTACACAGGAACCATACCTGAGTACACAGGAACCATACCCTGAGTACACATGAACCATACCTGAGTACACAGGAACCGTACCCTGAGTACACAGGAACCGTACCCTGAGTACACAGGAACCATACCCTGAGTACACATGAACCGTACCTGAGTAGTAAGTACACCGGAACCGTACCCTGAGTACACATGAACCATACCTGAGTACACAGGAACCATACCCTGAGTACACATGAACCATACCCTGAGTACACATGAACCGTACCTGAGTACACAGGAACCATACCTGAGTACACAGGAACCATACCTGAGTACACAGGAACCGTACCCTGAGTACACAGGAACCGTACCCTGAGTACACATGCCCAGCTGTCGGGATATGAAATATATTAAATGTTTTTGTATTCAAGTCGTTGTTTTTTTCCGGGGCTACCGGGAGCTTGGTGCGTCTGGCGAGAGCGCGCAAGTGCAGCCGCCAGTTCGGTGTCGCTATGCGTTTTTTTTTTGCTAGTAAGCCCTAAGTGGTATTAAAAAGTCTTAAATGTAACTTGTTGAAACCTGCAGATACCCTGAAGAATAACATTGCCTCTTTGAGGGGCTGCTTTTCCTCATGCAGGTGTGTTTTGGAAAGACGTCCTTTTGAGCTCTTCTGGTGCCTGGACTCCTCACCCCCACCTCCATCATGGCTCTATCTCTTTTGGTCTCTCTTCCTGTGTCAGTGGGGCATCTTCACTTACCCCCCCCCCCCCCCCCCCCCGCCCCAACTCTCGCTGGCTGGAGTCCAGAGGTTGTTTCGTCTCGAGAGTCTAAACCGTTTTAAATGTCTAACGTGCCAGAAATCAAAGCAAGGTGACATTTCTGACACATTAACTCTCTCTAATGGATATATATATATATATATATATATATAAAAACATCCCTAGTCTTAGGAGAGAGTTGAGAAAGAGAGGGGAGGAAAGAGATACAGAGAGAGACGGGGAGTGAGAGACGGGGAGAGAGAAAGATGGGGACAGAGAGGGAGAGAGGGACAGGGAGAGAGAGAGATAGGGAGGGAGAGAGATATTTACAGTGAAGTGTGTGTGAACACCTCTTCCTGCAGGGGCCTGTTAAATCTGGCCTTTTTTAGATGAATCGGAGGATTTAACGCGTTTTCCTTTCTTTTTTTTGAGAAATTAAACGAACGACTCCAACACGAGGAGGAAAGCAGACGTAGCGTTTGATGACGCTGTAAGAAGAGGCTTTTCACCGCAACCGCCGCCGCCGGGGAGATTTACGATGCGATGCGTCCGGCTGCTGCCGGCGGCGAGGGCAGAGCAGATCGCCAAACGGTCCATAATCACAATCGCAGCGCGTTCCTCACTATCGCACCCAGCAGCACTAAACCCTCTCTGTGCCTTGTCCTCACAGTGTGTGCATACAGACACCATTTTGCGGAGGCTTTTATCCAAAGCGCGCGGATATTTTGGAGGAGGAGAGGTGGCCCCAGTTGGAATTGAACCCCTCAACCTGGCAGTGTTTGTGTTATGCTTGACCCATAAATGGTAAATCTATCTAGACTCTAGAGCTTTTATCCAAAGCGCTTTTGCAATTTGTTCCTCACATTTTACCCGTTCACACACCGACGGCGGAGGCAACCATGCAGTTGGGGGTTAAGTGTCTTGCTCAAGGACACATGGACACGCTGAACCGGGAAGAGCGGGAATCAAACCGGGAACCTCTGGACTGCTCTACCTCCCGAGCCACTGTTGCCCTGGCAGTGTTTGGTCCTGTTCTTTACCCAAGGAGCTACACAGGGCTTGACGTAACCCAGATGAAGGCGTGTTGCCGAAACACATTGGTTTTAATTGTATGAATAAAGAACATTATTTTCAGAACATCGGCCTCCCAAGAGTTGTTGAATTTCTCTCATTTCGATTTTTCCAGTTCACTCACCTTTAGTTGAACGACGAAGTTGCGACAGATCTTTTGTTTCTCTTGCTACACAGGACTTCCACATGTGTTTTACAGGGTGTAATGGTTGGTTTTTACAAATGTGTATACTGTGTTATAGCCTTGTTTTGTAGAAGCCTTGTCAAGTTTCAAGTTTTGTTTTATTTGTCACATATAAGGTACACGTACATTACAGTGAAACGCTTGGTTCTGTATGAGCCTCCTGAGATTGTGCTTCATACAGTAAAAGAAAGAATAAAGACCAAACACTATACAAAATATACAATATTGCAAACAACTGCAAAAATGAGGTAGAGATGTAGTGCACATCTTTGTGTGTGTGTGTCTCTCTCTCTCTCTCTCTCTCTCTCTCCCTCCCTCCCTCCCTCCCTCCCTCCCTCCCTCCCTCCCTCCCTCTCCCGGGCCGGGCTGTATTCATCAGATCACTGCCCCAGATCTCTTTCAGGGGACATGGTGTTGTTGATGAGGTGGCTTCCTGGAAGCTGCGTCAATTTCGCTGGAGGTGTTGTGATATATGACTGCTAAAGTGTGTGCTCAAGCCCCCCCGCCCCGCCCCACAAACCACCCACCCACTTGTCACATGAACCTGTCATTCGGAGGGAAGAGGTTCACAAGGCCATTTCATGCAGAAATCCTGCGTCCTAGATTTAAATCATCATGGTATCTGCGGGGTATTAAAAAGTATTGAATTCATGAGTCTCCATTTAAGGTCTTAATTAAAGGGTATTATAAAGTCTTGAAAATAATTGAATTCGTAATTCTCAGTTTAAGGACAAACAAGAAAAGAGGGCGGAGTTTGAGACAGGTCTGTTCTTCACAGTAGTTCACTAGCTCCATGTTGTTGTTGTAGTGAACTAGGGAGAGCTTCGAGCATACTTGCCCACACACACACACACACACACACACACTGCCACCACTTGCACGAACAAGGGAGACCAAATATGAGTGGGTCTTACATCTGTCAAATATTTTTAGACAATTAAATTTAACGGTTTGGCCAATTAATTCAAATCAACAAAAAAGAAAACGCTGACTTCAACAGTATATTATAGCTCAGTGTTTTTTCACAATGAAATCTAGGCTCAAGTAGATCAAAGCAAAGCAAACCAAGTTAAACATCACAATCGTAATATTGAGTTAGTCTAATTCAATCACTCCATATGAAATTAAATGAACATTCCAATGCTCAATGTTGATATTCTCAATGAGCAGTTAAAGGTCCCATATTTTAGTCATTTTCAACAAGTTAATATGGGTCTTTGAGGTCCCTTAAACATGTCTTTGAAGTTTTTTGCTGAAAAAGCCCCCCAATCAGATTATGCATTCTAGCAGCCTCTATATGTCTGTTTCAGTCCTGTTCTCATTCTAGCAGCATCTATATCTCTGTTTCAGTCCTGTTCTCATTCTAGCAGCCTCTATACCTCTTTGTTTCAGTCATGTTCTCATTCTAGCAGCCTCCATACGTCTGTTTCAGTCCTGTTCTCATTCTAGCAGCCTCTCTACCTATCTGTTTCAGTCATGTTCTCATTCTAGCAGCCTCTATACCTCTGTCTCAGTCCTGTTCTCATTCTAGCAGCCGACTATACGTCTCTGTTTCAGTCATGTTCTCATTCTAGCAGCCTCCATACGTCTGTTTCAGTCCTGTTCTCATTCTAGCAGCCTCTACCTCTCTGTTTCAGTCCTGTTCTCATTCTAGCAGCCTCTCTACCTATCTGTTTCAGTCATGTTCTCATTCTAGCAGCCTCTATACCTCTGTCTCAGTCCTGTTCTCATTCTAGCAGCCTCTATACGTCTCTGTTTCAGTCATTTTGAGATATAATAAATGTCTCTCCATTAGAGCGAGTTAACGTGTCAGAAATGCAGCAAATCAAGTCAAGATTTCTGTCACGTTAGACGTGTCGCGTGTGAATGAACAATAATGAAGATGGACGTAAACATGGAGGACACTGGAGTCACAGTTTATGGTTTAATTTACAAGTTGCAAGTGTTGGTACAATGCGTCACTTGTTGGGGGCATAGAGAGTTCTGGCAAAGCCGATGATGCCATGCAGAAAAGAATGCTGGTGTCTTGCTTCATCTGGGCAGCTTTCAGCAACCGGCCTTTAAATAAAATTATGACATGAGTGTGTGCTGTGAGGTCAACACAAGCATTGGTTCTCAAAGCTAACATACTTTAAACATCGCTATGAACTAGCAGAGCTACATAAACATCACTGTAAAGTTGTGTAAAAGAATAAAACTAGATGGCATACAGTATCTGAAGGAACTAGAATGCGAGTTATGTAAACTATAAAAACACAGCTAAAACTGTCTCTCAGCACAGCATAAAATTGTGTATTTTTCATATTAGTGTAGCTAGCTAGGCTTCTTTTTCATACCTGCAGACAATGTTTAGAATAGAATAGAAATACTTTTATTATCCCGTGGGAAATTTGACACTGCAAATCGCTCAACATTTAAACATTTAGACAGAACAGGTCACGAATTAGAGTAATAAAACAAATCAAATCAAGTTGCCTAGGATAAGAGTAGAGTAAAATAGAATAAAAATGGAATAAAATATACAGTAAATAAATACAGTAAACATATACTGAGAGGCATCATAGCAGCATGGGGGAAGGGGGGGGGGGGTTCTGTCAGACTGCCAGTGATAGATGGTCCCTCTTTAAAATTATAATTGCGCAAAATCCGGTGGATTGTAAATGGAGAACTTTGTATTCCTAAAATCTACACCACTAGATCTTTCACCTAGAGTGAAAATTGCATAGTCCCCCGAGGTGGGAACGGGATGAAACGATGACGGACTTCACCTTATGGTCTAAATGGGATCAGTCAAATGGATGAATGGGATCAGTAAAGTGAATGAATGGGATCTGTAAAGTGAATAAATGGAATCAGTCAAATTATGAATGGGATCAGTAAAGTGAATGAATGGAATCAGTCAAATGAATGAATGGAATCAGTACTCAGTCAATAATACTCAGAACCAGTCAGCAGTGGAAAAGTGGTAGGTGTGCATCCCTGGTCTGAAGTTCTGAACGCTGATCATTCTTTGATAAACATACACATGTAGAAATCCCCGGAAAGGAGAAACGCACAATTTCTATCTTGCGACAACACAAAGCCGCGTGTCATTTATTTCATAGTAGCACAAGTGACAGCTGTCAGATCTATGCCGTGCTAGCTTCTGACAGCTCGTAGTAACCAAACATTTATGAATGAAATCCCACCAGGGCGTCTTCTCTCAGCCCAACGCCAAAACCAGCCTCCTTAAAGTGACAGTGCCCCATCAACCCATCAAAACAATACAATGGTGAATTATGTCTATAGAACCCACTGCACACACATTTTATATCAGATCTCTAACAGCTGTCATTGTTTCTTTCTGTGCCCCCCCCCCCAGGGTGTTTTAAAGATGACCGCATCGTGTTCTGGACGTGGATGTTCTCCACCTACTTCATGGAGAAGTGGGCGCCCCGGCAGGACGACATGCTGTTCTACGTGCGCAGGAAGCTCTCCTACGTCAGCGCGGAGAACAGTGAGGGCAAGAAGGTGAGGACGCGGCGGACATCTTTTATAACTGCTGTCCGGTCATGCCAGACGGCATGACCGCCTGGCGAGAGGACAAAGGGGCCTCTCGAAGGGTAATGGGGAAGGGGACAAAATATATAAATGAATAAATGCAATTAAATAGAAAAGAGACAGACGATGCATACATCACAGAGGTAAGGGATTTAAAACACATCAGACAAACAACCAAATAAAAGGTTCAAGGTATGTGAAGCCGAACAGACCACTCTAAGATGGAGTCCTTAAATAGCGAGGGGTCATTTTGTCAATTTTCAAAGTATTTAGCATCTTGTTCGGCTGGGAGGAGTGTTAACACGGGGAACGTCTAGTGCAATATGGTGACCATGACCTGGCTACTTCTTTTTGATGAGACTGCAATGACTGAGGAGTCTGCTTCAGACATTCTCTAGGTTTCTCTCCTCCAACAGGCACTGCAGAACATAAACATCTCCCGTCTCTCTATTCCCTCTCCCTGCCCTTAATTTTATACATTTGGAAATTGATGAATTGATGAATGAATGAATTGATTCTGATTCTGATATGGGAATTGATGAAGGTGGCATCTAGTGATGTCACGATACAAAAATGTTGACTTCTCTATCGATACCAGTATCACGATACCGGTTCTAAAATGTTACCACGGCAAAAACCTAAAATATCGGGACAAGTAATGGAACATAATGTTAGATGACAGAATCTCAGCCGCTGATGCTGTCGAAACTAAAAATGTTTTACTGATTGTTGACCTATTTAGCTAATCTCCATGTGTTATTAATGTTTTATCTCTCCACCCCACACTATGTTAGTGCCAGACAAAGTGGAAAATGCCTTGGTCTGTGGCATCTATACAATTAGGCAGATGGCACAACAGCCCACTAATCTGCAGTGTAAACTAAGCAGTACATTCGATTGCTTAGGCACATATCTATTGGTGAAAATTGCTGTTTAGTGAAGTTACCTAACTATTTTAACAAACATTCTGTCCGATTAAAGTAATTGGTTTCCCATCGTAGAAGACTTCAGTGACATATCGTTAGCCTCTAGCTAACAGTTTGACCAGAGTGATGAGCGTCTCAGCCAACATAACGCTACCACAATGGGCTGAAGCTAGCTAGTGTTAGCTTCTGCACACCAATGCCACATTCACAGCGTGACATCCGAGGCCACGGTAGTTCAGCGCCCAAACACACCACGACGCTAGGTTGCATTAGTGTTTCCACAATGCAACCAGACATTTTACCGTGCTGCAATGCTAGTTTTGACCAAATAAAGAACCACAATCGCCTTACCTCGGAGGAATATTTCCAAACGATCCGCAACATAAAATGTCAATTGAGAGGAATATTTCCTAAATGTATTAAGTCAAAACACAGGACAGAAGGGCTGAAGTGGTCTGTGTTGCAGCATCTGAAGCCGTTGTTGTCGCCCTCTTGCGTTAGAAAAGTGTACGTAAACTCTCCACAGAACTGTATTAGGGCTGCACGATTAATCGTTTTTTAATCGAAATTGCGATTTGGAATGATGCAATTATCAAATCGCAAAAAAAAAAACATCACACTTTTTCTTTTCTTTTTTTCTTTTACTTTTTTCTTTCTTTATTTTAACCAGGAAGTCCCATTGAGATACAAGATCGGTTTGGGAGAGGGAGGTAAGGGGTTTTAGATTGTATGTTGTGAAGTTTAGACTTCAGAGAGGGAGAGTAAAGTCAGATTTCTTGATGAATAGTAAATGGAGGTTACCTCTAGGTGATTAATTTGGCCACAGTGCTGGATACAATCCAGGGACTGCAGCCCATTGGGCAGGTTGTACAATAGGTATGGATTAGGGGTAAAACCACTATTGATTTCCTTGTTTTTGCTCTTTGTTTTGCCCGGGAATCCGGGATATTGGATCAGATTTTTTGGTTTGCACTGTGATGGAATAAGATGCCCTCACCCCTGTAGAACTGTCCTGTGACCTTGGTGGGACAGAGCGGGCAAATTTCAGAGGCAACGTTTGTGTGAGAGTTACAGTCAAAATGTTCAGAATGGTGTCGTGGTTCCAAATAACACTAGCTAGATTGATTTCTAATTATAAAGTCAACCAAATGGCTCTTCTCCAGATACCTTTAATGTCATTGTACAAGGTCATTGCAAATGTCTTGGAATTGCAAAATACACAAGAAAGGTGTTTCTGTCAGAAATGTGTTTCTTATCTAATAAATTATGAATGTTCTGTAATCAATAAAAAAAATGCTGTCTAATATTATGCCATACAAATCTCCCGAGATTGAGTGACGAAGCGTATTGTAAATTTACATTATTATGGTGGTACTATGAACTAGCTTGTCCCAACTGCAGTATGTCCAGGCTTCACAGGTTCACTGGTCGTATCTTCATACAGATGGATCTCACAGAGTCAAAACCCTTCCAGCTCCTCCAGTTGGCTCCACTCTGTGAGTTTAGTCCCCATGTATAAAGACCATTGGGGTTAGACAGGTAGCAGTTGTTATACCAGAAGGCCCCTCCACCTTCAATCGCACAATTCGTGTCACCGGAGTCCTGGTCTTTGTCGAAGGTGCTGAACTTCTGACCACTGTGGTATGTCAACGAATCCCCTTGAAGCGGAAGAACAGAGCAACAGCATTAGTGCAGTTTTCAAGACTCGGCTCACTTTAATTGACCGATATCAAGCTCCGCCCTCTTTTGTTGATCCTCCAATCACAACTGACCTTTTTGGTTGTTTGTAAATAGGTCGAATAGGACAAACGTACACTTACAAAAAACGTACACATTGTCGCTTTAATGCTAGCAAGTTCAGGAACTGATGATGAGCAACGATGAGGTTTTAAAATGTGCTCTCACCTGCGCCTCCATCTGTAAAGCCGCTGACATCTAGCTTGTAGCCATCGAGGTCAGGGTTCGTTACCTCCGGAGAGATGGAGAAAGAAGAGTAGGAAGTGTAGGCTTTCTGCCCGTTGAAATCCTCCATGTCCACTCGCAGCTCATAGTTCTTCTTCGGTGTGAGGAGGTAGATGCTGTCCAGACCTGCACGGAATATTTTCACTTAATCAATCAAATGGAAACACCTATTTGTTTGTAATTCCTGAAACAACGGGCCTCATGCAGGACGATGCTCCTAAGTTTGAACTAGGGGCAACAGTGGCTCAGGAGGTGGAGCGGCCGTCGTAATTGGAAGGTTCCTGGTTCGATTCCCTCTCCTCCCGGGCTGCATGTCCTTGAGCAAGACACTTAACCCCTAATTGCTCCCAATTCTTCCATGATAAGATAAGATAAGATAAGATATTCCTTTATTGATCCCCTTGGGGAAATTCAGGCATCATAGCAGCATGGGGGGGAGGGGGGGAGGGGTACAGGTAGTAAAACAACACAGTATACAGGTAGTAAAAGACAACACAGGCAGTGTAAACAATTTGATCAATATGGTCAATATAATTTACTATCTGACTAGCTGAGGAATATTCACATTATTCACAGTGTCACATGAGGTGCAGTATGCAAGAGGTAGTGTTATAATTTACTATCTACTGAGTATACATTAATCAAAGTACCAGGGTAGTCTACTTTGTCCCCCTTGGGTTCCTATAAGTCCCAGGTCAATGTCTGGTAGCAGTCGCTGTCGCTGCCCCCTGTTGTGGGGCCTGGAGGCTGCTAGTCGCTGCCCACTGTTGTGGAGCCTGATGGCCGCTGGTATGAAGGACTGTCCGAGGCGGTTAGTTGAGTGTCGGGGGGGGATGAGTCTGTGGCTGAACGAGCTTCTCATCTTGACTAGCTCGTCGTAGAGGGGGTGGTAGGGGTTCTCCATGATGGCATCCAGCTTCCTTATCATCCCCCTCTCTACCATCACCTCAAGTCTAGGTAGCTCGACTCCCACCACGGAGCTAGCCTTCCTCACCAGCTTGTTGAGCTTGTTGGTGTCCCTTGAGTTGATGTAGCCTCCCCAGCATGCCACAGCATAGAAGAGGATGCTGGCCACAACAGACTGGTAAAAGGACTGCAGCAGTTTGTTGCACACATTGAAGGACCTGAGTCTCCTCAGGAAGAACAGCCTGCTCTGTCCCTTCCTGTAGAGGGCCTCTGTGTTGTCCGACCAGTCCAGTTTATTGTTCAGGTGTACCCCAAGGAACTTGTATGAGTCCACCATCTCCACATCCACCCCTCGGATGGAGATGGGAATCGGGGGGGGCCTCTTCTTGCCCCTCCGGAAGTCCACCACCAGCTCCTTGGTCTTACTGGTGTTGAGTTGGAGGTGGTTGCTGTCGCTCCACCCCACGAAGCTCTCCACCAGGGCTCTGTACTCCTCCTCATCATCGTCGGTGATGTAGCTTACGATGGAGGAGTCGTCTGAGAACTTCTGCAGGTGGCACCCGCTGGAGTTGCGGCAGAAGTCTGAGGTGTAGAGGGTGAAGAGGAAGGGTGACAGCACAGTTCCCTGGGGGGCGCCGGTGTTGCTCACCAGTACGTCAGACTGACTGTCCTTTAGTCTGACGTACTGTGGCCTCTCAGTGAGGTAGTCCTTGATCCAGGCCACCAAGCCGTGCTCCAGCTGCATCGCAGAGAGCTTCTCCGCTAGCAGTGACGGCTGGATGGTGTTGAAGGCGCTGGAGAAATCAAAGAACATAATCCTCACTGAGCTGCGCGGCTTCTCCAGGTGCGTGTACGCTCTGTGGAGCATGTAGATGATGGCATCCTCCACCCCGATGTTTGCCTGGTATGCAAACTGCAGGGGGTCGAGGGAGTCACGCACCAGGGGCTTGAGGTGTTGCAGGACCAGTCTCTCAAACGTCTTCATGACGTGTGACGTCAGAGCGACTGGCCTGTAGTCGTTGGGGGTGCTGGGACGTCCCTTCTTGGGCACCGGGACAATGCAGGAGGTCTTCCAGAGCTGGGGCACCCTCTCCAGCCTCAGGGAGAGGTTGAAAAGATGCTGGAGCGGTGCTGCCAGCTGCTCTGCACATACCTTGAGCACCCTGGGATTGGTGTTGTCCGGTCCTCTGGCCTTGTTTACATTAATTTTGGAGAGCTGCCTACTGACCTGACTGGTTGTGATCGTCAGGGTTGGGGGTGGTGGGCAGTCTGCTGGTGTTGGGGGTGGGGTGCCGTTGCTGATGGGTGTGGGGGGGTGGGGGGTGGGGGGGCTGCTTTGTAGGTGTGATCTGGTGCTGGTGTCGATGGGTGGGGGGAGGGGTGTGGGGAGGCCACTCTGGTCAAAGCGGTTGAAAAACGAGTTGAACTCGTTTGCACGCTCTGGAGGGCCCTCCACAGCTGTGCCCTGCTGTTTGAAACCAGTGATCTTCCTGACCCCCGCCCACACCTCCCTGGTGTTGTTGGCCTGTAGTCTGCCCTCCAGCCTGTCCTTGTAGCTGACCTTGGCTGCCCTTAGCTCTTTTTTGAGCTCCCTTTGGACAGCCCTGGCCTGCTCAGTGTCCCCTGCGATGAAGGCCCTCTTTTTCCTGTTTAGCAGGTGTTTAATGTCCTTGCTAATCCAGGGTTTATTGTTTGAGAAGCAGCGTACCCTCTTTGTGGGTACGATGCTCTCCTCACAGAACCTGATGTAGTCTGTGATGCAGTGGGATAGTCCATCAATGTCATCACCGTAAGCCCTCTCAAACATATCCCAGTCTGTCGACCTGAAACACTCCTGTAGCTCCTCCTCGACGTCGTCAGACCACTGTGGGACAGACATGGTGGTCGGAGGCTGTCTCTTAATGAGAGGCGTGTATGTGCATGATGCCCGTTGTCTCTTAGACTGCTGTGATTGCACGATAAACACTTGCTTTGTCTAAAGATGAGCGATGTCCAGCAATGTCATTCGATCTTTAAAACATTACCTGAGGACCGTGTCCTTGAAAAGCCTTTTTAGAGATGATTCCTTACCCAGCCAGTACTCCCCAGCAGCGTGTCCAAAACCATTCCTGTACTGCTCCCACCCCCTGAAGAAGTTCACCGTGCCGTCCATCCTCCTCTGGAACACCTGGAGTAGTAAATAATGATGAAGAGCGGACTGTGTTTATAATGAATGAATGGTAAAACAGATTATATTGAAACATAGTGCGAGTAGGCCTACTCACAACAACTATTCACACCCGCTGTGCCATTATCAGCACAAAATATGTCCCCATATGATCAAATCGACGTTGATAGATTATATATATTAAAGAAAAAATGGGACGGTTTACATTCACTTTGGGACGGTTAAAACTGTATTTCGGGACGGTTCTGGGACGGTGGTGAAAAAAGTTAGTCTGGAGCCCTGTGTCAAGTAAGTTAGTCTGGAGCCCTGTGTCAAGTAAGTTAGTCTGGAGCCCTGTGTCAAGTAAGTTAGTCTGGAGCCCTGTGTCAAGTAAGTTAGTCTGGAGCCCTGTGTCAAGTAAGTTAGTCTGGAGCCCTGTGTCAAGTAAGTTAGTCTGGAGCCCTGTGTCAAGTAAGTTAGTCTGGAGCCCTGTGTCAAGTAAGTTAGTAAGTTAAGTGTAAACGGTGAATTTTTGGTGCTTTTATCCAAAGCGCTTTACAATATTGTTCCTCACATTCTCCCATTCACTCACCGACGGCGGAGGGGACCATGCAAGGTGCCAACCTGCTCATCGGGAGCAGTTAGGGGTTAAGTGTTTTGCGCAAGGACACTTCAACACGCTGCCTGGGAGGAGCGGGAGTCAAACTGGGAACCTTCTGATTACCAGACGAGCGCTCTACCTCCTGACCCACTGTCACAGGGCATTCACCCTACATCCCTACATGTACCTTATATGTGACAAATAAATCAAAACGTGACACTACTATAGGCAAGGGCGATTATTGAGTAGCAAAGTGCATGATTAGCAGACTCATCCCTAAACAACTTGGCGAGTTGATTCCGTCAGACAAATGTTTGAGGTTTGTCATAATCAAACGAGAGGTGAACATGAATAGTTGAGCAGGAATAGGTGAACGGGAATAGATGAGTAGGAATCGTTTTATTTTTTATCTACTTTTTCTCCCCATTTTTCTGTTTTTCTCCCATCCCCAATTTCGTATTGTCCAATTCTACCCTCCCCTGTCTCGATCGTTGTTAGGCCATGCCGGCTGCAATGTGGACGAAGCCTTGCATCACGTGTCCCCTCAGGTACTCGAGGAGGCAGCCGTCGGATCTTTTCACCTGCACAGCACAATCTCTCAGCGGTGAGGGTCTGTGTGGGAGGGTCACGCCGCCCTGTTGCTTCCTGATTCTGCTGCGCAGGCGCACCAACCGACCTGTAGGAGTCTCTGTCCACAACGTCCGATCCCCACCCACCAGCTTCCCACCCCTAACACTGCCAATTGTGTTAGTATGAACGACCAGCCAAGCTGGTAGCAATGCCGAGAGCTGGGCTCGAACCCAGCATCTCCTGCATTAGTGGCAAGCGCCTTGCCCACTGCGCCACTTAGCCGCATGAGTAGGAATAGTTGAACAGGAATAGATGAGCAGGAATAGATGAGCAGGAATAGATGAACAGGAATAGGTGAACAGTAATAGATGAACAGGAATAGGTGAGCAGGAATAGGTGAACAGGAATAGATGAACAGGAATAGGTGAACAGGAATAGGTGAGCAGGAATAGGTGAGCAGGAATAGGTGAACAGGAATAGATGAACAGGAATAGATGAACAGGAATAGGTGAACATGAATAGGTGAGCAGGAATAGGTGAACAGGAATAGATTAACAGGAATAGATGAACATGAATAGGTGAGCAGGAATAGGTGAACATGAATAGGTGAGCAGGAATAGGTGAACAGGAATAGGTGAGCAGGAATAGGTGAGCAGGAATAGGTGAACAGGAATAGATGAACAGGAATAGATGAACAGGAATAGATGAACAGGAATAGGTGAACATGAATAGGTGAACATGAATAGGTGAACATGAATAGATGAGCAGGAATAGATGAACAGGAATAGGTGAACAGTAATAGATGAACAGGAATAGGTGAGCAGGAATAGGTGAACAGGAATAGATGAACAGGAATAGGTGAACAGGAATAGGTGAGCAGGAATAGGTGAGCAGGAATAGGTGAACAGGAATAGATGAACAGGAATAGATGAACAGGAATAGGTGAACATGAATAGGTGAGCAGGAATAGGTGAACAGGAATAGATGAACAGGAATAGATGAACATGAATAGGTGAGCAGGAATAGGTGAACATGAATAGGTGAGCAGGAATAGGTGAACAGGAATAGGTGAGCAGGAATAGGTGAGCAGGAATAGGTGAACAGGAATAGATGAACAGGAATAGATGAACAGGAATAGGTGAACATGAATAGGTGAACATGAATAGGTGAACATGAATAGGTGAACAGGAATAGATGAACAGGAATAGATGAACATGAATAGGTGAGCAGGAATAGGTGAGCAGGAATAGGTGAACAGGAATAGGTGAACATGCGCCGGTCTAAACCACATTGCATGCTTGCCCGAGGAAGGATAGTAATGATGATCTAGCGTTGATTTCAGGAAGATTCGATAATCAGGCGAAAAATTACAACGTGTTTAGTGTATTCCACTAAAACGCTATTATCGCGTCTTTTTGTGGAATTACTCAGAAGCACCCAAACTATACTCATATTCAAAAGGCTATAAAACGGAAATGTACCGATGAAAAAAACAATACGTTTTGTACATGTTGACTGGAAGCAACTCACTGATAATCGACGGGTGTATTAGACCCATAGCTATAATTTAAGATATATTTTAAGCACTCGCAAATCTTGCAGTCCCCCATTGATTTACAGCGGTGGCGCACTAGCACCATCTCGCAGATTAAGCTCCGGTGCTGAATGAGTTAAAGAGTAACTAAACACGTCATTTTGCTGCCCTAGTGCTTGATATTTTCACCATGCCGCACCCCAATCTGTGATGTCATAGTACCTCTTTGGAGGTATATAAAAACTCTCGACATCACCGTTTTGGGCGGTGTACGCTAGGGCTGCTCGATTAATGCAAAAATCATAATCACCATTATTTTGATTGGTATTGAAATCACAATTGAAACACGATTACTCACTGATTTGAGAACATCATATGCCCACGACTGAATTGTGTTTGACCTTTTCTTCTTGACCAAAACGCCTCCTTTCTGTCATCATCTACAAGTTACCAAAGACGTTTCAAAATCGCTGTGAAGGACGAGTGCGCTGTGTTTACAACACAAGACTGACAATGAGAGCAATATTGCATGCGGCGCAATAATCGTTTTATCTCGATTTATCTTAAGAAGACAAAATCGTTATTGAAATTTCTATTTGATTAATCGCCCAGCCCTACACACCGCTGGTGTCGGAGCCTGGGGTGTAGACTGGCTCCTCGGGATAGACTGCAAAGGAAGTAGACTACGTTGCATTGTGTGCAATGAATAAAGACTTCGTCCAAAAAGTCAATTTAAATTATATATTTTTTTATATATTTTCCCCCCTTCTTTTTCCGTTTTTCTCCCATCCCAATGTTAGTCGTTATGCCAATTCCCAATCCCCTTCCTGGTCGTTGCACACTCCGACACATGTGTACCCAGCCCACCGCTTCTTTTCACCTGGCAGCGCGGACTCTCACTGGGAGAGTGTAACGTGTGGAAGGTCACACTACCTCTCCCAGATCCTTCCCTTGCTGTGCAGGCGCCCCGACCGAACTGTAGGAGTCGCTGTTTACAACGACCAGGACCCACCCTCGCCGGCTTCCCACCCGCTGACACTGCCAATTGTGTTAGTATGGACGGTCGGCCAAGCCGGAGGCACCACAGCCGGATTCGATCTCACTGTCTCTGTGGTGGTAGACAGACGCTTAGTCCGCTGCGCTACCCGGCCACGCCTAATTTATAAATTTTTTAATATGGATGATATTCCCCCCTTCCCCTACCGGTCGGCTCTCCACTCAGGACAGGAGAACCGCTCGGCTTCTGTACAGAAGGCCATATGCAATAACGCCGTACGAGATTAAAGCCCCCCTATCCCCACCCCCAACATCATGGAAACCATCACTCTTGGCGTCAGGCAGGGGGGGGGCTTTCATCAAGCTGTCGCTGCTCTATTTAGGCCACGTGTGACACTGTACCGTCCGGCCCAGACACCCCCCCGCCCCCACGGCAGGGGCACCGAATCCAATTTACGGCCCTCGTAACACGCCTCACGCTCGCCGCATCTGCCACGCCTGGCTCTCTGGTCTGTTCCATTCAGACCAGGCCTTTCTGAGGCGCTTCAGTGAATGTGGCCGCCATTGCAAGGGCGAGGGGGGGGGGGGGGGGGGGTTAAGGTGGGCACTTTAAGGCGGGCAGGGGGGCAATTTAAGGGGGTGGAGGGGGCACTTTAAGTGTGGTGTCTGTCTTGTGGTCCTTCCCCTGGAAATATTTAGCGTCAAACACTTAGTTTCCTGCATTCTGGTGGACCTTTTGTGGGTGATTTTTGGACACACCTCAGCTGGTCCATTTACTCAGGGTTAAAACTGAATAATATAAATCATTAGACACAGAATAGGAGTTCAAACTATATGTCTTGTATTTTATTGAACAGATCAAAGTCATAATTACATCATATTTACGTGGGGTGGTCCCTGGAACGCTTCACAACAGGCATTAATAACATGACAGCGGAATATGACGAAAGAATAACCAGGAAGGAGATGGAGAGAAGTCGCCTATTCTCGGTCCTTGCCCCACAATGGTGGAACGAACTTCCCACCACAGTTAGGACAGCCGAAACCTGTCTAATCTTTTGCCGTCGACTAAAGACTCACTTCTTCCATCATTATCTAAAATAAAAATAAAAAACTCTAGTCTAACCCCTAACTAACCTTACTGTCATGCACTAACATGTCCTAATATACTAACCTACACTGTAGCACTCAACACTTTGATTAACATTGTTACTCAGCTGATAGAGTTGTGCCCTTCCTGCTGTCTTGTTGTACAAAACTTGTAAGTCGCTTTGGATAAAAGCGTCAGCTAAATGACAAAATGTAAATGTAAAATGTATAGTAGGAAATGAGAATAGATGCAGAATAAGAGAGATTAAAGATAGTAGCAGAGAAAGACAGAAAGAGAGAGAGAGAGAAGCCAGAAAGAGATTGTAGAGAGCTAATGTCCTAGCCCTCAATATTATACTTCTGCTCTGTCCATAGGCGCATGGCCAAACACGGCATCTGTGCATTTTCCCACCAAACCTAGGTTCAAATGCATAGCCTATGTGGTTTTGGCTCCCATACACCATTTAGCTCGGCCCAGAGATAACAAAAATGCACATGTGCCCTGGCCTTGACACAGACGCCACTGGACTAAGAAGAGGCCTGAACAAGGGCGGCTGGGTGGCGCAGCGGACTAATGCGCTCGTCACCAACGCAAGAGACACTGTCTGGTATCGAATCCGGCTGTCAGCGTTGCCTCCGGCTTGGCCGGCCGTCATATTGGCTCGATTGGCAGAGTCAGCGGGAGGGAAGCCGGTAGGGTGGTAGTCTGGTCGTTGTAAACAGCGACTCCTACAGGTCGGTCAGGGCGCCTGCACAGCAAAGAAGGGAGATGGTGAGGGTAGCGTGACCTCCCACGCGTTACACCTCACCAATGAGAGTCCGCGCTGGCAGGTGAAAAGATGCTGCTGGCTGTCTCCTATGTCTCGGAGGAAGCATCTGTTAGACTTCAGGGCTCCCTAGACCGACCAGTGGGGGGCATATGCGAGCAACGACCAGAAGGGGAGGGGGGAATTGGCATAACGACTAAATTGGATGGGAGAAAATACAGAAAAACAGGAGGAGAAAAAGTGGATCAGAAGAGGCCTGAACAGACTCACAAATAATTCACACAAAATGTTCTATAAATATCGATAATGATTCTACCTAACATTTAATAATAACTTAGATCAATGTCCCCAATTAAATGAGGTCAATATAAAATAAGCACAAGGTCAACTGAATATCCTCAAGCCTGAAAATATTTCCCCCACTTTTATGCACCGATTTGTGCCTTTTCTGTGTCGATTTATAATAATAATAATAATAATAATAATAATAATAATAATAATATATTTGATTTGTAGGGCGCTTTATAGTTGTGGAGCAAATCTCAAAGCGCTACATTGTAAAAGAACATAACAGCTAGCAAGAGAGTAAAAAAAAAAAAGGGAATGTAAAATAAGCAAGACTAAAACTAGTAAGGAGTCAAAAGAACACAAGAACTAGTAAAAGAGTAAAAGAAAATAAACATAAAATAAGAAGGGCTAAAACTGGTAAAAGAACATAAAATGTGTGGAGCTAAAACTAGATAAAAATCAACAAAAAATATAGTTTTTAGGCCCTTTTTAAAAGCATCCACAGTCTGTGGTGCTCTCAGGTGGTCAGGGAGAGCATTCCACAGACTGGGAGCGGATGAGCAGAAAGCCCGTTCTCCCATGGTTCGGAGTTTGGTCCTTGGGCACTGGAGGAATTTATGCTGCAAAATAATGTCTTTATTTAAGGACAAGACACCCTTAACACTGACAGGCTCTCAGGCATTATTATCAAATATTTATTCTCCAGTATTATAATATATTGTTACAGGTAAGAAGGATATAGGTGACCGAGCCCAGCGGTTTGTGGCACAAGTCTCCCTCTGTAATTTTTTCAGATTTTTACGGAATAAAGCTACATAAAGTACAGAATGTAAGCTTTAGCTTTCACATTATGTGTCATACATTGAAATCTGAAAATATTTGAAGAAGATGTGCTTATTTGAATCTAGTTAATCCTCAACTCTCAGAGCAGAGAAAAACTGAGAAAATCCATTCTAAAGTTAGGCTGCATTTTTAACACCTTGGCAGTCAGGTACTACAGTAGGTGTCACAAACTGACCTTTTTTAAACAACGTTTTTTTTTTTACTATTTAGATATACTATAACTGTTAGCTGTTACAGTAAATGCGTTCTTAAACATTCAAACTGTGATAATATAAGAAATTTAATAAAATACATTTAATTCATTTTCTCACAATCTGACTTCCAGACACGAGTCTCGTACCGCTGGACCCGGTCACATATAAATGAGTTGACCCGCTTGTTTTTTTTACCTCTTTTGCGGAGGGCGTTATCTTTGATATTAGCTATATTATTCAATTCAAAGAACTTTATTAGTCCCGCAAGGGGCAATTTAAGGCATGAATACGGCAAACAGCTGCACGTATACACATCCAAGACAGAACAAGGGACAAGAGACATACATGACACTATTAAAGCACAAGAAACATGACACGGTTAGAACAGGATCCTTATATAGCTGATCTGTCAAGTCTTAATAAATAAATTCGGTCAGTACAAAAAAAAGTATTAAAAAAAAAAGTGCACTTTGGTCAAAAAGGTTTAAAATCTCTTCTCAATATTGAGGGGGGGGGATGTCTCCTGTAACCCCGCCCCCCCTGCGACATTGTATTCCTTCTCTTCTTTCTTTATTGTGTTGTGTTTTGGACCGTCTCTCTTCCCCCCTTGTGGTTGTGACTGAGAAGACCCACAGTAGCCTTCTAAATGACGTAGAGTAACTGATCTCAAATCTAATAAAGTTGGTGTTTCATATGATTTTAAATTAATAGTCAAATCTTTATGAATGTAATTGAAAGCCTTAAAAAAAACATATTGTAATGTTTTTAAATACCCAACATAATGATCTCTGATCCAAATTCTACTTCACCCAGATGCACACGACCTCTACTGTCTTTAGTTTAAGTTTAAGTAAAATACAGTTACAGACGTACATTATACACTCAGACATTAACATGGCATACAGACAAAAACAAGACATGCTCCTAATCAATTCATAATACAATAATACAGTAATAATATACAATTTAGCTTTTTCATACATTATCTACGTTTATATCAACCAATTATTCAATCTTCTAATATATCCATATCAGACGCATACATTTTAATTTACATACACACCTTTTAATATCCATTAGGGAATGTCAATTTCTCTCGTTGAAAATGTTGTTTTACCAAGATTCTGAACCAACCTTTATTATTCTCCTGTGTAACATGTCTGGGAAGAGAGTTCCATTCCTGCATACCTCGGAACATGACGGTTCACTTCATAGTGATGCGTGTACAGTACACCACGATCAAATCTACAGCTCTAGGATAATAGGGTTCTGTAAACCGACTGGTGTGTTTGTTTTAATGCGCCAACTTCCTGGAATGGTCGTCGTCAGCATAAACTAGATTATCTGCTGGTCAGTTTAGGGCCATGATCGTAAAACCTTCCTGGTACAAATCAAATAGTTTTTTTTATTTTTATTTTTTTATCTTTTTCCCCCTCCATTTTCCTCCGATTTTCTCCCATCCCAATGTTAGTCGTATGCCAATTCCCAATCCCTTCCTGGTCGCTGCGCACTTACCCCCCACAGTCAGATCATCTGGGAGAGTGGAGGCTACCACGTGCTTCCTCCGACACACGTCCAGCCAATCAACCGCTTCTTTTCACCTGGCAGCGCGGACTCTCACTGAGGGGCGTAGCGTGTGGAAGGATCACACTATCCCACTCAGGTCCTATCCGCGCTTAGCAGGCGCCCCGACCGAGCTGTAGGAGTCGCTGTTTACAACGACCCGGACCCACCCCGCCAGCTTCTCCCACCCTCTAATACAGCCAATTGTATTAGTGTGAACGGCCAGCCAAGCTGGTGACAACCCCGGAGCTGTTCGGGGTTGGTGACGAACGCAATCTCCGCTACGCCACCTAACCGCTCAAATCAAATAGTTTTAATTTATTTAATGTGTTTTTATTAGGGATGTCCGATATTATCGGCCTACTGATATTATCCGCCGATATCGGCATTAAAATGTGATATCGGAAAATATCGGTATCGTTTAAAAAAAAAAAACACATATATATATATTTCATTTTTTCTTTTTTTTACATTTCTATAACCTTTATTTACCCAGGCAAGCAAGTAAGAACAAATTCTGATTTAATTTATTGTCAAAAGTATGCATAATGTTGTGTTAATTCAACAAGAGATATGTAATGTTAATTACCTGAAATTATTAAATTCTTTGGGGGGGGGAAACCCTGCATATATCGGTATCGGTTGATATCGGTATCGGAAATTAAAAGTTGGACAATATCGGTATATCGGTATCGGTAAAAAAGCCAATATCGAGTGTGTTGCCTGTATTTTATTGTTATTAGAGATACACCGATACTGATACTGACGGGTTAAAATACCATATCAGAGAATTTTCCTCGATACTAAAATCCAATACCAGGAAGCGTATTTTTTGTCCAACGACTCCAAAATGACGGTCCAAGTCTATACTGTTCATTAAAAGTAATGGATCGGAACTCTGGTATCGTTGTCGGTATCTGGACTAAAAAAAAAGTCTGATTCATGAGAGTCGTACCAAAGGACTGAATGTCCAGGTTATGAGACCGCAGATCTAAGGAGGAGGGGGTGAAAGAAAGCCTTAAGGGGCCACATCCCCCCGCCCCTCCTCCCGTCTTCCCTGGGTTGCCATGGTTACGGAGTGCTTTGGCCAGGTCATTACGTTGCCCGCCCACCCCCTCCAATGCCTAGTAGCCTTATGAGTACTTAAAACACACACAAGGTCATGGCGGTAGAGTGACTGTAAGTCCAGTTAAAATGGATGTGGGGTTTGGTCAGCGTGTTCGTGTATGTTGTCATCAAATACGTGCTTGATGACAAACCTGCGTATGCTATGACGCTGTTCCCAGCTGTTAAATTGACAGATTGCTTT
>NC_140179.1:30339790-30399790 GCF_963971535.1 Notolepis coatsorum
TGCGGCTAAGGACGTTTTGGAGCAGGTGCAGCCATTTTATGGAAAGGCCAATATTCCAATGGTGAGTGATCGTCGAGCATGCGTCAAGATAGTAGCGCTTGTCGATGCTAGCAACAAGCTGCGGCAAATTCCAAAGGCCAGGCGCTCCAGTGAGGCTACAGCTCGACTGGTGGACGCAATGGAGCACAAGCTGGATGCCACATTCCCGCTGTGGTCTCCAAATGCAGAGGAGCTGATCTGTGATCCAGAGGACATTGCTTTCCTGGCCAGCATGAAGGGCGACAGAGTGGCCACACTTGGAGCATTGGATGCCAATCTGCAATCCAAGTTGAAGCGGTGACAGGAGCGTGAAGCAGCGCAGCAGGCATGCTTTACCAAGGAGCAGCAGGAGATGACTGCGAGGTCCAGCATGGCGGTGGTGTTGGAAAGCGAAAGTGATGAAGACAGCAATGCAGATGAAACAGCTGCTCCACCGGCTGAGAACACACCCACCCGTGAGCGTAAGAAGACTGGCACCACAGCCTTCATTCCATCAGACATTCTCAGCCGGCCGAGTCTTGTGTCACTGGCTACACGGTTGAAGATCACACCAATGCAGCAGGCTGCCTTCACGCGCGGTCTGATCGAGGAATCCGGTGGCAATTCGGCAATGGTCTCCACATCCTACGCAACAGCAGACTGAGCGCGCCGCCACGTGTTGCAGGCCATCAGTGAGGACCAGCAAGAACAGTGGACACCACCTCCCATGTGCACCTTGCACTGGGACAGCAAGTTGACGCCAATGCTCAACAATGTGCGCCAGTTGGAGGAGCGTCTGACAGTGGTGATCGGAGACGCGGAGCGGCTCAAACTGCTTGGTGTGCCAGCATACATGAAGGGGACTGATGAGGCATGTGGAATGATCATTGCCCGGCTGACATGCAAGCTGCTGCAGGACTGGTGCTGCACCGATCAGGTTGTCAACATGGCATTTGACACCACCGCGTCAAACACTGGCCATCTCACGGCAGCCTGCATTGCCATCCAGCTCTCACTGGGTCGACCACTGCTCTGGTCCGGTGCCGGCACCACATCGGCAAGGTGCTCCTCAGCCACATCTTCACTGACCTCAAGGTGGAGACGTCACGCTCGCCAGAGGTTACATTGTTTACACGTCTGCGTGACAACTGGAACCTGTTGCCACACAAGGACAGCGGCCCATTGGCCCGCTACATTCCTGGCGATGCCGAAACACCGTTCCTGGGCAAGTTGCGTGCTGAACTAATTGTGTGCGCTGCAGGAGTGCTCGACTACAAGCGAGGCGACTATCGCGAGTTCGTGCAGCTATGTCTTGTGTATCTGAGTGCAGACAGTGCAGAGCACACTCCAGTTAACTTCCAACGACCGGGAGCACTGCACAAGGCGCGGTGGATGACTAAGCTGCTCTACACTCTCAAGCTGGCCTTGATGGAGCAGCACATTGCCTTGCTTCCTCAGGGGACCATCACTACGCAGCAGCAGGTGCTGAAGATTCGGGCGTTTCCCAACTTCATCACGCACATCTACGCAACGTGGTGGTTGACCTGCGACACGGCCGTAGATGCGGCATGGAATGACCTTACACTCTACCACAACCTGTACGCATACAAGTCTGTTGACGAGGGCATCGCAGCATCAGCGATTAAGGCGCTGAAGCGGCACCTATGGTACCTGTCAGGCGAGATGCTGCCCCTGGCACTCTTCAGCACCAAGGTGCCAGTTGGCGATCGGCGCGCACTTGCAGATGCTATATTGGAGCACAAGCCGGCTGATATATCCATGCAAGCCCCACAGCTCCGCTTTGGCACTGGCTTCGGCAAGCCAAAGTTTCCAACCCTCTCGCCGACCACCAGCTTGGCTGACCTCGCCAACCCAGACTGCTGGTTCGGCATGCACCTGCTGCACATCGATCCCGCGTTTCTTTCACTGGATGTAGAGGATTGGGTTACCAGTACAGCATTTCAGATGGGTGCAGTGAATGTACGTGCCATCAATGTTGTGAATGACTGTGCCGAGCGTGGCGTCAAACTGACGTCAGACTTTGTGGCAGCAGCCAGGAGCGAGGAGCACCTGCAGAATGTGCTACAGGCAGTTGAGCATGACCGCTCAACACAGCCAAATCTTCGCTGCTGCAAGCGCAAGCTGGACCAGGTCTAGGACTCTAGGATGCTTGAGACATGTTTGAAAGACTATTTCAATGTTGTTATCAAACATTTTGTTCTTAAATGTTAGGGTTAATAAATGTTGTTCTCAAAAACTATTTCTTGTCGTTTTTGAAATTGCCTTGTCATGTTATCTAGTAAAACGCCCAAAAAGGCCAATTTTCATATATTTCACATGCTGTGTGGTACCTCTAAATCTCAACGAATCTTTCCCAAACTTTGCACAAATCATTTTTATGTTTGTCCGAACAGAATGCAACCCCACACAGATTGATATGTTGAGATTAAATTTTTGCATTGCAATTTGATGCACCCTGTAGTCCTTTGTTCAGTGATATATCATGTGTGATATGAGCGCTGTAGTCCTTTGTTCAGTGATATATCATGTGTGATATGAGCGCTGTAGTCCTTTGTTCAGTGATATATCATGTGTGATATGAGAGCTGTAGTCCTTTGTTCAGTGATATATCATGTGTGATATGAGAGCTGTAGTCCTTTGTTCAGTGATATATCATGTGTGATATGAGAGCTGTAGTCCTTTGTTCAGTGATATATCATGTGTGATATGAGAGCTGTAGTCCTTTGTTCAGTGATATATCATGTGTGATATGAGAGCTGTAGTCCTTTGTTCAGTGATATATCATGTGTGATATGAGCAGTGGCGTAACTCTCTCTCCAAGTGTGCCGGGGACAGATTTGTGGGCGTGGCGAGTGACGTTGCTGGGGGGGGTTAGGGCCCCCCCCCCCCCCCCCCTCTCTCTACCTTGAGTTTTTTTTTAATACCAGGGGTGCAATACCGCATTTTCCCAGGCGGTGGCGCCATTTCTCCATGTAAACGACACACTGAGCTCATACATACAGAATTACATTGCATTCAGAGATCTCCAGGGTTCCAATGTATAGATGTAGCAGTACTGTCTATCTGTATGTCATGTGTGTCATATGAAGCCAGACCAGCACTCTCAGGTTCAAAATTTAATGGCAGCCCCCCCCTCTCTACCTAGATTTTTTTTTAAATACCAGGGGTGCAATACCGCATTTTTTGTATCTTTTTTGTATCACAAACAGTACTGTATTTGCAAATCTGGTATGTCATAAATGTATAGATGTAGCAGTACTGTCTATCTGTATGTCATGTATGTCCTGATTAATTGAAAATGGGGGACCCTGATACAGTACAGCTCAATACATACAATTGTTAAGGGGATGCAGACCAGAGAAAGACTTTCGTCTTGTTTACATCAGGGTCCCCCATTTTCAATTCATGACTGAGCTGTACTATACTGTACCCATTCTGCAATATGTTAATAAAGTGTTCAATCAATCAATCACTTGGCCCCAGAACCTGGATAAACACTTAGATTCCCAAAAGTAGTGATAGACTGTATGTAGCCTGTAGGTACCCAGGTCTGTTTGACATTTCGAACATATTTAAAGGAGATATTGAACGGCCCATTTTGTTAGTTCTTTTTTCAATACGTTGCTGCAAACTATTATTTTTTTTAAATATTGAACCACACAGACAGCAATCAGAATACTGGCATTTCCATAACACTTTCATCTCTACAGTATATTTTCAAAAACATGAGGAACAACTTTGCTTGAATTGTCTTTATTATGAAAACTAAAACAGGACGTTTGCATATTCTCAATGTTGCTGTCGACGTCGTCGCGGTCGCGTCGATGTGGGGACTTGCTTCTTCAAACCGGGTGGACAAAGTTTACAGACAAACGTTAGATTGTTTCCGTCTGAGTCAGTACTGACTTTAACGTTAAACTATTTTAAATCCCCAAGCACCGACGTCAAGAGGTAGAGTCTGACTCTGAGCGAGTGCTGCTCTCGACCTGCTGCTGCGCAGCTGTTGTTGTGATGAGTCTGATGACGTAGCAGGGGTTGCCAGATCGGTTGGTTTTCCACATAATTTTAAAGCCTGTTTACGGTGTATTTTAACTGGGTTTTCGGCTGAAATACATATGAAATCTGGCACATCTTTGAACGCCGTTATAACAGAGTGCTGAGAATGAACGCACTTTTGAACTCCTAAGTGCTCCTAACTAGGGCTGGGCGATATGACGATATTATATAAATATCGGGTACAGTTCATTAACGATACACTTTTTTAACGTATCGTGGATATTGTGATGTTTTGCCCAAGAGGATTGTGTCGCGTCAATCTGGTCCACCCCGTTCAAACTTTTGAACAACGCCGCTCCCACACACACACTGCATCAAAGTTAGTACTTATGATTAACAAAGGCATTCGTTTTGTGGCATCAACATTATATAGTTACACGTTATATAGTTACACATCAGCGTATTTACCCAAACATAGCAACGTCCGATGACGACATAGATAGCAAGCGTTACTGTTCATATCTCAGTCCGTGCCGAGTTGTGCGTGCCCATTCTGCGGTCTGTTAATAAAGTTTTCAATCAGACAGATGTATGGAAAGGCTTTTATTATAACATTTGTTGCAGTAAAATCATTATGCCTCGTTGTCATGCTGCGGTGCGCTAGTAATCACTCGTCGGCTGCGGTGAGCTGTTGTTGTTGTCGTTGAGCTGAGCTCTCGTTAAAATCAAGGAGGGCATTCAGGAAGTAAAAAAAGAATAGCGCTGCTTGCCGATTGGTGCTAAGAACAGCAGGGCGGGTACAAGCGGTGTGACGTAATTGGCAGACTCGACTGTCAATCAAAATTATTCCGTTGCCGGCTGAATGATTGAATGAATGAACGTTATTAACGATTGCAGAATGGGTACAATACAGTACAGCTCAATACAACAACAGTGGACTGACTGGAGGATGAAGACCAGAAAAAGACTTTCGGCTTTTTTACATAAGGGTCCTCCATTTTCAATTCATCAAAACATTTAGAGACATACAAATATACAGTAGTTTCATAAAAATGCTAAAATGCTATTGATTGATTGATTGATTGATTTAAAACTTTATTAACATATTGCAGAATGGGTACAGTACAGCTCAATACATACAATTGTTAAGGGGATGCAGACCAGCGAAAGACTTTCGTCTTGTTTACATCAGGGTCCCCCATTTTCAATTCATCATATTTCATATCTAAATTATATAATATCTCATTGCTAAATATATGCAATATATAATCTAATAATCCAATAATCTAAATCTAATATATAATATAAAAATGCTAAATGCATGGGTATTTTATTTTGTCTTTAATGTTAGCTTGCAAACTCAAATACTGTCTTGGTAAGCCTCATAATGAATTGTTTGGGGAAAAAAAGAAAAACATTGTGATGCGTATCGTGTATCGCCGAAAGGTCAGAAAATATCGTGATATCATATTTAGGCCATATCGCCCAGCCCTACTCCTAACTACTAAGTGCAAGCCCAGATAAGTACTCGCTATTTGCATATCAATAGCGCCGGTCGTATTTAACACACCTGACGACCGGGGCTATTGATATGCAAATAGCGAGTGCACTCTCAGTTGATTTCAGGAACGCACCACACACACACACTGCTGGTGTCGTCACTGCTGCTGGTTTAGCTCTAGATAAGGGCAAGAATGCGACCCCCATCTACTCCTCTTTGCATAATAGTAGGACAGGTAGTCAGAAGGGGGGGGGACATAACTGCATTCTGAAAAAATGGGGGGGACCCATTCCAATGTCCCCCGTGCCAAATACGCCCCTGGATATGAGATCTGTAGTCCTTTGTTCAGTGATATATCATGTGTGATATGAGAGCTGTAGTCCTTTGTTCAGTGATATATCATGTGTGATATGAGAGCTGTAGTCCTTTGTTCAGTGATATATCATGTGTGATATGAGAGCTGTAGTCCTTTGTTCAGTGATATATCATGTGTGATATGAGCGCTGTAGTCCTTTGTTCAGTGATATATCATGTGTGATATGAGAGCTGTAGTCCTTTGTTCAGTGATATATCATGTGTGATATGAGAGCTGTAGTCCTTTGTTCAGTGATATATCATGTGTGATATGAGCGCTGTAGTCCTTTGTTCAGTGATATATCATGTGTGATATGAGCGCTGTAGTCCTTTGGTTAGAGGCAGTAAATTCTAAGGTTGGATGGGGAATCTGCTTGGTAGTCAAAGGGTTGCCGGGTCGATCCATCCTGCCCGAGGTGCCCGTATACTGATTACTGACCTTCCCCCGAAGAGAGGTGAGGAAAACAAGCTAACATCAGCTAAATGCTCTGCTTCAGGACAACAGGCATCTGCTTACACCAGCCCTCTTAAAGGTGCTATGTATGTTCCACACTATCTGTGATTTTAAACATTAATATAGCAGCAAACAACCACTTTCTATGTAAATATGTAGTGGAGTAATGGTTGGATAAACCTAACATGTGTTTTTGACAACATTTTACATGAGAAATAGGGTATACATTTGCAGGATCTTGATTCATATGATCTGCAATGCCTAGTTTGACAGTTTGATCTGAACTTTGATGGAAGATGGTATGATAATTATCATACCCTACGTACTGTAAGCACACCATTGTTTTGGTCTGAGATGCTGGTGCTCTAGTGACATCTAGTGGCTAAATTTGCAATATAGCACCTTTTTTAACCCCTAGAGCAGCGGTTCCCAAACTTTTTTGGCTGTGCACCCCTGTCACCTCCCGACCTAGCTGACGCACCCCCCAATGGCCAACATAAAAAAGGCAACAGTCTATTCATAGGCGCACTAAAGGCATCAGGTTTAATCCAATAAGAACACATACCAAAGTGCAGTAGGCCTATGAGCTCTCGCGTTCACAAAAATTGGGAGAATAATAATATGAAACCAAGTAAAGATCCTCGCCTTAGTGAGGGCACAACAATTAACCAGCTATCAATCAGCAGCAGTTAATAGGTAACACCAGTCATTTTACTCAAATTGCAACAAATAAAATACTTCACCACACGAAAGAACAAAATGAGAATTACATGCATATACTCAGAAAACAGATTGGCCAAAAAAATTAAAACAAAACGCATTTTCATGGATTTTCAAGTGCAGTGGCCTGCAGAAAGAGAGCAAGGGGGCAGATAGAGGGAGTGGAAGGGAAGGGAGAGAGAGAGAGAGAGAAAGGCATAATTCCCAGTAGGCCTGAGATTAATCATAATTGCAATTGCTTTTGCTTGGGTAAGGGTTTGTGTTGTTTTCTCTGTTATAGTGGAGGCATGTTCTACCTGCGTTTAATTTTAAATTAATATATTAAAACCAGCACTAACCTGGTAGCAATAATACTATTCCAGATGGCCCGGGCGGACCGGCACGCACTTCGCAGCACTTTGCCCTCGTCTGTCGGCTTAATGCTACGGATGGGCCTGCATCTGTGCACAAAGCTCTGCGAAGTTAGCTGATTTGGCAATTGAAGACAGTTTAATGCGCAAGTCCTTCTCAACATCATGCAGTCTTTGGCGATATTTTGTCTTAACTGCTGTGTGAGCAGAGAATCCAGCCTAGCATAGATAGCTTGTGGCGAAGGGCATTAGAATCCTCACGGCTTGCATGTCTGGGTATAATGTACGTCTTTAATTACGTGAATTTCATTGGGGGGCGGCTACGTGGCGCAGTGGGCAAGGCGCTCGCAACGAATGCTGGAGACTAGGCTCGAACAGGATGCCTCCTGTTCGAGCCCCGCTCTCCACATTGCTTTCAGTTTAGCTGGTCGTCCACAGTAATACACATTGGCCGTATTACGGGGAGGGAAACTGAAGGGTGGGGATCGGGCGTTGTGGACAGCGACTCCTACAGGTCGGTTGGTGCGCCTGCGCAGTAGAATCAAAAAGCGACGGGGGCGGGGCCCCTCCAAAGTCCAGACCCCCGACGCTGAAAGATCGAGCCGCGCAGATGAAAAGATGCGACGGCTGTTACCTCGAGTATCGGAGGGGACTCGTGCTATGTATGACTTAGTCCACATTGCAGCCGGCTTGTGGGAGGCAAGAAACAACGTTAAAAAAGACAGGGGAGGGTTGAATTGGACGATATGAAAATTGGGATGGGAGAAAAATAGAAAATGGGAGAAAAAGTGGACCAAAAACAAAAAAAAATTACGTGAATTTCATGATTTACACAGTGAAAATCCCCATTTGAAATAACGTATATTAGTTATATTTTATTAGTAAAATAACACCATAGAACCGCCATTAGCCTTTTCATGTCACGCACCCCCAAGAGGGCGCTCGCGCACCACAGTTTGGGAACCGCTGCCCTAGAGGTTATCTCATCAAGGTCAATGATAGATTGCTTCTTTGTACCAAAATAACAAGTGCTTACTTTTGATACTTAAGTACATTTAATGTTACGTACTTTATTACTTTTTACTTAGAGTAGAACTTCAAATGGAGGACTCTTACTTTTACCAGAGTGAACCTTTTATGAAGAGGGTTGGATCCTTTTAAAGCCCTTATTGGTAAACTTCCCTCTTACATCACAACACTGTTGGAATGGAATTTTGGAACCTATTCTGCACGTTCAAATGACTGGTTCCTCAAATTTGCTCTGAACTAGGAAGAATCACTTTTTCCTTTGACACCAGGAATGCCCTCCAACTGACTCTGAAGCTGAGGGTTCTTCCTTCTTTTGCTGCATTTAAAAGTATGATCTCCGACCACTGTGTGTGAACTGTGTGTGATAGACTAGTGTCTTGTTTTATAAGCTTGTCATCGCTGTCATCAGTTTTACGAGTTGCCTGTGGCTCCTATGGTCCCAGGTTCAAATCCAAATCGGTTACATTGGTGACAGCGGTGGGATCTCACTCACTGAATCTGTATCCAGGTTCACGTAGCAATGGGAGTGGGATCTCAGTGCCTTAACCCTGGGAAAGTGCGCGCGTGGATGCACTTCTCGGGGGGGGGGGGGGAGACTGTCGACTATGGAGTCGGTCACAGTCAACCAGCACCTGCTAACGGGTCTGACCCTCTAGCTCAGCTGGTTAGTGCGGCCGCCTGTGGCTCGTATGGTTCCAGGTTCAAATCCACTAGGTTACAGTATCTTGGTGGAGGTGATGGCAGAGGTGTAAAGGTGTGGTGACGGTGTGACTTGTCTCTCAGGTGGAGGTGTGGTGATGGTGTGACTTGTCTCTCAGGTGGAGGTGTGGTGATGGTGTGACTTGTCTCTCAGGTGGAGGTGTGGTGATGGTGTGACTTGTCTCTCAGGTGGAGGTGTGGTGATGGTGTGACTTGTCTCTCAGGTGGAGGTGTGGTGATGGTGTGACTTGTCTCTCAGGTGGAGGTGTGGTGATGGTGTGACTTGTCTCTCAGGTGGAGGTGTACATGTGTGGTGACGGTGTGACTTGTCTCTCAGGTGGAGGTGTACATGTGTGGTGATGGTGTGACTTGTCTCTCAGGTGGAGGTGTGGTGATGGTGTGACTTGTCTCTCAGGTGGAGGTGTGGTGATGGTGTGACTTGTCTCTCAGGTGGAGGTGTGGTGATGGTGTGACTTGTCTCAGGTGGAGGTGTGGTGATGGTGTGACTTGTCTCTCAGGTGGAGGTGGAGGTGTACAGGAGGGACTCCAAGAAGCTGCCCGGCCTGGGGGACCCCGACATCGACTGGGAGGAGAGCGTCTATCTGAACCTCATCCTACAGAAGGTAAGATAAGATATTCCTTTATTGATCCCCTTGGGGAAATTCAGGCATCATAGCATGGGGGAGGGGGGAGGGGAGGTACAGGTATGGGCAGGGTAATAGTAGAAAGACATAAATACAGGCAATGAAATTGAATGAATGACGTTTTTTATTTTACGGTCTTATTTACAGACAAATCAAAAACACCTGTGTGGACTTGCAAAAAAATTAAAAAAAAATATATTCAAGGCAAGCTCACACACAAAATCCAAAATCAACGACAGAAAAAAAGGAATAGGCTGAAGCACATGCTTATTTTTGCCTATCCTTTACAAATTCTTAAAAACTAAATATATTTGAATATAAGAAATAAAAACTTAAAATATGCTGCAAGATATAATCTTTTTTAAAGAAAAAAACAAATGTTTGATGTTTTACTCAACTGTACTCCTGAATTATTTTATCCTTTAAGGCTTTTTTTAAATCTCCCCTGAGAAGTACACAACTTCAACCCGTCACTAAGGCTATTCCATAATTTAACTCCCAAAATTGAAACACATTTTTATATTAGTTCTTACCTTTTTACATGTTTTAAGAATACACAACCCTCTTAAATTATACTTTCCTTCTCTTGGTTTAAAGAGACATTGAATACAAGCTGGTAGGCTTTTACTCTTAGCACGAAAAATGATTTCCAAGGTTTTTATGTACACCATATCTACAAATAAATGATAGTACAGTAGAAAAGTTAAAATAGGCAGTGTAAACAATATAATTAACTCTGAATATACACATCTGAGCAAGTAGGTAGTGTGATCAAAGGTGCAGAACAGATGAGGGTCTGTACGCCCTATCAGTTATATTATATGTTACAATAAATATGGGCAATAAACACTTAGAATCTGAAGATATATATACTATGAATAAGTAAAGTACCGCTGGCTTCACCGCCGGACGAGCAGCCCGCTGCCGTGCCGCTGCAGGGGGGCGTCGACCCTACGCACCCCCACTGGGGGATGGTTGTGGTTGCTTGTTGACTGTTTTTTTTTTATCTACTTTTTCTCCCATTTCTTTTCTATATTTTTCTCCCATCCCAATTTCGTATCGTCCAATTCAACCCTCCCCTGTCACGAACGCTGTTTCTTGCCTCCCACAAGCCGGCTGCAATGTGGACTAAGTCATACATAGCACAAGTCCCCTCCGGTACTTGAGGTAACAGCAGTCGCATCTTTTCACCTGCGCAGCTCGATCTCTCAGTGGCGAGGAGTAACGCGTGGGAGGCTCACGCTGCCCCCGACACTTCCTGATTCTACTGCGCAGGCGCACCAACCGACCTGTAGGAGTCGCTGTCCACAACGCCCGATCCCCACCCATCAGTTTCCCACCCCCTAATACGGCCAATGTGTATTAGTATGAACGACCAGCTAAACTGAAAGCAATGTGGAGCGCTGGGTTCGAACAGGCGAGCCCAGCGTCTCCGCATTCGTGGCGAGCGCCTTGCCCACTACGCCACGTAGCCGCCCTGGTTGCTTGTTGACTGTTATGATCTGATCCCGTGACCATGTACTGTACATGTCTGTCTGTGTTCTTGTTATGTACTGTATGTTGCTGTGTTTTTTGGAGCTCCTATTTATCTGCTGTAACATGAATTGCCCAGTCTGGGACATACTAATAAACTTGATATTGACCTTGACTTCAGCTTTGTTATGACACAACATTAACATTTAGTCATTTAGCTGAACGCTTTTATCCAAAGCGACGTAAAAGGTCTGCATTTCGTTTTTTAGCATTTTGTACATTTTAGTTTTGTATATTGTATATATGTAATGTATATATAGTGTTTGGTCTTTATTCTTTAACTTTTTCACTGTATGAAGCACAATCTCAGGAGGGCCACACAGAACCAAGCATTTCACTGTAATGTACCCTATCCCTTTCACTACCACACTACAGAAGGTTAACCCTTTACTACCGCACTAGTGTGATTAGTAAAGGGTTAACCTTCTGTGGTGTGGTAGTGAAAGGGTTAACCCTTTATCGTGTGGCAGTGAAATGGTTAACCTTCTGTATTGTCGCAGTGAAAGGGTTAACCATTTGGTAGTGCGTCAGTGAACGGGTTACATTATGTGAAACAAGACTTGAAACTTGAGATTCTCACAGTCCGGCTCTCTCCTGCGCTTGTCTTCCAGCTGGACTATGTGGTGACCTGTGCCGTCTGCACGCGCTCAGACGCCGGGGACATTCACATCCACAAGAAGAAGTCTCAGGTGAGGGGGGGGCATCCACAAGAAGAAGTGTCAGGTGAGGGGGGGGGGGGGACATTCACATCCACAAGAAGAAGTCTCAGGTGAGGGGGGGGGGGGGGGCATCCACAAGAAGAAGTGTCAGGTGAGGGGGGGAGGGGCATTCACATCCACAAGAAGAAGTCTCAGGTGAGGGGGGGGGGACATTCACATCCACAAGAAGAAGTCTCAGGTGAGGGGGGGGACACATTCACATCCACAAAAAGAAGTCTCAGGTGAGGGGGGGGAGACATTCACATCCACAAGAAGAAGTCTCAGGTGAGGGGGGGGGGGGACATTCACATCCACAAGAAGAAGTCTCAGGTGAGGGGGGGGGAGACATTCACATCCACAAGAAGAAGTCTCAGGTGAGGGGGGGGGGGAGACATTCACATCCACAAGAAGAAGTCTCCGGTGAGGGGGGGGGGGGGGGGGACATTCACATCCACAAGAAGAAGTCTCAGGTGAGGGGGGGGAGACATTCACATCCACAAGAAGAAGTCTCAGGTGAGGGGGGGGGGGGGGGACATTCACATCCACAAGAAGAAGTCTCAGGTGAGGGGGGGGGGGACATTCACATTAGGGCTGCAACTAATGACTAATTTGGTAGTCGACTAATCTGCCGATTATTTTTTCGATTAGTCGACTAATCGAAAACCAATGTAAACAACAATTTTTTTTTTTTTTTTTTTTTTTTTTTTTTTTTTTTTTTTAAATTACCTATCTTTGTGAAAGTGGCTTCTCAGCTCTGGTCCAGCTGAAGACAGAGCAGAGGAACAGATTGGACATTGAGCATGACCTCAGAGTTGCTTGTCTACCATCACCCCAGACTTTGAGACTCTTGTCAGCCAGGACCAAACAACAACATCATAACATGATGATCCCATAGCAAATTAAAATAATGACTCATGAAACATTTGAATTTGGATCTTTAAGCCACTTTAAATGAAAATGTATTTGAAGAACAATACAGCAATCACTCATAACAAGATAAATAAATTAAATAATACAAATTAAAGTGGAAGTGTACTTTAAATAACTTTTGTTTGCTGTGTGTGAGAGGAGTCCGTGTGTGTGTGTATGTGTGTGTGTCTTACTCTGATCGCTGTGTGAGTGAGAGGAGTGTGTGTACTGTGTAATTTGTGTGTGTGTCTTACTCTGATCGCTGTGTGAGTGAGAGGTGTGTACTGTGTAATTTGTGTATGTGTGTGTGTCTTACTCTGATCGCTGTGTGTGAGTGAGAGGAGTGTGAATGTGTGTGTGTCTTACTCTGATCGCTGTGTGTGAGAGAGAGGAGTGTGAATGTGTGTGTGTCTTACTCTGATCGCTGTGTGTGAGTGAGAGGAGTGTGTATGTGTGTGTGTCTTACTCTGATCGCTGTGTGTGAGTGAGAGGAGTGTGTATGTGTGTGTCTTACTCTGATCGCTGTGTGTGAGTGAGAGGAGTGCGTGTGTAATGTATTGTGTGTCTAGTCTGATCATCATCTCCTGCAGGGGAACAATGTTTTCAATGTCCAAAATTTGCTATGGGATCAGCATGTTATGATGTTGTCTGGAACCCTGAGAAGCCACTCTCACAAAGATAAGTAGTGCACAAAAAAAAAAAAAAAAAAAAAATTAAATAACGTTTTTTTTTTTTTTTTATGACTAATCGACGCAACAATTTCTCGTCGACGATTTTTTATAATCGACGTCGTCGATTATGTTGACTAATCGTTGCAGCCCTAATTCACATCCACAAGAAGAAGTCTCAGGTGAGGGGGGGGGGGGACATTCACATCCACAAGAAGAAGTCTCAGGTGAGGGGGGGGGGGGCATTCACATCCACAAGAAGAAGTCTCAGGTGAGGGGGGAGAGACATTCACATCCACAAGAAGAAGTCTCAGGTGAGGGGGGGGGGGGACATTCACATCCACAAGAAGAAGTGTCAGGTGAGGGGGGGGGGGACATTCACATCCACAAGAAGAAGTCTCAGGTGAGGGGGGGGGGGGGCATTCACATCCACAAGAAGAAGTCTCAGGTGAGGGGGGGGGGGGAGACATTCACATCCCCGGAATATATATATATTTTTTTGTAAATTTTTAAGTTAAATGCATCAATCTGGTGCACTTTGAGAGCAAAATAAAGAGGCTAGATCTATGATGAACTTTGTGCTCAAAATAGGGCTGGGCGATATATCGAGTATACTCGATGTATCGCGGTTTGTTCTACATGAGATGTAGTATATTATTATATCGTGAACATCGAGTATATGTTGTCGCGGCTGAGATCAGACTTTAGCTTTAGCGCAGAGCTGTCCTCTCATTTCATTATAGACACATGACCAGCGCGGACCTTAAATGACATGCAATTGTAATTTCATTAGACAGACCAGCGCGGACCTTCAATGACATGCAATTTAATTGACGCAAGCATTGGGCTAACGTTAGCTGCTAACCAAGTTATCCCATGACTAGGCTAAGCTAACTAGCTAGCGTTAGCTGCTAACCCTGGAAAACGCTCAAAGCGGACTCCACAACACTAGTTCCATTCGTGAGGAAAGGGGGTGGGTTATATTGATAACGCTTGACAACACAGGTTTAAACATAACTTCATATTTATTGGTTATTCATTTTCTTATATCGGCATCCAGTTTCCATCTCCGTGTCTTAAACTCTTCCTGTTTACATTCGAGTGTGACGTCATCGCCTACGGCAGCTTAGACGCTCAAAACGCGAACCTAAAACAAAACCCGAGGGGGGGGGACTGGCTCTCTCGCGCGTTCTCGCCCTCTCTCTCTCGCTCTCTCTCGCTCTCTCTCTACATTCAATGATTTAAAGTAGCCAAACGTTACAGTATAAATACTAACTGGATAGTTGATGATATAAACATTTAATTTCATTATCTGAAATATTCTAAAATTATTAAGTCTGCTATAATCCATTATCCCTATCCCAAATGGGGGACCCTGATGTAAACAAGACAAATGTCTTTCTCTGGTCTGCATCCCCTTAACAATTGTGTGTATTGAGCCGTACTGTATTGTACCCATTCTGCAATCTGTTAAATAAAGTTGTCATTCATTCATTCCCTTTGTGTGTGATTATTATTTTCTCACATTAGTGTGTGTGTATATATATATATATATATATATATATGTGTGTGTTTGGCTAAAGTGGATAGAAAACAGTACTGTGCAAAAGTCTTAGGCACCCAATAGTTTTTATATAAATTGTCTTAGATGTAAATAATTTTTTTTATTAGTGTCTCAGTAGACTACTCTTAGTACATTTTAATTTAATAATTTTTTTAAAGCATCTTCATGGTTTAATAATGCAAACATATGTTGCAGGGACTTATTATAATCATCATATTGGCGTGACTGTATGCAGCAAAGGGTTAAATCAAGCATTTTTAAGTGCTTTAGAGGAAATGTAAAAATATCACGATATATATCGTGTATCGTGATATGGCCAAAAAATATCACGATATCATTTAGAGGCCATATCGCCCAGCCCTAGCTCAAAACACAAAATCGACTAGACTAGTGCTTCCCAATCCTCAAAACACAAAATCGACTAGACTAGTGCTTCCCAATCCTCTCCTCGAAGCACCCCAGCCGTTCAATGTATTTGTTAAATTCCACCACCAGCACACCTGATTCAACTTAACTAGCCCTTTATTAGTTGAATCAGGTGTGCTGGTGGTGGAATTTAACAAATACATGGAACGGCTGGGGTGTCTCGAGGAGAGGTTTGGGAACCACATCAGAGCATACATTTGAGCCATCAAAGAAATTAAGCAAAAGTGGTTACCTGTGTTGAACTGGTTTATTTTTTAGAAAATAAAAAGATATAGTGGATTATTATTACCACTACTACCACTGCCAATACTACTGATACATCCCTATTAGCAAACTTTATATAAAAAAAAATTGTAAATAAAAAATAATAATAATAATAATAATGTATTACATTTTATTTTATTTTGGTTCATTATACAACTGTGGCGGGACTAATTAGACTGCAGGCCGCCACAGTCTAGGAGGTCATTAATGGGAAACCCTGGGGGGGGGGGGGGGAGACATTCACACCCACAAGAAGAAGTCTCAGGTGAGGGGGGGGGGGGTCTTACTCCACAGAACCCTTCAAGCACTTCAGCCAGTCAAGTGCGATTGTGGTTTAATTAGCAACACGCTATAATTAGCTTGTTTTAAGACTCATTTAACGCAGGGGCTGTTAGTAAGCTGATCTCTCTCTCTCTCTCTCTCTCTCTCTCTCTCTTTGTCTCTCTCACTCCCCCCTCTCTCTCCCACTCACTCCCCCTCTCTGTCTCTCTCCCTCTCCCTCTCTCTCTCTCCCTCTCCCTCTCTCTCTCTCCCTCCCCCTTACCCCCCCTCTCTCCTTCTCCCTCCCCCCCCCCCTCTCTCAATCTCTCCCCCCTCCCCCCCTCTCTTTCAATGAGATGGCTGGTTGGTCTCAATGGGTGTTGCGTTGCTGCTTGGTTTGGTGAGCGAGTGAGTAAGAGAGTGGATATAAGCTACACTGCTGGCTGTGTGTCTTTTTATTATCTTATTTGAATTATTTGAAAGGGCTGTCGTGTGGCAGGGTTAACAAGGTTGTCTACTATTATCCCGGTACCAAAGAAATCCTCCCCAACAGGTCTCAATGATCTGTGGCCATGAAATGTTTTGAGAGGCTGGTTAAGGATCACATTTGTGCCTCCCTCCCCAGTGATATGGACCCTATGCAATTTGCATACAGGCCAAACAGGTCCACTGATGATGCGGTCTCCCAAGTACTGCACAGCACCCTCTCTCACCTAGACCGCCAGAAGGGGGGCTATGTGAGACTGTTGTTCATTGACTACAGCTCAGCGTTCAACACCATAGTCCCCACCAGACTGGTGGACAAGCTGATCGAGCTGGGTCTGAGCTCCGCTCTGAGCGCCTGGATACTGGACTTTCTGAGTGAAAGGCCCCAGGCGGTCAGGGTGGGGGGTCAGACCTCCAACACCATCACCCTGAGCATCGGGTCCCCCCAGGGCTGTGTTCTGAGCCCCCTGCTGTATTCACTATACACACATGACATGACTGTGTGGCCAAGTTCAGCTCCAACTCCATAGTGAAGTTTGCGGACGACACAGTGGTGGTGGGGCTGATCTCTGACAACGACAAGAAGGCCTACCGGGAGGAGGTTGAGCTACTGGAACGCTGGTGCCAGGACAACAGCCTGCTCCTGAACATTGGTAAAACCAAGGAGCTGATCGTGGATTTTAGGAGAAAACAGCAGGGGACACACACACCACTGAGGATAAACGGGGCTACCGTGGACAGGGTGAGCAGCTTCAAGTACCTGGGGGTCCACATCTCAGAGGATCTGACATGGACAACACACATAGACTCAGTCGTAAAAAAGGCGAAGCAGCGCCACTACCACCTGAGACAGTTAAGGAAATTCAGAGTATCAGGGAAGATACTCCAGTCCTTCTACTCCGGAGCTGTAGAGAGCATCTTGACTGGAAACATCACTGCCTGGTATGGAAACAGCACGGCACAGGGCAAGAAGGCCCTACAGAGAGTGGTACGCTCAGCCGAGCGTACTACGGGTATTGCACTACCACCCCTGCAGGTCCTATATAACAAGAGGTGCAAATCCAGAGCCTGCAGAATAATGAAAGACCCTCACCACCCCAACAACAGCCTGTTCAAGCTGCTGCGGTCAGGCAAACGCCTGCGAACACCAGCAACTAGGACAGAGAGACTTCGGCTCAGCTTCTTCCCCCAGGCCATCAGAGCCTTGAACACTGAACTCTCCACACACAAGCACACATGAGCACACACACAACCCACACACTGTACTCGCTCACACACTAGCAGCCACTTTAACATGAGCACACACACACTTTACAAAAGGAAAGGTCACTTTAGAAATAGTATAGTATAACTTGAGATTGTATAATATAGCATTGTATAGCAGTGTGCATAAAGACCCAGTGCCTCATCCGTAGCTAACAGTGTATCACAGGACCTAGCATGTCTTACCATGCTCTTGTAAAAATTCATGTACATATACCGATATGACCTACTTTGATTACTTGTATTATTGCACAATGTCGTTCTATTGGATTCTTATTATATTATTATTTTTGTATTATGCACAATCGTTGCGGGCAAGACCCAGCGTTTCACTGTATACTATATAATATATACTATATGCCGTGACAAATAAAACTCTTGACTTGACTTGACTTGAACAGTCTCTCTCTCTCTCTCTCTAACAGGAAGTGTTTGCGTCTCCCAGCAAACACGCCATGGATAGCAAAGGGGAGGAGTCCAAGATGAGCTACCCAAACATCTTCTTCATGATTGACAACTTTGAAGAGGTGACTGCTGACCCCCCCCCTCCTTTTAAGCCTACCCCAAGTTCTCTCCAATGAGAATCAAGATTTGATTGCCTGGGGCGGCTGGGTAGCGCAGCGGACTAAGCGCCTGCCTACCACCGCAGAGACACTGGTATTGAATCCAGCTGTCAGCGGTACCTCCGGCTTGGTCGGTCGTCCATACTAACCAATTGGCAGTGTCAGCGGGTGGGAACCCGGCGGGGTGTGTATCTTGGTCGTTGTAAACAGCGACTCCTACAGGTCGGTCGGGGCGCCTGCTCAGCGAGGAAGGGAACTGGGGGAAGTATTGTGAGCCTCCCACGCGTTACGTTCCCCCAGTGAGAGTCCTCGCTGTCGGGTGAAAAGAAGCGGCTGGCTGACTCCACATGTATCGGAGGGGACATGTGATAGTATCCATCAACCCTCCCTAGACCGGCAAGTGGGGGGCAAATGCGTGCAACGACCAGGAAGGGAGGGAAGGGAATTGGCATAACGACTAAATTGGGATGGGAGAAAAATACAGAACAAGGGGGGAGAAAAAGTTGATAAAAAACGATTTGATTGACTGCAACAGCATGCAATAGGGCGGGAGGCGGGCAGATCGACTCTTTTAAGCTGCCCGCGTAATGAAGTGTGACTTCATGCTTATTCGCTCAGTCTAAAAACGAGCTCCTCTAATAAACGTCTGTCTTTATTAGTCTGCGACAGAGGAGGGGGGAAAAGAGTAGTTTCTAGCAGGTTCTTTCCAGAGAAGAAAATCAGTAGAGCGTGGTTGTTCAACTATTAGGAGAAAATTGCTTGAGGTCGTGTCTAGTTAAGCTAAGTTATACTTTATTGATCCCTGTGGGGGAGGTATTCTCTGCGTTCTACCCATCCTAACCAATTTGGAGCCACAGACAGGCGCCTGGAGACCGACTCCAGTTTTAATGCCGGTACCTTGGTCTGTCGGTGTGGTAGTGTGACGAAAAGATTGATCAGGCCAAACGTCAGGTGATATAAACCAGCAACAGAACGTTTGCATGAGTAGCGGCAACGGCAGTAGTAGCAGTAGTAGTAGTAGTAGTAGCTAGTAGTAGTAGTAGTAGTAGTAGTAGTAGTAGCAGTAGTAGTAGTAGTAGTAGTAGTAGTAGTAGTAGTAGTAGCAGCAACAGCAGTAGTAGTAGCAGCAACGGCAGTAGTAGCAATAGTAGCAGCAACAGCAGTAGTAGTAGCAGTAGTAGTAGCAGCAACGGCAGTAGTAGTAGTAGTAGTAGTAGCAGCAACAGCAGTAGTAGTAGCAGCAACGGCAGTAGTAGTAGTAGCAGTAGTAGTAGCAGCAGTAGTAGTAGTAGTAGTAGCAGCAACAGCAGCAGTAGTAGTAATAGTAGTAGCAGCAGTAGTAGTAGTAGTAGCAGCAGCAGTAGTAGTAGTAGCATCATCAGTAGTGGTAGTAGTAGCAGTAGTAGTGGTATTAGCAGTATTATTATTATTAGTAGTTGTAGTTGTAGTAGTATTAGCAGTAGTAGCAGTAACAGTAGTAGTAGTATTAGCAGTAGTAGTATTATTATTAGTAGTAGTTGTAGTAGTGTATTAGCAGTAGTAGTAGCAGTAACAGTAGTAGTAGTATTGGCAGTAACAGTAGTAGTATTACTGTAGCAGTAGTAGTAATATTAGCAGTAGTAGTAATGGTAGTAGTAGTAGTAGTAGTAGTAGTAGTAGTAGCAGCAGTAGTAGTTATAGTAGAGGATATTTATGTATTGTATCGGTATGTACAATGTGCATATTCATCATTTAAAGAAAGAAAGAAAATGTATTTGTATAATTAATGTAATTTTATATATTCCATTTTTCCCTCTGGAAAAATAAAGTATTTATATTCTATTCTCACCGCATACATGCCTATCCACACCTGTCTGTACTTACCTGCACATAGTCTTTACTATATCTATACATATCCTACTCTTTCTAGTTATGCTGCTGACCAGTACTACTACCATACTGTCCTTTTACCTGTATCACTGTACATGTTGCACTTTATTGGTACATTTGCACCCTGGTTGGAGGCCAAACCCTTTTCGTTGTACTGTACTTGTGCTGTATGTTGACACTACATTTGAATCAAATCTAATCTTCTAATCTTCTAATTTTCTCCTTTTTCTATTTTCTCCCATCCCAATTCCGCTGTGCCAATTCTCCCCACCCCTGTCTTGAACGTTGCTCGCATATGCCCCCCACTGGCCGGTTGTAGGGAGGATAGAAGCCTTGCATCACGTGTGCCCTCCGATACACGAGGAGGCAGCCTGTCGCATCTTTTCACCTGCCAGCACGGACTCTCATTGGCGAGGTGTAACGTGTGGGAGGCTCACACTACCCCCGCCATTTCCTGTCTCTGCTGTGCAGGCGTCCCCAACCGACCTGTAGGAGTCGCTGTCCACAACGTCCAGATTACCACCCATCGACTTCCACCCGCTAAATCTGCCAATTGAGTTAGTATGAGTTAGTATGACGACTGGCCCAAGCCGGAGGCAACGCCGACAGCCAGAGTCGAACCCGGTGTCTCTTGCGTTGGTGACGAGTGCAATGTCCGCTGCGCCACCCAGCCGCCTCAGTACACTGTATTGTATGTAATTTCTTCAAATGTCCGATCCTGTATTGAGATCGTCACACCCCTAGTAAAGGTACTTAATTATTTTCTGCTCCTGTGTGTGTGTGTGTGTGTAGGTCTTCAATGACATGACTGTAGGGGAGGGGGAGATGGTGTGTGTGGAGCTGGTGGCCAGCGACAAGGGCAACACCTTCCAGGGCGTCATCTTCCAAGGCTCCATACGCTACGAGGCTCTCAAGAAGGTCTATGACAACCGGGTGAGTGCCAGCAGCTTTAGAGGAGTGAGCAGCTCTAGAGGAGTGAGGTGAGCAGCTCTAGAGGAGTGAGGTGAGCAGCTCTAGAGGAGTGAGGTGAGCAGCTCTAGAGGAGTGAGGTGAGCAGCTCTAGAGGAGTGAGGTGAGCAGCTCTAGAGGAGTGGGGTGAGCAGCTCTAGAGGAGTGAGGTGAGCAGCTCTAGAGGAGTGAGGTGAGCAGCTCTAGAGGAGTGAGGTGAGCAGCTCTAGAGGAGTGAGGTGAGCAGCTCTAGAGGAGTGAGGTGAGCAGCTCTAGAGGAGTGAGGTGAGCAGATCTAGAGGAGTGAGGTGAGCAGCTCTAGAGGAGTGAGGTGAGCAGCTCTAGAGGAGTGAGGTGAGCAGCTCTAGAGGAGTGAGGTGAGCAGCTCTAGAGGAGTGAGGTGAGCAGCTCTAGAGGAGTGAGGTGAGCAGCTCTAGAGGAGTGAGGTGAGCAGCTCTAGAGGAGTGAGGTGAGCAGATCTAGAGGAGTGAGGTGAGCAGCTCTAGAGGAGTGAGGTGAGCAGCTCTAGAGGAGTGAGGTGAGCAGCTCTAGAGGAGTGAGGTGAGCAGATCTTGCAGAGGAGAGGCCACAAGTGAATGGAAGCAGGTACGGACCAGCTAGCCTAGCTGTTGGCCAAAAACACCTCTCCGGTGCGGTTTTGAGCTAGGCTAGTGATCCGCATCCGCTTCCATTCATTTGAGCTGAGCTAGGATATTTCCTGTTTACTGCAGAGCGGAGTGATGGCTGTTGGAGCGTAGAGCTATTTAACAAAAAAACACTTTTTGTTAAAATACACATGTTGACGGGGGAAGTGATTAATTCTGGCGGGAAGTGAAAGTCAGTCCATTCAGGAAGTGGCTTTTCCTCACAACTACAGTTGAATGGGTGCGTTAGTGAGCTCGGACTCCGCCAGCCTCAGTGTCGACGTGTCCCACCGTTCGCAGCCATGTTTTGTCGTCGACGAGGCGCTGTTGTGTGACGGAGCCTCTGCCGTCTCGCCCGTGTGTCGCAGGTGAGCGTGGCGGCCAAGATGGCCCAGAGGATGTCGTTCGGCTTCTACAAGTACAACAACATGGAGTTCGTCCGCATGAAGGGCCCCCAGGGGAAGGGCCACGCGGAGATGGCTGTCAGCAGGGTGCCCACGGGGGACACCTCCCCCTGTGGGACGGAGGAGGACCAGGAGTCGCCCCTGCACGAGAGGGTGAGGAGGACGGAGCGCGCCATGAACACCAGTATATATACACACTAGGGCTGTCCCCGACTAAGGATTTGTATAGTCGACTTACAACAAAAAAAAAAGTATGAAAAGAAATGTATTAATACTTTTTTTTTGTATCATTCCATTTGGGCTGTGGGGGGTGTTTAACACATTAACTGCCACGGAGTTTGACCATCTTATACCATTCTCTGCCAGCACTGTAAGTCTATGGAGATGTTCACCTTCTTTGCAGGGCTATAACTTTTTAAATTGTATTGCTAAATTGACATTACTATGGCCCATTCAACATCGATTATCTATCGTTCAGGATGTAGGAACGTTTTACTTTTTCATTCACACATTCATACGAAAATACCATCTAGAATATAAATATGTTTTTATCGTTTTCTGCAGTAATTCCTAGAACGTGAGATATAGGCATAAATGCATATATAGATTATCAAATGCCGTCTGATACCGATCCACGCTATATTAAAAATGTCAACTGTACATGGTCCTAAACGTTATGACTGATCATGCACGGGTGAACGGGGGGGGGGGGGGGGGGGGGGGGGTCGTTTATAATTCCGTGATCGTCATTAAATGCTTTATGGAGTATGGGTGATATATAGATCAGAGCAGTTTGTATGGATAATAATAAACACTCACGCTGAAAATGACATCAGCCTCCTCCTACCGTTGGGCGATGAGACTGGAGCAAAAAGATCCCAGTTATTTGATGGGGATCGAGTAGATCCATTTCCGGTTTGTATAATACTAATACACGCCCAAATCATGTCGATTATTGAGTTATGGCAGCGATCCATATCCACGGTGTGTGGCTAGAGTCCCGCGACGATATGCGAGTGGCCGGACGGATTTAGGAGACGCACCGATATCCAACCGGCCATTTCCGGTTTGGCAACTCGCCGATCATCCACCAGGGGGCAGTATTGAAGCGTTGCAGAGTTGTGCCGAGTCCCACTGCATCAGACAAGGCTCTGTGAGGGAAATATGAATACCAAGGCGAAAATATGAAATATGATCACAATAACGTTGTACGCCGTGATCTGGCAGAATTAGCATGAACTTGAAACACATCGTACAACGTGATTGGCGCAGGATGTGTTAATGTCTGAAGGAGTCGACTGAAGGCTTCTTGTCCTCTGCGAAAGCATGCAATTGTTCCACTGATGGATACATCTTGATATTTGTCTAGTCTAGTGTGTTCATTAGATGGGTGAAATCCTCTTTCAGTGCCTCTGTGCCTGTTTTCTTAGGCAGTTAGCCTCTGGTATGCATGCCATTAGCGTTAGCTTCTAGGCCTCTTTTCTTTGGGAAAGAATGATAAAAAATATATATATATATATATTTTTGATCTACCTTTTCTCCCATTTTCTATTTTTCTCCCATCCCAATTTCGTATCGTCCAATTCTACCCTCCCCTGTCTCGAACGTTGTTAGGCCATGCCTCCCACAAGCCGGCTGCAATGTGGACGAAGCCTTACATCACGTGTCCCCTCCGGTACTCGAGGAAGCAGCAGTCGCATCTTTTCACCTGCACAGCGCGATCTCTCAGCATCGGGGGTCTGTGTTTGGAGGGCACGCCGCCCCTGTCCCTTCCTGATTCTGCTGCACAGGCGCACCAACCGACCTGTAGGAGTCGCTGTCCACAACGTCCGATCCCCACCCATCAGCTTCCCACCCCCTAATACTGGCAATTGTATTAGTATGAACGACCAGCCAAGCTGATAGCAATGCGGAGAGCTGGGCTCGAACCCAGCGTCTCCTGCATTGGTGGTGAGCGCCTTGCCCACTGCACCACCTAGCCGCCCCCAATATATATATATATTATACTTTTATTTTTTTCTACTTTTTTTCTTTTCTTATTTTTTCCCCCCATTAGACTAAGAGGTTGGCAGTCGACTACGGCTCCTTTCGATCAATTAGTCGACTAATCGGGGTCAGCCCTAATACACACCATATATTCTGTCTCACGGGAGTTTAGATCCGATCAGATTAGATTAAAATGTATTGTCATCATACAGCATAAGTACAGTACAACGAAAATACGCTTGGCATCCAACCAGAGTGCAAATGTAGCAGTAAAGTGCAACAGCAATATACAATGTACAGGTGATTAAACTGGGTACAAATATACAAATTAGTACTATTGAGTGTAGTGCTAGTCAGATGTATGTACAGAGTTGTATTATATAAATAGAGACAGTATGACTACTACTGGCCAGCAGCATAACTAGTAAGAGTAGGATATGTACAGATATAGATATAGTAAGGGATTATGTGCAGGTAAATACAGACAGTTGAGGATAGGTATATATGCGATGAGAATACATTTATATATATATGGTATATATACAGCATTATAGTACATGTTATCATACAGAGCTAAGGGTTATGTGCAGGTGTACAAGTAAGTATATGCAGGTATATTCAGACAAATGATGGGTATATACTGTATATATGCGGTAATATAAATATATAAATGTAAATATGCTGTATATTCAGCACTGTGGGTAGACGGTGACATGTTTTCCATTGTGTCCAAGGATGAGCTTCACATCCACTTATATCTTTCATTCATTCACTCAAAACTTTATTTAAACTTGAGGGACACTGAGGTTTCCCTCGTTGACAGTGGCGTTGAGTATAGAACTAAAAGAGACAGAATAACACCAAGATAAAAACAAGTAATCGGCACGATGAAATCAAGTTAAATAAGATAAAAACAAGTAATCAGCACGATGAAATCAAGTTAAATAAGATAAAAACAAGTAATCAGCACGATGAAATCAAGTTAAATAAGATAAAAACAAGTAATCAGCACGATGAAATCAAGTTAAATAAGATAAAAACAAGTAATCAGCACGATGAAATCAAGTTAACACTATGGTCGCCAAAAACGCCTTACCACATCATTCCCCGCCATGCTCATTCTGCCAAAGACGCCGTACCACGTCTTTGATATCAATATATATATATAGAGAGAGAGAGTGAGAATTGTAATTTCATTTCTTTCCTTTTACATATTTGCGTTTCATTCTCATGACATAAGATATCAAATTAACATATAGGTTTACTTTAACCCTTGTGCCTCCCTGGTCATGAAATCTACTTTCGTGTGTGTGTGTGTGTGAGCACAGCGGTGTCTGTGTTTATTATTATTTCATGAAATTGGGGAAATATCTTCATCTTACATATATGTTCGTTGTGTGAAAAGCTTATAATTTGAAACACTCTAAAAAAATAGTTATAGTGTTTTGTCCCCAGTTGGGCTTGGTCATGTTTTCATGACCCATCCGCTCCCATGTTAAATGGCATTTTTTACCATTTTTAATCTGCATTTTTATCGTTAAATTCTCGATATAATTACCAAATGCTTTGCATATTCCACAACCCAAGGACACGTTCTAACGTCAGGATGTGCTGTTACCGATGTAAAACAGATGGTGGCGTAATTGCTCTACAGCTAACTTTGCCACAATTCAGGGGAAGGTGAGAGAGGCTGTTGCGGGCTTCCGGTGATTGAAACTGCGGATACATGGTTTTGGGGGGGGGGGGGTCGAGCGAGTGGATTTTCAACACAGAACCAGAGGCGAACCGGACCCCGTGGTCCACAGCGTGTCATACGCCGAAACACGAGCCCCCCATAGCCGGCGCGCTCCAATGAGGAAGTGCACTGCACGGAGGACCCGTGGTCCTCCTGCCACCAGCGACCAGAGTTCAAGATTCCAGCCGTCGAACCTGCGTCGAACCACCGCAGGACTTTTAGGTATCTATGAGCGCTTAGTAACGCTTCGCCTCAAAGCCGTTTCTGGCCGAATTAGTCATCGAATCTTTAATTCTTTTTTTTAATTCTTATTCAGAGGTATTTCGTCGAGATTTCATAATTTGTAATGTGGCAGCGGAAATGTGTAGAAATATGGTAAAAAAAACAATTTATCCGTTTTTCTTCAATGAAAAAAGACGTATCAAACAAACACAGATTTGAGTGGTTATAATTCCGAAATATGAGTAATCTGTTAGAGATATATTGAGATTATGCTATTACTGTTAATCATGGGGGGAAAAAAGTTTTAAAAATAGTAAACAGTTAAAGTTATATGGCTTTGAAAAAAGGCTCATTTTCGTCGAAATCCCTAGGGATCCACAAGAGTAGGGATGTCCGATATTATTGGCCGATATTGGCATTAAAATGGGATATCGGAAATGATCGGTATCGGTTTTCAAACATTTATTTAACTTTTATTTACCCAGGCAAGCAAGTAAGAACAAATTCTGATTTTATTTATTGTCAAAAGTATGCATAATGTTGTGTTAATTCCACAACAAGAGATATGTAATGTTAATTACCTGAAATTATTCCGTTTTTTGGGGGGGGAAACCCTGCATATATCGGTATCGGTTGATATTGGTATTGGAAATTAAGAGTTTGACAATATCGGTATATATCGGTATCGGTAAAAAAGCCAATATCGAACATCCCTACTTTAAAGTAACATTCAGGGAGACTTTAATATAGTCCATATGAGGTCCATAAATAGACTTTTCAAACTTATCAGTGGAGATTTGCATTGTAAGTCTGAGTTTGAGATGCTGAGTCCAGCTAGTTTAAGATGCTGCATCACATCTGAGTCCAGCTAGTTTAAGATGCTGCATCACATCTGAGTCCAGCTAGTTTAAGATGCTGCATCACATCTGAGTCCAGCTAGTTTAAGATGCTGCATCACCTCTCTCTGAGTCCAGCTAGTTTAAGATGCTGCATCACCTCTCTCTGAGTCCAGCTAGTTTAAGATGCTGCATCACCTCTCTCTGAGTCCAGCTAGTTTAAGATGCTGCATCACCTCTCTGAGTCCAGCTAGTTTAAGATGCTGCATCACCTCTGAGTCCAGCTAGTTTAAGATGCTGCATCACCTCTGAGTCCAGCTAGTTTAAGATGCTGCATCACCTCTGAGTCCAGCTAGTTTAAGATGCTGCATCACATCTGAGTCCAGCTAGTTTAAGATGCTGCATCACCTCTGAGTCCAGCTAGTTTAAGATGCTGCATCACCTCTCTCTGAGTCCAGCTAGTTTAAGATGCTGCATCACCTCTCTCTGAGTCCAGCTAGTTTAAGATGCTGCATCACCTCTCTCTGAGTCCAGCTAGTTTAAGATGCTGCATCACCTCTCACTGAGTCCAGCTAGTTTAAGATGCTGCATCACATCTGAGTCCAGCTAGTTTAAGATGCTGCATCACATCTGAGTCCAGCTAGTTTAAGATGCTGCATCACCTCTCTCTGAGTCCAGCTCGGTGGATGAGGAGACTTGCAGTGAAGGTGGATCGATCTCTGTGCTAGCAACGTGACACATTTTGTCATTTGGAGTTTTAATTCCAAAGAGATTATCATTGGCTTGTTTTCCTACCATATGGATCTGGCAGAATTAGCGTTTCAGAAAACATCTGACGGCCTTTAAAAAAGAATTGAACTCCAATAAGTGGATGGTTTCGGACAACGCCAGAAGGAGAATGTGCTTGAGAGGCCGGTAAAAGACCTCTGTGCCTCTGTGACAGATGGGATCAACACCTCATGGGAAACATGCCATTTCTTTCTTACAGGAACCCATCGATCTGATATTCCGGTATCAAGTTCCAAGTTTTGTACAAAATATACAATATACGGAATGCAAAGAAACACGATGCAAAAATTTGGTAGAAGAGGTAGTGCAAATTTGTAAGAATAAATAGATTAAATATGGTGTTTAAAAAGAGTTTGAAGTGTTTTAAAGTGAGTGAATGTTAGGGTGTGGCCGGGTAGCGCAGCGGACTAAGCGTCTGTCTACCACCGCAGAGACACTGGTATCGAATCCGGCTGTCAGCGGTACCTCCGGCTTGGTCGGTCGTCATACTAACACAATTGGCAGTGTTCGAGGGTGGGAAGCCGGAGGGTGGTATCCTGGTTGTTGTAAACAGCGACTCCTACAGGTCGGTCAGGGCACCTGCACAGCAAGGGAAGGAACTGGTGAGGGTAGTGTGACCCTCCCACGCGTTACACTTCACCAATGAGAGTCCGCGCTGTCGGGTGAAAAGAGGCTGCTGGCTGTCTCCTATGTATCGGAGGAAGCATGTGATAGACTTCAGGGCCCCCTAGACCGGCAAGTAGGGGGCAAATGCGCGCAACAACCAGGAAGGGGAGGGGGGAATTGGCATAACGACTAAATTGGGATGGGAGAAAAATACAGAAAAATAGGAGGAGAAAAAGTGGATTAAAAAAGAAAAGTTTAAAGGGAGTGTGTGCATGTGGATGGTGTGTGCAGTGGATGTAGAATGGATGAGTTAGTGTTGCAGTGAGTCCACATCGAGCTCATCTAGTTCATCTACAACCCAGCAGACGCAGGGAGGCTCAATAAAAGACCAGTGGTTTGCTTTTCTCTCGGATCAGCTGTGAGCAAGAGTTGGCTCTGTTGACGATGAAGGGGAGTGACACATACACACACACACACACACACACGCACACGCACACACATAAGGCGACAGTGGCTCAGGAGGTAGAGCAGTTGTCTGGTGAGAGAGGGAGAGAGAGAGAGAAACCAGGTCAACATCAATTATTCATGTTACTGGACTGAATATACATCACGTAGTAGGCATGTCTCCCAGATGTGGGCTTTGTGTGTCTACTGTTTGGCTGGATACCTCTTAGCAATTGGGTTGATGATGTCTACAAAGAATGTTCTGTGTATATAAAAACAAGACCCGTTTAGTGTGAGTGATTTTATCGTCATGCTTATTTATGTTTTTGATATTGTAAGTCAAATGTGTAGTTCCCGCACTGGCAGATAATTTTGCTCGTTTAAAGCTGTTGCACTTGTTTTGTGCTAATTACTTGTTTAAAGAAATAATCACTAAACCAACAAGCTACATTCTCTGCAAGTCAGCGTATCTGCGGGGTATTAAAAAGTCTTAAAGAAATCTCAATTTAAGGCCTTAAAAGGTATTAAAAAGTCTTACATTTAATTTGCACAGGTATTCAATTATTTTGGAGGGGGTGGGGGGCAGTCGGGACATGAAATAATATTAAATATATGAAATGTTTTTGTATTCAAGTCGTTGTTTTTTGCGGGGCTACCGGGAGCTTGGTACGTCTAGCCTTGTGTGTAACGCACAATCATTTAAATTGGCGCACAAGTGTATTGGCCGGTTCAGTGTCGCTATGTGTTTTATTTCGTTTTTGGCTAGTATGGTCATGGATTTGGTATTTGATTTTGCTCTAAGTGGTATTAAAAATGTCTTAAAAAGTCATACATTTAACTTGTTGTCTTGAAATAAGGATCGACGATTCTTAAAACTAGATTAAAGACAACCCCTTCCACAAAAGAGGTAAACGATTAGGGGGTCAACACATTTATATATCCTTCTTACCTTTAACTATACCAACACTCTCAGACACCCCTACAGGACCGTACCATCTCCACCTTGCAGACGTGCCTCTCATAAAAGTACACCAGAGTGCAGGGCCGGACCTAGCGCATTTGGTGCCCTCAGCAAGCTTCACCCTAGGGGCCCCGCCCCCGCAAATAAATCTGATCAAAACTTCTTAACAGTTCTACACTAAAGTACTGCACCTTTTATATATTACAAAGTGCACACTAGAGCTCGCTTCGACACACACTCGACTGATATCCATTAATGTGCTAGCGTGTTCCGACAACTCTACCTCTTCCAGACCCACCGTTAGCATTTTAGGCGCCTATGTCCTATGTAGGGCTGACCCCGATTAGTCAATCGAAAGGAGCCGTAGTCGACTGCCAACCTCTTAGTCGAATGCAAAAAAATATATATATATATATTATAATATATATATTTTGTATCATTCTTTCCAAAAGCAAAGAGGCCTAGAAGCGTGGCTAACGCTAATGGCGTGCATACCAGAGAGACGAACTGCCTAAGAAAACAGGCACAGAGGCACTGAAAGAGGATTTCACCCATCTAATGAACACACTAGACTAGACAAATATCAAGATGTATCCATCAGTGGACCAATTGCATGCTTTTGCAGAGGACAAGAAGCCTTCCGTCGACTCCTTCAGACATTAACCCTTTCACTGCCACACGACAGCCGGTTAACCCTTTCACTGTGACAATACAGAAGGTTAGCCCTTTACTATCACACAACCGACGGCGATGCTCCATCATTAGCATCATTATATGGAATGATGATTTTTTTTTTTTTTTTTACCAGTCCACTATCGGCAAATTTCTGCCAATCAAAGTCGACTAACCAAATCCTTAGTCAGGGGAACAGCTCTAGTCCTATGTGTAGGACATTACGTGTTTGACGCCCAAAGTGTCCACCAGGGGGAGGACCACCGAGAGATCAAAGTGTCCCCCCACCCATGTTGACACCAGACCTCCGCCCCTCGCCCTCAGGTGACGTCGTTCAGCACCCCCCCGACGCCGGAGAGGAACCGCCCCTCCTTCTTCTCTCCGTCGCTGCGTCGCAAGGTGCCGCGCAGCCGCATCGCCGAGATGAAGAAGTCCCACTCGGCCAACGACAGCGAGGAGTTCTTCAGGGAGGAGGACGATGAAGGTAAGTGCACAAATAAAATGGCCGCCGCCGCTGTCCCATATTTTGGTTCACGGTCAATAATTCAAGATTCATTTCTGCATTTGTTTATTTAATTTTTTTTGAATGAATCGGAATCAGAAAGGTCTTTATTGCCAAGTAATTTACACATACCACAAGGAATTTGATTTTGTTGTTTGGTGCGACATTAACGGACAGACAATTACGGTCAAATTAAATAAAAGGTAAAATTTTATTAAATAGAAGCACAATGGAATAGAATTATAAAATAGGCCAGGGCTGTACAATTGTGCACCATGTGGTCAAGTATATACACTAATTAAACATTGATCTTGGGTTAAAAAATAGCGGCGTTAAAAGAATTGTGGGTTAATGCGTTAATAAAGCTTTAACTTTGACAGCCTTAGTTATTACACATTCTTACACATACATGTATGTTGAACATCTGAGGTATTGATGAAGTAACAAAGGAAAAAAGCCAAAAGCACTTACTCCTCAGACATTCTTTGACAATTTTACAGCCCAAAATACAAAAAAGATCCAGGCGGAATAGGTAACAAAGGGTTGAAGAAATATTGTCTGAACTGTCAGATGCAAACTGGCTGTGTGACATAACCAAGCATCTCGCTCAATTGAATAAGAAGCTGTAGGGACGCAAACAAGTCCCACCCAAAACTTTACCAATATAGTTGTGAACTGAGACAACCCTTATTTATGAGTACAGTTACAGTTGTGTGTTCATGCAGACACATAATAGCAATTTCCTTTACGAATTGAAAATGGGGGACCCTGATGTAAACAAGTCGAAAGTCTTTCTCTGGTCTGCATCCCCTTAACAATTGTGTGTATTGAGCTGTACTGTACTGTACCCATTCTGCAATCTGTTAATTAAAGTTAATTAAACTATCTTCCATTAGTTGGATGTATGGCCTCTGTAAGGTTGTGTGCAGCCATTTGTTTTTGTAACATCTGCTACATCTGTCCCACATGTTCTTTGCAGCTCACAGTTGTTAGTTCTGCCCCTCTTGACTGTGACAAAAAGGTTTTCTTCTTTGTTATTTAGTTGAATGGTTTGATCATTGATTGATGGAGTAATGTGGGGTTCTGATAAACTAAAATTATTTGTTAAAATAACATAAGCTAACATATATTTGTACATCTATGCAAAATGTATAACTTGAATAAGTAATAAATACAGAAACAACATGTTTAACAATATGTAAATGAGTAGCTACATTTATTTTACATACATTAACATTTATACGGTCTTTGGCCCTTTGAGGGAAACCATAATGCTGATGTGGCCCTCTGTGAAAATGAGTTTGACACCCCTGCTCTAGTCCTTTCATGAGGCATTTAAAAGCATCCAGTGATACATAGCCAGAGAGTTTCAGGTCATTCTGGACTGTAACATGTTCCAAGCCGAGGGAGCAGAATAACAAAATGCTCTCTTTCCCATTTCAGTACGAACATTGGGAACAGACGATATCTACAGACATGTAAAGATATTAGGGCTGACCTCGACTAAGGATTTGTATAGTCGACTTTGATTGGCCGAAATTTGTCCCCCCCCAATGCAAAAAATAAATAAAGATTAAATTTTTTTTTGTTATCATTCCATTTGGGCTGTGGGGGGTGCTTAATGTCTGAAGGAGTCGACTGAAGGCTTCTTGTCCTCTGCAAAAGCATGCAATTGGTCCACTGATGGATACATCTTGATATTTGTCTAGTCTAGTGTGTTCATTAGACGGTATGTGCGCCATTAGCGTTAACCACGCTTCTAGACCTATATATAATATATATATTATTATATATATATTTGTTTTGCATTCGACTAAGGGGTTGGCAGTCGACTATGGCTCATTTCGATCGATTAGTCGACTATTCGACTAATCGGGGTCAGCCCTAAAAGATATACTGAGGAATGTAAGCGGTGTGTCTGTGTGTCCGAGCAGATCTCAACACCAGCAACCTGCGCTCTCGCTCGCTCTCTGGGACGGGTCGCTCTCTGGTGGGGTCCTGGCTCAAGCTGAACCGGACGGACGAGTACTTCCTGCTGTACTCGCACCTCACCTACGTCACCCTGCCCCTTCACCGCATCACCACAGGTCAGAGGTCAACTTAGACAGACTAGGGAGGGAGGGAGGGAGGATCTATATTGGGTGCACTGGTATTGAGCGATATTGGCCTCCAGCGGATAGACACGCATGGTGTCGTGGTGATATTGGCATTATGTTCCACCAGTGATGCAAAGTATAAGGTGATATTGGTAAATGCAGCAATCTCCGAGAGAGAAACTAAGAATTCTAAACAGAATCCCAGTTTATTAGTATATTTTAGAACTCCCACCGTCATTTCACATGTCTGATAATCTTCTAGCATAATCTTCAGCCATAGTAATAATAATAATAAACTTTATTTGTATAGCACCTCTCATGCAAGAATTGCAGCCCAAAGTGCATCACAGCAGTAATGTAGACATAAAATAGACATAGGCATACAATGAGCATAGAATTGTCATAATTATAGATGGGCATAAAATGAGAGGGAGAATTGAAAATGTTTTTAATAGATTTGTCATTAGAATCTATATATAAAAAAAAATTGTTATAGATTTCTGACAACATGAAATGCACTTTCACCTTTCCACGCTTATTGATTATGATAGATTTCTGACATTAAAATCTATAAAAATACTATTAGCAGGTTTCTGACTAAATAAAAGCAATGCATAAAGTGCAGACATAGAATGAGTATAAAATAGACAGAATCATTTTTGATAGATTTCTTAAAAAAAAAAAATTATTGAAATGTTATTTTGATACTTATTTATTTTCTGTCGTTATTTCTCTTTTCAAACGGACGTGTGTGACTGTTTTCCCAGACATCCTGGAGGTGAGACAGAAGCCCATCCTGATGACATAGCAGCCTCAGAGCCTCATAACCAAGTGCCTACCTGCATCCGACCCCTGAGACAACACTACCACCTAGTGTCGAGACAGAGAATCGCAACCAAACGTCTAGTTTGTTCTAACTGACAAAAAAAGAGGAGAGAGGACAAAAAAAGGGAAAGCCTTTTTTTATGTAAAAAAAACCAGCCAATCAAGAAGTGCCTCTTCCTTCTCTAAAATCACGTTCCTGCTCGATGAGGGTTGAACAGGCGCTTTCCATGGGAACCGGGGCCCTGGACATCAGGCAATCTTACACATAACATCCTGGAACTGTGAGTCGGGATCACCTGACCTCCACGCTGAATAGGCATTGGCTGAACTCTGAACTGGGAAAAGGCTGACAAGTGTGTCTGTTCGTTGTAAATATCTTGCTGCTTAACTACTCACTAATAAGCCTTGAGAAAAGGTGACGCTTTTGATAATACATGGTGCACACCCCCCCCCCCCCCCCCCCCCTCCTTTGATTTGTTTGGTTTCATTTTATATGTGACTTTCTTTTTTTTACATGAGAAAAGGGATTCTATATCTCAGTTGTTTAGGTAGAACTTCCGGCTCTAGCACGCCCTGAAACACAACGTATTCCCTAAGGTTTCTGTGTTCGCGCTCCTATAAGCAGACATTGTGTACAAACCCGTATTAGCAGAGAAGGTGGGAGGGGGTCTAGGAGGGTTAAATCTGTCGCACCTCAGTTTTCGTTTTATCCCGCGGGGAGCACGTTTTGAAAAGGGAGGTGCGTAATGTGCTTCTTGTGTGACCTGGGAGTGAGCAAGTGCCACAGGACATGAACTGGCACTTTTTGTTTTTCACCTGATGGAAATGACAAGATTGGGATTTTCAACTCTTCTCTTAGTTTAACCGACTAGATTTGACCCGCCCGCCCCCCACACACGACCTGAGAGACATTTAGAGTTTATATCGGTGAGTGTAGAAATGCTGAAATGCTGACATCCAGTTGGTCTTCCCATCTCTAATCCAAACTTTACTTTTAGACAGTGTATTTAGATTCGCCAAACTGGAATTGACTTGAAAAAGCATTTACCTAACATTGATGAATGAGGGATGAAAAAAAAGAAGAAATAAACAAGAAAGCTTTACTTTAGAGAAGGTTTTCCTATGTGTGAATGGGTGACATTAGCCCCCCCCCCCACACACACACACACACACACAAAAAACCCAAACCTATTGCCTGTAGATGTATTTGCAGCCATAGGCATGATTTTGTGCAGGGATAGTTGTTGATGAGAAAATCTTTGTCATTGTGGACTCTCTCTCTCTCTCTTCCTTCCTTCCCTCTTCCTCTGTGGTCCCTATGCCTTAAGATCTGACTATGTATGTATCTTAACTTCTGTAGATGTGTTTGATTTCCTCACCCTTTCAGTTGTAATCACGGATCCAGACCTGTACACGCTACTTCCTGTTATTATTATTATTACTATTACCGGTACCACACGTTGATTCTCATCTCCTGCAAGAACACTGGGCATTTGCTCTCATCACCGGAAGAACCAGCCCGTGGCCCATCCCGCTGAGGTGCAGTGGTGAACATCGCTGGCTGATGTGCCGAGCAAAGAAGACATGGTTACTTCTGAACACTAGGTGCCTGGGCCGGTCAGCTGATCCACCCGCGAAAGGAGGAACTCTGAGCGCGAGGGAATCGCACACTTGTTGATCTTGAACTCGTTATCGTAGGTAATTGGAGGAAAACAAGTGTTTCGCACCCCAAACTGCACTCAAGAGGTGAAGCCATTCACGATCAACGACGTCAGTCCACAGTGTTCTCCGTGTCTTTGTGTATATTTGTTGATAGTTTTCCACACAAACGCACGTAACAAGGCTTTTAACGTGGGGGGCCTGGGGCCACATCTGCACCTCCTCAGTGTTACAATGCGGTATAGTTTTATGGCTGAATGTATTGTCCGTTAAATAGCAACGACTGCTTTAACAACCATTTGATATGAGTGGAAATGACAGTTTTGCACTGTAAAAATGCTTTTAGAAATATTTTGAGACCCGTTTGTGATTTATTTCCCCCCTCTTTTTATGGGTAGAATCTGTGGTGCCATCAAATGGCGACCTCTTGGTAAAAGTGAGTTTCTTGGTATTTCACTTTGTTTGCATTTATTATTATTTAGTTTTGATCTGACTTGTGGGTTGGAGTTGAGTGGGGATAGTCGAGGGGTTTGCTATTGCTGGCCGAAGCTAAGATCGAAGCTTGTAACAGATATTTACTTGAGTAAAATCATGGAATTAATGTATCATCAACACAAAGAAAGTATTTAGATTCAAAGACTATTTTAATAGCTTTCTTTGAATAGTTTCTCTCCTGTGAAATACAAATGTTCAACAAAACCATCAACATTGACTCAGCTAGACGTCTTTCCATCTTCCATGTTCCATCTTCATGTCAGATGATTTTCAAAAAGGTGCATGATTGAGTCAATGCAAAAAAAGAACAAGCAAATATACTGCTGAAAGTTCATAACGTTGAAGTGTTTCACTCCATCTAGATTAATTTATTCTAATGCTTTAAATAATTTAAATTAATCTCCAAAGTTGAAGCATTAACTTTGACAGCCCTAGTTATAGCTATAGTGTTGATATCTCCAGACCCGGTCACAGGTGATGTGTTTTCCCAGTCTCCAGATTCATGCAGGTCCCTATGAATAAAACCTTCTAGTATACTGTACATTCCTCTCTCTGATAAGGCAGGGGATTTAGAATTTTAAAGAAAAAGGGAAAATCGCTAGCCAAAACATCAGGTCACCAGCATCAGTGATCTAACGCATAGTGTAGGTGCTATGAGCTACCGAGTCTGATGACAGCTTGGCTTCTCTGAGCTACCGAGTCCCACGACAGCTTGGCTTCTCTGAGCTACCGAGTCTAACATCATTTAGGGTTAGCAACAAAAATGTGGGAAGTTAATTAAATATTAAAATCCTCCAATTAACCCCACATGCAGGATCAAGGACTCATGTAAAGGAGAAGAGCGGTGGCTCGTCATAATGATGTGAACGCTGAGAGGTCTACAGCAAACCATCCCTCATCCTCACTCAACTAACCCACACATCAGACCAAAATAAAATAATTTAAACAATCTGCAATACCACGCAGGACTCTTTGCCTAGAGGTCGCTGTTTGATGACATTGCAGACTTTTTAGGACCATTTTAACATGTCAGTTTCCCAGGCTTTAATCATTGCTTTTTGTATACATAGACTAAGTAATGTGCATGTTAGCGCCATACTTCTGTTGTATTATTTTCCAAATGGTATGTACATTTTCCTGTACTTATTTTGTTGAAATACACATTACCAGAAAACTGTCATTTGTTTGGGTGATAGTGTTCATTCTTTTAACTATGGCAATATCATTAAATTCTTCTCACATACTTTTTTTTTTTTTTTAGATCACTCTGAAAATGTAGGTTTACGCCCCCTTAATGATGTCAATGTTGCCCACATCGTGTGGGTTCAAATCCCTACATTTAGGACTGACCTTGTAGCTCGAGGGATTAGTTCAGTTGGTTAAAGCAGGATCAACGTGGGTTCCAGTCCCACAGCTTATGAGGTATGTAGCCTTGGCTTGCAGATACTGTACATTATTTGGTTGACACTTTCTCTGTATGTAAAAGTGAAAATAAACACGGGTTACTGAGATACTGGCTAATATGGATAGACTAGTATTATTTGGTTAATATGGCCTTGCTAGTAATGTAAAGACGATCTTTGTCATTGTCAAACCATTTACATTTAGTCATTTAGCTGACGCTTTAGTTTTATCCAAAGCGACTTACAAGTTCTGTACAACAAGTCAGCAGGAAGGGTACAACTCTGGCAGCTAAGAGTCAGTAAGATCAAACTGTCGAACTTGAGTGCTACAGACTTAGCATAGTAGTATAGACATACTAGCATAGTAGGTAGTAATATAGACATACTAGCATTTTCAGGACTTGTGACTCGGAATTGGACTTGAGCATTGACTGCATTCGGACTCGGAAGGTGCAGACGAGGACTCTGACTTGTTAATTGATAGTTATTTATTTATGATTTGTTTAGTAATAGGCCCTAATCATTTGGCATAAGATATTGATGGCTAGTGCATTCGTTTGGCTATTGTGTCACAAAATAAACTCCCTTTGAAACAGTGACCGCTGTGTCATTTCTATGTTTAATGTAGACCTTTTTTTATTTGTATGTCAGCTCTTTGACTGCAGTGGAGTGGACTCAACCTTGATGACTTGGACTCGGACTAGGGTAATGGGGACTCGACTCGGGCTCTTCTTTGGTGACTCGGACTTGAACACTGGGGACTCGAGATGTAGTGACTCGACTGGGACACTATTGTGACACTGACTAGGACATGAGGCGTTTTATGGAAACTAGGGCTGTCTTAAATACTTTGAAGCTTCGTTCGATGAAAATAAAATTAGATTATAAAAAATAAATAAAAAGATGATTTTTTTTTGTGCAAAATAAACTCTGCCTCTCTTTGTTAACTACAACAAGCAATGCTGTTTGTTATTTAAGATGAGGTCGGACTCGGCACTGATAGATTTGTGTTCATTGTGCTGCTTTTATAAAGCCTCAAATGATGGCTTACAATATTTCATGAAAGCAAAGTGTTTTGTTTGTCTAAGATTTAAAAAGGTTTAAACTTTACAGCACTGACAAAGTTGAACAAAGTGCTGTACAAGTCCCACAACATATTTTTTTTAAATTATAATTTTTTTTTAATCTCGAAGCTTCAAATTAAAATAAAATCTCGGCCCTGAAGCTTCGAATTCCAAAAAAGAAATCGAAGGTCAGCCCTGGAAACACTGTATGCTGTGCACCTGTTGGGATTAAACCGCAGCTGGGAAAGCTTCAGGAAGCCGCAGCGGCCACAAAAACAAGTCATTTGTGGTCCAGTTGACCCTCTGAGACTTCACCGGCCCTTCTTCCTACATGATCCGTTTTAAAGCTAGTGAAGATACTGGTATCATCATACGAGACACGGATGACCATGTCTATGCTAGTTCATCGGGAAGAGAGCTAAATAACCCTCCAACGTTAGGCTAAATTCTGGCAAGGGGAAAAATGGCATGACCCTTGACCTCTCACGTGAAGATATTTGAATTAACATGTGTTCTATGGGTAGCCATGAGTCTCCCTTTTACTAGTCTGGATCGGCGCCACGGGACTGTGGGTATAAGCCACTATTCAGGCGGAATTCTCCTCCCCTTCTTCTGTGGACACAAGGGCTTAGCACCGCCCTGGATTGTGATTGGTTCAAAGAAATACAAACAAGCAAGAACGGCGTTGTCACCCCCCCTATATTGGAATGATAATAGGTTCAGCCAGACCTCCCTCTCCGGCACTGGCACAGCGCTAACAGTGTGGAGAGAGGTATGACTATGCACAGTGCTAACAGTGTGGAGAGAGGTCTGGCTACACGGCCCTAACAGTGTGGAGAGAGGTCTGGCTACACACGGCCCTAACATAGTGTGGAGAGAGGTCTGGCTACACAGCCCTAACATAGTGTGGAGAGAGGTCTGGCTACACAGCCCTAACATAGTGTGGAGAGAGGTCTGGCTACACACGGCCCTAACATAGTGTGGAGAGGTATGGCTACACGGCCCCGCGTCTATACTTTCCGTAGCCGCATTTCTGCAGGACGCTCTCTGATTGGCCACTGACTGACGCTCTCTGATTGGCCACTGACATGTTTGCCCAATCGCGTGACGAGCTGTGTCTTTGCCCATTAACGCGTCGAACAGCCTGCAAACTACCTGGCGTTCTATCGCCATGCTCTAAGACAAACTCTAACCTTAACCAACTTCGAAAGAGTGCCTAAGCCTAACCAGTGTAGAAACTGTCGTCGGCCAATCAGAGAGCGTCCTGCAGAAATGCGGCTACGGAAAGTATAGACGCACACGGCCCTAACATAGTGTGGAGAGAGGTCTGGCTACACGGCCCTAACATAGTGTAGAGAGGTCTGGCTACACGGCCCTAACATAGTGTGGAGAGAGGTCTGGCTACACGGCCCTAACATAGTGTAGAGAGGTCTGGCTACACGGCCCTAACATAGTGTGGAGAGAGGTCTGGCTACACACGGCCCTAAGTAACAGTGTGGAGAGAGGTCTGGCTACACGGCCCTAAGTAACAGTGTGGAGAGGCATGGCTACACACGGCCCTAAGTAACAGTGTGGAGCGGCATGGCTACACACGGCCCTAAGTAACATTGTGGAGAGGCATGGCTACGCACGGCCCTAAGTAACAGTGTGGAGAGGCATGGCTACGCACGGCCCTAAGTAACAGTGTGGAGAGGCATGGCTACACACGGCCCTAAGTAACAGTGTGGAGAGGCATGGCTACGCACGGCCCTAAGTAACAGTGTGGAGAGGCATGGCTACACACGGCCCTAAGTAACAGTGTGGAGAGGCATGGCTACGCACGGCCCTAAGTAACAGTGTGGAGAGGCATGGCTACACACGGCCCTAAGTAACAGTGTGGAGAGGCATGGCTACGCACAGCGCTAACAGTGTGGAGAGAGGCATGGCTACGCTAACAGTGTGGAGAAATAATGGCAATGCACAGCGCTAACTAACAGGCTATGCAAGACTATCCCTTTACAGACATGCCCACCTTGCGTTTTTGGGGCAAAAACCGCAAGCTTTTAGGGAGATATTGAAAATCAGGAGACATTTTCATCAGACGTTTCCATTTATTCCCCAACACATGACTGTACAAATGTTATCAAGACGTGGATTACAGCATGCCTCGCCGTCTTCTAAGGCCATACAAAGGACACTTGGAGAAAAAAAAGAAACATAGAACAGTCAATGACATTCACGTCTACACAGATTGCCATGTTGGTGAAACATGTGGTTAGATCACATGCTTCCATCGCACACGCTCTAGAGCTCTTTAGAAAATAGGTGGCGAGACTGGGGGAGACATTTCATACACGGTCCTGTGAGTTGTAGCTGCATTGGGGTTTCATATTCTTTCACTGGAGTACAAATTCTGCCTCGACAATAAATAGTTCCAGAGCTAATCTTTTTTATTTTTATTTTTTATCTCCCGACATTCAGTACACACACACACACACTTGTGGGATGTGAAGTTTGGGCGCAGAAATAAGAAAAATGGTCCCCTCTGGTCTACACCTCAAAACTAACTTTTCCTTACTGCAAATATTTGAATATGTGAAACCGAATAGACTTGGACTTTATTTTATTTTGAAGGTAACCATTTCCCCTAAAATTCTGTCACATGGATGGATGCCATTATCTAAAAAAAAGTTATTAATAAGTAACGTTTTTGCACACATCAGCACATTCCTCACATTTACTTGTCCTGTTATCTTCTGAAAAAAATACAGACATCGCAAGTATAAAACATTCAAACTGAACATACTCCCAACTCATACTTGCCATAACACCGAACCTTGTTGATCAGAACCAAATCACAAACAGCAGAATCACACATTAAAAACTCTCCCGTCCTCTCTCTCGCACCTTAATAAAACAATAGCAGCAGTATTCAAACCCCACGGAATGTTGCCAAGTCCAGAAGAGTGAATCTTGTGTTTATTTTACATGTTTTAACATGACAAAACATCACCGGATTTAATATTTTGTAGTCGTCCTCCTTCCCTCCCCTCCAAAAAAAAGTAAGATTCGCACCATTACTGCATTTGGCGCAAGACAGTAGAAACCGCTGACAATTCTCACAGTATAATAACGCAATTTTGTTTTAGGACACCGAAAACTAAGTGTACTGTGCATCATCATGCATGTTAAAACGTTGGATTTCCTCAGGATTATCAGCGTGAGAGTTACCGTAATTTTCGGACTATAAGCCGCACCTTTTCCCCTAATTTTTCGACCCTGCGGCTTATATAACGGTGCGGCTAATCTATAGATCTTTACAGCTAACGGCCACTAGGGGACCTCCTAAATCTATGGATTTTACAGGTTACAGTCCACCACCTTTAACTCGCTCTTCTCTCACAGGCACACAGCTGCTGCAAGTTAATAAATGGGAGCTTCCTGAAACAGCCATCTCTTTCCTGACAATCACCTCTGTGCACAAACCCTTACATATGGTAATTAAACATTAAAACACCTGCGGCTTATAGTCCAGTGCGGTTTATGTATGTACACATCATTACATTTTGCAGCTGCGGCTTATATTCAGGTGCGGCTTATAGTGCGAAAATTAAGTCTGCGCGTGTGTAGGGTTGCACGATACAACAAAAGTATTGCGATACCCAGCAGTTAAAAACGGTCCAATACTTTTAGAATAATAGCCTGATGCTGTATTGCCTATGAGTTGAGTGGATGCGTGACCGGAGCGCGCACAGAGAGAGCGAGAGAGAGCGAGAGAGAGAGCGAGAGAGAGAGAGAGAGAGCGAGAGAGCGAGAGAGCGAGAGAGCGAGAGAGAGAGAGAGAGAGAGAGAGAGAGAGAGAGAGAGAGAGAGAGAGAGAGAGAGAGAGAGAGAGAGCACGCTTTGCGCAGTGGGCTTGTCAACAGTGTCGGTACTGTTTATGTTCCGTCATCTAATATAATATTTAGGGCTGTCAACATTAATGCTTTAACTTGAGATTAATTTAAATGATTTAAAGCATTAAAATAAATTAATCTAGATTAATCTATGGAGTGAAAAATCTTCAACGTTCTGAACTTTCAGCAGTATATTTGCTTGTTCGGATATAAGAAAGAGGTCTAGCTGAGTCAATGTTGATGGTTTTGTTGAACATTTGTATTTCACAGGAGAGAAACTGTATTCAAAGAAAGCTATCTTTGAATCTAAATATACTTTTTGTGTTGATTTTACATTAATTCCATGATTTTACTCAAGGAAATATCTGTTACAAGCTTCGGGCTTAAGTAGAAAAATGCAATTTTTGGGCGGCTGAGTGGCGCAGTGGGCAAGGCGCTCGCCACTAACGCAGGATATGCTGGTATCGAGCCCAGCTCTCTGCGTTGCTACCGGCTTGGCCGGCCGTCATACTAACACAATTGGCAGTGTTAGAGGGTGGGAAAGCCGGTGGGTGGGGATTGGACGTTGTGGACAGCGACTCCTACAGGTCGGTTGGGTGACGCCGGTGCGGCGGAAACGAAGTATCGGGGGCAGCGTGAGCCTCCCACGCGTTACTCCTCGCCGCTGAGAGTTCGAGCTGCTGCGGTGAAAAGATGCGACAGGCTGCCTCCTCGTGTACCGGAGGGGACACGTGATGCAAGGCTTCTATCCTCACTACAGCCGACCAATGGGAGGCATAGTCTAGCAACGTTCAAGACAGGGGAGGGAAGAATTGGAAATACGAAATTGGGATGGGAGAAAAAGAAAAAAATATATAGAAAAATGGGGAGAAAAAGTGGATCAAAAAAAGAAAAATGCTATTTTTTATCTAGATTAATTACAGAAAATTGTGAGATTAATTAGTTAAATTTTTTTAAATCTATTGACAGCACTAATAATATTCCATTACCTTTCCTGATATTTAAAGTTTTTGCCATGGTATCCTTTTAGAACTGGTATCGGTATCGAAGTAAAGATTCCGGTATTGTGACAACACTACGTGCATGTGTGTGTGTGTGTGTGTGTGTGTGTGTGTGTGTGTGTGTGTGTGTGTGTGCAGATAAAAACCATCATGAGGTCACCGTGGCGCGGCCCACGCAGGGATGTGTGTCCAGGCCAAACCTGTTGTTTTTAACACACAGGGGGGGGTTTACAAGAGATGATGGGGGGAGGGTGTCTGGTCTGGTAATATAACAGGACGATGGTGGTGGAGGTTGAACTGAAGTCTGGAGGAGTGAGGAGGGAGAAGCGGAGGCCGTTAAACTTTCTTCTCCTCCAGAATGGTGTGAAGTTCGTCGGCGTCTTCGGACGATTTGACTCGGATGAGCATCGGGACGGCACTGGAGGGGTTCTTGTCATCGACGGGGGGGTTGGGGACGCACACCACCATCACGTTGTTCTTCCCCACCCGGGAGCACGGCATGGACGCCTGCATGATGATGTTCAGCAAGATGTTACCTGGGGAGGAGGAGGAGGAGGAAGGAGAAGATGAAGCAGTTGTTCACAGTAAAAGTGTCGACTCCGTCGACGCTACACACATTTAAAGACTTGATGGAATGAGACCTGAACCACACGGAGGTAGGCTTGCTGAATTCTGAGACCATGAGACTGCAAAACGGGTGTGCAGTTGCGCTCAATGGCCACTAGGGGGACAGGTATTTTGTAATACCCTCACGTATACAGCAGCCCAAGGACATCCCAGTTAATGATCACCTCTCTCTCCCTCTCTCACCTCTCCACACACACACACACACACACACACAGATTCACAAAATAACCTTTCCCAGAATTGACTATAAACAAGAATATTCTCACAGTAGTGTTAAAAACTATTTATAAAAAATAAATAAAAAATGCTTCTCGAAAACCAGTTACCGGTAATTATTATTGTTAAAAAGGACCATAGTGGTCTGAACAGGAGTTTTAGCTCGTTTACTAAATCAGCTCATATTCTGCGTTACCCCAGGCCCTTTAATTGGTAACCAATTATATATATAAATTAATGTATATATATTTTTTTATTTTATTTTTATTTTTTTAAGATTGAGCACCCTCAAGAACCACTGGAGTTCAGTTGAAACAGGCGAACACTCGAGTGATGGATTACTCACACCCATCCCCTTGAGTTAAGCTAGGTTCATCACCACCACACGTCATAATTGCTCTCTGGATTTGGTTTAAGAGCGTACCCAGGTTGGTGTCGGCGCGGAGGATCATCTGCGTCTTTCCCTCGGGGGTCTGCTTCAGGTGCAGCGTGCCCACGCCCTTCTCCTTGAACCCAGAGTCCTTCTTGTAGAAGAGCTTGCACCTGGAGAGGGACGACACAGTCAGTGCAGGGCTGTACACGTGCTACCGAAGAATCCCGTCTGCGCAATGAATACATTTACTGCAGTAGCACCCAATACTAGACATGGCTGTGTCACCAGACACGCTGTGGGTCTTCATTTTACTCTACCTCTATCAAGAACAAATGCACTTAAGAGAACCACAATGTATAGAGCTGCTGCAAACTGGAATTGTATACCTGTGAAGTTAATGATCAGCAACAAATGTACTTTTAAGAAAAAGTTAAAAAATGCTGTTATGAATAATGAAATACAGTTTAGTTACTGATTTATTTAGTTAGTATTGTTAGTTTAGTTTAGTAAGTATTGTATTTGTGGCTAGAGTCTTTGTGTGTGTGTTTTTTTATGAGATTTTAAAGATATTGAGAATGTACTACTTAGGCTAAAGTGTTTGTGTTTTATTGTTGTTATTATTAATGTAATGTAATGTACTGTAATGTTGTAAGTTATGTGTTCGGACCCCAGGAAGAATAGTCTTTCACCCATGGGTGTGTAGACTAATGGGGATCCATAAAAATAAACAAATTAATAAACCCATGCAACAGCCTGTGTGTGAGAAGAGGGGGGAAAGGAAATTTAAGTGTCATTCATTTAAATTTAGTCATTTAGCTGAACGTTTTTATCTAAAATGACTTACAAGTTCTGTATGACAGGTCAGCAGGAAGGGTACAACTCTGGCAGCTAAGTAACAATGTTCGTCAAACAGTGTTGAACTTGAGCAGTGTTTCCCTTATATGCATTCAACAGCGGTGCTGCGCCGCCGCTGAATCAGGACCGCCGCTGCTATGAAATAGAGTGACCATTAACACTTTGGCTGCCATGGGTTAAATTCATTATCAACCGTAGGTTGCCGGCTCTATTTGTCTATAGAGAAAGTCCCCTTCTTTGCAGGGCTATAACTTTTTTAATTCTATTGCTACATTGCCATTATTAGGGCCCATTCAAAGTCCTATATGTATTGTTCATTGTGTAGCAACGTTAAACTTTTTCATTCACATATTCATAGTAAAGTATGGTCTAATGTATAAGTATGTTTTCATCTCTTTCTGCAGCTTTCTCCAGAACGTGATCTATAGCCCCAAATACATTATATTGATGATGCAATACAGTTTTATGGCAATCAGCGCGATATAAAAAATTCCAACTAGACGTACTTCTAGAAGTTACTACACGTCATCTGATGTTGACCGGATGGGCTAGGGGGCGTTTATAATTCCGTGGGCAGCGTTATACCAATCATCTAATGTGGGTCAAATGTTGATAATAGCAGTTAGTATCGAAGACGGTAACTTTACACGCTAAAACTCACCCCAGTCTCCGCGCCCCGTTGGGCGATCATCGTAGAGTAGACATTTTATCATTATGGGATGTAGATTTACCCGGTCCATCTCCAGCTTGTATAATGGTATATACGTCCAAATCATGTTGTTTATCGAGTTATTGGCAATCGATCGCTGTGTATTGTGACGAGCTAGAATGCCGGGACCTATAGCGAGTGCCCGGAAGTAATACGGCCGTCCAGCACAACCTCTATGGCACTTCCTGTTAAGCGATTGCGCCGATCGGCCACCAGATGGCGCTCCTGAACCGCCAGAGAGCTCAGTGGGTCCTCCTGGTGGATCTCAGGCCAGCGGAGGGGACATTATGAATCCGATCCCAGATTTTTGAAATATTGATATTAAAGACGCTGTAAAGCGTCTTCGGCAACTTGAGCATGGCCGGGAATGATGTGTTTAAGCGTTTCCTGGCACCCAAAGTGTTAAAAAAAAAATTATTAAAAAGAAAATATATATATGCTACTTTTTGTTTTTGTTTTGTTTATCATTCCATTTGGGCTGTGGGGGGTGCTTAACACTTTCAGTGCCACCAGGGGGCGCACGACTTAGTGCTTGAATGCCACCATCGGCACCAATATTAATGTTAATATCGCCTAATCTATGTTTTAAATTATGGCTGATCTTTTGTTTGGGAGATTTGTTTGGTATCCAAGAGCACATAATCCTCACTCAATGGCAAATCAATGATGACTCTTTTTTAGCCCATATTCCATGCTTTGCATTGTGAGAAGGATCAGGAGGACAGTGACATCATTACTGGGAGCAGTCATACTAAAAAGGTGCTTTAAGTGGTATTTTCTGCCTGGTTAAAATAATTGTTAGGTAGCTCTACATTTTAACAGCCATCACTGATATAGACTGTTTGTTGAGTAACATGGGTCTCCCAGTCCCTCCCTCAGTAAACACAAAATAAATGTACTGGTATCCTGTTCCCACTTTATCCAAATCAAGAGAGAGAACCCTAGATATTGGACTTATTTCAAAAAACCTTGCCAAGCCAAATTTGCTGGCAGATTATTTTACTTGTTCCAAGCACATATTATCTTAAACTGGTAAATGGCTGCATTTATATAGCGCTTTTATCCAAAGCACTTTACAATTTATTCCTCACATTTGACCGATTCACTCAAACATTCACACACCGACGGCAGAGGCAACCATGCAAGGTGCCAACCTGCTCATGAGCAATTAGGGGTTAAGTCACAAGTGTCTTGCTCAAGGACACTTCAACACACTGCCCGGGAAGAGTGGGAATCAAACCAGGAACCTCTTATTAGGGATGCACCGAAAATTCGGCCACGAAAAATTATCGGCCGAAAATGGTTAAAAAGGCTCTTTCGGCCGAAAGGGTTTTAGCACCGAAAATATATCACAGAATGTCAAATAACGTGTTGTTGTGATGACTAGGGCTGACCTTCGAAGCTTTTTTTGGCAATCGAAGCTTCGGGGCCGAGCTTCGATTTTAATTCGAAGCTTCGAAAAATTTAAAATTACTTTTTTTTTTAATCTTATGTTGTGGGACTTGTACAGCACTTTGGTAAACTTTGTTGTTTTTAAATGTGCTCTATAAATAAAGTGGATTGGATTAATGAATTAAGTAGCCCCTTTCGTGACTGTGACGCAGCCAACAAGGTTTCACTCGGCTGTGTGATTTAATTCAAGGTGGATCGCTGTTGTCATTTGAACAACTTCAGATTTCATGGGAACTACCAATCCCCCAAATCAAGAATGTTTAAGATAAATGAATGAAGTAAGATTTTGATTATTTGAAATATGGCCTGTGTAGACTAAACTATGCACAGATTTATGTCAGTCTACAAGGTCCGGATTCTACATGGTCCGGCAATGTAGACCTTGTAGACTCCACTACAGACCAATTATCAGTGAATGTTCATGCATTTTTAAGAAGGGCTACTTCCACAAAAAAACAAAGAACTCACCAAAACATCTCAGTAGCACCTTATCTAAATGTTCTATTTCATATATGGAGATTTATATTTATTTATGTATTGCATGCATTTCTACATTTTATTTCCTATTTTGTTTATTCATCCCAGTATCTTTCTTTCTTATGTGTGGAATTCTACAAGGCATGTAGGTGTATATGTGTTTGAGGATGATATCCTTCAAACAGGCAATAGTGATGATATAATTTGGGCAGTGCTGAGCTGGGTTACTTTCCTCCAGTGTATTTGTCCCCCGGCCCCACCCAATGGCCCCATGCGCGCACACACACACAAATCGAAGTAAAAAAAAAATATTTGTGCCATCGAACAAAGCTTCGAAGTATTTAAGACAGCCCTAGTGATGACGTAATCAAAACGTGACTACAGACATAGCATGCGCAACGTGTAACGTGAGCAGCTTGGCAGCTCTTCCTGCATTCTACAGCCTGTGATAACTAACTCCTCTTGGGAGTAGGGATGCCCCCCGAAACCCGGTTCTAAACTAAATTAGAAAAAAACTGAGTATTGATAAGCTCCGACGTTAACGGTACTGCTATCGGTAGTCTCTAGGAGCGGATTAGCTACGGAGCTAACAGTGTACCATCCATCTGCGACGCAACGGTGGCAGCAACACTTGAAACGGAGTAACGTTAACGTTATGTCGAGTTCATACTACACTACACGTAACTATGAACTCGACATAACGTTAGCGTTACTCCGTTTCCATGAAGTGTTTAATTAGCAGCAATCTGTTGTTGAAAATTTTACGTTAAACCGGAAATGGAAACGTGAGGACAAGAAGCCGTTATCAAATCGTTGTAGTCATATTGTAGTCTTTTAGTCTTATTAGCTAAAAGATTTTAACAAAATAAAAAGCAGCAACACTATTGCATAACTGAGTCATGTTTGCTATGTATTTCTTTCTTTAGGAGAGTAGGACATTTGTTTCACAGTTTTAGCATGATGTTTTATAGATGGCTAGGTTAAACAGGTTTTTGTTTTTAAGAGGGGGGGTTTGATTTGATTGAAGTTTATTTCAAATATGCAACACAACAAACAAACATCAAGTACCGGTACATCAACACCTCTCGTGTGTGTGTGTGTGTGTGTGTGTGTGTCTTTATGCAGATCTTTATGCAGTTTTAAAGCACCTTGGCTTTGTTCTGAATGCACTTTGTTGTAGTTATCCTACAGAGAAAAGAAAATGCATTTGACTTTAATGCACATTTTGTTGTATGCAAAGAGAAAATGTTTAAATTGTACAATCTTTCAGCAGTCAGTCTGGAATTAATGTATGCATTCAAAAGTGCTGAATAAATGTTTTATAGGCCCATAATAGTGATTATTAATATTATTTAAGTTACGTTTTGCCATAATCATGTCTTTTGCCATAATCAGGTAGCTAAAAAAGAAAAAGAAATACATTATATATATATTTATATTAATAATTTTCGGCCTTTCGGCATTCGGTTTTCGGCCAACCGTTTCCTATTTTCGGTATCGGTTTTGGCCAAGAATTTCCCATTCGGTGCATCCCTACCTCTTATTAACCTTATTTTGTCACACTCAGGAGAGTTCCCTCTCCTGATTGGATAAAGAGTGAACAAGATACCAGAAAATCTATTTTTCGCTTACTGCAGAGCGGAGGGACTGGGAGACCCATGTTACTGACCAAACACTCATCAGTGATGGCTGTTTACTGCAGAGTGGAGGGACTGAGTGACCCATGTTACTGACCAAACACTATATCAGTGATGGCCGTTTACTGCAGAGCGGAGGGACTGGGAGACCCATGTTACTGACCAGACACTATATCAGTGATGGCTGTTTACTGCAGAGCGGAGGGACTGGGAGACCCATGTTACTGACTAAACACTATATCAGTGATGGCTGTTTACTGCAGAGCGGAGGGACTGGGAGACCCATGTTACTGACCAAACACTCTATATCAGTGATGGCTGTCAGAATGTAGAGCTATTATTTTAACACATAGACCACTTATTTTAACAAAGAAAATACCACTTATAGCACATTTAAAACAGTCCCTAATTGACTACTACATTGTAAACTTTACTCTCTCCCAAGTTCAGAGTGGGAATTAGTGTCTAACGTAAGTTTGGAGGAGCTGGGGGCCATCTGACGAGGGGGGTGGGAATGGAAGTGTTTAGAATAGTGACAGACTGCTAGCGGCTGCACACAACAATGCAAACACTTTTTGGCATCATTTTTGCTTCCATAGGGCTACAAGTCATTATGTGGGAGAGGCCAACATGTTTTTCCGAGATATGTGAAATTCTACATGCTTCAACAATAAAGATTATTTTATAGGTACAATCATTATGTGGGCAATACAATATGTCAACTACACATACGTAAGCCGTGTAGACGTAAAATATGCCTTTTACAATTGTTTCATTATGTTACTGAAAATATGATGTTTAAAGATAGAATAACATTCACACAGGAGAGAATGTAGGAAGGGCTTCAGTCACTCTGGAAATGGTTCAAATGTACCGTATGTTTCACATTTCCAAACCTTCTTAAGACCATGTGCTATCAGAGGCCAGTCTCAATCTAACCCTAACTAACCTTACTGTCATGCACTTGTCCTAATAAACTAACCTACACTGTAGCACGCAACACTTTGATGAACATCGTTACTCAGCTGATAGTTGTACCCTTCCTGATGACTTGTCGTACAGAACTTGTCTGGATAAAAGCATCAGCTAAATGACTAAATGTAAATGTACACGAGAGGCAGCAAGTCCCATTTCAAGATTCGTATTCAAGACTAGTTTGTTATCATGTCTGAATTATGTCCAATGCATACCCAGCCAGTTCTAACAGGAAGTACTACCTACACTAACTGATACATACCCAGTTCTAACAGGAAGTACTAACTACTAGGGGTGGGAATCACCAGTTTCATCATGATACGATACGATATCGATTCTTTGGACAACGATACGATATTTGCCGATATCACAAAGTCTCTCACGATACAATACGATACGATTAGATTCAGGTGCCTGCGATCGATATGAGATGATATCATATGCCCATTTAACACAATCAGTAACATTTAGATCAACAAAAAAAAAGGTAATGAAAATATCATTTGACATTTGTATTTTTGAGCTCTTCCAGACATTTAAAGGAAAATCAATCTATTGTTTTTAATACAAATAGACCTCCTGTTCACTGTAAAGTGCCACGTTTTTATATATTGAGCTTTAAACTTTAAGCTACATTTTTTGGAACTCAAAACTCACAACCTCCCTCTCCCAAACCGTTCCTACAACAATTTGTTGATGTTGCATGATCATGTATAGGCCTACATTTATTATGTATTATATTGTTTATGTTTAAATAACATTTAAACATCAAACTCCTCTGACCTCATCTGGTCTTTCCAAAGACGCGCGCACACACACACACAGAAAGGGAGAATGCTATGCTGTAACATCTACACACACGGAGCTACTGCTGTTGTTCTTGGGCGGATATGAGACTCGCCACAGGATTTTCAAAATAAGAGTATCGATATGAATCGATCTTATTACATCGCATCGATCCGATTCGATTGTTGATAATTACATCGATGTATCGATCTGGATCGATGTATCGTCCCACCCCTACTAACTACACTAACTAAACTGATACATACCCAGTTCTAACAGGAAGTACTACATACACTAACTGATACATACCCAGTTCTAACAGGAAGTACTACCTGCACTAACTGATACATACCCAGTTCTAACAGGAAGTACTACCTGCACTAACTGATACATACCCAGTTCTAACAGGAAGTACTACCTGCACTAACTGATACATACCCAGTTCTAACAGGAAGTACTACCTGCACTAACTGATACATACCCAGTTCTAACAGGAAGTACTACCTGCACTAACTGATACATACCCAGTTCTAACAGGAAGTACTACCTGCACTAACTGATACATACCCAGTTCTAACAGGAAGTACTACCTGCACTAACTGATACATACCCAGTTCTAACAGGAAGTACTACCTGCACTAACTGATACATACCCAGTTCTAACAGGAAGTACTACCTACACTAACTGATGCATACCCAGTTCTGGTGTGTTTTCTAAACCCTGTTCACACTGCCATTGATGTTGAAAGGGGTGAGAAAAGTTGGGTGCACTTATTATTACTCCCGGTTGACGCACAGATTTGAAAGTGTAATACAGTAATGTTGGTTTTCATAAGGATGAATTACCTATGCCTAATGACTCAAATAGGCTGAGATCTACCATAAACACCTTATACTATGGGCAAAACTCAATTATTATTCGACAGTCACTGGGAACTATTAGAATACTAATAAAAAAAATGTGCTTCTACGTTAACACATTGGGCGCCATGGGTTATATATATCCATCAATATACCCAGTCTGCCACCGTTGAAAGCCTATGGAGATGTTTACCTTCTTTGCAGGGCTATAACTTTAAAATTTGTATTGCTATATTGACATTACTATGGCCCATTCAACATCGATTATCTATCGTTCAGGATGTGGGAACGTTATATTTTTTTCATTCATACATTGTTGTGTTAATACCATCTAGAATATAAGTATGTTTTTAGACAGTATAGCAGTAATTCCAAAAACGAAAGTTAAGGCCCTGACGCATATGAAAGATTATCGATTGGCGTTTCTTTCCTATAGACACGCTATATTAAAAAATTCAAATGTATATGATCGGTACACATTATGCTTCATCATGCGTGAAGGAAAGGGGGGGGGTCGTTTATAATTCCTTGATCGTCAGTAACGGCTTTATTTAGTATGGGTTGATATATTGATCAGATGGTTTGCAGTGAAATGAATAAACAATTGGGCTGAAAATAACGTTACTGTCCTCTTACCGTGCGCCGATGAGACTGGAGGAAAAAGATCCCAATTATTTTACGCCGATCTCCTACATCCATTTCCGGTTTGTATGGCGCAATAAACGCAGAAATCATATCGATTAGTAAGTTTAGAAAGCGATCCAAATGCACTATAGTGTTTGTCTGGAGCCACGTAACAAGATATCACTGCCGGAGGGATTTCCTCGACGCACCGATCGGCACTTCCGGTTTTGGCGAGAGTGTAACTCGCCCGACCATCCACCAGGCGGCGGGATTGAGGCGTTGCAATCTCATACAGGGTCCCGCTGGAGTGGATGGCTGGCTGGATGAATTATGAATGCCATGGCGAAAAAATTAAATATTGATCCCAAAAACGGCGTAAGTCGTTCTTGGCGTTCAACGCATGGCGGGCAAAAACGGCGTAACTCGTTCTTGGCGCAGGATGTGTTAACGTATGGCTTTGTATTTACTTAGTGAACGTGAGACAATCCAACAGTCATTGATACCAGATAATGCTAGTGGACCAGGCGAGCGTATTTCCGGGAACAAAAGCATCCCTTCTGAAAGTTGCTTAAAATGTGTGAATAATTAAATGAAAACATGACAAACCCAGCTGGCTAGCTAGCGAGCTGTACCCAGCATGCGGCTCAGCAGTCTAACAGTTAATATAGGGTCCCATCTCAATACACTACACTACACAGTGTAGGTGCCGGTAAAAACAAGGGAAAATATATTTTTCAGACAAAACGATATTCACATAAACTATTATGTTTTTATTTATTTAGTTTTATTTATCATTTAACGACTATTCAAAAATCGATGCCCATCCCTACCTTATACACCTAAAGACAGACAATCTGTGTAATGATGAGAAAGTCACAAAATTACACTGGTCACTGGTATGTTCCTTTAACTATCTTGTTATCTGGGCGGCTACGTGGCGTAGTGGGCAAGGCACTCGCCACGAAATGCTGGAGACGCTGGGCTCGTCAGTTCGAGCCCAGCGCTCCACATTTGCTTTCAGTTTAGCTGGTCGTCCGTACTAATACACATTGGCCGTATTAGGGGGTGGGAAACTGATGGGTGGGGATCGGGCGTTGTGGACAGCGACTCCTACAGGTCGGTTGGTGCACCTGCGCAGTAGAATCAGGAAGTGTCGGGGGCAGCGTGAGCCTCCCACGCGTTACTCCTCGCCACTGAGAGATTGAGCTGCGCAGGTGAAAAGATGCGACTGCTGTTACCTCAAGTACCGGAGGGGACTTGTGCTATGTATGACTTAGTCCACATTGCAGCCGGCTTGTGGGAGGCAAGAAACAGCGTCCGTGACAGGGGAGGGTTGAATTGGATGATACGAAATTGGGATGGGAGAAAATATAGAAAATGGGAGAAAAAGTGGATAAAAAAAAAACCGATCTTGTTATCTATGTCTGTGATTAGTTATTGTGACCGTCACTAATGCAATTATTATTAAAAAAATTTCAATTATTTAACTTTTTTGTATTTTATCAATGTCTACACAACCAAACGCTGAAAATCCTAGCATTCCGAGTACACCGATGTTGGGAGACCGCTTACTGATCAGCAGGCACTAGCCAGTATCTGGACAGGAGGGCACCAGTCCTATTCCACCATAAGAAGGTAGAATCTGCATGGTGTTCCACAGGGTCAGAAAAATTAAAAGACGGTCTTTACAAGATTCTATTGATATAGCCTCGTCATTCTCACTGCCACAGGGGAGAGACACGCAAATGAGAGAACAGAATAAAGAGGTGCCAGGTCTCGCTCGGGCTATATCCACAGAATCCAGGATAAATTAAGTCCCGGCTGCAAACTGGTGCATTAGAACCCAACTCATTACCAGGAATCATTTAATTAAATGCAATAATTATTCGACACAAACGGAGGAGGCCAGACCTACTTCTTGGAATAGAAGGCGTCCTTCTCCTTGATCTCTCGGACCTCAGGTTTGGGGGGTTCCTCAGACTCCTCGTCTCCATTCTCTTCTACACAGAAATACACGTCCATTGATTATTCAAATGTTGCGTCATCATCATACAGCACAAGTACAGTACAACCAAAAGAAGTTTGGCGTCCAGCCAGAGTGCAAATAACAGTAAGGTGCAACAGCAACATGCACTTTAGACATTTTTAACACCATATTTTATCTATTTATTACTAAAAGATTTGCACTACATCCATACCTCATTTAGCTTTTTTTTTAAGTTTGCATTTTTGTACTTCATTGTTTGCATTTTGTACTTTAGTTTGTTGAATATTGTATATTTTGTATAGTGTATTTTTTACTGTATGAAGCACATTCTCAGGGGGCTCATACAGAACCAAGCATTTCACTGTAATGTACATGTACTTTATACAAGACAAATAAAACAAAACTTGAAACAATATACAATGTACAGGTGATTAAACTGGGTATAAAATATATAAATGAGTACTACTGAGTGTAGTGCTAGAGTTGTAATATTAACACTGATACAGGTATAAAGATACTATGGTACTAGTAAGTCATACTGGCCAGCAGAGTAACTAGTAAGAGTAGGTAAGGGATATGTACAGATAATATAGAATCTACAAATATGTAAAAAGGATTATGAAGGTATGTGTACAGACAGATGAGGATATATATAGCGTTCTAAACCGTGAGTATATTCATTTTATTTATTTATTTTTATTTAACCTTTATTTATCCAGGCAAGAACAAATTCTTATATACAAAAGCAGCCTGCTTAAATCACCATGAATATAATAAACTGGCTTTAGAATGCTGTAGAAAGTTTCAACTGCCATTCATCAAACGGAAACTGTCAACATGACCTACTCCACGGACAACGTTACGTTTGATTCAACGTGCCCGTTAACTATAAACGAGTGGATAGATAATATATAGAGGAGTCTAATGCAAGCAAGTCGGAAAAAGTAATCAGCACCTCGGACAGTTCCGTCGACTTGGTGGTGTTGAAGGATTAATTGCAGCTTTTTTCCAGCACGTCCAGCTCATCTTTCTGTGCATGTCTAATAATGCAGTTTTTATGAATACAGTTAGATGTAGGCCCGTCCTCTATAGCTATCCTAATCCACTCGTTAAAATTAACGGGTACGTTAAATTAGACTAATACATAGTGATGCACGATATATCGGCCGCCGATATAATAACGGCCGATATGGCAGTTTTTTTTTGTACACATCGGTATTGGTCCGATATCAAGATAGGGCAGATATTAAAAAAATTAAAAATAAAAGTTACAAAAGTAAAAAAAAAAAAAAAAAAAAAGTGTTTTGGAAAATAGCTCTTTATTTGATTATCATAAAAAAGTGTTTTCTATACAGAGATATCGACATCGGTAAATATCGGTATCGGCCAGAACAGCAATATTAATATCGGTTATCTCGGCCACAATTTTCACATCGGTGCATCACTACTAATACATAGGGATGCACCGAAGGGAAATTCTTGGCCGAAACAGATACCGAAAATAGGAAACAGTTGGCCGAAAACCGAATGCCGAAAATGATTCATAGAATAGATTTTTTTTTTTACCAATGTTGTTCAGCTACCTGATTATGGAAAAATATATGATTATGGCTAAACTTAACTTAAATAATAAATAATCACTATTATGGGTCCATAAAACATTTATTCAGCACTTCTGAATGCATACAGTACATTCATTCCAAGTCAGGTGCATCTGTGCTCTACTGAGCGCACCTTTCTAGTCCGCAGATGAATGTGCTCTCTTGACTTTGGCACAGTAGACGCGGAACGTGTATTCTCGAGAATGATAATAATAATAATGCTCTTCAGATTATATTATCAACGACAGACAGCGTCAATGTGAGAAACACAATCCCCCCCCTCTTAAGTTAACCGCGACGGGCATATAGTAAATAAGGATATAAAGCATGTTAAAGACGCATTTATTGGACGCGTTACGTGCTGAGTTTACATAGAAACAGCGCGACACATAGAAACAGCGCGCATGTAATGACTGAAGCCACGTTTTGATGACATCATCACAACAACACGCGTTAGGTTACAGGTTGTTTCTGTTTCGGTGATATATTTTCGGTGAAAAAACTCTTTCGGCCAAAAGCCGAAAGGCCATTTTTGGTCATTTTCGGCCAAAAACTTTCGGTGGCCGAAATTTCGGTGCATCCCTATCATTCGTTTGCGTTGCCAAGCTTGTTTATAGCCTACTCCATTTGATATTCCATTACAACAAGACATATTTAGGAAAATAAATTATATGCCAAATTCACTGAAATCGATATAAAATACCCTAGAATTGTCTGTATTCATCCTATATTTTCCCCAACGGTGCAACTTGCTGTATAAAAGCAATAATACACAAGAACCAGTGGTATGTCATGAATATTGTACATGCCATCATACAGTTATATGCAGGTGTATAAATGGCTTTCGCAATCGACTCATATTACTGTGAGCTGATAACCACTCATATTACTGTGAGCTGATAACCACTCATATTACTGAGCTGATAACCACTCATATTACTGAGCTGATAACCACTCATATTACTGAGCTGATAACCACTCATATTACTGAGCTGATAACCACTCATATTACTGTGAGCTGATAACCACTCATATTACTGTGAGCTGATAACCACTCATATTACTGTGAGCTGATAACCACTCATATTACTGTGAGCTGATAACTCTGAGCTGATAACCACTCATATTACTGAGCTGATAACCACTCATATTACTGTGAGCTGATAACCACTCATATTAGTGTGAGCCGATAACCACTCATATTACTGTGAGCTGATAACCACTCATATTACTGTGAGCTGATAACCACTCATATTACTGAGCTGATAACCACTCATATTACTGTGAGCTGATAACCACTCATATTAGTGTGAGCCGATAACCACTCATATTACTGTGAGCTGATAACCACTCATATTACTGTGAGCTGATAACCACTCATATTACTGTGAGCTGATAACCACTCATATTACTGTGAGCTGATAACCACTCATATTACTGTGAGCTGATAACCACTCATATTACTGTGAGCTGATAACCACTCATATTACTGTGAGCTGATAACCACTCATATTACTGTGAGCTGATAACCACTCATTACTGTGAGCTGATAACCACTCATTACTGTGAGCTGATAACCACTCATTACTGTGAGCTGATAACCACTCATTACTGTGAGCTGATAACCACTCATTACTGTGAGCTGATAACCACTCATATTACTGAGCTGATAACCACTCATATTACTGTGAGCTGATAACCACTCATATTACTGTGAGCTGATAACCACTCATATTACTGTGAGCTGATAACCACTCATTACTGTGAGCTGATAACCACTCATATTACTGTGAGCTGATAACCACTCATATTACTGTGAGCTGATAACCACTCATATTACTGTGAGCTGATAACCACTCATATTACTGTGAGCTGATAACCACTCATATTACTCTGAGCTGATAACCACTCATATTACTGAGCTGATAACCACTCATATTACTGTGAGCTGATAACCACTCATATTAGTGTGAGCCGATAACCACTCATATTACTGTGAGCTGATAACCACTCATATTACTGTGAGCTGATAACCACTCATATTACTGTGAGCTGATAACCACTCATATTACTGTGATCTGATAACCACTCATATTACTGTGAGCTGATAACCACTCATTACTGTGAGCTGATAACCACTCATTACTGTGAGCTGATAACCACTCATATTACTGAGCTGATAACCACTCATTACTGTGAGCTGATAACCACTCATTACTGTGAGCTGATAACCACTCATATTACTGAGCTGATAACCACTCATATTACTGCTGATAACCACTCATATTACTGTGAGCTGATAACCACTCATATTACTGAGCTGATAACCACTCATTACTGTGAGCTGATAATCACTCATTACTGTGAGCTGATAACCACTCATATTACTGTGAGCTGATAACCACTCATTACTGTGAGCTGATAACCACTCATATTACTGAGCTGTAGCCTGATAACTAGGGATGTCCCGATCCGATCACGTGATCGGGAGCCGATCACTCCCGATCACGTGATTTTCAGAAGATCGGGGGCGCCATTGCTCTCATGAAGCAGCACGTTGGAGGCAGAGTTTTTAGATTACTCCGGTTGCAATGCCTCGCTTGAATGATGTTAACTTTTCACCTGGATAACGTCAACATTCAGGGTGAATGTAATGTGAGAAATTGGGATGGGAGAATTATTTTTAAATGTTTTTTTTTATTATTATATATTTTCTTTCTTGTTGATCGGATCGGGAAAGATCGGTATCGGTAGATACTCAAAATCACATCATCGGGATCGGATCGGGTGCAAAAAAATGTGATCGGGACATCCCTACTGATAACCACTCATATTACTGCTGATAACCACTCGTATTACTGTGAGCTGATAACCACTCATATTACTGAGCTGTAGCCTGATAACCACTCATATTACTGCTGATAACCACTTGTATTACTGTGAGCTGATAACCACTCATATTACTGAGCTGTAGCCTGATAACCACTCATATTACTGTGAGCTGATAACCACTCATATTACTGAGCTGTAGCCTGATAACCACTCATATTACTGCTGATAACCACTCATATTACTGTGAGCTGATAACCACTCATATTACTGAGCTGTAGCCTGATAACCACTCATATTACTGCTGATAACCACTCATTACTGTGAGCTGATAACCACTCAAATTACTGTGAGCTGATAACCACTCATATTACTGTGAGCTGATAACCACTCATATTACTGAGCTGATAACCACTCAAATGACTGTGAGCTGATAACCACTCATATTACTGTGAGCTGATAACCACTCATTACTGTGAGCTGATAACCACTCATATTACTGTGAGGGATCTCAAGTTCACAATCTTTCCTACA
>NC_140179.1:30404790-30512290 GCF_963971535.1 Notolepis coatsorum
GTGTGTGTGTGTGTGTGTGTGTGTGTGTGTGTGTGTGTGTGTGTGTGTGTGTGTGTGTGTGTGTGTGTGTGTGTGGTGTGTGTGTGTGTGTGCTGAACGCAGCTTCCCACGTAAACGTTAGCTCCGTCTATTTGCTGGGTATAAACTCGGGTCTGTAACAGGTTGGTAGAAAGCTCCAAGCGGCACCTGGTAGAATAAGCTGAAATGTACTCCTGGGCCGTGTTATGGTATGCGTTGAAGGATAGCCAGCTACACATAATGTTAGGGAGTAAACTGTTGGCTATCTAATGTAACGATAGGGCTGAGCACTGAGCAGTTTAACTCTTGAGTGAGCCCCATGTAATAACCGAATGCATCACTAGCTGGTGTTAATTCGCTGGCCACCGGGTTGAACAAAGTAACGATTCCATGACATTATTATCTGTTATGCAGATAGATAGGACAGTCAATTAATTCCTAGTTGGTTATTGAACCAAGCGCTTGGTTAACGTTAGCTACCGCAAACAGCAGTTTCAAGAACAGCAGTTTCAACCAGCTGTTTTCAACCAATATTCCTGTTGCAAAGTCGTCCTCTTAATGACAACACTGGATATTTAACGTTAGACTAGAGGCTATAAAGAATAGACTACTACAGAAATAAATGCATTCGAAAAGTTTATTTAGGAACAAATTATTTAAAAAAAATGTTTTATTGTATTGCGGTTACCGCGGCGGTTTGAATGTCTTCGCTAATTTGTGTGGTAAGGAAAAAATCAATACCGCGGCAGCCCTACGACCAGGACACATACCCCACTGGCTTCCACCCACTAACAGTGCCAATTGTGTTAGTAGGGACAACTGACCAAGCCGGAGGTACAGCTGACAGCTGGATTCGATCCCAGAGGGGGTAGGCGAGTGCTTAGTCCACTGCGCTACCAAGCCGCACCCTTACCTTCCCATGTTTAGTATAGGAGTGTAATATACTAGACAAGAGGGAGCCTTTTCCACAAATACATACTGTCCCATCTCTTGGGTCTTTGGAAAGACCAGACGAGGTCAGAGGATTTTCTGTGTGTGTGTTAAGTGTTAAGGTAGCGTTGGGTAACGATACAGAATTCGAGGAACTGGTACCGGTTCAAATGTGACCCAACCCTATAGATCTCTCAAGTGAAGGAACAAAAAAGGATTATATCCTAATCGTTTTTGTCCAATGACCTCAAAGTATAACTATTCAGTAATAAGTATTCAGTAATAAAGTATATATACTATTTAGTAATAAAGTATATACTATTCAGTAATAAAGTATATATACTATTCAGTAATATAGTATATACTGTTCAGTAATAAAGTATATACTGTTCAGTAATAAAGTATAATACTGTTCAGTAATAAAGTATATACTATTCAGAAACAAAGTATATACTGTTCAGTAATAAAGTATATTTAGGGGTGGACGGTATGGTCTAAAATTTATATCACGGTATAATTTGAAGCATAGACGGTAACGGTATATATCACGGTATCAGTGTTTCCGTTAGAATTTTTTTTTTGCCCGATAGGCAGGCTATATAAAGAATGACATCCTCAAGGCATGTAGATTTATAATATTTTAACTTAAAACTAGGCTACTTTTGCGTATAAAGTCATTATATTCCAAATAAAATAAGTCCAGAGTCGAGACTCCGTGCTGCTCCCATTGCAAACAGCGAGGCTGGATGCTGGATTTTGCTAGAAGCATATGTAGCTGCAGAGCCGCAGAACCATGGGCGCTTTCAGGAGCCATTGGCAATTCAGCCGTTGGGTGGGGGGGCGCTGTTGAGCGGGCCTGTGACCAGACCTAAAAGCGCCCATGGTTCTGCGGCTCTGCAGCTACATGCTATTCGCAACTCCACTGCTGCAGCCGTCCTCCCGCTGCAGCCGTCGTTATCATAACACTACACACATATCATAATGTTTACAGCAAACTGTAGTTGATCACCAGGTATGTTTTATTAACGTAGAATAATTCATATAAGAAAAACGATAGGGAAATCCCTTACCTTTCTCCACTGGTTAAAAATGCCAGGAACTGAAATTGAAACTTGCTGTGCGCCGCGGTGATATGTGTTTATTATGAAATGACAATTGCGTGTTGACACGCCCACTGCGCGAAGCCTCCTAAATAACTTTTTCCAGTTTGCACATATCTATTATCTATGACTAATTCTATCTATTTTTAGGGGCAAATGCGATTGAAATAGTCGCGCTGTGGTTACATGACATCATTGCTCTTTTAGAGCTGCTCTACCGGTTACACGGTATAGTCAAAATCCATACCGTAGAGCAAATTCATACCGTTTATACCGTATACCGTCCACCCCTAGTATATACTATTCAGTAAAACTAGTGGATCAAATAGGAATTCTGCATCTGACTCAGTTCAGTTCAGACATGGCATCGGTCCCTAGGTGCCGACCAACACAAACCGCCAAGTGAAGAAGCCTCTCACCGGGGGTAGCAGTGGTCGTCGCAGCAGGGGAAGAGAAACCGGCAAAGGACGGAGTGACGCTGGTTCCATTGGACAGGCCCGCGAAGCCAGAGCCGTTACCAAAGCCCGAAAACGGCGTGGCTGCGCCTCCGGTGACCGGTGTGGAGGCGAGCGCGAACCCTTTGAAGCCTGTGAAACTCCCACCGCTCTCACTCTAGAACACACACAGGAAACATTACTCACAAAAATCTGCCTCTTCAGCTTAAGTCTTTTAATACGCTCCGCCGCTTAACCTTTTCACTACCACACTAGGTTAACCCTTTCACTACGGCAGTGGAAGAGTTAACCTTCTGTGGTGTGGTAGTGAAAGGGTTAAGACTCATTACATCCACGCTATGATTATTGTACTGTAAATGAGAACCGTTTTATTGCACTGCACTATTGCATGCACATTTTCTACGTCTATTTGTATGATTACTGCACTGTAAATGAGAGCTATTTTATTGCACTGCTTTTATTCTGTCGATTTCATGAAAATGTTATGCCTATGTCTCCATTTGTTCTGTGAAGCACCTTGGGCTGCAATTCTTGTATGAAAGGTGCTATACAAATTAGGGATGAGTTCCAATTTTTGAATAGTTGTGCCAGTCTCGACATTCGATTTTCATGTCAGAATCATTTTTTAACAGGTTTGCGTTTGTCCTGATGAATGAAGCTTAAATAAAAAAAAATTATGTATCCACTTTTTCCTCCTCTTACAATTTTTTTCTCCCATCCCAATTTGTCGTGGCAATTCTCCCCTCCCCTGTATTGAACGTTGCTCGCATATGCCCCCCACAGGCTGGTCTTAGGGAGGATAGAAGCCTTGCATCACATGTCCCCTCCGATACATGTGGAGGCAGCCTGTCACATCTTTTCACCAGACAGCGCGGACTCTCATTGGCGAGGTGTAACGTGTGGGAGGCTGACACTACCCCCGCCATTTCCTGTCTCTGCTGTGCAGGCGTCCCCCAACCGACCTGTAGGAGTCGCTGTGCACAACGTCCAGATTACCACCCATCGACTTCCACCCGCTAACTCTTGCCAATTGAGTTAGTATGACGGCCGGCCCAAGCCCGAGGCAACGCCGACAGCCGGAGTCGAACCCGGTGTCTCTTGCGTTGGTGACGAGCGCAATGTCCGCTGCGCCACCCAGCAGCACCTAAACTTAAATAATTGTGTAATTAAAGCTAAGTTCCAAAGCTGAACGCATGCATGTTTCATTTTCATTTCAAACCTTTATTCCAACTCGTAAGACAGAGGTTACCCTAATTTACAGTGACGACAGGCTTACAAAACAAGACAGTTTATCAGCAATTTCATACATATTTATTGGCACAATAAATAAGACTAATAACAAATCTGTTACAAGTCGACACAGCGGTCAAGAGATCATATTTTTAAATGCAGCAAAAGGAGGAAGAAGCTTCAGCTTCAGATGTGTAGGTGTTGGTGTTGGTGTTGTTACCTCTGCACCGACATTTCGACGTTTGGCCTTCTTAATTGCTCTGCTCTTCATCACATCATGACTGGCAATAGAGAACGTCCCTGCCTGGTAGACATATTGTCACTGTTAGCTTGGTTTTCACTGGGATCACTCACAAAAAACACACAGAATCCATAGAATACGATCCACTATGGCCGACTTGTCCAAGAGGGGTACTCGAGTTCCCCATGAACCTTCTGGAAGATACATTACAGCCTTTTAAATGTTTCAACAAGGCTTTAAAAGGAACATGCCAACATTATGGGAAATGCGCTTACAGTTTTCTCCAGAGTCAAGAAGATAGATACCAATTTCCTCTCTGTGCATTCAGTCGAAAGCTATCCGGCTGCAAGCTAGCCTAACTTAGCACAAATTAATGGAAGCAGATGCCACTAGCCTAATTTAAAACTCAGGAGGAGGTGTTTTTGGCCAACAGCTAGGCTAATCTGCTTCCATGCATTGTGCTAAACTAGACAAGCTTGCAGCTGGATAGCTTTCCATGAGTGGAGAGATCTGCTGCAAACAGATTTGAGGTAATCTAATTATTACAAAGAATTGCTGTGCATCGTTATTGCTGCCGTGCTCTTCATGCATTCTAAAACTAAAGCATAAACAAGTACTCAATCAATACTCAAGTAATTCATGAGCACTCAATCTGGGAAAACATTACCGTGCCCGTCCCTACTGCCTGTAGCTGTTCCGCAACCGTTGCTATTTCCGGGGTAGGCCTGATTGGCCCCGACAGGCACGTGACCCGCCGCGGCCACGCCCCGCGGCAGCCCCAGCGGCAAGCGCGCTACTGCTGGAGTTCGCTTCGCCTTTCACATCGCTTAACATTTGAAAGGCATACATTGTTGTCATACAGAAGTACAGAATACTTTTATCCAAAATGCTTCTTACTGTTACACTGTTAGAGACTGTGCTAGACAAATGAATGACTAATTCGGTCAGAAATAACGTAACTAATAACGATTATGTCTGCGGGGTACAGTAAACGTTTCTCCCGGTACATTCTGAAGAGCACACCGCTGTATGTTGGAGAACCAGCGGTCTTCCGAAGTTCCGCTCCTCCTCACTCGAGTGAGACTAAAGCCGTGCACAGCTCAGCCCTGTGAGACGCGAGCAGGAAGGAGCTGGTAGTCCTTCCAATCGGAATATGTTGTTTCTTTACACATATGTTGGATTATGAATATGTCTTTATAGCTACAAATGAATGACTAATTCGGTCAGAAAGCAGTAACAACAGTTGCAATGTTGTGTTACTGCTGTTCTCGGCATAAGCCCCAATAAGACCGTCACCAGAGCTCAGCGATGCCGCTCGCGTGAGCATATTCTCCCCGCTATTTTATTTCATACAACAATGTATGCCTTTCAAATGTTAAATGATAAATGATTGCATGACTGCCGACTGTGGCGCGACGCTGTACATATGTCTCTATACTATTTTATTTCATACAACAATGTATGCCTTTCAAATGTTAAATGATAAATGATTGCATGACTGCCGACTGCGGCGCGACGCTGTACATATGTCTCTATACTATTTTATTTCATACAACAATGTATGCCTTTCAAATGTTAAATGATAAATGATTGCATGACTGCCGACTGCGGCGCGACGCTGTACATGTCTCTATACTATTTTATTTCATACAACAATGTATGCCTTTCAAATGTTAAATGATAAATGATTGCATGACTGCCGACTGCGGCGCGACGCTGTACATATATCTCTATACTATTTTATTTCATACAACAATGTATGCCTTTCAAATGTTAAATGATAAATGATTGCATGACTGCCGACTGCGGCGCGACGCTGTACATATGTCTCTATACTATTTTATTTCATACAACAATGTATGCCTTTCAAATGTTAAATGATAAATGATTGCATGACTGCCGACTGCGGCGCGATTATTATGACTGATGACTGCGATGTGAAAGGCGCCGCGAACTCCTTCCTAATGCTGCAGGCGGCGTTGAAGGCGGAAAGCGCCTGTGAACCACAGCAGCCTCGTTGCCGCGTCCTGAGGCTGCCGCGGGGCGTGGCCGCGGCGGGTCACGTGCCTGTCGGGGCCAATCAGGCATACCCCGGAAATAGCAACGGTTGCGGAACAGCTACAGGCGTCCCTACTACCGAGCAGGGTTAGAAATTAACATTTTTTTTCAAGGGCTTTTTTTGCCCCCCTTAATTGATTTTCGGGGGCTTTTTTTTCTTTTTCGGGGGCACAACATTTTTATAATGAAAATTAACAAAGATTATAAAACATTGTTGACACTTTTTTTACAGTCTTCGTCCCTATGTTTGATAACGTAATGTTAATGTCTCCATATATAGGGCTCTACGCTAAAATGTTAATAAATAAAATTTAAATACAAATTTAGGAGCACACAGAAATTTAGGAGCAGAGTGGCAATTGTTCAAGTAACACACACACACACAATGTGTGACATGGCTTGGTTTCATGTTTTGAGGTACCTTCAATTATCTGTAAATAATACATACATACTCTATCTAAATAGATTAAATATGATTGTCCCTGAGGGCAAGTTGTGTTGTTGTCAGATCGATCAATGAAATACGTTGCGCGCTCAGCGCTGTGGAATGAAGGAAATGCGCATCGGGATCATTTGGATGTTATTCTTTGGAGTTGTGTTACAAATGGAACGGTCTTTCCCCGCCGAACACAAGTTACTTAACGTTACACAGGTCGCGCTATGCAGATGCTTAGCTTGCTAACGTTAAGATAGCAGTGTAACTTAATGTTACACAGCACTATGCATGCTTGCTGAAAAGCAGAGCTCTCTGTCTGTGTTCGCACAAGCACCCTGTAACTACAAATGAAGGCGGGCCCCGCCTCCCTGCCTCCTTGCATTCCACCCAAAAACTGAATTTCAGTCCAGTTTCTTAACTATTAACAGCGGAGCTGTTTTGTAATCTTCACTCTGCAAGTAAATGATTTTTCCGGTTTGCACACACACATATTATTAGGGCCAAATACGAGGGAAATGCTCGCACTGTAGAGCATATATATAATTAGTAAACTGTCAGGGGCTTTTATTGCCCCCCTTAACTGATTTTCGAGGGCATTTGGTCAATTTTCGAGGGCATTTTGCCCCAAGCCCCCGTTAATTTCGAACCCTGCTACCGAGTACAACTCAATGAAAAGCTACTACTGAACTGACATACTGTAGTTTGGACAAGTGAGACCTCTACACAAGCAGCAGCTATGAAACCATCACTATGGTGACACACACACATGTAGTCCTAGAAGAAAATAAATGCACAGTGACATTTTCCATTGTTTTATAGCTATATAATTATTTTTTTAATGTACCTGCAGTAGGACTTGCAGATCATTGTTTTATAGCTATATAATTTTTTTTTCATGTACCTGCAGTAGGACTTGCAGAACATTGTTTTATAGCTATATAAAACTGTACCTGCAGTAGGAAATTTTTTTATCACAATCTATTGGTGTTTGGTTATTTTACCTAGCCCTAAACATCCTTTTGGAATTTGTGTCACAAGTTTATCGGAGCCCTCCTTGATGCGGATGAGGTTGAATATTCTGGTAGGCTGCATGACAATGTGTTCACAGATAATCCAGGTGTCCCTCGCCGGGTTTCCCACCCTCTAACACTGCCAATTGTGTTAGTATGGACGACCGGCCAAGCCGGAGGCACCACAGCTGGATTCGATCCCACTGTCTCTGTGGTGGTAGACAGACGCTTAGTCCGCTGCACTACCCGGCCGGTCTGTTATCGTTTATTTCTAATAGGGATTCACACCATCAGCTGTACCACTTGCTGGCTCCTGAGTCCTCACGAAGATGCCGCAAGATTTACCAAGCCATAACAAACTCCATGAATTAAATAAAAGGCAGAGCCAAAATAATTATACTAACATGCTGTGCTTATAAATTATCATGGCCTTTGATTTCAATTTGAGTGGAGAAATACAGTTTTCCAGGCCAAATTCGCAATCTTGTGGGCGGCAGATGGATTTCTTATGCAAGTCACCTTGGGAAACGTTGTAATGTGCAGCTTCTAATGTAGCAACTGGGGGTTAAGGAAATATTGATATATTGCGATTTGCGATATATTGCAATATTTTGCATGACATTGACGATATATCGATACAGTGAGGCCAAGTATCGATATATATATATATTAGGGCTGTCAGTTTATCGCGTTAATTAGATTAATTAATTACACAGCAAATTATCGTGTTATGAAAATTAACTCAAAATTAATTACAAAATCTTTTTTTTTTTATCTCATTCATTCCATAAGAACGTAGAATACACATTTACAGACTTTTTTTTATATGGTCCATTTGCATGTTCTTGGTATCCGATTCTAGGGACATCTATGGATCTCAGGGAATGTATTCCCAGTGTCAGAAATACTGTGTCTGTTACTAGGTTTGAGTAAATTGTAATGAACCAAATGAGAATATCAATTAAATATTTTTTATCTTTGACTGTGAATAACACCATGCTAAAATTGACCAGACCTGAAAAATCTAAGCAAATTAATAAATGGAAGATGATTAAACAGGTTTTGTAGATACAGTACTGAATTCTGCCATCCGGACACATGTCATTTGAAATATGATTATAGAATATAGAATATCAGGCCTAAAATGGTTATGCGATTAAAATGAGATTAATTAATTACAAATCCTGTAATTAATTGGATACATTTTTTTAATCGCCTGACAGCACTAATATATATATATATATATAAAAAAAGAAGAAAAAAAGGGAATTTGCTTGAGAATCCCATTTTTGTGCCATACAAATTTGTGGAGTGAGGTGAACAGACTGAAAACATTATCTTATAGATAAAACAGGTGGTGTATATAATTATATATATATATATAAAAAAGAAATTTGCAGATGTTGACAAAGTATTCTGTTGGGGACATAATTTGCAGTCTAGTGTCCCTAGTAGTAACTCACCTCCTCTCCCTCATCCTCCTGATCCCAGTTCCTATCCGTTAGCTCCTTGTCAGCGATCCTCTTCGCCATCACAACTAACCTGGAACCCAGGGGGAAACAGAACTAGTAGTTAATAATACCATTAGCAGAACAGTAATTTCTAATCTAAACCACCAGCATCAAAATCATCCACAGCACAATCAATGTTTTGTAGTCAGGTGGATAGGTCAGAACTAACGGGATTCATCAGTGGAACCCAATTGGCCGTGTGTGGAATTGCCAACTCTCCATACTTAAAACTACACCTTTTTATTATTATTTCACTGGAATTCAGCTGCTATGGAACAACTAGGGAACAGTTCAGAGTAGACCCAGGTGTATTTCCTGTTATTACATTAGCAAATATAGCTTTATATCTTACAGCATATATATCCATATCTGCCTGAATATACCGGTACCTGCATATAATTATTCAACCTACTTATACACCTGCATATAACTCTGTATGATAGCAAGTACAAATAATGCTGTATATATATTTATTCTTACATATATATATATATATATATATATATATATATATACATATATATATATATATACACAAAACAAGCATTTCATCATAAAGTATTATGTATTTTATTATGACAAATAATAAACACTTTTTTTTTGTGATCAAATTTTTTTATTCAGTTTCTTTTTTTGACATAACATAACACAAATCACATTACATCCACAACAATAATAATAATAATAATGACAAGACATAATATAAAAATAAAATATTCCAACAGACTTAAAATAAGAGACAATTATAAAGGAAAAATAGATACATGGACTATAATGAGCCTCCTGAGTCCCCTCCATCTCCAGACCCATCCACGCTGTGTATCATAGAGCACTGGGTTTTATCACTGGAGATACATTTCTCACTCACCATTGTATTTTGCGCCATCTGACAATATCATAATGATGTGTTTTCTATATTATATCCACAATCATTCATCTAAAAAATTGTATGGGCGTAAATACATGTTAAGATATTCAAAATCGTCACAGCAGTATAGTTTGTTTATACTTCAGAAGTGATGTACAGTGACGAGTGAATCTGGTAGTTGGTTGTTAAAAACGCGAAATAACATAATAACGTTACAGTTTCTAGTTCAGTCAGCAGCCTCGCGAAATAACATTATACATTATGCTCCGCGCTTCAATTATACATTATGCTCCGCGCTTCATTCATTCATTTCATAATCAGTCAGCAGCCTGCGTCCTCCGAAATAACATTATACATTATGCTCCGTGCTTCATTCATTCATTTCATAATCAGTCAGCAGCCTGCGTCCTCCACTGATGCAGCCTCCACTGATGGATTTCATTTGGGGCCGCTGCCGCTTCCTCCACTGATGGATTTAATTTGGGACGGCTGCCGCTTGCCTGCCGCGTTCGCAGCAAAAGGGGGCGGGGGGTCGCGGCCAATCAGAGAAAAGCTGAACACAAGTTGGTTGCCTTTAATATTCATGCGACCCGGCAGCCGCGAGCCACAACCCCGGAGGACCCACAGTCCGGCGCCCCCGCGAGCCAAAGCACCACGCCTCTTTAATGCCTCGACTCGCAGAGCTCCCGAACCACGCCCCCCCCCCCCCCCCCCCAGTCCGAGCCCACGACCACCAGACCCAAATCAGAAGGGGATCCGAAAATATACCTAGGACACCAGAGAATGAAAAATAATAAATAAAACAAAAACACCAACATACATGAACACTCACTCGTTCTCCCAGACTGCATCCCAATCAAAATCTATATCCAACTCAGGGATATCCTTTCTCCAAATCGTATCTAGGGGTAGGTCCTTACTCCTCATATGAGGACATAAGTAAGTGCCGATAAAAGTCAGAGACGAAGCCTCTCGATGTCTCCCTGTCATAAAATAATTTGTGAAACCGGTGTCGCTCTAGTGGAACGTCCCATGGAACGCCATGAGCCTTCAGAGCTGCTCTCATTTGTAAATAAAAGAAAAAGGAGTTTCCGGGGAGATCATATCCGTTGGATAGATCCTGGAAAGATCGGAGACCAGAGTCATCAAAGATCCCCAATGTATGGATGCCTTTCCCTTCCCATCTAGGGTATCTAATGGGTTGTTGTCCAATAAGGAGTCAATTGTTATTGAATAGGGGGGAATGCGTGTGCCATTTATGGCGGTTAGTGCACACCTTCTGGGTGTCACGCCAAATCTGGATCACATGTGTGATAAGAGGGCCAAATCGTAATTTGCATTGCTTAATTAAAATGTTGGTATACACACAATATCTTGAAGTTTATGTGGGGACACCATCTTCTCCTCCAATGGTCGCCAGGACACAACTGCTTGAGCGTCAAACCAAGTGATGAGGTCTCAAAGAGTAAGCTTGAAAATAATATTTGAAGTCTGGAAATGCTAAACCCCCGCCGAATTTACTCCTCTGTGCAGTGGATCTCTTTAAGCGTGGGCGTTAGTTGTTCCAGACAAATTTATATTCAGCAGAGTGCAGTTTTTGCCAGTAACCAACAGGAGATAACGGTAGCATGGAGCTGATAAAGTTAATTCTGGGTAAAACATTCATCTTAATTATTGAGGCACGGGCCTGTTATTTGGACTAGGGCTGGGCGATATGGAAAAAAATCATATCGCGATAACGATATGATAATTTTATTTTATTTCTCGATATCGATAATTATCGAATTGTTATAAGTATAAAAAAATAAAAAATAAATAATTTTTTTTTTTTTTTTTTTAACAACAGATGTATGTATATTTTGCAGTAATTCTTTGTCATTGCCACCATCTTTAGTGTTACATCCCCTCACACTCCAGTTCTCAGGCTGCAGCTGGTTTAAAAGCTAAAGTAAACCGGCTTCTCTGCTGGCTGTGGCTCCAGAGGAGTTGAACAGTTCTGGCTCTGCTAGTTTATTTTCGATCTTTTGGCGCTTTTTTGGTGGACAAACCACCGCACATGTGCACTGTGACTCGTGACTGGAGTCTAGTTCTGCTAGCACACATAGCCTACTGTGTACAGACGGTTTCAAAATGTATTTTAAATTAGAAAGCAAACAAAATAAATGGACAAGAGAAAAAGAAATCTGAATTTGGTCAGTATTGTCATTTGGACAAGCAAAGCCATTACTTTAAGTTGCAGGCAAGAAAGACAAGTCTGTCCACTGTCTCTTGTTTTAAAACTGCCCTGTTGCAGGTAAACAAAAAAAAAAAAAAAAAAAAAAAACGATTTTTCGATTTTTTTTTAATTTCGATATTCGATATCGATTATTAAAATATATCGCGATATTTATCGTTATCGTTATATCGCCCAGCCCTAATTTGGACCACCATTTAAAATCATTCGTAATCCTGTCACCCAAGCTGGAGGAGTAGTTATACTTTACTGTCTGGTTAATAGTGGGGAATATTTTAATCCCAAGACACTTAAAGTGCTCTACCATGAGTATGTTTGCTGGGAGGATGGTTGCCTTCGCAGTCTCATTGAGTGAAAGGAAGTAGGGATGCCCCGATCACATTTTTTGCCACCGATACCGATCACCGATCGTCTTGAGCCATATCGGCCGATACCGATCCGATACCGATCGTTTTTGATTAACACTTTGACTGCCATGAAACGTCTTTTGACGTCATTGCGGGCCATGCTCAAGTTGCCGGAGGACGCTGTACAGCGTCCTTATATCAATATTTCAAAAATCTGCGATCTGATTCATATGTCCCCTCCGCTGGCCTGAGATCCACCAGCAGGACCCACTGAGCTCTCTGGCGGTTCAGGAGCGCCATCTGGTGGCCGATCGGCGCAATCGCCAAACAGGATGTGCCATAGAGGTTGTGCTAGACGTCCGTAGTACTTCCGGGCGCTCGCTATAGGTCATGGGACTCTGGCTCGTCACGCTACACAGTGATCGATTGGCAATAACTCGATAAACAACATGATTTGGACGTATATACCATTATACAAGCTGGAGATGGACCGGGTAAAAATATATCCCATAATGATAAGATTTCTACTCTACGATGATCGCCCAACGGCGCGCGGAGACTGGGGTGAGTTTCAGCGTGTAACGCAGGGGAGGAAACTAACTTTTTGGCTTACCAGCCAACTGGCGAGTATCTGATTTTTTTTACCAGCCAAACAGATTTTTTACCAGACAAAAAAAATCGCTAATTGTGATAATTACTTCTTTGTATGTCAAGCCGCGTCAATGTTGTGTATGCATCTGGGTAGGCACACTGTGCCTTTAAGACAGCACGGTGGTCTTACGACAGTGCTGTGAATACCGTCTAGTGTTGTGGTAACGTCAGTTGGGTTGGTGTGCTGTTGTGCACAGTGCACTGGTTGAGCTAGCCCCTTTCGTGACTGCGATGTGCAAGCCAGGGGCTTTTGAGCATGAAATAAAATGTCTAACCTTTCGTCGTAGTCCGGTGCTTTTTTGGACACATTATAGTCATAACAGATACACCTAGCTGGCTGCTTTGAGCACACGGGGCTAGCGTTAGCTAGCAAGCAGCTATAGCTAAAACGCTAACTAGAAGCTAACCACTGTATACAGTTCCAGTAGACTAACATTACACCTCTGTGATTTAAATGTGTCCTTAGTAACTTATACTCGAGGGTTGTACTAGGGTTGGATGCAGTTCCCCGTTGGTCAGTCTGTCTGTTTTCCATCTTCTGCTGTGTTTAACGTTATCTGTTTGCGAGTGCTCCTGATGGCTAGCCTAGTACCACAGGACTTTTATTATTATATGTCCGCGGGTTGGCCAGTACTGCGCAAACGTTTATTAAACATTATATGTCCGCGGGTGGTCTTGTGCAGTGCTCTCGTGGCACTGTCAACTAAAGCGAACACTCAGAAGACGTGCACCGTTTGCCAGTGCAGTGATTGCAGAATGTTTTATTTTTTTGTATACTCGCCAGCAGGGGAGGAAACTAACTTTTTGGCTTACCAGCCAACTGGCGGGTATCTGATTTTTTTTAACAGCCAAACGTAAAAAATACTAGCATTTGGCCAGTAAAGTGGCCTAATTTCCTCCCCTGGTGTAACGTTACCGTCTTCGATACTAACTGCTATTATCAACATTTGACCCACATTAGATGATTGGTATAACGCTGCCCACGGAATTATAAACGCCCCCTCGCCCATCCGGTCAACATCAGATGACGTGTAGTAACTTCTAGAAGTACGTCTAGTTGGAATTTTTTATATCGCGCTGATTGCCATCAAACTGTATTTCATCATCAATATAATGCATTTGGGGCTATATATCACATTCTGGAGAAAGCTGCAGAAAGAGATGAAAACATACTTATACATTAGACCATACTTTACTATGAATATGTGAATGAAAAAGTTTAACGTTGCTACACAATGAACAATACATATAGGACTTTGAATGGGCCCTAATAATGGCAATGTAGCAATAGAATTTAAAAAGTTATAGCCCTGCAAAGGGGACTTTCTCCATAGACAAATAGAGCTGGCAATCTATGGTATATCATGAATTTAACCTTAGGCAGTAGGCTTGGGCGGTATCCTTATTTTCAAACCGGCAAACCTTTATGTTATAATACCCCGGTGCACGGTATTTGACGGTATGACTTTCATTTTCATCAGCGGGGGGGGGGGGGGGGGGGGGGGTGTTACGTGTTACCAAGTAAACAAATCATCGTCAGCTCTCAGAATGATAGTCCCGTCCCGCACCGGTAGAAGCCCGCACCGTTTTAGCGTTAGCATCTAGCCTATAGCCATGGCAGACTATTTGATTCCTTAAGGGCTAGAAATTGCCTGGGTTTTGGTCATATGCTCCCGAAATGCTCCCGTTGTTTGGCTACTTCTATGTGCAGTAAAAACTACTCGAATGCTTTATAACCTAGCCATTGATTTAGTTCAGGGTAATCCAAGATTAGCCGCAGAGCTAACGCTACTAACTTGAGCTAACGCTATTTATTCAAGCTCAGTAGCTCACAGAGAGAGATAAACAGCTGACAGCGGATAGTACAGGACGGTACAAATACAATAAAAAGGCGGGTGGGGGCTGTTGTGTAAACCTTGTACTCTTTAGTTCACATATAATAAGAGACTGATTGCTCCACAAGGACCACAACAACACTGCTCTCGTCACAACGCTTTACGGTATTTTCACAGCACTGTCGCAACATTACACCGTTGTGACCCACTCGCTCCACTAGAGCGGTCTCGCCCTCTGCTGGCGAGTGTGTGCACTACACTCAGTGTGTGCACTACACTCAAAACTCCGTTTCACTGTTATAGAAACTGAAGCGCATCTGTGATTTTGACGGTGACGGACGGTATTGAAAATCAATACCGTAGGTATTTCTAAATACCCTGGTATACCTTAATACCGTCATACCGCCCAAGCCTATTAGGCAGCCAAAGTGTTAATAAAAAAAAAAAAATTATATAATTTTTTTATTTTTTTTTATAAAATATATATATTATATAATTAGACTTGTACTTGTAGTTGTATTATCTGCGAGACAACGCCACCACGCAACAAGTCAAAATGCTCGCTATCTCCACTGTCTGTGTGTATACTCTGCTTTGATCAAATCACATTCGGCTCTGCAGATTTACCCTAGGCTCTGCAGATATACCCTACTCCCTCAGCTATCCCCGTTAGTGACTGCGACGCAAGCCGGGCTTCGAATATGCATCGAATGAGTGTTATAAGACATTGATATCAGGAGCTGTCTGTAGCTACTGCTAGCCGGAAATATAACGTTAAGACAACGCCTCAGTGAACTATTTAGTTGAATGGGACATTTCGTTTTGAACAGTGAGCTAAGCTAACGTGAGCTAACAGAGGTATCATACACTAGTTGTGACTAGTACTAGATAACTAGACTATTGCTGGAGCATTTGTTGATATCAGGAGCTATCAGTAGCTAGCCGGCTAGATACCGTTCAGTTAGACAATGCCTCATCATGTATTAAACTAAAAGTGAATAGTTGACTGGGTCATTTTGTAACGGTAGCTAACGTTAGCTCATGGAGGTCCCGTCTCACTAGACTAGACCCGTGTTTACATGCGTGCGGGAGGAGCTGGAGGAGGAGCAGACGATCGGCGAAAATAAAGCATTATCACCGATCACCGATCGCATATTTATACTGATTATCGGCCGATAACGATCGGTGGCCGATCGATCGGGGCATCCCTAAAAGGAAGGCTAATAATAAACAAACTTGATATATATATCCACATCTGTACATACCTGCATATAATCGTTTTTACATAGCTGTAGATCATACCTGTCAACCATCCCGGTTTTCCAGGGATTGTCCCGTATTTCAACCTTCCTTCCCGCCGTCATCCCGTTCCCATATTTTTCCTGTTTTTTTTATTTAATTTTTACAAAATGGCTGCAATTCCCCTCCGTGACAACAGGTGGCAGCAGTGGAGATTAGAACGTTAGCACAGGAAGTCAGACCTGAAGACGGTTGCAACCCGAAGAAGAACAGCAACCAGATAAAGGAGGGGTTTAGCGCGAAATGTATTACATTCTACAAATACCTACCTACAAAAGGCAGCGCTCACTCTCGGCCGTGGTTTCTCAGTGTATAATCATAATGTATGGTGCTCTCCCTCAATATGCGAGTAGGGTGAGACAACACCATTCTTTAGTCCAAATAATACCCTGCTTTATACTATATTATTGTCATTCGTTTAATGTAAAGTCAGTCTTACATTGGCACTGCTTTAACGTTGCATTTACCCATAATCCATTGCTGTATTAGACGTGGCAGTATAACTTTTGTAATATGAATGAAGAGCAAATATGTAAAGTTAATCAATACACAATGAAACAATATCTTTATCTACATCACATGTCAAAACTACTTTAATAAAATAAGATTTCCGTTTTTCATTTCTACTCATTCATCCAAAACAAGACAGCAAGTCTACTTCTGCATGCACCGGGAGAATTGAGCTCATAGCACAGATTTGGAGTTGATAGAATGGACATTGCTGTTCTTAGGAAATGTTGCACATGGTGGAAATAATGGAAATTAACATTTCTAACATTAACATTTAGTGTATGTTTAAAGTTGATACATTGAGGCATGTGAGAGAAAATGGTGGTTTTTTCAATGTATATTTGGTTTATAAACTGCTTTAAGAGGGTAATATCATTATCATCACGGGATGATATTGACGGTGGAGAAGAAGCGGTGTCACAGCACACTGCCAGCGAGGGGGTTTGTTTTTAATTCCTCGGAGACATAACACTGATAGCAAGTGTCTCCCAGAGCGAGGGAGAGCGGTTTATTTTAATGAAACAGTAGAAACTGCATTTTAATGTGTGAAAGGTTAGCAGTTGTCATGACAACACGTCGCATGACAACCAGAAGGCGGGGCCGTCGTGGCGACGACGAACATCTATAAGTCGAACGGTGTTTCCGGGTGTAAGGCAGACTAAAATCTGGCTGAGACTAAGAGGGAAGAAACCAGGAGAGACTCTCTCTCTCCTCTTATCACAGAGGGGGGGGGGGGAGAATGCCACATCATCAGTAGCTTCGGCTACCACGAGGATGGTCTTGGCTAACGAACAGGCCTGACCACTGTTGGACTGAGAGACAGAGGGACAATAGACTGGACTGAAAGATCATTAGATAGACGAACACACCGAAAGATCATTAGAATAGACTCTTCAAGGACGATACAATTTGATAACATCTGACATCTGATTATGAGGTTCTGTTTATAGCAATAAAACAACGCTTTTCCTCATAAGGTATCTCACGGTGTCGAAGTGTCGAATTCTTACGGAGGTGGAGAATTAGGATGGTTTATGGATTGCACTAACGGGGGAGATAAGGATCTTATCAACCGGTATCGGAGACGTCAGGACCATTAAAAGTACACAACGCAGAGGAATTGGATGGAGAGCCAAACAGACGAAGACGTGATACTGGCCAGTTTGATCAGGATCTTACACATGGTAGAATTTCACTTTATATTACAGCAGTATCCGTTTTTAACATTACTATTAGTGTCTGACACTATAGACACATGTTAAAAGTCAACTTTGTCATTTTCCAATTTGTGCAAGACATACAGAAAATGTTTATTACGTGCCCCCCTTCCCACGGTGTATATAGAAAGAGACAATAAACACAAAAGTAACATAGGACACAATATACAACACACAGGACTATGTACAATATAAACAGTGCCTACAATTAAATTAATGAATGAATTAAATAAGAGGTAAAAGAGAACTTAGTGTAAATATTCTTTAATTTGTGTCAACGTTATAAAAATCCAATTGTATTCAACAAATTAATGATACACCACAATGTGCCCTTTTCTATCTATTCTAAATCTATGGCCTCGCGATTCCATATAATATACGGTACATACATACGAGGGGGAGGAGACTACATTGGGAGGGGGCGGGGCCGGGGGCGAAATATCCCGTTTTTTCAAATCCCAATGTTGACAGCTATGCTGTAGATACAATATCTACATCTATACATATCCCTTACCTACTCTTACTAGTTACGCTGCTGGCCAGTATGACTTACTACCATAGTGTCTTTATACATGTATCAGTAGGGATGGGTATCGTTAGGATTTTATCGATACTACTACTCCTATCGATACTCCTTAACGGTTCGGTACTTTATCGATACTCTTATCGGTTCTTTTTGATAATTTTTTTATGATTTTTATATTTGCAGTTGAGAGCATTGGTCATCTCCCTACAGTAAAGATTAGAAATGATTGAATTATTGTAAATGTGTGTGGAGTGGTGGGAATAGCTGCTTCAATAATAACTTATAACAACAACAGACAAGTTAGACAACTATGTATACAAAAAAAACGATATACACTGAATGATTAGTTGTTACCTAAAGTCCTTGGACTCCACTGTAGAGAACGGGTGCAGGCCTTTGACAACAAACTTTGTCACAGCCCTGTGACACTCGTTCACCCTATCCTCTGTCATCTTTCCTCTAGCTGCTAGGGAGAAAGGACTTTGGGTGGTGGAGGTAGAGGGAGGAGGATGTGTGGTGGGCTCACTGGCCTGGGACACATTGGTGGCTGACCTCAGCTTGACGATCTATAAAAAGTTTTTAGATTGTAGTATTTGTAGCTAAACAATTATTTTGTTTATTAGCCTATTTGTAATAATTCGTTATTAGCCTAGGAAACTCCGTATCTTGGCTTACCGGCTGCAGTGGACGTGGATGCAGATGGACCACTGCGCGCAAGGCAGTCGAATACGGCGCATTTCTGCACACTAATATAGTGTTTTGCAAACAAATGTTTTGATAGATTGCTCGTATTGCCACCCTTACTGGCAAATGTTTTGTTGCACTTGTGAACGCTTCGCTCTATCCGCCATCACGACTCAGTCCATGCAGAGCTGTCTGTGTCTGTGTGCAGCGCGCGTCGGCACGGAGACAGCGCTGAGATGCTTCCAGCTGCAGCACATCAGGTGTGCGGGGCAGCGGGGCTTGTATGTGCGGGGCTTGTAAGCGCTGCTGTCTGACGTGCTGCAGCTGCATACTATTGACAGCGCTTTCATTAAGGAGTACCCGTATGTATGTGTAGCGCGACTCGCGAGGAGTGTGTGTAATAATGACTCGCTGCTTCTCGTGCAGAGACAGAGAGAGGAGAGATCGTTCGCAACTTTTAAATAATAATAATAATAATAATAATAATAATTTCTCTAGAGTATCGATAGCAGTACCGAGGACGTCGGAGCTTATAAATACTCCGGTATTTTCTAATATAGTACCGGTTCCCGTTTAAAACCGGGGTCCGGGGGGCATCCCTATGTATCAGTATCATATTAATATTACAACTCTGTATATACATCTGATTAGCACTATACTCAGTAGTACAAATGTATATATTTTATACCCAGTTGAATCACCTGTACATTGGATGTTACATTTGCAATTTACTGTTACATTTGCACTCTGGTTGGCAAACTTATTTCCGTTGTACTGTACTTGTGCTGTATGATGACAATACATTTAAATGTAATCTAATCCAATCTAGCAACAGGGAATTAATTTGAGTCCTTTCAGAATGATATTGTTGTCAATTTGAAACCGTCCATATGTCAACATGATTATATGAAGTGTAGAAAGTGGGCCTTTGGCTGTTTTGAATGAATGACTGTGCTTTAATTTTTTCATTGTCTTTGGGAAGTAATAACGTTTTTGCATTTAGCCTAACCGATCAGCCCCAAAGAAAGCATGGTCAATGTATGTAATCATTAGGGCTGACCTTCGAATTTTTTTTGGCAATCGAAGCTTCGGGGCCGAGCTTCGATTTTAATTCGAAGCTTCGAATTAAAAAAATATATAATTCATTAATTAATATTTTTTTTTATATAATTTTTTTTATCTTATGTTGTGGGACTTGTACAGCACTTTGGTAAACTTTGTTGTTTTTAAATGTGCTCTATAAATAAAGTGGATTGGATTCATGAATTAAGTAGCCCCTTTCGTGACTGTGACGCAGCCAACACAGTGTGATTTAATTCAAGGTGGATCGCTGTTGTCGTTTGAACAACTTCAGATTTCATGGGAACTAGTACCAATCCCCCAAATCAAGAATGTTTAAGATGAATGAAGTAAGATTTTGATTATTTGAAATATGGCCTGTGTAGACTAAACTATGCACAGAATTATGTCAGTCTACAAGGTCCGGATTCGACATGGTCCGGCAATGTAGACCTTGTAGACTCCACTACAGACCAATTATCAGTGAATGTTCATGCATTTTTAAGAAGGGCTACTTCCACAAAAAAACAAAGAACTCACCAAAACATCTCAGTAGCACCTTATCTAAATGTTCTATTTCATATATGGAGATTCATATTTATTTATGTATTGCATGCATTTCTACATTTTATTTCCTATTTTGTTTATTCATCCCAGTATCTTTCTTTCTTATGTGTGGAATTCTACAAGGCATTTACATTTAGTCATTTAGCTGACGCTTTTATCCAAAGCGACTTACAAGTTCTGTACGACAGGTCATCAGGAAGGATACAACTCTATCAGCTGAGTAACAATATTCATCAAAGTGTTGCGTGTTACAGTGTAGGTTAGTTTATTAGGACAAGTGCATGACAGTAAGGTTAGTTAGGGCTAGATTTTTATTTTCATTTCAGATAATGGTTGAAGAAGTGCGTCTTTAGTCGATGGCGAAAGATTGGATGGGATTCGAATGTCCTAACTGGGGTGGGTAGTTCATTCCACCATTGTGGGGCAAGGACTGAGAATAGGCGTGTAGGTGGTGTATATGTGTTTGAGGATGATATCCTTCAAACAGGCAATAGTGATGATATAATTTGGGCAGTGCTGAGCTGGGTTACTTTCCTTCAGTGTATTTGTCCCCCGGTCCCACCCAATGGCCCCATGCACACACACACAGAAGTAAAAATAAAAATAAAATAAAAAAATTGAAAAAATAACGTTTGATTTTTATTTTATTTTTTTATAAACTTCGATTTTTTTTTAATGTTCGAAGCTTGTGCCATCGAACGAAGCTTCGAAGCTTCGAAGTATTTAAGACAGCCCTAGTAATCATCCAACTAAATTAGACAGTCGAAGCGTCCCATGATATAACCACCTTTATTACATGGGGTTTTAACATTAGCCAAAATGCTTGATTGTGATTGGTCAATAGCGCTCGGTTGACCCTGACAGCAGTGAATTATTTCTCGATAACTGACCGCTGCCATGGGCAACGCGCAATAATGACCGCTGATACGGGTAACACAGCGCTATTGACCAATCACAATCAAGCATTTTGATCGCAGTCACGAAAGCTAAGCATTACCAATATGCACAGCTGCACTCATCAGTGCAATCAGACCACACACCTGCCGGCTGCCGGCGTTGACAGAGGAGCCACAGAACAACTGCGTCTGCATTTGATCTCATCTTGTCGATGGTGTAAAATGAATTAGGTATATTGTTAGTAAGTTAGCCATGTAATAAGCGGGATAATGTATAGCTATACTCGGTCATTGTCGCAAAATAATTGACCTTCACTGCGTTTAGAACACCTCTGCGCGGCGCCTCGGTGTTCTAAACTCCGTGTCGGTAAATTATTTTGCAACAATGACCTCGTAGCTATACATTATCCCTTACATATCCCCTACAAGATCCTCCTCACCTACAAATCCCTGCACGGGTTGGCCCCTTCCTACCTGACCAACCTACTCCACCCCTACACTACAGCACGACTGCACGAGGCCTCCGCTCCTCCAACTCCCACCTCCTCACCATCCCCCGCACCAGGCGTTCCACACTGGGAGACCGAGCTTTCGCTGTAGCTTCCCCCAGGCTGTGGAACTCCCTCTCGCCCTCCATCCGAGGCTCCCTCTGACACCATCAACCTCTTCAAAACCAACCTAAAAATCCACCTGTTCACACTTGCCTTCACGCAACACAGCCCCGCTCCCAAGTAGCCCACCCCTGACTCTTTTCTTTTAAGCCACAGATCCCGTTGTTTTGTTTTGTTGTTTGTTTGTTTGTTTGTGTTTTGTTTTCCGTTTTAGATCCTCTTATCTATCTCGATAATGCAGTGTTCCCGGGACCACCGAATAAAATAAAGTTTAGAGAGGAGTGGACATTTGGAGATGCCGTTAGCGGTGTCTCAAGAGACTGGCTCCAGTATGATGCTGGGGCTGGAGTGATGACTTGTTCGGTGTGCCGCAAGTATGTAAAAAACAGAAACACTTTTGTCATTGGGAGTAAATCGATGAAGCTGGAAGCAATTCGTAGAGCCATATGAAATCCGTTTTATTTTTTTCCAAATTCCATTTTATTTTTTTCCAAATTCCGTTTTTTCCGTTTTAATATTTCAGAATTCTGTATTTTGCTTTGTACGCTCATTTTACCATCAGAAATAGTGTCTAATAAGTGGGAATGAATAAATGTCCACAATTTAATAAGATATAACAGTCCATTTAATAGGGCTGTCTTAAATACTTCGAAGCTTCATTCATTTATTTCATTCGAATATGAAAAAAAAATTCGATTATTAAAAAAAATAAAAATAAAAAGGTATATATATTTTTGCAAAATCAACTCTGCCTCTCTTTGTTAACTACAACAAGCAATGCCGTTTGTTATTTAAGATGAGGTCGGACTCGGCACCGACAGATTTGTGTTCATTGTGCTGCTTTTATGAAGCCTCAAATGACTGCTTACAATATTTCATGAAAGCAAAGTGTTTTGTTTGTCTAAGATTTAAAAAGGTTTAAACTTTACAGCACTGACAAAGTTGAACAAAGTGCTGTACAAGTCCCACAACATAAAAAAAAAAAAAGTAAAAAAAAAAAAAAAAAAAAACTTTTTTTAATTAATTTTTTTTTTATAGTTGATTCCATTTTTATTGCTCAATTCCGCGATTCCGTCCGCGATTCCGTGATCGCGGATTCCATATGGCTCTAGCAATTCGTGACCATGAACAGAGCCAGTGTCACATTGGCTGCATCATGGGCACGAAATTAACTTTTTGACTCACCGGCCAGTGGCGGGTAGATGGGAAAAATCTACCCGCCAAGCATATTTCTTACCAGACACACATTTTTCTTTTTATAAAATATATATATTATATAATCATACTTGTAGTTGTATTATCTGCGAGACATCGCCACCACGCAACAAGTCAAAATGCTCGCAATCTGCAAACAGCTCCACTGTCTGTGTGTATAGTCGAGTAGCCTCCAGCTCCAGCAAGGATTCTCCGGCGCTGGACCCTATACTCTACATTCAGCATGCCCTCATGCGATGGAAGCCAGGGGCTCGAATACGCATCGAATCAATGTTATAAGACATTGATATCAGGAGCTATCTGTAGCTACTGCTAGCCGGCTAGATAACGTTAAGACAACGCCTCAGTGAACTATTTAGTTTACTGGGACATTTCGTAGTGAGCTAACGTGAGCTACCTAGCCAACGGAGGTATTATGCACTACTAGACTATTGCTGGAGCATTTGTTGATATCAGGAGCTATCAGTAGCTAGCTAGCCGGCTAGATAACGTTAGACAATGCCTCAGTATTAAACTAAAAGTGAATAGTTGACTGGGTCATTTTGTAACGATAGCTAACGTTAGATCACGGCAGCGTTTCCGTTAGAACATATTCGTGCCGGTCTGAGTGTCCTGCAAGATTTCTATCACCGGACATATTCGAGATATTCCGGTCAGAGTTTTAAACAGCAGTCTATTATAATCACATTTTTATGAGCTAACGAATTCCGTTATAATTGGACATGTGTATTAATTACATCAAGCGAAGAATGAGAAATTGATTTGCAGAATCAAATTACTATCTCTCGCCTCTCAAGTTAGTGCGATACGCTACCAGCATCAAGCTCCCGCCCCGCAGGCTCCCGCTGCAGCAGCTCTGTCACACGCACCCCCAAATTAATCTCGAGTCGACATCGCTTCACCTCGTTGTATCAGACACGTCACACATATCATAATGTTCAACTTCACGTATACAGTCATTAATATATTCCAAATAAAATAAGTCCCTCGATACTCCGTGCTGCTGCTGACTTGAAATAAAATAGACCGCGTATGTGGGCAGTCGGTCCAACACTAAACAGCAGTCTGTTATAATCACATTTTTATGAGCTAACGAATTCCGTTATATTGGACATTTGTATTAATTATATCAAGCGAAGAACTGAGAAAGCAGAGAGACGGCAACATTATCGTGGTTTGCGTGACGACTCTCTCCACCTCGCAACGACTTATTTGCAAAGAGTATGGCGCTGCAGAGAAGCCGATTTAGCTGTTATTGGCTCTTTTCTGGGAACCGCACAGCAGCGCCCCCCACCCAACATTGGCTGAAAATGGCTGAATTGGAGTACTGCTGGAATACTGCATTGTGCTGATAGCGCTCTGGCTCTGCAGCTTCACAAAAGTTCGCACACCCAGCACTAAGCTCTCGCTGACGACGTCGTTGTCATTATTAGAAGCAACGAGGAAACAAATGTAATGATCGTTTCGTTCATCGCATAGGCTATTTAATTTTAGCCTATTTTAATACAATTCAAATAATCAAATTGTGCTTAGACTCAGGGAATTATTTTCACCGGACATTAAGACCGGAGAGAGTAAATATGTCGGACTTCAACAGATTTTGCCGGTCAAATACCGGTAATTACCGGCTAACGGAAACGCTGGCTCACGGAGGCCCCACTAGACTAGAGCAGTCAGCAGACTCTGCCCGAGGCAATAGCCTCTGTGTTTACACGGGTTTGGGAGGGGCAGGAGGAGGAGAAGCAGTGCTTGAGACAGCGAGTGAGAACTCCGCTAACAATTGGATCATGTTTTTCGATCGGTTTTCACATGACTATTTCGTTGCCCGCCACATGGCAGACAGATCTCTCAGTCTCACTCGCCAAACGTAAAATCTGCCCGCCAATGGCGGGCTCTAATTTCGTGCCCCGACTACACGACCAAGGTACCCATGTACATGTCAAAATACTTCCCAAAGGTCAGTGAATACCACGATCACAACACCAGAGGGAGCTCCACAAATCATGTTAAACACAGATTCGGCTCAAACAAGGGACTAAACACCTTTCGCAATCAGGGTACAAAATAGTTACACGCCCAGTGCCATTGACTTGTAGATTTATTCTTTGGCGATTAGAATTTAAGGTCTGCCCGCCACTCCCTCCAGGCCGCTCACAGTGGTTTAACACTGATGTAATATACATGTAGTACAATGCCAAAGCAACAGATGGCGATGTACAAACATGAAGGCCATTTTCAACCAATGAGAAGGGTGAACCTGTGATATCCTGTTCAGGCTTTGTCACTCACATCCTGTTAGAAAAAGTTTTGACGCCATTGTTGTTGTCGTTAGCTTACATGCTAACGTTAATGGCAGCGACCATAGCATTGTGGCTAGGCTAGCTATCATCGCTTAATAGAGCTAGTGAATGGATAAACGTTATTTAACATTGCTGAATGGGTACAATTACAATGCGGCTCAATACAAACAATTGTTAAGGGCCCAGGGGGTGTAGACTGTTGTAGTTTGAGCTAATTTACATCATGCTCCAAAAAAAAAAAAAAATCTGCCGAGCAATGTAACGCGGGGAGCGCTCGATTCAAGGTGAGCGAGCAGAGAGCGACTTGGGGGCGGGGTCAACATGAGCGATTAGCGGAGCAATTCGTTTCCTTATATCGCTTCCTCCAGGGTTCCAACTTGTGTTGACAAAATGCAACCCTGCTCAGCTACGGGGAATCAGCGCTCTCTCTCTAGACTAGAAAGGTGCACTCAGTAGAGCACAGATGTCCGCCAGGGCGGCAGCCACACATAATAATAATAATAATAGATTGGATTTGTAATGCACTTTTTGTTCACTGGGATCCCAAAGTGCTACACTACATGGTTAAAACAGTTAAAAAAATAGAAATAAAATAGTTATTAGTAAAACAAATAAAATAAAATACAGAATAAAAATAAGATAAAAATAGAACATAGTTAATTAAAAACATAGTATAAACAGACAATTTAAAAACAAAAGCGCAATAAAATTAAAAAGCTAACAGTCAAAGGCCTTTTTGAACAGGTAGGCTCTCTCTCTCTCTACCTCTCTCTACCTCTCTCTCTACCTCTCTCTCTACCTCTCTCTCTCTACCTCTCTCTCTCTACCTCTCTCTCTCTACCTCTCTCTCTCTCTCTCTACCTCTCTCTCTCTACCTCTCTACCTCTCTCTCTCTACCTCTCTCTCTGTTCAATGATTTAAAGTGGCCAAACGTTACAATATAAATACTAATTGGATTTTTGGCTAGTAAAAAATCTGCCCGGCTGGTAGTTTTTAAAATCTAACAGCCAAATGGCTGGTAAGTCAAAAAGTTAAGTTTGTTCCCTGTTCGCAATTATGCCACATCAATGTGGAACGCCCGAAAGCTGTAAAGGAATGTGAACACTACCCACTTTCAAAACCACTCTCAAAGAACACCTACGGGAGACTGCAATTCTAAACTGGCCCCTGTAAATGTCCTAACCCAACCCCCTCCAATGTACAGTAAATTACCTAGTATGGTTGTCAATATTCCAATGTACAGTTTTGCTTGTTTGTACAGTGCCCCCCCCCCCAACCCCCTCCAATGTACAGTAAATTACCTAGTATGGTTGTCAAACTTGTCAATATTCCAATGTACAGTTTCGCTTGTACAGTTGTACAGTGTTTCTCCCCCCCCCCCCCAACCCCTCCTACCCAACCTGGCACCCAACCCCACCCAACCTCCTCCAATGTACAGTTTTGACGTCAAATGATACTCCCTTTTCTGGACTCTTTTTGTATCACAAACAGTACTGTATTTGCAAATCTGGTATGTCATAAATGTATAGATGTAGCAGTACGGTCTATCTGTATGGCATGGCATGTATGAAATCTTATTAGACAGGGCGAAACCAGTACTAGTAGGCACAATCTATAGACCACCAGAACAGAGTGGCTTTTATGACACACTTGATGGGTGTTTAGCTGGGGTGGAGGGGGTAGAAAAAATTCTTATTGGGGACTGGAACACGGATATGCTGCGTAAATCAGCACCCGTCTTCAAGGCCTTCAGTAGATTTTCTGACCTGCACGGTTTCAGCCAGCTAATCACACAACCCACAAGGGTATGCGATTCGACACAAACCACCATTGACCTCATTTTGACCTCTGACAAGTCCATGATCTCCAGTAAAGGGGTGATAGCATGCGGGTTAAGTGATCATTATATGATTTTCTGTACCCGCAAAAAGCTAAAACAGAAGGCCGGCTATCACAAAACAGTCACATCTAGAGACCTCAAAACTTACTCTAGAGAGGCCTTTAACCTAGAACTGGGGAGCTTGGACTGGTCAGATGAGCTCAGTGGTACACAGGTTGAAGAAACATGGCTTGGATTCAAAACCAAATTCACAGCAATACTCAACAACATGGCACCCATAAGAACCACCAGGGTTAAAAATCGCGCTGAGGCATGGATGCACACTGAAATACTGGCCGCTATGAAAACCAGAGACAAAAAATGCTCTGAACTTCATAAAAGTCAGACAAAGCTTTCCAAAAGCTCAAACAGTGAACTCCAAGCCCACGTGGTTGAACTAAAAATCCAAAGAAACAGACTAAGAAATGACGTAAACACCATGATCAGAACCGCAAAAAGAAATTTCATCAACGACAAAACTGAGGAAAACAAAAACAAACCCCGCGAACTTTGGAAATTACTCAATAATCAACTAGGCTGCAGTAAAAAACTTAAAACCAGATTCTCAAACATAAACATAAAGACGGACAACACGCTCATCACAGACAAGCTGGATGTAGCCAATTACTTAAACATCTTCTTCACAAACATAGCCACAACACTGGTAAACAAACTACCCTCCCACTCAGGGCATTATGGGGTAGAACACATAGTAGCATACTACAAAAACCTAGGGGTCCACAAAGACGACTTCAAACTTGAAATGGTAACAACCGATGAGGTACTCAAAAAATTGAGCGCCCTCCAACCTAACAAGGCCACTGGCCATGACAACATCCCCTCCAAATTCCTCAGAGACGCAGCAGCCGCCATCACCCCAGTCATCACACACATAATAAACCTCTCTATAAGACAGGGGCACGTCCCCAAGGACTTCAAAATTGCGAGAGTGACCCCTCTACACAAAAAGGGCAGCAAATTAGACCCACTAGGCAACTACCGCCCTGTTTCTATTCTTACCTCCATCTCGAAAGTCATGGAGAAAATAGTCTACGAACAGGTCGAAAAGTACCTGGCGGAAAAAAACCTAATCTACGAATTCCAATCTGGCTTCAGAACGTCCCACTCCACTGACACATGCCTCCTCTATTTGAACGACCACATCAAACAAGAGGTGGACGCGGGCAAATACTGCGGCATGGTCATGCTGGACCTACAAAAGGCCTTCGACACTGTCAATCACTCCATTCTAATGGACAAGCTAAAAGCAATTGGTTTTGATAGCCTATCAGTGAGCTGGATGCAATCCTACCTAGAGGGGAGAGAACAGATGGTAGAGGTAAACGGTACTCTATCCCCCCCCCCCTCACAGTGAGCTGTGGTGTTCCACAAGGAAGCATACTAGGACCGCTACTCTTCCTAATTTATGCAAATGACATGTCGTCAGCCTGTGACTGCAATTTGTTCCTGTTTGCGGACGACTCAGCCCTGCTGGTCTCTGACAAGAACAAATTGCAGGTTGAAAAAACCCTCAGCACGGAACTAGGCAAAATCTGCATATGGCTCGCTGATAACAAACTATCATTACACATGGGCAAAACAGAGTCCATTCTCTTCGGTTCAAATAACAAACTCAGCAAGACCGACGGATTCTCAGTTACAGTGGGTGACAATATTGTCACAAGGAAAGACGAAATTACCTACCTGGGTTCCATCCTAGAGGCAAATCTTTCCTGTGACAAAATGGCATCCAATGTAATAAAAAAAGTCAACCAACGAACTAGATTCTTGTACCGGATCTCCTCTCTGGTAAACAAGAATACCCTGAAGACTCTGGCAGGAGCACTCATTCAAGGGTACTATGACTATGCGTGCACCTCATGGTACCAAAGCACCTCAAAGGCGCTTAAAACAAAATTATAAACATCACAAAACAAACTGGTCAGACTACTACTTGACCTGAACCCCAGAACCCACCTCACCCCTGCCCACTTTGCCAACCTAGGATGGCTTAGAGTAGACGACAGAGTACAGCAACTTGCAATGGGCCTGGTCTACAAGATACACTATACGACCGGGGTGCCCATGTACATGTCAAAATACTTCCCAAAGGTCAGTGAATACCACAACCACTACACCAGAGGAAGCTCAACAAATCATGTGAAACCCAGATTCGGCTCAAACAAGGGACTAAACACGTTTAGCAATTATGCCACAACAATGTGGAACGCCCTACCCAAAGCTGTAAAGGAATGTGAATCCCTGCCCACATTCAAAACCGCTCTTAAAGAGCACCTACGGGAGGCTGCAATTCGAAACTGGCCACCGTAAATGCCCAAAACCCCCACCACCTCCTAATAGACAGTCTTGTCCCCACCGCATGTATATATTCCCTCCCCGCCGTATAGGGGTGGACGGTATGGTCTAAAATTTATATCACGGTATAATTTGAAGCATAGACGGTAACGGTATATATCACGGTATCATCGTTTTTGATAATTTTTTTTTTTTTTTTTTTATATAATTTTTTTTTTTTTTTATATAAAATATATATATTATATAATTAGACTTGTACTTGTATTATCTGCGAGACATCGCCACCACGCAACAAGCTCTACTGTCTGTGTGTACATTAGTAGCCTCTAGCTACGGCCAGGATTCTCCGGAGCTGCAGCTGGACCTATACTCGAGTAGCCTCGAGCTACGGCCAGGATTCACCGGCGCTGCAGCTGGGCCCTAGTATTGGTATAACGTTAAATCACATTCACAAGCCCTCAGCTCGAATACGCATCGAATCAGTGTTATAAGACATTGATATCAGGAGCTATCTGTAGCTACTGCTAGCCGGATATATAACGTTAATACAACGCCTCAGTGAATTATTTAGTTCAATGGGACATTTCGTTTTGAACGGTGAACTAAGTTGCGTTAACGTGAGCTAACGGCTAACGGAGCTATCATACACGTCTACTCTCTACTAGACTTGATGGAGCGTTTGTTGATGTCAGGAGCTATCGGTAGCTGGCCGACTAGATACCGTTCGGTTAGACAATGCCTCATCATGTATTAAACTAAAAGTGAATAGTTGACTGGGTCATTTTGTAACGGTAGCTAAGCTAACGTTAGCTCAGGGAGACGTCCCGTCCCACTACTACTAGTAGACCCGTGTTTACATGCGTGCGGGAGGGGCTGGCACGCCCACTGCGCGAAGCCTCCTAAATAACTTTTTCCAGTTCGCACATATCTATTATCTATGACTAATTCTATCTATTTTTAGGGGCAAATGCGAGTGAAATAGTCGCGCTGTGGTTACATGACGTCATTGCTATTTTAGAGCTGCACTACCGGTTACACGGTATAGGCAAAATCCATACCGTAGAGCAAATTCATACCGTTTATACCGTATACCGTTTATACCGTCCACCCCTACCGCCGTATGTATATTTCCCTCCCACCCACCCACCCCCTCCTAATGTACAGTCCCCTCCCCATCATATGTATATACTCTGTCAGGATCTAGGGGTAACAGTACTGTATATTTGAATACCGCCTATGTCACAAATGTATCAGTACTAAATACCTATATGTCCCTATGCCATAAATGTCATGTATGTTGTGTATGTCATAAATGTCTATATGAATTGAAAATGGGGGACCCTGATGGAAACAAGACAAACGTCTTTCTCAGGTCTGCATCCCCTTAACAATTGTATGTATTGAGCCGTACTGTATTGTACCCATTCTGCAATCTGTTAAATAAAGTTTTCATTCATTCATTCATATGTCATATATGTCCTGATGAATTGAAAATGGGGGACCCTGATGTAAACAAGACGAAAGTCTTTCTCTGGTCTGCATCCCCTTAACAATTGTGTGTATTGAGCTGTACTGTATTATTGTACCCATTCTGCAATCTGTTAATAAAGTTTCCAATCAATCAATCAAACAATTGTGTGTATTGAGCTGTACTGTATTGTACCCATTCTGCAATATGTTAATTAAAATGTTCAATCAATCAATGGTCCGAGCCCGGTTTCTACTGTAACATTACTAACTGTCTGTTAGTCTAGTTCATGTCAGGCTGATTGAATGAAAACTTTATTATCAGATTGCAGAATGGGTACAATACAGCTCAATACACACAATTGTTAAGGAGATGCAGACCGGAGAAAGACTTTTGTCTTGTTTACATCAGGGTCTCCCATTTTCAATTCATCATCATAACATATATGACATACATGACTACAGATAGACAGTACTGCTACAGCTATACATTTATTATGACATACCAGATTTGCAAAAAAAGAGTCTAAAAAAGAGAGTATATACATTTGACGTACATAGATAGACCAGGGCCAGGCTCTCATGACTCTTGTGTTAGCTAGATGAATGGTGGCCTGATAGCCATAACGTTAGCTAACATTTGCCAAAGTAACACAACACACCACCATATACATGTGACAAGCTTGGAGCCGGTGGCATATGAAGCTAAAGGTCTCCCTCCCTGCTGCACACAGGAACCCCTTCGCCCTGACACAGCAGCAACACGTAAGTGGCTAACACAGTGATTAGCAACAGGAGACGTAGCCGCTAACAAACAGAAATGACTATTTAACTAGTGTCAGGTTGGTTTTCTCGCCAAGTAACGTACGCATTTGATGATCTGAAGATAACGGCAACGTTTGGGTTGGCACGGACAGTTCCGTAGCACTGTAGTTAAACCAACAGGGCCCCACACACACACACACACCAGTAGCTAGCTAGTTAGCCAACGTTAGCGTTCGGAAGCTAACGTCACGCACACCGACTAGTACGTGGTGCGGCACAGCTTTACTTTTAATTGAACTTGAAGAAACGTACCTTTTCTTGAATGGAAATTCGTATAAATGTCCCTCGCTACAAATCTATTCTGGAAACTGCTTTTTTTAAGGAATGCTGGCCAATGTGTAATTTTTTTAATAATTTAAACAAGCCTCTCTCACGCCGCCATTTTACACATAACGGGATATCCGCGCATCCGCGACGCGCGCACCCCACCTTTCTACTCATGCGCGAGACAGGGTGCTCCGTGGGAGTTGTAGTCATTCAGACACATAATACATAAAACCAAAATCTATAAAAAATAATGCAATACATACATAATATGCAGGCAAATATACTACTTTATTATAAAACATTTTACTATGAAATCAGCTATTAGAAAAGCTAAATTTAATTGTCATATGCAACAAACTGGTTACTCCTAAAACCCACCTGGCTGCCCGTTTTGACAACCTAGGATGGCTTTGGGTAGACGACAGAGTACAGCAACTTGCAATGGGCCTGGTCTACGAGATACACTACACCCAGTGGTGCGTTCCTGAAATCAACTGGGATTGCACGCACCTAATGGCCAGGGGTGCAGTGCTGGGCATACTCGGTCAAACGACGTTTGGGCTTCGTCACTGAGGCCGAAGTGCGCGCATCCTATTATTATGCAAAGTCTAGGTGACAAAAATGACTCGTCGCGCCGTATACCCCGGTCGCCGGCACTTATCACCTAGACTTTGCATAATAATAGGATACCGACAACCAAATACAAGCCCTGTAGGTGTGGTGGGGGGTTGCTTGATCTCCCGACTGGAAGGATATCATCTGTTCTGTGCGCAACCGAGGGAACATGTATGCGCGTGCATGCGCGCGCGGGCGTTTGGCCTTCGCCCATATTACGACTGCACCCCTGCTAATGGCGCCACGTGCATGCGCGCTCCCGGCGCGTGCTCGCGCTCCCGCGAATGCGCTTAATGTCCCCTCGCTTGAGCACAGACTACAGACAGTGGCTAATTGCCTCTACGAATGGAATGTAACACATGTCATTCACAACAAGTTAGGTGTGAATGTATCTGAGAACGTATTTAACACACCTGACGACCGGCGCTATTGATATGCAAATAGTGAGTACTTATCTGGGCTTGCACGTAGTGCACCCCCGTCCCATGACGAACGCATGCCTGACTACACCACTAAGATACCCATGTACATGTCGAAATACTTCCCAAAGGTCAGTGAATACCACAACCACAACACGAGAGGGAGTTCCACAAATCATGTTCAACCCAGATTCGAGGGACTAAACACGTTTAGCAATTATGCCACAACAATGTGGAACGCCCTACCCACAGCCGTAAAATAATGTGAATCCCTACTAGGGATGCCCCGAGTTTTTTGCCCCGTTTTTTGTCACCGATCGTCTTGAGCCATATCGGCCGATACCGATCCGATACCGATCGTTTTTGATTAAAAAAATAAAAATAAAAAATTATTTTATATACATTTATTTTTAGACTTGTACTTGTATTATCTGCGAGACATCGCCACCACGCAACAAGTCAAAATGCTCGCTATCTGCAAACAGCTCCACTGTCTGTGTGTACTCGAGTAGCCTCCAGCTACGGCCAGGATTCTCCGGCGCTGCAGCTGGACCCTATTGGTATAAATCACATTCAGCATGCCCTGAGCTCGAATATGCATCGAATCAATGTTATAAGACATTGATATCAGGAGCTATCTGTAGCTACTGCTAGCCGGCTAGATAATGTTAAGACAACGCCTCAGTGAACTATTTAGTTTAGAGCTAACGTGAGCTAACGTGAGCTAACGTGAGCTACCGAGTCAACGGAGGTAACTTATCATGCACTCGACTATTGCTGGAGCATTTGTTGATATCAGCAGCTATCAGTAGCTAGCCAGCTAGATAACGTTAGACAATGCCTCATGTAGTCACTGGGTCATTTAGTTTAAACAGTAACGTTAGCTCGGTAGGTAGCCAACGTTAGCTCACGTCGCATGCACCAGACTATAGCAGACTGCGAGGCAGAGCCTCTTGTTTACACGAGTGCGGGAGGGCTGGGGAGGAGGAGGGGCTGTACGCTGCAAGCAGCTCTGTGTGTCTGAGAGAGAAGTCAGGAGTGAGATCTCCGCTAAGAATTGGATCATGTTTTTCAATCGGTTTTGACGGATCGGCGAAAATAAAGCATTATCACCGATCACGATCTCATATTTATACTGAATATCGGCCGATACCGATCGCTGGCCGATCGATCGGGGCATCCCTAATCCCTACCCTCCTTCAAAACCACTCTCAAAGAGCACCTACGGGTGGCTGCAATTAGAAACTGGCCCGGTAAATGTCCAACCCCCCCCAACCCCCTCCAATGTACATCCAATGTTTCTTCCCCTTCGAATGTCATAAATGTCTTGATGAAACAGTACTGTATATCTGTATGTCATAAATGTCTTAATGAATTAAAAATGGGGGACCCTGATGTAAACAAGACGAAAGTATTTGTCTGGTCTGCAGTTGTTTGTATTGAGCCATACTGTAAGTGCTCCTGCATAACTATTCTATATTTTATAATTCATTGATTAATGATTTATTTCTTATTTTCAAGCATAAAGTAATAATTAGATAAATAATGTGATACATAAATAATTTGTTGTAAAAAGCTAAATTCATTGGTCAAAAGTTAAATGTGATAGGCACAAAGTCACAAGAGTGTCACATTTAACCGTCACATTTAACCGTATAGAGAGCGGTGCGCTCTGATGGACAGTCGAGCAAGAGTATACGCTGCTTGACCGGTTTTAATTTGATATTTTATGGACGTCTGGCGTAGGGCTGGGCGATATGGAAAAAAATCATATCGCGATAACGATATGATAATTTTATTTTATTTCTCGATATCGATAATTATCGAATTGTTATAAGTATAAAAAGAAAAAAAAAAAAAAACATTTTTTTTTTTTTTTTTTTTTAACAACAGATGTATGTTTATTTTGCAGCAATTCTTTGTCATTGCCGCCATCTTTAGTGTTACATCCCCTCACACTCCAGTTCTCAGGCTGCAGCTGGTTTAAAAGCTAAAGTAAACCGGCTTCTCTGCTGGCTGTGGCTCCAGAGGAGTTGAACAGTTCTGGCTCTGCTAGTTTATTTTCGATCTTTTGGCGCTTTTTTGGTGGACAAACCACCGCACATGTGCACTGTGACTCGTGACTGGAGTCTAGTTCTGCTAGCACACATAGCCTACTGTGTACAGACGGTTTCAAAATGTATTTTAAATTAGAAAGCAAACAAAATAAATGGACAAGAGAAAAAGAAATCTGAATTTGGTCAGTATTGTCATTTGGACAAGCAAAGCCATTACTTTAACACTTTGACTGCCGGGAACCGTCTTTAGACGTCTTTGCTGGCCATGCTAAAGTTGCCGGAGGACGTGTTACGTCGTCCTTATATCAATATTTCAAAAATCTGCGATCGGATTCATATGTCCCCTCCGCTGGCCTGAGATCCACCAGCAGGACCCACTGAGCTCTCTGGCGGTTCAGGAGCGCCATCTGGTGGCCGATCGGCGCAATCGCCAAACAGGATGTTGCATAGAGGTTGTCCTAGACGTCCGTAGTACTTCCGGGCGCTCACTATAGGTCATGGGACTCTGGCTCGTCATGCTACACGGTGATCGATTGGCATTAACTCGATAAACAACATGATTTGGACGTATATACCATTATACAAGCTGGAGATGGACCGGGTAAAAATATATCCCATAATGATAAGATTTCTACTCTACGATGATCGCCCAACGGCGCGCGGAGACTGGGGTGAGTTTCAGCGTGTAACGTTACCGTCTTCGATACTAACTGCTATTATCAACATTTGACCCACATTAGATGATTGGTATAACGCTGCCCACGGAATTATAAACGCCCCCTCGTCCATCCGGTCAACATCAGATGACGTGTAGTAACTTCTAGAAGTACGTCTAGTTGGAATTTTTTATATCGCGCTGATTGCCATCAAACTGTATTTCATCATCAATATAATGCATTTGGGGCTATATATCACGTTCTGGAGAAAGCTGCAGAAAGAGATGAAAACATACTTATACATTAGACCATACTTTACTATGAATATGTGAATGAAAAAGTTTAACGTTGCTACACAATGAACAATACATATAGGACTTTGAATGGGCCCTAATAATGGCAATGTAGCAATAGAATTTAAAAAGTTATAGCCCTGCAAAGAAGGGGACTTTCTCCATAGACAAATAGCGCTGGCAATCTATGGTATATCATGAATTTAACCTTAGGCAGCCAAAGTGTTAAGTTGCAGGCAAGAAAGACAAGTCTGTCCACTGTCTCTGGTTTTAAAACTGCCCTGTTGCAGGTAAAAAAAAAAAATTAAAAAAAAAAACGATTTTTCGATTTTTTTTTAATTTCGATATTCGATATCGATTATTAAAATATATCGCGATATTTATCGTTATCGTTATATCGCCCAGCCTCTGGCGTTTGTAGCAGACGGTCAAAACAAAGGTATTCCTAGGACAAGAACTCAAGAAACTATTTTCCTGACAAGCGGCCAACGAGGTATTATATTTCTTTTTTTGATCCACTTTTTCTCCCATTTTCTATATTTTTTCTCCCATCCCAATTTCGTATCATCCAATTCAACCCTCCCCTGTCACGGACGCTGTTTCTTGCCTCCCACAAGCCGGCTGCAATGTGGACTAAGTCATACATAGCACAAGTCCCCTCCGGTACTCGAGGTAACAGCAGTCGCATCTTTTCACCTGCGCAGCTCGATCTCTCAGTGGCGAGGAGTAACGCGTGGGAGGCTCACGCTGCCCCCGACACTTCCTGATTCTACTGCGCAGGCGCACCAACCGACCTGTAGGAGTCGCTGTCCACAACGCCCGATCCCCACCCATCAGTTTCCCACCCCCTAATACGGCCAATGTGTATTAGTACGGACGACCAGCTAAACTGAAAGCAAATGTGGAGCGCTGGGCTCGAACTGACGAGCCCAGCGTCTCCAGCATTTCGTGGCGAGTGCCTTGCCCACTACGCCACGTAGCCGCCCTCGGTATTATATTTCTTTGAGTAAATGCATTTTGTTTGATGCGCCATTGTATTATTGTAACCGTTAATTTGTAACCGTTGCAATTGCATTGTAACTGTTGCCTTTTGTACTGTGTCTGTGTTCATCCAATAAATATAGTTTTCACTGCGTGAGAGGGACGAGGATGGTGATGATGAGCCCAAGACAATAAACGCCCGTTTAAAAAATAACCGACCTGTGTCCGTGTATCGTTGGGGAGAGAGCTACACATACCGTATTGTACCCATTATGCAATCTGTATCTGTTAATAAAGTTTTCAATAAATCAATCAATGCCTAATTATTATAGTTTCATCATAGCTTAAGCCTAAAGTTCTGTATGTTTCTTTTCTATCTTGAGTATAGACCTCCTACTACTTTGTCCTTTGTTATGGTTACTGTTATGATTCGTTTGAATATTTGTGATTAAATGGGACACATTATGTATCCTTTCAACAATTGTATACGACTTCCTTGAATCTTTTATCGCAAAGAAACCACTCTGAATTGAATTCTAATTATTTGTTTTCCAGCACATCTGTCTCCCCTTGTGTTGATCAGTGTTTTTGGTGGGTGTAGCAACACACTACATTTTTAATTAGTTATTTCCTTCCCTGCCTGGCTACCCCACACCCTAGAGTAAAATACATGTTTAAAAACTATACAGTGCATTAGGTTTAGGTGTTTCTCACTCCAAAAAGCACAGCTAATTGATTAATCAAAGCTAATGCATTGCTTGTGTGTGTCCCCTATGTTACATCACCAAGGGCAATAATTCTGAGCAGCTTGTTTAGGCTTGTTAATATGAAGACTTCAAACCCTGGACCCTGGAAAGTCTGGGAGTTTTGCATATTTGGATTTTATGGTGGTTTTTGTTTTTGATCTTTTGTGATGTTTCTTCTTGACTTGTACAAGAAGACTTGTACAGCCCATGGGGGCTATTCCATGTGATCTCGGGCTATACAAATACATTTGATTTGATTTGGACAAATGGCAAGAAAAAGATCATCATCATAATCATTTTCCCCACTGCGCCTAAATAACATTTCAAACTGCCAAATCCATACAAAGATTAGGCAAACCCCATTTCCCATAGTTTTTACTCAATATGAAAGCTCACTGCACAATCTAGGCAAATAGTATAGCCTACAAGCTAGCTGGTGACATCTCACCCATTTCAGGTTCACATGGCAGACATGACGTGTCAAATTTGAAAAACCTGTGGATAATCAGTGACATTCTGCTATCTACAAACCTTTGTGATTCTATTGAGTGTCTGTATGTGGGGTTTGGCATCACTAGCTAGTGTGTATCATGTGGCATTCCATTGAAGTGGAAACTAGGACAAATCTGACCTCCTGCTATAGGAAAAGTACAATGGAACGGCCCTCAAAGTTGGAATTCCAAGTAGGAAACCTGGGTGTGCTCTCCCTACTCCGACTTTTCCATTAGAATGGTAAACAACGTCCATACTGACACAATTGGCAGTGTCAGCGGGTGGGAAAGCCGCGGTGGGGTCGGTCCTGGTCTTTGTAAACAGCGTCTCCTACAGTTCGTCGGGCCGCCTGCACAGCGAGGGAAGGATCTGGGGGAGGTAGTGTGACCCTTCCACACGTTACACTCCCCCAGTGAGAGTCCGCGCTGCCAGGTGAAAAGAAGCGGTGGGCTGTCTACACATGTGTCGGAGGAAGCATGTGATAGTCTCACGCCCTCCAAGGCCGACGGTAGGGGGTAGAGTGCGCAACGACCAGGAAGGGGATTGGGAATTGGCATAACGACTAACATTGGGATGGGAGAAAAAAATAATAATAATGGTAAACAACACTGTTTTAATCTTCAGTAGACGACTGAAGCTAGGTTCTTGTCAATACCATTGTGGTCGTTTAATTTAGGCTAACAGTTCCTAAGCATATTGTGTTCAGAAACCAGCCACTAGAACACCGGCTTATTCCAAGATCAAGTACTTCCATTCTATTCTCCCTTAAACCATTAATCACACACTATGGGCAACCATGTTTAACCTTTATTTTTTTGTATTTTTTTTATCTACTTTTTCTCCTCCTATTTTTCTGTATTTTTCTCCCATCCCAATTTGAGTCGTTATGCCAATTCCCCCCGCCCCTTCTGTGCATTAAGATTTTCAGTTTTCAATCCATAATAAGTTAACAGAAAAATAAGTACACAACCACATTATTTCAACCTAATAAAACTATGTTTATTGTCATTGTTTTAAGAACACAAGTTGACTTGGTAATACTCACATTGAGTAAGAAAAAATTGCTTTTAACATGTGCAATGTTCAATGAAATAGAAAAATAAATAATAAAATGTGTTGATTAATCCCACTGGTCACAATGGTGACCGTAATAATGTTTTTGTTATAAGGCTCTGCAAATGTTACTGAATGATGTAGCAATGTATTTCCAGCTAAATTGAAATAATAAACAAATAAAGGGTCTCAATTAAATATGTGGTAGTAAAAAGAACCTGTGGGAGGATTTCAACAAGATAAATGCGACAACAGTGCAAAATATTTCACTATAATATTTCAAAGCAAAGAAAAAATATATATATAATATTTATTTAAATTTTTTTATGCTGCCCCCTGTGCCTATGAAAATGCCCCCGCGTGCCTATGCAGGCACGCGTGCCTAGGGTTGCCTACCCCTGCAATAGCCGATAATCCATTTGCCCAATGTTGAATCCCTATACGGGTGGAACAACCAGTGACGTCAGACTACACCTCCCTATACTCTGTATGATAGCATGTAAAACAGTGCTCTATATACTGCATATTTACATTTATATTTACCGCATATATATACCCTATTTGTCTGAATATACCTGCATATAACCCCTCTATATACTTCTATATAATTCTTGTGTTGCGAATGCAGGTCAGTTCAGGATCGTGACCAGTTCACACTGGAATCTGATATCATCCACATTTGTGACCCGGTCTGGCAAAATGTGCTGCATTAATTGGACAAATAAAATGCCTCCACATTATCACAATGTTTAAGAACATATTTACTGTAACAGCTAACAGTTATAGTATCTCTAAAAAGTAAAGATCTTTGTTTAAAAAAGGCAGTTTTTCTTGGGGCACAGGTATTTTTTTTATTATCTTTTCCCCCCTTCTTTTTCCGTTTTTCTCCCCTCCCAATGTTAGTCGTTATGCCAATTCCCAATCCCCTTCCTGGTCGTTGCGCACTCTACCCCCTACCGTCGGTCCGGGAGGGCGGAGACTATCACATGCTTCCTCTGACACATGTGTACCCAGCCCACCGCTTCTTTTCACCTGGCAGCGCAGACTCTCACTGGGAGAGTGTAATGTGTGGAAGGTCACACTACCTCTCCTAGATCCTTCCCTTTCTGTGCAGGCGCCCCGACCGAACTGTAGGAGTCGCTGTTTACAACGATCAGGACCCACCCTCGCCGGGTTTCCCACCCGCTAACACTGCCAATTGTGTTAGTATGGACGGTCGGCCAACCCGGAAGCACCACAGCTGGATTCGATCCCACTGTCTCTGTGGTGGTAGACAGACGCTTAGTTCACTGCGCTACCCGGCCGCCCCGGGCACAGGTCTTTTGTTTTTTATCCACTTTTTCTCCTCTTTTTCTATTTTTCTCCCATCCCAATTCCACTGTGCCAATTCTTCCCTCTCCTGTCTTGAACGTTGCTCGCATATGCCCCCCACAGGCCGGTTGTAGGGAGGATAGAAGCCTTGCATCATGTGTCCCCTCCGGTACACGAGGAGGCAGCCTGTCACATCTTTTCACCTGCCAGCGTGGACTCTCATTGGTGAGGTGTAACGTGTGGGAGGCTCACACTACCCCTGCCACTTCCTGTCTCTCTTGTGCAGGCGTCCCCAACCGACCTGTAGGAGTCGCTGTCCACAACGTCCAGATTACCACCCATCGACTTCCACCCTCTAACTCTGCCAATTGAGTTAGTATGATGGCTGGCCCAAGCCGGAGGCAGCGCCGACAGCCGGAGTCGAACCCGGTGTCTCTTGCATTGGTGACGAGCGCAATGTCCGCTGCGCCGCTCTGGGGCACAGGTCCTTTTTTTTTTTTTTTTTTTATCTTTCTTCCCCTCATTTTTTCCCGATTTTTCTCCCATCCCACCCTTCCTGGTTGTTGCGTACTTTCCCCTACTGTTGGTCCGGGAGACCGGAGACTGTCACATGCTTTCCTCCGACGCATGTGCAGCCTGGGGCAGGCCAACCTGGCCGCGCAGGTTCTCACCGGGGAGAGTGTAGCGTGTGGGAGGCCACACTATCTCTCCTTAGTTCCAACCCTTGCTGAGCAGGCGCCCCGACCGAACTGTAGGGGTCGCTGTCCACAACGCCCAGGACCCACCCTTCAGCTTTCCCACCCCCTGATACAGCCAATTGTATCAGTGTGAGAGGCCAGCCAAACTGATAGCAACGCCGGGAGCTGGATTCGAACAGGCGAATCCAGTGTCTCCCGGTGTTGGTGACGAACGTAATCTCCGTGCGCCACCTGCCCCCCCAGGTCTTTTAAGTTTAAAAATAAATGATATGGTCTCGAATCCCGGTGTCAGCATTGCCTTCGGCTTGGGCCGGCCGTCATACTGGCTCATTTGGCAGAGTCAGCGGGTGGAAGTCGATGGGTGGGGATTGGACGTTGTGGACAGCGACCCCTACAGGTCTGTTGGGAGACGCCTGCACAGCAGAGACAGGAAGTGGCGAGGGTAGTGTGAGCCTCCCATGCGTTACACCTCGCCAATGAGAGTCCGCGCTGGCAGGTGAAAAGATGTGACAGGCTGCCTCCTCGTGTGCCGGAGGGAACACGTGATGCAAGGCTTCTATCCTCCCTACAACTGACCAGTGGGGGGCATAGTCGAGCAACGTTCAAGACAGGGGAGGGGAGAATTGGATACACGAAATTGGGATGGGACAAAAATAGAAAAATAAGGAGAAAAAGTGGATAATTTTTTTTATATGAACAGCCAATTTTTTTTTTATCTGATCAATAAATCAGAATAAAACACTAAGGCTTACACTTGTAGACTACCGGTAACTTAATTGCATTATAGAGTTGTAGAGTCCGATACGACCAGATTAGAAGCTTATTCTGCCGCTGATTTCTTGAGCAAGGAAGCGATCGACCTCACCCACTTACTGTGATTGACAACTTCCTTGCAGTTTAAAGCTGCATTAAAATAATGGGGAATTCTGGGGGTGGGGGTCGCAATAAAGGAATCACCTGCAACCCAATGCTCCCTCAACCAACCCCCCCCCCCCCCCCCCCCTATCGTTCCCACAGACCTGTAGGTTCCTACTGCCCGTTCCCTTAACCACATCTGTTCCCTCTGAATCCCTGGATCAAGGATTGGTTGCGCCTGCGTGTCCTGGTCCACTCCTCTTCAATATTTGATTGGTTTCTGAGACGGTAGGATGAAGACAGACAGGAGGGCAGATAGAAGTGTTGAAGGGCTGACTTCTAGACGATATACCTTGTGCAGTTTAATAATCATATGGTATGCTTCCGAGATGGCTTTTTGTTGTGTATGTGAATCACAACGGTGTTCACCGGGCCTTTAAGATGGCACGGTAATGTTGCGACACTGCTGTAATATACCGTAAAGCGTTGTGGTAACGGGAGATGATGTGTGTGTGTTGTGCACTGGTGGAGCAGATCAAATAAACCGTCAAACGTTAAGTCGCAGTCCGGTGCGTTATTTGAAGACATAATATTGGCGACGAGGATGGGATTATGGATTCCCTACTTGCACCTCTCTCTCCGTTCCTCGCCCTGCCTGGCGAGCCACCGGTTCCGTGGATTCACTGGCTGGAAGCGTTTAATACGTTCATAATAGCCGTCGGGCTCGCCGACGCTAACGCTGCTCGGAAGAGAGCCCTGCTCATTCACAACCTAGGAACCGAGGGACAACGGATCTTTAGGACTCTCGGAGCTGCACCGAGTTATGCGGACTGTGTCACACTGCTGTCGGGACATTTCGCTGCTCCACAAAACGTCATGCTCCGGAGGATCGTCTTCCGTCAGCGACGTCAACAAGTGGGTGAGTCGATCCACCACTATGTAGCTGACCTACGGGGCCTGGCTAGCCTCTGTAAATTTGGAGTGATGGAAGATGAACTGATACGGGATTAGCTAGCTGAACATACTAACAACCCTAAGCTCAGGGATAAGCTATTAATGATGCCAGATGAATTGACATTGACAAAGGCTGTTAATATTGCTTTCCATCTTGAGTCAGCAGCAGGTTTGGCAGCACAGCTAGCACCCTCCAGTAATGTTTTCCCCAAACCTCTGATGTTGACTCAAACAGTGGCGCCGTCCGGGGAGTTTCCCGAACCGGTTTTCCCGGAGGACAGCCTGGAGGTAAATTTTGCTGCACGCCGGGGTACGACCGCGTCAACAGCACGCCGGGCCGTGTGTGGAAATTGTGGCTCCTCATCACACCCCAGCCGGGCTCCAGTTTGCCCTGCCAGGGGACAGAGGTGTCAACGCTGTGGCTGGCAGAACCATTTCGCCCGGGTCTGCCGCTCTGCTCCCGGTGCTAATAGCACGCCGCCACGCTCGCCACGTCCACCTACGCAGACAACCATCCATTCAGTGGACGCCACCTCTTGTGCATTTAAATGGTGCACGGTGGAACTGGACAGGGTGGTTCTCCCACTCCTGTTGGATACGGGGGCCTCCAAGTCACTTTTGAACATTTCCACGGTTCGACGACTTTTCCCGCGCCGGACGCTCACCGCCAACGCAGAGGACCTGTATCATCATGATGGGGGGCCCTGATGTAAACAAGACAAACGTCTTTCTCTGGTCTGCATCCCCTTAACAATTGTGTGTATTGAGCCGTATTGTATTGTACCCATTCTGCAATCTGTTAAATAAAGTTTTCATTCATTCATTCATCATATCATCACGATAAACTTCAAGTTGCGTGTTGTGTGTGCGCGCACTGCGGTGGCCAGGAGCGAGCAACAAGATGGTATACATTATGGTATATGATTTATGAATAGTATATTCCACTATAGCAGTATATGGTGTGCTGTACATTTGAATCTAATCTAATTTTGCACACGGCCATTGCATTATAATGAGCTGGACAGGTGTGTAATGTGTGTGGTGGTGACGTGAACGCGTATCTGCGATGCATCATGCGAGACTAGACGAGAGGCTCTCGTGAAATCTGAAGTGTCCGACGTTCTGACTCCTCCCCCGGCTGCACTCGGCTACTCTCGTCTATTTTCGAGGCGAACCAAAATCAATCTCGAACACGCCTATGCCACCCTTGCCACGCAAACTGCGTAGTGTGTGTGAGAGAGAGAGATTTTAATTTTAATTTTAATTTTAGAAAAACATTTTTATTTACATAATTCTCATTACAATGCGTGTGTCAATACAATTAAATAACTAACTACACATTATATCGGGCAACATGTGTCCCCATCACACTTAAAACCACCTGAGATCTCACAATAAATTCTTTTTAAAATACACCTGTCCTTCTGCAACACAACAAAAAAACATTGAAGCTCCACCCAACCAAAAAAAGTATCCATGCGTCCATTCAACACATAACATTTCATCAAGAACAACATACAGTATGAGCAACCCAAGAATGGTCCCGTCAGTCCATTTGTGTCCGTTTTTATATTCAGCGCATGAAATAAATCCCCTTCATCAGGACCCTCCGTTCCACTGAAATAATCCTGCAACAGGTATTGTCCCCCGATGGCATGAAAACGATCCCCTTCATCAGGACCTTCCGTTCCACCGAAATAATCCTGCAACAGGTATTGTTCCCCGATGCTCCGCGCTTCAGTCCAATCGTCCAGACAGACCCTGTTGTGACAGGCTGTCCTCAGCCCCAATAAAGAAGCCACTTCCTCTGACCCGGCTACATCCACAACATCTTTCAGTTTCATTGTCCCAACTGCTTGCAGACACTGTCCAAGCCCATGTCTACTTCCTTCCTGAATGTCCAGCCAGGCTCCACACATCAGATGCTCCATTATCATGGTAATATTATATTATCCAATTTCTGAGCTTCTGCACAATTTTTCTCAGTCTAAAAACTTCCTGGGAAGTGTACCCCCCATTGTTCTTCAACCTCATTTGAGTCCTTGCTGAAAAAATAAACATCTCTAAATCTTCAAAAAAAATTCTGTGTGCACAAAGGGGAGATAAAAGGCAAGTCAGCACTTCTGAATAATAGCCACATATTCAGGGTGCTACATATAGTTCTCCTTTCACTGAGAGGCTGGGGGAAAGAGAAAGAATGGGAGGAGACATCACTATTTATACTCGCCACCTGGTGGTGTTCCTGAGTGGCTCCGCCTAGAGCGCCCTCTAGTGGAAACAGTTATATATGCAGTTAGACAGTTACTAGTGGAAACAGTTATATATGCAGTTAGACAGTTACTAACAATCCTACACCGAACCTCTGACTTCAACACGGGGAGAGAATATATACATGCGGTGGGGAGGAGACTGTCTATTAGGAGGGGGTGGGGGTGGGGGGTTTGGACATTTACGGTGGCCAGTTTCGAATTGCAGCCTCCCGTAGGTGCTCTTTAAGAGCAGTTTTGAATGTGGGTAGGGATTCACATTCCTTTACAGCTTTGGGTAGGACGTTCCACATTGATGTGGCATAATTGCGAAACGTGTTTAGTCCCTTGTTTGAGCCGAATCTGGGTTTAACATGATTTGTTGAGCTTCCTCTGGTGTTGTGGTCGTGGTATTCACTGACCTTTGGAAAGTATTCCGACATGTACATGGGTACCTTAGTCGTATAGTGTATCTTGTAGACCAGGCCCATTGCAAGTTGCTGTACTCTGTCATCTACTCTAAGCCATCCTAGGTTGTCAATGTGGGCAGGGGTGAGGTGGGTTCTAGGGGTAAGGTCAAGTTTGAGGTGCTTTAGTACCATGAGGTGCAAGCATAGTCGTAGTACCCTTGAATGAGTGCTCCTGCCAGAGTCTTCAGGGTATTCTTGTTTACCAGAGAGGAGATCCGGTACAAGAATCTAGTTCGTTGGTTGACTTTTTTTTATTACATTGGATGCCATTTTGTCACAGGAAACCTTGGTGTATGGCTATATTCCATAATAACTAGTGGCCGGTTTTTGGGTCAATCTCTCTACCTGTGCCTCAACTCGAATTTAAACCTGAAGGCATCGTGCACGCTGTCACACAGAGGACAAGTCGATAAAACAATAAAGAGAAGCATGTCAGAGCGGCGTTGGTCTTCGATGAATAAATCTCCGCAGCATGTATCCTCTGTGCTTCGAGGCAGCGTGGAATAATAGATCATGGCGAACGAAGCAGTCCGGCGTGTATATATGCACGGGCTGGACGACGAGCTGTCGCGCTATGATTTAGAAGTGAGCTCACAACAAGACCGATTGCACAACACAAGACTTTTCCCTTTTAGCCAGGGGCGGCGTTGGGATTCGCCAGCCAATCCATTACGGCCCCTAGGTTTTGCGGCGCTACTGAGGGGGCCAGAGGGGGGGGGGGGGGGGTGCACAAGGAGACGGAGACACCGGGGATGGAGGGGTAGTAGAATGGTGCAGGGCTGTGTGGGACCAGATGGCTCGTCTCCAAGCTCAGAGGATCCCGGCCTGCCTTGCCAAATAGTAACAGGTGCTGGAGAACGTAGGAAGTGTGAGCTAGGGGCCCTAGCGGCAGCAGGAGTGCCTTGACCAGCTGGCGAGGAGAAAGCGGAAAGTCTTCGGCACCACGGAAAAGGGAAACCTGCCTAGTATGGAAGGAACAGGGCCACCGCCATGCAGGAGCGAGAGTGAAGCACAGGTTCTTTTAAAAGACCTTTACTTGAAAATGTAATATCATAATTAAATATCATAATAAATTCAATTATAAGTTATAACCATTAGGATTCTGCTCGACTCTCGATTGTGACCAGGATTTCTTTTGAACCCAACAGTGTAAAATTGGATTTCGGTGAAATGCATACATTGGAGCAACAACACCCCATGAGCTAACAAAAAAAAGGGGGGGGGGGGGGGTTTGCTGAGTTGCTGAGGGGGTTGGGGGGGGGGGGGGGGGGGGGGGGGGGTACCTTCTCAGCAGGCATTCTCTCTGAGCTTTTCCACAGCCAGTGGGCCGAGTATAAAGCCTATTCAGGCCTCAGCGCGCCACAGGATTGGCAAGATCAATTGATTTCAGATTCCCACTTCAGAGCTGTTAGGGGAAATCAAAAGCCTGCGTATTCCCTGTGAGGCTGGAAGTGCTATTGATCGCCGCCCATGTAGAGATGTTGAACACTGGTGATTATCGCGACTAAGCCCATTCTGATTACAACATAATATAAAATCAACTAACACCAGAAGGGTACGTTCACGACAGTTGAGAGAACACAGATCCCTCCTCTGCTCATTACACTTGCAAATACCCAGCCTCTGGTTCCCGACTTGTTTCAGGGTTCTTGCATCTTATCAATTGATTATTTTCCTCATTAAATCTCGAGGACCTTCACGATCGTTCTCAGTACACGTCTCCCTTTCCCATTGCTATAGCCCGCCGGACGCACATCCTCGCCGCATCACTCAAGCCTCTGCAGATGGAGCCGTAATTATGTTCAATTAGCTGACTGTCCAGCTATGCGGGACAATTAGAGAAGTGGCGAATGAAAAGCAAACTTAATCGAGGTTTTGTACAAGGCAGTGCAGCGTGTTGTTAACAACACACAGACACACACAAACAAACACACACACACACACACACACACACACACACACACACACACACACACACACACACACACACACACACACACACACACACACACACCACACACACACACACACACACACTTCTATATTGGTGAATGGAGAATGAGATAAGTCCATGCAAATAGAATGATGTAATCCTAAAGGTTTTTAAATCCTGTCTATTTTCAGATTGCCAGCCCCTATTTTTCATCTTTGCGTTCGGCACACTACGGACATTACTCATTAATTTCCTGAGACTTGAAAAAGAACAGTTCTATAGCACAAACTGGAAGGGAAGGAGTAGAATGAGGCTGAAGGCTGCAAAGCTTAACATGGCTAGAATGGAACCAGCCTAATGCCTTCTAGTGGCAGAGAAAGGTACTAAGGGAATCATCATTCTTTCTGTTACCGACACACAGCCCTCATGTTTACGTTTTTTTTTTTCTTTTTTCTTTTTTTTCATATATTTTTATTTCATTTTTTGGATTAAAGACACAGGTACAGGCATACAATGCACATAAAACATAATTTTAATTATTTGCCAACTACAAGCATTGGCTTGCCCCTTGCCTCATTTAAAATAAAAAATCCTACCCCCAAACCCCTGCACCAACCACTGTTGACAAAAAAAAAATTAGAAATCCCCCCAACCCACCCCGCCATAGGCCTGAAAAGAAAAATAATTGAGCAAAGATTTCAACAAAGACCAAAAAAAAGGGGGATTATACAGATATAATTAGTTATGTCATGCTAGTTATATAGTAGAGGTCCTAACTAGAGAATATGGTTCCAGCTATCTATTGTTTGATAGTTTGCACCATTTAATCTAGCTGTAGAAAGCTCCATTGTTACAACATCAGCTAATAACTGTTTCCAGTGATTAAAGGGCAGAGAATGTGGAGCTTGCCATCGCAGTGCCAAATTTATTTTTGCAGCGGTACTTCCTGCCAGCCAAAATCGTCTCTGAACAATACTTAAAGCTAAAGAATCATCATCATTAAGGAGCAATAATTTGGGACAACAGGGAATATGTTTTTGTAATACTTTAGATAGATAATTAGTTATCTGTTCCCAGAAACTTTTGACTGTGGGGCATTCCCACATCATATGTGTAAAAGTAGCAGTAGTATTTAGAGAACAAAGTGTACAGTTTGGTGAAATAGCACGTCTCATTCTATAAGCTTTCTGGGGGGTTAAATATGTTTTATGGACAAAATTGAAATGAATCTGCTGATGATTTGGGTTTCGTGATGCCATAATAATATTTCCCCAAACTCTGGTCCAATTGATAGATTGATGGTGTTCTAATCCCAATTCTGTGCTCCACGATTGGATAACAGGTATTAACGAAGTACATCTTTGTGATAGATCTTTATAAATTAAAGAAACTTGACCTTTGGACAGACCTGCATTTTTTTTAGATAAAGTAACTAAGGGGTGAGTAGTTGGTTTGGTCCATGGAACTCCATAGGCTTGCATAGCCGAACGGAGCTGTAAATATAAAAAAAAGGAGGTGCCAGGTAAGTTATATGACTCTTTCAGATCTGAGAATGATCTTAAACCATTGTCCTCCATAACATCGGCAAGTACATGAATGCCACAATTGGACCATGATTGAGCTACAAAACAGCAGCCTCCGCTAAGCAATAAAGGGTTATGGAATAAGGGAGTCTGTTCATGCCACTTGGTATCTAAGCCCTCATGTTTACTGATTCAGATTCAGGTTCAGATTATTTTATTGTCATCTTTTTTTTATTCAGAAAAAACATGAGATGCTTGTTTTTCCCGGCTCCTCAACTGTGGTAGATTTGTAAACATAATACACAACGATGTATACAAACTATACAATACAAGGTAAAGAAACAGTGGATAAATTAAAAAAAGAAATGATTGAATTTCCACAGTGTAAGTAGCAGCAATCCTGGATACAATCCTACCTGGAGGGGAGAGAACAGATGGTGGAGGTAAACGGTATCCTATCCCCCCCCCCCCTCACAGTGAGCTGTGGTGTTCCACAAGGAAGCATACTAGGACCGCTACTATTCCTAATTTATGCAAATGACATGTCGTCAGCTTGTGACTGCAACTTGTTCCTGTTTGCGGACGACTCAGCCCTGCTGGTCTCTGACAAGAACAAGTTACAGGTTGAAAAAGCCCTCAGCTCAGAACTAGGCAAAATCTGCATATGGCTCGCCGACAACAAACTATCATTACACATGGGCAAAACAGAGTCCATTCTCTTCGGTTCAAATAACAAACTCAGCAAGACCGACGGCTTCTCGGTTAAAGTGGGTGACAATATTGTCACAAGGAAAGATGAAATTACCTACCTGGGTTCCATCCTAGAGGCTAATCTTTCCTGTGACAAAATGGCATCCAATGTAATAAAAAAAGTCAACCAACGAACTCGATTCTTGTACCGGATCTCCTCTCTGGTAAACAAGAATACCCTGAAGACTCTAGCAGGAGCACTCATTCAAGGGTACTACGACTATGCTTGCACCTCATGGTACCAAAGCACCTCAAAGGCACTAAAAAACAAATTACAAACATCTCAAAACAAGCTAGTCAGACTACTGCTTGACCTGACTCCTAGAACCCACCTCACCCCTACCCACTTTGACAACCTAGGATGGCTTAGAGTAGACGACAGAGTACAGCAACTTGCAATGGGCCTGGTCTACAAGATACACTACGCGACCAAGGTACCCATGTACATGTCAAAATACCTCCCAAAGGTCAGTGAATACCACGATCACAACACCAGAGGGAGCTCCACAAATCATGTTAAACCCAGATTCGGCTCAAACAAGGGACTAAACACGTTTCGCAATTATGCCACATCAATGTGGAACGCCCTACCCAAAGCTGTAAAGTAATGTGAATCACTACCCACTTTCAAAAACACTCTCAAAAAACACCTACGGGAGACTGCAATTCGAAACTGGCCCCTACAAATGTCCTAACCCAGTTGCACAGTAAATGACCAAGTATGGCTTTGTCAGTATTCCAATGTACAGTGTCCCCCCCCCCTAACCAACCCCCCCACCTCCAATGTACAGCCCCCACCCACCCACCCAACCTCCTCCAATGTACAGTTTCTACGTCAAATGTATATACACTCTTTTTCTGGACACTTTTGTATCACAAACAGTACTGTATTTGCAAATCTGATATAAATGTATAGATGTTGCAGTACTGTCTATCTGTATGTCATGTATGTCATATATGTTATGATGAATTGAAAATGGGGGACCCTGATATAAACAAGACGAAAGTCTTTCTCTGGTCTGCATCCCCTTAACAATTGTATGTATTGAGCTGTACTGTACTGTACCCATTCTGCAATCTGTTAATAAACTTTTCAATCAATCAAAAGCAGTGTGGTGTGTGTGCGTGTGATAATTCAGAGTGTGTCCGTCAGTAGTCTGTTTGCCTGGTGGAAGTAAATGGCTGCTTTTTTATATAGCAGCTTTTATCCAAAGCGCTTTACAATTTGTTCCTCACATTTGACCTATTCACTCACACATTCACACACAGACGGCGGAGGCAACCATGCAAGGTGCCAACCTGCTCATCGGGAGCAATTAGGGGTTAAGTGTCTTGCTCAAGGACACATCGACACGCTGCCCGGGAGGAGCGGGAATCGAACCGGGAACCTCCGGATTGCCAGGCGACTGCTCTACCTCCCGAGCCACTGTAGCTGTTCAGTGTTTTCTCTTGGATGTGGACCTGAGACCGCGGTACCGACGGCATGAGCTCAAACAGTTTGTGGTTCGGGTGGCTTGGGTCTTTCAGGATCCTGTGTGCCTTGCTGACGCACCGCTCTGTGAATATACCGTCTATGGTGGGTAGCTCTGTGAATATACTGTCTATGGCGGGTAGCTCTGTGAATATCCTTTCTATGGTGGGTAGCTCTGTGAATATACTGTCTATGGCGGGTAGCTCTGTGAATATCCTTTCTATGGTGGGTAGCTCTGTGAATATCCTGTCTATGGTGGGTAGCTCTGTCAGTATCCTGTCTATGGTGGGTAGCTCTGTGAATATCCTGTCTATGGTGGGTAGCTCTGTGAATATACTGTATATGGTGGGTATCTTGGTGAATATCCTGTCTATGGTGGGTAGCTCTGTGAATATCCTGTCTATGGTGGGTAGCTCTGTGAATATACTGTATATGGTGGGTATCTTGGTGAATATCCTGTCTATGGTGGGTAGCTCTGTGAATATCATGTCTATGGTGGGTATCTTGGTGAATATACTGTCTATGGTGGGTAGCTCTGTGAATATCCTGTCTATGGTGGGTAGCTCTGTGAATATCCTGTCTATGGTGGGTAGCTTGGTGAATATACTGTCTATGGTCAGGTGGGTATCTTGGTGAATATACTGTCTATCGTGGGTAGCTCTGTGAATATCCTGTCTATAGTGGTGTTGAAGGCAGAGGTTCTGTGTAGGATTGTTAGTAACTGTCTAACTGCATAATAACTGTTCACACTGGAGGGCGCCCTAGGCGGAGACACTCAGGAGTACTACCAGGTGGCGAGTATAAGTAGCTATGTCTCCTCCCACTTCTTTCTCTTCCCCCATGTCTCTCAGTGAGAGAAGACCTGTAGAACTGCTGCTCTTCCTGTGAATAAATAAACCACGCCAGTTAAGGCTCAAGATAGAAACCATGCCTCTTGACCACATTATTGTCGCCCTATAGCCGACACTAAAGACAGAGGCCGAGAAAGCCTGGAGGTATTGAGAGAGCATTACATAGGGCGAGGAAGACCCAGAGTCGTGGCTCTCTACATAGCACTAACGGGCCTGAGGAAGGGGCCCACCGAGACTGTGACCGAATACGTCAACAGAGCGGAGCAGATCACAACGCCATTGAGGACAAACCGTTCACACTCCTGGTAACACACGGTTCAACGGACATGACGTTGGGACAGTTCAAGGCTAAGTTAAGGAACTTCGAGGCCTCAGAAGACACCCACCCAGACGCCGCGGAGGAGGGGGAGAGGGTACTAAAGGCCCGAGCGACACCAAGGGAGAGAACCAGGACTACGACGGAACTGGCGTGTTGGCGATACGGAGATAAGGCCATCGGAGAAGCGACTGCACAAAGACTGTCTGGTGTAGCTTCTGCAAATCTATGGGGCACACAGACAGAGCGTGCATGAAGAAACACGACCAGAGCGAGCGATACGCGCATGGGCAAGATGACGGCCATGGACGAGACGACAGCCATGGACGGGACGGAGGCCACGGACAAAATGGCGGCTACAGACGAAATGGCGGCTACGGACGAGACGGCGGCCATGAACGAGACGGAGGCCACGGACAAAATGGCGGCTACGGACAAGAAGACGGCTGTGGACAGGATGACTACAGCGGACACGATGACGGTGACGGTCAACGTGAGACGGATCGAGACGACGCCCGGAGAATAACGGGACAAGAAGACTGCGCTTTCGGGGCGCGGACGGCGGGCACCGCCGGACCGGCCCAGCTGCAGCGGGCCCAGAGAAGGGGACTGATCGTGGACACAGATGCGTCGTCCCATATCATCAACGACAGGAGTCGGTTCAAGAACTTTGATGACACTTTCCACCCGGAGAGGCACAGCATGGAGCTGGCAGACGGGAGATGCACCTACGGATTGGCGCAAGAGAGGGGAGATGCACAGGTATGCCTCACGGACAGTAAGGGGCGCCGGCGTATGGTGACGTTAAAGAACGCTCTCTACGTACCATCGTTCCCACAAGGACTATTCTCTGTAATAGCTGCTACCGCAAGCGGTGCCAAGGTATTCTTCGATAAAGGTAAACATTTTCTTGTAGAACCTGACGGTACCCGGTTTGACATAAAGATGTACCAGAGAATATATTATCTGAAAACGGAGTGTAATGATAATGATGATGTGTGTAGCGGGACGGCCAGTCACGATATTCAGACATGGCACGAGATTATGGTTCATTGTAATTACGAGGATTTACTGAAACTGCAAGTTGTGTCAGAGGGCATGCACATTGAAGGGGAAAAGCATTGACCTGACAAAAATTGTGCAATGTGCAAAACAGGGAAGTTTACTCAACCGAGATACAGAAATCCCACAGACAGAGTAAGGGTGTGTGTACAGGGGCAGTGTTTGTTTACTTTCTCAAAGCAAAGAGTGACACACTCCAGGCCACAGAGAAATTCCTGGCAGACGTAGCCCCTTATGGTACAGTAAGATGTTTGAGGTCCGACCACGAAACCGAGTTTACAAACAGAGAGTTCCAATCACTGTTGAGAAGGTAAGATAAGACACGAGACGTCACGTCCATATCCCCCACACCAGAACGGGGTGGCAGAGAGGGAATGGCATACCCTTTTTGAAATGGCTAAGAGTAAGCTAGCAGATAGTAACTTACCTAAGAGCCTATGGCATTATGCGGTGCAAGAAGCCGCTTACACCAGAAACAGAAGCTTTAATAAGCACTTGGGCACCACCCCGTATACAGCACTGACAGGAAAGTGTAATCTAGCCAGAATGCACCGATTTGGATCAGTATGTTATGCGTACCTGCAGTACAGGGGAAAACCCAAGTCCAAGGGTGTAAAAGGATTTTTCGTAGGACACGACAAAGGAAGTCCTGCTTTCCTAGTTTATCATCCCGGTAACGGGAGTGTGCAGAAACACATGCTAGTCAAGTTTGTCATGAAGACAACCTGTGAGAGCGAGACACAGACAGAGGAGCCAGCGCTGGACTCCAGAGCAAGGTGTGTAGAAACAGAGACACATCAACCCAGTGTACTTAGTACAGTCGTGCAGACAGACAGTCAGCAACCCCCAGAGGGCGATGACGAGGAGCACCCGAGGGTGACGTCAAGTGCCCCAAGCAGTGGGAGGTATCCCTCAAGGGAACACAAACCCCCAAAATATCTGACAGACTATGCCAGGAAAGGGAGTGACGAGGAGGACAATACACCTACCCCCGTTGAGTACTACTACAGGGTAGTCAGTGGGGTAAACCCGACCTTTAAAGAGGCCACATTGTCCCCCGAAGAGGGCAGACAGACAGTGGGAGGGAAATGGGTGTATTCAATCCAGGAGGGTATTGAAGACCACGGCAAATACAAAGTATGGTTCGTAGAAAATTGCTTAAATGCTGAAGGAGGGTACCCCATGTTTAAATAATGAAGAAGGGTGACAAATTGCTTAAATGCTGAAGGAGGATACTCCAGGTTTAAATACGGGAGGAGTAGAATCCAGGTTTGAATACTGAAATGAATCCTATGTTTAATTCCACCTTTAAATACAGAAATGGGTCCCATGTTTAAGTACAGAGGTGGATGAGTTACCATGTTTAAAATACTGAAAATTGTGTGGAGGTATCCCAGAGGAGATATGTGGAAAAGCTCCTGAGATGTTTTGACTGAAGTAAGAGATGTATAGATAAACTGTCGGTAGCTTCATTTTGTTAGACCACCGGTACTCACCCTGACTTATGTTTTTGTAGTGAGTAAGAGTGTCACAGTATTTTAGCTGACCCCACAGAGAAGCATTGAACTACCGTAATTCCTCTAATAGTAACCGGGTCTCAAATACAAGCCGGGTCTCTATTAATGGCCGGGTGCGCTCTTGAGCTAAGCAATTATAAGCCGGCCTCCTAATACAAGCCGGGTTACTAATATACTGAGCTGCATACTGAGCTAGTTACTTGATTTCACTTTGAAAACGTTGAAATGACCAGTGACCACCTGTAATTGCACTGTTTACTATTTCATACAGTACTTGGTTTCAATAAATGAACCCAGTACATTTTACTGGGTTCAAACTGACACAAAATGTTGATTTATTCATTATGATCCGTTTGAAAATTTGAAATATAGGCCTCCCTCTTATACAGGCCTCCTCCTAATACAAGCCTGGTACCCGCTACAGTTGAAACAAATACAAGCCGGGGTTACTATTAGAGGAATTACGGTACGTCAAAAATATGTTTTTCGTTATCCCAGAGGTGCAGCAGACGGACAGCGGTGTTTCATAAAAGACAGCAAAGGTTTAAGGCTTAAAGCCCACAGTGATACTATCAGCCTGTGAAGCTGAGTATATGTTTCTAGCTATGTCAATGCAAAATGTGTGTGAGAACTGGGGTCTGGAGCACAGCCCAATTGCTGAATACACAGGAGAGGAGATAGGAGCGGTTTCAAGGGTGTTTAATGAAATGAGAAACACAGGAATTGGGGGGAATAGAACAGGGTTATGTTCTGTCTTGTGGCTGCCGTGGCGGCAGCGAGCGAGCAAGCGGTCCTTGTGCTTGTCTTGGAAGCTGCTGGGCTGCAGCGGGAGAACAAGTGTTCCTCTTTGGGGACAGGAGACGTCCAAGCAGGGACGGCGGTCCTTTGGGGCACAGGAGAGAACAGGTTAGAGTAGGCAATACAAGGATGGAATCCAGCAGAGCTTTAGGCAGAGACGTCGTACCTGGGTAGTGGTAATTAATACCACGACAGCTTCTGGTCAGCGTCGAGGAGTAGAAGTAGTCATTCCATCAGGGGAGGATTGAGTGCAGCTGCGCGTATGAGGGTAAAGGGAGGGGTGGATGGAGAAGGAGAGGATGAGGAGGAGTGTGTAGTGGGTGGAGAGGGGGATGAAGAGGAGCGTGTGGAGGACGTGAGGGGAAAAGGAGGGGGAGTGAAGTATGCCCGTGCTGTGATTATGACAATGTGTTTATCTAGAACAACTGTTCGAAGTGATGGAGAAAAGATTATGAATATATTGCTCAAAAATGTAGTAGGTAATTGAAATGTACCCTCTATGCTGAATATGGTGCTTTTGTAGATGATGGGCGTTCTGTCAACACCGTTTAAAATGATGGACATTGTGTATATATGGAGATTGTTGTTTATGAGGACAACCAGGGGACCATTGTGATTGCTAGGAACCCAATGTGTCAACATAGATTTAAACATGCCATTATAGAAAATATCATCTCATCAGGTATGTCATCAGAGAAGAAAGGATAACACCGGTTTACTGTCCAATGGACGACAGGGTAGCAGACACTATGAGGAAACCTGTTTCAAATTAAAATTGAAGGGATTTGCAAGGGTCATGTTTAATGTGAAGATATTGACTGTCATATCCTGTTGATGTTTTTGGGATTATATTATTTCCTTTGTAAAATGTTTTTCCAAGAAGTCAGCCAGTATGCTAAACCCTAAGTGGGAGTGTTGAAGGCAGAGGTTCTGTGTAGGATTGTTAGTAACTGTCTAACTGCATATATAACTGTTTACACTGATAACTGTCTACCTGCATATATAACTGTGTCCACTGGAGGGCACCCTAGGCGGAGACACTCAGGAGTACTACCAGGTGGCGAGTATAAGTAGCTATGTCTCCTCCCACTTCTTTCTGTTCCCCATGTCTCTCAGTGAGAGAAGACCTGTAGAACTGCTGCTCTTCATGTGAATAAATAAACCACGCCAGTTAAGGCTCAAGATAGAAACCATGCCTCTTGACCACATTATTGTCGCCCTATAGCCGAATTCTGTTAACAGGTGGGTAGCTTGGTGAATATACTGTCTATGGTCAGGTGGGTATCTTGGTGAATATACTGTCTATGGTCAGGTGGGTATCTTGGTGAATATACTGTCTATGGTCAGGTGGGCATCTTGGTGAATATACCGTCTATGGTATAGCTCTGTGAATATCCTGTCTATGGTGGGTATCTTGGTGAATATACTGTCTATGGTCAGGTGGGTATCTTGGTGAATATCCTGTCTATGGTGGGTATCTTGGTGAATATACTGTATGGTCAGGTGGGTATCTTGGTGAATATACTGTCTATGGTGGGTAGCTCTGTGAATATCCTGTCTATGGTGGGTATCTTGGTGAATATACTGTTTATGGTGGGTATCTTGGTGAATATACCGTCTATGGTGGGTATCTCTGTGAATATCCTGTCTATGGTGGGTATCTTGGTGAATATACTGGTGGGTAGTTTGCATCTGCAGATCTTTTCTCGCGTTCGCACCACTCTCTCCAGTGCTCGGCGGTCGTTCTGGTTATTGACGTTTCCAAACCATGCGGTGGTGCATCCCGTCAGTATGCTCTCCGTGGTTCCCCTGTAGAAAGCCCTGCTACCAACACAATAGCAAAGTCTCCCTAATCATAGTAGGCAGGGGTGTGCACAGACAAATTGGGGGGCAGGGGATCAAGATACAAAAAGGGCACTTAACCCACCAACACCCAGTGTTCATATTTGACAAATTATTTTGAATAATTATTTTTGATGGATACATGGGGCAAAAGGGCAGGGGCTCAAGCCCCCCCCGCCCCTCAGCCCTATCTGCGCACACCACTGATAGTAGGACACTATTTTCATCTTTGTCAACTTTACTCTAAAGCTGTGGGCATTTGTAGATGAAGAAATACATCTAAAATATAAAAGTCAGAACATCAATCACATTGGTAATGCTTCTTTATGCTTTCCTTTGCCAATCGTACAGTCTTAGTAGTTCCATAACTTTGTAGGACACCCCCTACCCACAGAGGTATAGTCAAGTCAAGTCAAGTCAAGAGTTTTAATTGTCACGGCATACAGGTATACAATGAAATGCGGGTGGTCTTGCCCGCAACGATGTGCAATACAGTGGTACATATAATAGAATCAAAAGAAGAAAACAACATTGTGCAGTAACAGGTAACAGGTAACATGGAGTGACATCTCGGTATCTGTACATAGTTATTTACAGAGCATATGGGACATGCTAGTTAGCTTTGGTAGTGCAATACACTGTTCCTGTTATTCTAATTTAAAGTGTCCTTTCCTTTGGCCATAAGTGTGCGTGTGTGCGACATGAGTGTGTGCCCGCTCATGTTAAAAAAGGACGATACAGGTATTGTAATCTCCCAGCACTCTCCCTGCGCTGTGAATATATACTGCCTAACTAGCATCCAGGGTGAGGAGAGCCTGGTCAGGCCCATCACTCCTTTAAATTCACTGCCAGCTATTATCCTTATCCCGTTCTCACTGGGCCACGCTAAAAGATAGGCATTTTCACTGTGCGTTATGATGTTTGCATAGCTATATGCCTATATCTATATTCTATATTATAGCTATGGAGACAATACTATGGCTCATTTGACAGTCACTATCTATCGTCCAACATGCAAAAAAGAGTTTTAAATTTTTTCATGTATACGTGCGTGTTATCAATCCAGGCTAATTCCTGAAAACTGAGTTATGGAGCGCTATGTGAATTTTGCTAAAGTCGTTCGCGTTTCTCGCCTGGACACGCTACTGTTTCCAAATCAAAGGTATATAATAGGTATTATGTTTCATCATGACTGCATCAAAGGGGGGGGGGGGGGGGGGGTCGTTTTTTGATGCTCTGATCGCCAGCAACGGCATTCGTTTTGAATACTACATATGTTGATAGGCTGGATCGATGTGAAATCATTGTAGGATCAAGGTGGAATTGACGTCAGATAGTGATAGTGATTGGCACTCAACGGTTGGCGAGCAAACACGTATATATACGTTAATGGCACAGAAGCAGTTAAACAGCAATTACTGGGTTTATTTACATTTTTTGTGTAGCTACGTTTTGCTGATGTTTGTCAGAGAGAACGTTAGGTTATGACTATAACCAAGTTCTGTTAGTATAGCGACGCTCGGCATCGCTCTCTGCACTATCTCGCATACGTGCACGCGCACTGAATAAAGACCACAATGTACCTTTAATCCCAATATTCGTCTGACCACACCCCTATCAGCTTACCCATATAAGCAGGGGTGGGGCCACCCACTCTCCTCCTTCCCAAGCTTTCGCCACAAGGCGAGGTCAAAGGCTGCAGCGGCGTCGGATGCCGAGCGTCGCTATACTAACAGAACTTGGTTATAGTCATAACCTAACGTTCTGTATCGTATCGCTCTCGCTCGGCATCGCTCTCTGCACAAGGGAGGCCGAGCGAGAGCCAACGGCCGACAAATACACCCCGCTGACAGCCCCCCACAAACCATCAGAACAGGGAGGGCCGAGCCCCCCCGACCCACCCTAATGGCGGGCACCCCCCCTATTAGGGGCTTCACGGGAGGGCGACGGACCCGACCGTGCGAAGAGGCACTCAAGCAACTCAACGCACAGGGTGAGCAGACCGTGGCTTGACCCCACGACTACACACACGCACAACCCGCATGCCACCCGGGAACGAACGGAGGAACAACCTCGTTACTGCCCCCAGAATCACGGGGTCAAGGGCAAACCCAACCCCGTGGCAAGGCCGTAGCAGCGGAGCACGAAGGAAGACCCAGACCCACCAAAAGGACTGGACTCCCTAGAATGGGGGCCCGGAGAAGTCCATGATGCCAGCATCAAGACCCCACCAGGTGGGCACGTAGTGCCCCGCCCCCCACATCGCCAGCGTATTCGGACAAAGGCCCCTCAGTTACTGCACCTGGTATTCCCAGGCGGAATCCCATCCAAGTACTAACCAGGCCAGAACCTGCTTAGCTTCCGAGATCGGACGAGATCGGGCGTGTTCAGGTTGGTATGGCCGTAAGCCGAGCGGGCCCTGTCCCCCCAATAGTACACCGCCTGGCACACTGACCCTGCAGAACAGGCAGTCAGCATGGCCGTAAGCACACAAAAAAGGTTAACCAACGGAAGCAGGCAGCGCACCGGGGAAAAACCAGGCAACAGGCTGTTAACCCTAGCCTGGAGACTGCGGACGAGACAGGCGCCAGAGGGGACAGCTGAACACAGCCGCCCCGGCGGAAGGAGCGTAAGCTGGCGGTGTTGCATGACCAAGCCTCCATTTAAAAACCCCCACCCAGAGGGGTCGAGGCAGAGAAGGCTGACACGATTGGCAGACGTCATGAACGTGCAGGGGCACCCTCAAACGGTGAACCCGGGAGTTGACACTGCTCCAACACACCAGGGAATCAACCACCTCGGTGTTACCCAATGCGGTGGTTGTTCCTATAACCCCTCAAGAAAAAACTCCAAAACACACCTGCGGGTATACACCGGCTATACCGCAGTACAAGTGCTTCAGTTTCCAAAAAGGGTTAACCCAGGCCTACGGGTCGCAAACATCACTTCGGACCGGGCCTGGCGGTACGGGAAGCACAGGGTCACCAGAGGAGGTCAAAAAACCACCCCCACAGGCCCCTCTTCGCCATGCGTGAGAGAGGAGCGAAAAATTATGGAGAACCAGCCCCTAAGCACACCGTACCTGGTATTCCCCGGCGGTCTCCCAACCAAGTACTAACCAGGACCAACCTGTGTAGCGGCCGAGATCCGACGAGATCGAGCGCGTACAGAATGGCATGGCTGTAAGCCATGACGACAGTGCTGAGTAAAAACATACCCAACCAGGGTCTCCATAGCGCTTAACCCTGTGACACCCAGACCGACCTGGCATTTTTCCCCCTGAAAAAAGCCCAAGTCCCTCAGGGTACCAGAACAGCAGATCTGCATCCCCGGCGGACAACGGGTTCAACTGATCTGGACCAGCGTGACCAGAACCAGTCCCGTGCCCTAACCACGCCGACATGCCTACTCCAGGAGAAGGGCAGATATGCGTGTTGATCTTAACATGAAAAGAAGGCGCCACCCAGACGTTCGGACGAACCGCGCCTGGTGGCCCACCCCAAGGGCGTGAGACCCCACCACATATGTTCAGATCCATCCCGTCATCATCCCCCAGACATGAACGAGAATCCGTCGACAACCCACCCAGGTCATGGGATGTGGTCGTCGGAAGAGGAAAAACCCCCATCTCAGTTGCTTTATAAAAACGCTGTTTCAACCACAAGCAACCAAGGCGTGCCAGTCAATCGCCTGTTTACAGCGAGCTAGCACTATACGTGCGTCGGGACACACCCCCATCAATGAACAGGCTATTTAGACCTGTCATTGAATCCCCAAGGCGCCCAGGGGAACGACAAGAGGGGTGTGACACTCCCTAACTCCAACACTTCTGGAATAGAAAGAAGGAAGCATCAACAGTATGTATCCCAGTCTACACAGCCGGGGTAAAAAATTTTCACATTTTTACATCCCACCACCCTCCCATAGGAAAGAGACGGGGATCCCCAGAGAGACTTCCCACGCGAGCTGTACAGATTGAAAAGAATATATTGCACCTTGAGCCATGTAAAAAACTGGTTCTAGGGCCTCCGGGGAAGAGGCACTGAACCCATACACACTCAATAAACGAATTGAATCGAATATACATACAATAGAAAAGGACCCTTCTAGAGGGTCCACTCACTTTGACAATCTGAGGAGGAAGGCTCTGTACTCTGATGGAGGCTTCCTCACATGGAAGAAGGAGTCCGAACTCACAGAAGGCCTGAATAGGCGCTTGGTGAGGAGGAGCCCTGACCACCCCCCCTGAAAACAGATCCATCACATGGACCTGAACAGCACACGGAAGTCCTACCAACAGAGACGCGCACGGTGACGTACTCTATGGCGGGGGAATTCCTGCGGTGCACACGCCCAATATACCAGGCCGTGGGACCAGGAACTCCCTCCCCCCCCCCCCCCCCCCCCCCGTAACGTGCCGAACCGCCACGTGACGGGAACCTTGAAGGACAGGGGGTGTACCCCTGACCGACAGAACAATGGGGAGAGGAAAGGTTACCAGTTCACCCCTTTACGACCCCACACCCATGATATGATGTAATGACAAAAAGAGAATATGACAGTCATAGTCAGCTCTATGAAGCGTTTCACAGCTCCACACAGCGCATGAGCTAACCTGCTATCTGATTTTTACTAAGGAAAAACACAGAATAGAGAGGGCTCTAAGAACCCCGGTCCAACATACACATGTGCTTCTGTGGCCAGTACAACCCAGTTGTAGGTCACATGACACACACAACCCATCATCACCTACAAAAAATGGCAAAAACACTCAACAGAGGAACGCCGTTTTTTTTCACAATGAGAGAATACATCATTCTTGATTAGTATCGACCACAGGCCTTGCTAAGCACACATGACAGCAACCAAACCAATTTCCCTTTAGGAAATAAGTTTCTCCAGCAGATTTAGCACAACCTCAGCAATCAAGCTAAGAGTTACATCGTATCCCTACCACACAAAAGACACAATTAATGCACAACATGTCTGATAGGAGGATGAAAAAGTCCCCAGGGAACCGGGGGGGAAACACAATCCTCCTATTTTACCCTCAATACGGCCAGTTAAAACAGGAAAACCTGTTAATGTGTGAACACACTGTTCATTGTCATTACAGTCTGAGAAAGAACATTCTTTTACTCACTTGTCACCAAGCATAGCTTCATAGGTTAGTTGCCTTAGTAGTGAGTACACGGTACATATAAACACCATGATGTTTCTCACACAACAACCAGATCATTACATCACGATTTGCACGGAGAAGCTAACTGCCAGTGACAAAAAACAGCTCACACATAACCCGCAACGTATCCTAAATGCATTGCAACAACACACGTTTTGGGAAAAAACACCGTTATTCACAATACATTTAGCAAAGTAAAACCAGAAGACGTGTTATGAGGTCTGGTCAACCCCGTTCCTACCCGGAACGCAGATCAGCGAAGTGCAGTCACAGACACCGTAGGAACACAGCCGTCCTGTGTTGTCCGAACTGGGTAGCGTCACCGCCCCAACCCGTACTACAGTCCCCCGTTGATGCAACCTTGCCGTCCAGGCTCAGGGCAGGGTCGACGAAACATCCCCTGTCAAGGATGACGTCGCGGTCAAGAGTGTAAAACATGTTAAAATCAAAGCACGTTCAACAGAATAGCATCAAGCTAACGGCGATCAGAAGCGAGCTCACGGCGGCGCGCGAGAAGCTAAGCTACCCCGCGCCAGCCATGGCCATAGCAGCAAGCTAACGTTACCTAGCGACCACGACATGCTAGCCCCGCAGCTAACAGCTGACTGGCTAATAGTAGGCCCTAAGCAGGCCATGCAGCGATCCAGCAGGCTAACGCAGCAGTTAACAGCTGACTGGCTAACCGTAAGCTATGAACATGTAAACAATGACATAACACTCACCCAGACAGGCTGCCGTTCTGAACCTCTCCTCACTTTTTAAGAGAAAAGAGAAAACAAGATGTCAACACCGCTTCACAACGGTGACTTTACCACATCCGACGGAATCAGCACAGTACCAACTGGCCTGTGTAGCTGACTTTGAACATGAATCTGCCGCTATCGCACATTACATGCACATATCCCCTCGTGAAGGAATACTCTCATTTGGATATGAAAGATGGGGCCTTAACACGGTGACAGAGAGAATCCACTCGTCCAGAACACACAGGGATCACCAGTGTCAATGGTCGCGGCCCACTAGTTAAAACTATAATGGTCTTCAGACCAAGGCCTCCTGTCGCCTAGGTGGCTGAACAAAGGACCCTAGCCTGGGGCCGGTTTCCATAAACTTTGTCAAGTAGCCCCCATAGCACTAACAGACAAGTGGAGCCCGCCAGCAAACACTACTCACCCAACCTGGAACGCACCGCTTCTCACAACAGCGGCATGTCCGACAGTTCAGCTGTGGCCTGACAGGTTTCACCCCAACAAACACAGCAAGGAACTGCAGTTGAGAAGCATGCAGCGGCGTGCTCCCAATACGAAAACCGGTGGAGGGTTTTTAGAATGATCATCATCTTCCAGACACTCCAGTACGAAGACAATATCGCCGTATTTTCTCGAAAATAGTGAGAGAGAAAATAAAGATATGATGTCAACGTATCCTTGTTTCCCAAAGCTGCTCCTAAACCTTTCTTCCATCATGGTGTCAAGTGTGGGGATCTACCGAGGCACTTCTTCCTTGTGGTGAAAGCGAGAAGGAGGAGAGTGGGTGGCCCCACCCCTGCTTATATGGGTAAGCTGATAGGGGTGTGGTCAGACGAATATTGGGATTAAAGGTACATTGTGGTCTTTATTCAGTGCGCGTGCACGTATGCGAGATAGTGCAGAGAGCGATGCCGAGCGAGAGCGATACGATACAGAACCAATCCAGTTTAGAGAATCAATCCAGTTTAGAGAATCAATCCAGTTTAGAGAACCAATCCAGTTTAGAGAACCAATCCAGTTTAAAGAAACAATCCAGTTCAGAGAATCAAGCCAGTTTAGAGAATCAATCCAGTTTAGAGAATCAATCCAGTTTAGAGAACCAATCCAGTTTAAAGAAACAATCCAGTTTAAACAGACACAACATATATCAAAGTGCTTGACTTAAACTTAAACATAACATACTGTACTGTATATGAAAGTTCTTGACTTAAACTTAAAAGTCTCTTGTAACATACAAAATAACTCAAGTCAGAATTGTCATCATTTTAAAATGATGCCCTACCCTGAACCCTACCGTCGTAGATAACTACCGCCCTGTCTCTCTGCTTTCTTTTCTCTCTAAATCACTTGTACCCAACCAGCTCACTGATTATCTATTGCAAAAAAACCTCCTTGTCCCAAATCAATGGCTTCAAGACTGGCTTCAAGACTGGTCACTCCACAGAGATGGCCCTCATAGCAGTCACAGAGGCCCTTCACTTAGCAAGAGCGAAAGACCTCTCCTCTGTCCTCTGATTCTCCTGGACCTGTCAGCAGCCTTCGACACAGGAATGGGAGTTGTAGATTCTGCGCTGGCATGGCTGTCAGTATACCTCGGTGACCACTCCTACCAAGTATCATGGAGGGGCACCCTATTGGTCCCGCACCCCCTACAGATGGGTGTCCCCCAGGGCTAAATCCTTGGACCCCTCTCTAAACCAAATCTCTGGGTAACATTATCACTTCTCCTGCCTTCTCATACCACTGCTATGCTGATGACACTCAACTCCTCCTCTCTCCATTCCACCCTCAGAGTCTCTAAACGGATCTTGGCTTGCCTGTCTGTCCCAAACCATCTCAAATGTAACTGTTCCAATGGCTCCCCCCAACCTCTGGTCAACGGTCTCCAACTACACATGACACCCCCAAGATCCCTACACTCTAAATCTTCTGGCCGCCTGAGACCCACTCCTACTCAGGCTCCTGGGGGGTCAATCGAAACTAAGCAGGCTATTCTCTTTAAGGTCAAGCTTTCTTACTGTCTTCTAATATTATGTACTATGGTATTATATCTATACTACTATCTACTATGCACTATGCTACTATACCTATACTACTACCTACTATGCTAAATATGATTGATTGATTGATTGAAAAGTTTATTAACAGATTGCAGAATGGGCACAGTACAGTACAGCTCAATAGGATGCAGACCAGAGAAAGACTTTCGTCTTGTTTACATCAGGGTCCCCCATTTTCAATTCATCATAACATATATGACACACACGACATACAGATAGACAGTACTGCTACATCTATACATTTATGACATACCAGATTTGCAAATACAGTACTGTTTGTGATACAAAACATTTCCAGAAAAAGAGTGTATATACATTTGACGTAGAAACTGTACATTGGAGGAGGGTGGGTAGGTGGGGTGGGGTTGGGTGGGTGGGGGGGGGGGGGGGGGGGCTGTACATTGGAGGTGGGGGGGGGGTAGGGGGGGGACACTGTACACTGTACATTGGAATACTGACAAAGCCATACTTGGTCATTTACTGTACAACTGGGTTAGGACATTTGTAGGGGCCAGTTTCGAAATGCAGTCTCCCGTAGGTGTTCTTTGAGAGTGTTTTTGAAAGTGGGTAGTGATTCACATTCCTTTACAGCTTTGGGTAGGGCGTTCCACATTGATGTGGCATAATTGCTAAACGTGTTTAGTCCCTTGTTTGAGCCGAATCTGGGTTTAACATGATTTGTGGAGCTCCCTCTGGTGTTGTGATCGTGGTATTCACTGACCTTTGGGAAGTATTTTGACATGTACATGGGTACCTTGGTCGTGTAGTGTATCTTGTAAACCAGGCCCATTGCAAGTTGCTGTACTCTGTCGTCTACTCTAAGCCATCCTAGGTTGTCAAAGTGGGCAGGGGTGAGGTGGGTTCTAGGAGTCAGGTCAAGCAGTAGTCTGACTAGTTTGTTTTGAGATGTTTGTAATTTGGTTTTTAGTGCCTTTGAGGTGCTTTGGTACCATGAGGTGCAAGCATAGTCGTAGTACCCTTGATATGCATATGTCTATACTACCATGCACTCAGAGTGTAGCACTCAAGTTCAACACTGCTAGATGAACAATACCACTTACCCTTAGCCACCAGAGGTGTACCTCTCCTGTGGGCTTCCTTGTACGTTTTTGGTTAAATTATGCACTTGGTAATGGCACTGCTACTGAGCATCTTCAGTTTAGACAAAACAAGGCTATTTTGAATTAGATTTTGCTAGTGTGAAACGTCATTGTTTGGCGGAAAATTGGCATGTGGAGATAATATGCTTGATAATGATTAAACTGTTCTTTTGTGTGTCACACACCTTTGTCTTTAAGGCTCTCTTTGGCGTAGCTGGGGAGAATTCCAAAAACCCTGTCTTATACACAAAGCACTGAATTACATTCTTATCATGAAAACCAACTCCCCGCACAGAGGAGTTGTGCGATTAAATTTTTGCGTGGTGAGGTGCAAAGGTTAAACAAACAGTTCATATAACAGGTCTGAGTCTGACACATGCATTATTGATACATTTCTTTTTAAAAGACTGGTATATTTTTGCAGTATTACCAGCAACAGTGACAGAAATACACTCTTAGATGTTTTTGCTAATGGTATATAACTAATTAACTAAAACAAATATGAAATGCCTAAAGTTTAAAGGTGCTATATCAGAGATTCGGCCACTAGATGTTGCACTAGAGAACAAAGGAGAGTCTATGCTTCAACCACACCTTCCCTCCCTTTGCGCTCTCAGCAAAGTAATTATTTCTTGAATATATCAAGGAAGTATTTCTAATAAACTATTTCTTGCCTAAAATGTTGTCAGAAACATATTTTAGTGAAAGGTTTTGTTGGAGAAAGATACTTATGACCGAGCTACATTGATCGCACATGTACAATAATTATCTGGCAACGTTGTACCATCAAACAAAATTCTGATCAAACTGTCAAACTACGCCTTGAATCGAGATCCAGCAAATGCTTGTCCTATTTCCCTGCATTAAAATGTCGGAAACATATTTTAGGTTCAACATTAGGTTGAAAAAGAGAAGGTTGACGAACTAGCAAGCCACCATTTTCTTTTTGAAAAGAGAAACAGGGACCGCCCCAACTAGTGTTTATCAAATCAGATGCATTCCTTGTGGGAAAATGGGAAGTAGGGAGGGGATACATGCACTAACATACACGTGTTGGCCGGCCCGGCTACCAAAACAAAGAGCAGAGAAGCTAGGTTAACACTTTGGCTGCCTAAGGTTAAATTCATGATATACCATAGATTGCCAGCTCTATTTGTCTATGGAGAAAGTCCCCTTCTTTGCAGGGCTATAACTTTTTAAATTCTATTGCTACATTGCCATTATTAGGGCCCATTCAAAGTCCTATATGTATTGTTCATTGTGTAGCAACGTTAAACTTTTTCATTCACATATTCATAGTAAAGTATGGTCTAATGTATAAGTATGTTTTCATCTCTTTCTGCAGCTTTCTCCAGAATGTGATATATAGCCCCAAATGCATTATATTGATGATGAAATACAGTTTGATGGCAATCAGCGCGATATAAAAAATTCCAACTAGACGTACTTCTAGAAGTTACTACACGTCATCTGATGTTGACCGGATGGGCGAGGGGGCGTTTATAATTCCGTGGGCAGCGTTATACCAATCATCTAATGTGGGTCAAATGTTGATAATAGCAGTTAGTATCGAAGACGGTAACGTTACACGCTCAAACTCACCCCAGTCTCCGCGCGCCGTTGGGCGATCATCGTAGAGTAGAAATTCTATCATTATGGGATGGCGATTTACCCGGTCCATCTCCAGCTTGTATAATGGTATATACGTCCAAATCATGTTGTTTATCGAGTTATTGGCAATCGATCACTGTGTAGCGTGACGAGCCAGAGTCCCGGGACCTATAGCGAGTGCCCGGAAGTAATACGGAGTCCAGCACAACCTCTATGGCACATCCTGTTAAGCAGTTGCGCCGATCGGCCACCAGATGGCGCTCCTGAACCGCCAGAGAGCTCAGTGGGTCCTGCTGGTGGATCTCAGGCCAGCGGAGAGGACATATGAATCCGATCGCAGATTTTTGAAATATTGATATTAAAGACGCTGTAAAGCGTCTTCGGCAACTTGAGCATGGCCCGCAATGACGTCTAAACACGGTTCCCGGCACCCAAAGTTAACACTTTAACTGCCGGGAAACGCTTTACAGCGTCATTCCCGGCCATGCTCAAGTTGCCGAAGGACGCTGTACAGCGTCTTTAATATCAATATTTCAAAAATCTGTGATCGGATTCATATTTCCCCTCCGCTGGCCTGAGATCCACCAGGAGGACGCACTGAGCTCTCTGGCGGCTCAGGAGCGCCATCTGGTGGCCGATCGGCGCAATCGCCAAACAGGAAGTGCTGTGGAGGTTGTGCTGGTCGGCCATATTACTTCCGGGCACTCGGTTTGGCTGCCGGCACTCTGGCTCGTCACATTATATAGCGATCCATTGCCAATAACTCGATAAACAACATGATTTGGACGTATATAGTATTATACAAGCTGGAAATGGTTCATCAGGATAAACATCCCATAATCGAAAACGGTCTACACCACGCTGATCGTCCAACGGCGCGAGGAAGATCCGGTAAGATTCAACGTTATTTTTGAACGTGTTCCATATAAACTGTTATGATGAACATATGACCCACACTAGATGAATGATATAACGCTGCCCACGGAATTATAAACGATCCCCCGCCCATCCGGTCATCATCAGATCATACGTAGATCATTCTAGAAGTACGTCCAATTGAAAAATGTTATATCGCCCCGATTGCCATCAAACTGTATTTCATCATCAATATAATGCATTTGGGGCTATAGATCACGTTCTGGAGAAAGCTGCAGAAAGAGATGAAAACATACTTATACATTAGACCATACTTTACTATGAATATGTGAATGAAAAAGTTTAACGTTGCTACACAATGAACAATACATATAGGACTTTGAATGGGCCCTAATAATGGCAATGTAGCAATAGAATTTAAAAAGTTATAGCCATGCAAAGAAGGGGTACTTCTCCATAGACAAATAGAGCCGGCAACCTATGGTATATAATGAATTTAACCCATGGCACCCAAAGTGTTAACACTCACAGAGGGAGTGTGACTTCATTCTCTGCTCAGGACACCATTACTCCACTATATCTTGCCATAGTAAATAGTTGTCTGTTGCCATATTAATCGGAGATATAGCACCTTTAACACAATGGTGCTCGACCACGGAGATCTCCGTGTTTCGATTCCACCCGTTGTGGACAGAAGCACGGATATATCCGTGGCAAGTTGTTTTGGCTTTTATTCCATTTTAATAACCTATTCAAGGTCGCCGAGCGGCACTGCAGATGTACCCTACTCTTTGAATTCGAGAAAGTGCAATACCGGCCAGATCCTCTTAGGGGCGATAATAGAGTGTTCCCTGTGGCAGAAGTTGTCTTTTTTTTTTTGGATCTCTAATGTAGTTTTCTACTCATCTGAAGCGATAGCTATTGTCTGTTGCACGGGATACGTTTTGAATTGCGGATTTCACTATGCAATAAGGGGATTTATCATCAGCCAATGGACATATCGATCTACCAGATGGCGATCGATAACAGGGAAATGCTCAGGGGGATCCAACCGGCTCATGGTAAGATCTTTTTCACGTAAATTACAGCCCGATCGAGCCTTGTTATGATACGATACGATACGATCGGCCTATGTGGCTACTTAGACAAACACGGTTATTGGTAATCAATAATAAGAAACGATGTCCCCCGCCCCCCCCCCCCCCCCCTTTCATGCATACATGCTTGAGGATCGTGCCGATCATATGCAGTTTGAGTTTTAACTGTAGCATCTGTATAACGGAAATGCCATTGGATATAACGTTAGTAACTATTAGCCCTTTATCTCGCCTCCCAGGAAATATACTAGACCAAATCCTGTATAACGCTTATATTCATGGCGCTATAAAATGAGAACGTATTGATGAAAAAATTATTTCTTTAATCCATTTTGAAGGGACGGTTTATGGTCCCAATTGACAATGAGAATGGACAGATAGCAATACTATAAAGTATAGATTTAGCTCTACAAACAGCCCCACGTCTGTTTACATTTGCCGGTCCTCTAGAGATTTATTAGTAAATGAATGTTGATGACGCTACAACATCAGGCCAAAATAACATTTAGCCTCTCTCATAGGCTCCCTCCTATATTATGATATAGCACAGTGAACACACATATTGTAAATGAACCCAAAGACCCCTGTAGTTCAGCGAAGCAGTAATTTTCTCTGTAGCCGTATATCAAATAAAATCAAATAAATTGTATTTGTAAGGCCCGACAACACACATTAATGTCCCCATGGGCCGGACACGTCTTAAGTCAAGAAGAAACATCACAATAAATCAAGAACAAAACAAAAAACACCATGAAATCCAAAATCAAATGTAAAATAAATAAATGCAACACTCCCAGACATACCCCAGCGAAGGTAAGGATAAACTCACTAAACACCTAGCAATAGGGAAAAAGCACCACAGGCAATGTGGAGGAGAGAAACCTTAGAAGGGCAGTTCATATCTCAAAACAATGTACCAGGAAACCAATTTGCCCCCTAAAGGACAGTTTGTTTATTCACATTCCCATGAAGTATTTTTTTCTTATCAGCAACACGGACAGAAATGCACTTCTAACATTTTTTGTTTGATATTGGGATGAATAACCACAATGAGGCCCACAGTGTATGCGTTGCAGGGCCAAGGATAAGAGAATAGTCAAAGACCAAAACAACTGCCTCTTTGCACTGCTGCAGTCAGGCAAGCGCTACCGGAGTCTCATGGCCAGTACAGAGACTCAAAAGGAGCTTCTATCACCGGTGGCCATCAGGATTCTCAATGACTCTATGCAACACAAACTCATCCATTTTACATTCATTGCACACATCCACATGCACACACAACTGATGATGGCGCGACCCCGGTCAGTCGCCTTTGGTTTAGCTCCGCGACGATTGTGCAAATTTTTAGCTATTATGTTTGTTTTTTCTACTTTTTTTATTAAAACATCACTGGCGGGTATGTCATATGACCGCCAGACACTTATGGACCTAAACTCCGGACTCAAAGAGGAGTTGGGAGACACTTTATGCCCAGAATGGCTAACAGAAATCAAGCGGGAGAACAACAAAGGAAACGGCAGAAAGAGGCATAGAGGAAGACGAGGCGGTATCAGACTCAGATTAAAAAGATCTGCTTACCGTCCAGCAATTCCATCCATCTTTCTGGCGAATGCACGTTCGCTGGAGGGAAGGATGGACGACTTGAGAGCGAGGGTCCGATTCCAACGGGAGATGAGAGACGTTAACGTCATGTGTTTCACGGAGACATGGCTCAAGCCAGCGACGCCGGACAACAGCGTCTCTCCATCGGACAATTTCACCGTCCTGAGAGCAGATCGCACGGCAGCCTCTGGGAAGAGCATCGGAGGTGGGGTCTGCATCCTCACGAACAATCTCTGGGTTAATCCCAAGGAAGTACATGTCCTCTCAAGTTCATGCTCCCCAGATATGGAACATCTCCAAATCCTGTGCCGCCCGTACCACCTACCCCGTGAGCTTACCGCGGTCATTATATCCGTCGTGTATATCCACCCACAGGCAAATACTGGCAAAGCGCTGGTGGAATTACACGACCACCTCAACAAACAACAAATCAAGCACCCGGAAGCCGCGACGATAGTGACTGGTGACTTCAACCAGGCAAATCTGAAAAAAGTGATGCCGACCTTTTTTCAGCACATCGCCTGCTCCACAAGAGGGGGAAACACACTCGACCACTGTTACACCCCGTTCAAAGCCGGCTACAAGGCTGTAGCGGCTCCGCCACTGATGGGCGCTGCAAGCGCGAGCGATCACGATTCAATTTTTTTTACTTCCTGCATACAAACAAAGATCGCGTGACGTCGTCGTGTCACGTGAGACAAAAAAGTGGTCTGACGAATCAGAGGCCGCGCTCCGTGATGCGTTCGAGGACACAGACTGGGACGTGTTTAAAGGAAGCGCCAGTGATGTCAGCGAGTACGCTGATACCGTTGTGAGTTATATAACAACAGTGGCAGACGGTATTGTCCTCACAAAGAAGGCGCGGGTTTTCCCAAACCAGAAGCCTTGGGTGGACAGCACTATAAGAGCAGCCCTGAACTCACGCACCACGGCTTATAACCTGGGCAGAGAGTCAGGAAATATGGAAGAGTACAAGGCTTCAGTCTACACTCTGCGCAAGGCTGTTAAACTTGCTAAGAGGACATATGCTGAGAAACTGGAGACGCAAATGGCACAAAACGACACAAGAGGCTTGTGGAGGGGACTGAAGACAATAACTGACTACAAAGTCAGCGCCCCCTCAATGGGGAGCGACGACGCCTCTCTCGCGGACAAACTCAACTCCTTCTACGCTCGGTTCGGTGTAGACAGTGTCGCCGCTAGCCCTCTGGCTAGTGACGTCACTGGCACACCGGCTGTTGTGGAGGGGGGGGGGGGGGCAACCGCGGGGGGGCGGGGGCGCTCTCTCGTTGTCGGAACACAGTGTGAGAAGAGCATTTATGCAGGTGAACACCAGGAAGGCTGCGGGCCCAGATGGTATAACAGGACGCATACTTAAGTCCTGTGCAAACCAGCTTGCCCCGGTGTTCACCGCCATATTTAATCAATCCCTGGCGGAGTCAGTAGTCCCTGCCTGCTTCAAGATGTCTACCATCATCCCTGTACCGAAGAAACCCTCCCCAACATGCCCAAATGACTACAGACCGGTGGCACTCACCTCTGTGGTCATGAAATGTTTCGAGAGGCTGGTCAAGGACCACATTTGTGCCTCTCTCCCCAGTGATATGGACCCTATGCAATTTGCATACAGGACAAACAGGTCCACTGACGACGCGGTCTCCCAGGTACTGCACAGCACTCTCTCCCACCTTGACCGTCAGAAGGGGGGCTATGTGAGACTGTTGTTCATTGACTACAGCTCAGCGTTCAACACCATAGTCCCCACCAGACTGGTGGACAAGCTGATCGAGCTAGGTCTGAGCTCCGCCCTGAGCGCCTGGGTACTGGACTTTCTGAGTGAAAGACCCCAGGCGGTCAGGGTGGGGGGTCAGACCTCCAACACCATCACCCTGAGCATCGGGTCCCCCCAGGGCTGTGTTCTAAGCCCCCTGCTGTACTCACTCTACACACACGATTGTGTGGCCAAGTTCAGCTCCAACTCCATAGTGAAGTTCGCAGACGACACAGTGGTGGTGGGGCTGATCTCGGACAACGACGAGAAGGCCTACCGAGAGGAGGTTGAGGTACTGGAACGTTGGTGCCTGCTCCTGAACATTGGTAAAACCAAGGAGCTGATCGTGGATTATAGGAGAGGACAGCAGGAGACACACACACCACTGATGATTAACGGGGCTACCGTGGACAGGGTGAGCAGCTTCAAGTACCTGGGGGTCCACATCTCAGAGGATCTGACATGGTCAACACACATAGACACAGTAGTAAAGAAAGCGAAGCAGCGCCTCTACCACCTGAGACAGTTAAGGAAGTTCAGAGTATCGGGGAAGATACTCCAGTCCTTCTACTCAGGAGCTGTAGAGAGCATCTTGACCGGAAACATCACTGCCTGGTATGGGAACAGCACGGCACAGGACAAGAAGGCCCTACAGAGAGTGGTGCGCTCAGCCGAGCGTACCACGGGTATTGCGCTACCTCCCCTGCAGGCTCTATACAACAAGAGGTGCAAATCCAGAGCCTGCAGGATAATGAAAGACCCCCACCACCCCAATAACAGCCTGTTCCAGCTGCTGAGGTCAGGCAGACGCCTGCGAACCCCAGCTACTAGGACGGAGAGGCTTAGGCTAAGCTTCTTCCCCCAGGCCATCAGAGCCTTGAACAATGAACATTGAGAGACACAGAAACTGAACTATCCACACACAAGCACACACTAGCACATACACGACACGCACGCTGAGCACGCTCACACACTAGCAGCCACTTTAACACTCATGCCGCACACACGCACACTTATGGCCAGAGGAAAGGCCACTTAAATTAGTATAACATCAGGAACAGTGTATTGCACTACTAAAGCTACCTAGCATGTCCTATATGCTCTGTAAATACTATGTACAGATACCGAGATGGCACACCATGTACCTGTTTATTGCACTGTTGTTTTTTATTGGATTCTATTATATGTTGTACCACTGTATTTTTATTGGATTCTATTATATGTTGTACCACTGTATTGCACATTGTCGCGGGCAAGACCAGCCGCATTTCATTGTATACCTGTATGCCGTGACAATTAAAACTCTTGACTTGACTTGACTTCACTTTAAAACATTCACCTTAACATTCACTTTAGACACTTTTTAACACTACACCATTATTTGATCGCTTTATTACTAAAATATTTGCACTACATCTCTACCTTATTTTAGCATTTTGTACTTTATTTTGTATATTGTATATTTTGTACAGTGTTTGGTCTTTATTCTTTTTACTATTTTTTTTACTGTATGAAGCACAATCTCAGGAGGCTCATACAGAACTAAACATGTCACTGTGTACTTGTAATGTACATGTACAGTATATGTGACAAATAAAACAAAACTTGAACTTGAACTTGAAACTGTTACAGCCACAGCCACGGCCTTTGAATGAATGAATGAATGAATGAATGATCATTACATTTTGTGGCAGATATCACCCACTGTCTCATGGATATGTGAAGGACGGGCGATACTACTGCCACAGGAGGAGTGGAAGCAATTAGGCAGCTGATTAGTACTGATAGAACACACCTGTGCACCATTAGATCACCCACATCCCACACGCACACACACCAGACACACACTATAATACACTAGGACAGATAGAGTTGAGTTGAGTTGAGAGGAGGTGAGGTAGGAGCGAGTATTGAGAGAAAGAGATTGTTGTTTACAGAGTTTTGTGAGGTGAGAGGTAGTGAGAGGAGAGGTGAAGGCGAGAAAGTGTTCATTGTGTACTGGACCCTAGACTGGCTCAGAAACCCCCTTGTGTACTGACCCTGGACTGGACGACTACTCTGAGTATTGAACAATCCTTTTTCTGTACAAGAGCCTGTTTTGTGTTTTGGACATCGGACTGTATTACGACCATTCTATTTGCCCATCGGACTATATTCTGCCTGTATTCAATAAATATTCTCATTGATTGATATTGCACTTGTGTGGACAATTGAATTAGTTTGTTTTTGAACCGTGACGAGTCTGAACACCACCAGGCTCATCACAATTTATATAGCGCTTTTCTAGACACTCAAAGTGAATCATCTCATCACGGAGCCAGGATAAGAGGCCTGCACCCCTGCCACTCCTGGTCCGAGTGTTGTTTTCACCTCCCTTGGTAGTAGGACTCTACTCTGGACCTCTAGTAACCTGATACACGATTATTGTGTCACTCCTAGTGTTATCTGTGTGCTCAGTACTCTGTGTCGTATTTACCCTTGTTCTCCTGTGTGTAGGATCTCACTCCTCCGGCCTGCACCCCCACCTATGGACCTCACCAGCCTGCACCTTCCCAGGACCGCATGGACACACGTTGTCCGCTTGTCTCCTCTCACTCCCAGCAATTCACTACCTGCCTTCCTTGTCATTCCCTGGGTTTCCCATTAAATAACCTAAACCGCCTCATTCTCCTGTGCCTTGTGTTCTGCTCTTGGGTTCTCCCGACACCCCCCATAACAGAAACTTGAACATTGCAAATGACACAATTCGCTGGATGCTAAGGGTATACAGTATATACTGCAGCAGTGACCCGACGCTGTAACCTTTCCGCCTCTCTCTCGTAGGCTCCCTGCCATGTAATTATGGCTCAAGGCAGTCTGGGGAAACGGCAGAGGGCGGCAACGCAATCCATAGTACACAACATCACGGTGGAAGGGGGGGGGGGGGGGGGAATACACAACGAGACGCAGTAGATTTGCAACTGAAAGTTCATATGAAAAGGTTATGCTTAATATTGAATGACTTGATGGCAGTTGTGCTGGCCATCTTGAACGGCCGTGCTCTCCAGCTGCGACGTGGAGGTTTCTGGGAGAAAAGATGGCTGCCGAACGATCTTTTGAGAATTCTTGTGATTATTCTAACTCATCTGCACCTTTGTTTATTTTTCCTCATATTTTTATAATCAGAGTTAATTATATTGTCTACACTGTTTATTCCTCTCATATTTCTATATTCAGATCTAATTGTATTGCCTATATTTATGTCTTTCTACTATTACCCTGCCCATACCTGTACCCCCCCCCCCCCCCCCCCCAATTGAAAATGGGGGACCCTGATGTAAACAAGACAAATGTCTTTCTCTGGTCTGCATCCCCTTAACAATTGTGTGTATTGAGCCGTACTGTATTGTACCCATTCTGCAATCTGTTAAATAAAGTTTTCATTCATTCATTCTCCCCCATGCTGCTATGACGCCCGAATTTCCCCAAGGGATCAATAAAGTAATATATTATCTTATCTTATGCTATTATAAATCAAAACAACAGTTGATTTATTTATATGTATTTATATTTATATTGTGTGAACCAAATGAAAGCCTAAAAGATACGTCTTTGTATTGTAAATATATATGGCAAACTGTATGGTAAACTGTAGGCCATGCATATGTAAACAACACAGTGAAACAGTAACGTGCCATGATGCTATGGATCTTTCTAGCTTTGCACAGTGTTCCATGGACCCAATTTTCCCCTGAAGGACAGTTTTTTTTATTCAGTTATTTTAAATAGATAAAATGTCCCTCCCAAAATGACAAGCAGCAGCTTCAACTGGTCGACGTGTATATGAGCAAATGAGCAATACAGGAAGAATCCCTGTATTCGGTTCCATACTGTAGAATAGATCATTGTATTTCCACTTCAGTATGTAGGTCATGTACACACACAAACAATTTCAATATAGTTCAATATTCACTGTAGAATTATATCTCTACAGCTTTAGTATTAGATATATGTATGTAATGTATATGTATTGTAATTCCATATTGATATGTTCAGACATTTATATATATATATATATATATATATACTATATATATCCCCCACTGTAAGCAGTCAGTGATACAGTACAGCTCTTTGGTAGCAGTTACCCGCTTCGAAGTTTGAGGATTTAATATGAATGAATTATTAATTGCTATAATTCAATCATCTCAATCTGATCGTTCTAACGCCACTTCCTATTAAACCAAACAGACCGTTTGTAATCAACTGGCTTTAAAGACTGGCGGGTAAATTAATATCTTGATCAATCAAGATTGGTATTTCCCGAGGTGGAGGATGACTTTTGAAGCAGTTATTAGCTGTGATGTTGGACACGGGAGAAAAGAGAGAGGGAGACAGGCTACCAAACACAGGACCTTGTCCTTCTAATGTTGCACCTAGCCGTGCAACTTCAAACATGCATTATTATGTTCTTATTGCAATTCCCTCGCTGTCACAAACTGAGTCTTTGATATGACTCTTTGGAATGATAATGTCTGTTCCCATGTCATATTGTGATTGATTCTCTAAACTGGATTGGTTCTCTAAACTGGATGGATTCATTAAACTGGATTGGTTCAGCCCTGTGAGGCCATCGGTTGCAAAATTACAACATCACTTTTAAAAAAAAAAGTCTGTAAATGGTTATATTTGATTTTTTAACGACATTTACATAGTCAATGGGTCCTGTTGTTCAGCCTCACAATGCTATTGGATAGTAAATGTGTTTATAGGTCCCACCCTCTGGCCTCTGAACAATGCCTTTTTAATTTAGAACCTCACAGGGCTCTAAACTGGATTGATTATTTAAACTGGATTGGTTCTTTAAACTGTATTGGTTCTCTAAACTGGATTGATTCTCTAAACTGGATTTATTCTCTAAACTGGATTGATTCTCTGAACTGGATTGTTTCTTTCTTTTTTTTTAAACTTGTCTTTGACCAGTCAGCTGGTTCTTTTTAGCGTTTATCGCTTTTTCTTCGCATTCATACTTGGTCAAGTTCGACCGACAGAAGCAGGCTGAAAGGGTTCAGATGGGGGGGAAGACACTCTGGGAAAGGCACGGCTGCCGTCCGGGATTAGAACGCGCTCAGCCCCAGATCCGTGACGAGCACGGTTGTCCACGGCGCTGAAATAGCACTCGCGGTACGTGGTGAGCTACTGGAGCTCCCCGACTGGATTAATTGTTTCTTTAAACTGGATTGTTTCTTTAAACTGGATTGGTTCTCTAAACTGGGTTGATTCTCTAAACTGGATTGATTCTTTAAACTGGATTGGTTCTCTAAACTGGATTGATTGATTGATTGATTGATTGATTGATTGATTGATTGATTGAAAACTGTATTAACAGATTGCAGAATGGGTACAATACAGTACGGCTCAATACACACAATTGTTAAGGGGTTGCAGACCAGAGAAAGACTTTCGTCTTGTTTACATCAGGGTCCCCCATTTTCAATTCATCATAACATGACATACACGACATACAGATAGACAGTACTACATCTATACATTTATGACATACCAGATTTGCAAATACAGTACTGTTTGTGATACAAAAAGAGTCTAAAAAAGAGAGTATATACATTTGACGTAGAAACTGTACATTGGAGGAGGTTGGGTGGGGGGGGGGGACTGTACATTGGAGGTGGTTGGGTGGGTGGGGTGGGGGGGGGTTGGGTAGGCGGAGTGGGGGAAACTGTACAACTGTACAAGCAAAACTGTACATTGGAATATCGACGAAACCTTACTTGGTCCCAAGAAGAGGGTCTCGTGTATTATTGGGTTAGGACATTTACATTGGAGGGGGTTGAGTTAGGACATTTACAGGGGCCAGTTTCGAATTGCAGTCTCCCGTAGGCGCTCCTTGAGAGTGGTTTTAAAAGTGGGTAGTACTAGTGATTCACATTCCTTTACAGCTGTGGGTAGGGCATTCCACATTGATGTGGCATAATTGCGAAGCGTGTTTAGTCCCTTGTTTGAGCCGAATCTGGGTTTAACATGATTTGTGGAGCTCCATCTGGTGTTGTGGTCGTGGTATTCACTGACCTTTGGGAAGTATTTTGACATGTACATGGGTATCTTAGTGGTGTAGTGTATCTTGTAGACCAGGCCCATTGCAAGTTTCTGTACTCTGTCGTCTACTCTAAGCCATCCTAGGTTGTCAAAGTGGTCAGGGGTGAGGTGGGTTCTAGGAGTAAACTAGATTGATTCTCTAAACTGGATTGATTCTCTGAACTGGATTGTTTCTTTAAACTGGATTGTTTCTTTAAACTGGATTGGTTCTCTAAACTGGATTGATTGTCTAAACTGGATTGATTCTCTGAACTGGATTGTTTCTTTAAGAAAGAGTGCAATAAATGATTTTATTGAAAAAATAAGAATCGTGTGAGAGAATCGTGATCTAAATTCTTAGAGAGAAAAAAACCGTGATACACATTTTAGCAAGAATCGTGCAGCCCTAGTTCAGGGTTGGTTTTCTGATGAGGAATGTGACTCTGGCTTGTTTTAAAGAGGTGGGAACCACCCTGGAGTTGAGAGAGGAGTTGATGGTTACAGTTAGAAATGGGAGGATGTGGGCACCCAAGTGGCGACCCATGTAACGCACTGCGTCGCTAAGCGGCCGACCCGGGTTCGATTCCCGGACCCGGCGTCCTTTGCCGATAGTCTTCCCCCTGCTCTGTCTCCCGTTCTTCCTCTCTCTCTCTCTCTCTCTCTCTCTACCGGACTGCCAGGTAGTACAAACAAATAAAAATCTACCAAAAACAGTTAAAAAAAAAGGGGGGGGGGGGAAGAAATGGGAGGATGTCTGGAGGAGTGGGGAGGGTATTGGGTCCAGCTGGCATGTAGTGGGATGGTTCGACGTCATCAGTGTCAGAACATTGTGAGAGGAGAGAAAGATGAGGTTCCTGTTTCAGCATTTGGAGTGGGTGAGGGTTGGAAGAAACAGCTTCAGTTATTCTCTACCTTTTTCTCAAAAAAGGTGGCAAAGTCCTTGGCAGAGAGAGTGGAGAGAGGAGGGGGGGGAGTTGAGGAAGGGAGGACATGGTGGTGTGCAGTCTGTGGATGTTCTTAGCCTAGGCCTCAATCTTATGGTGAAAGAAGGAGGTTTTGGCAGTAGTAATGTTTCTGGAGAATGCTGACAATGCATGATAAGTGGTGATGTCACCAGTGAGGTGGGTCTTTTTGCATTTCCTCTCTGCAGCTCTCAGGAAATGTCTTTCTTGGAGTGGGTGGTTTGGGTTTTAGCATAAGAGTTAGTGAAAAGGATACAAAGAAGTTGCATGGAGGGGATTTACAGTGGTGTATCGCCTGGAGGGCGATAGAGAACAAGAATGGTGAGATTGAATGGACTAGAAATGGATACTGTATGATATTTGAGAGAGGAGAGGATGAGATCAGGTGATAGTATGCTTGTAGTCCAGGAAGGAGAGGGCAGAAGGCCAGTGCCTCCACCACGTCTAGATGGTTGTGGTGTGTGAGAGAAGGTGTTTGCTGTAGGCTGCCGGCGTGCTGGAGTTATTCTGTGTGATCCAGGTCTCTCTGTGAGAGCCAGGAGTTGGAGGTCTTTGCTGTGAGCGTAGGCAGTTAAGTCTGCTTTCTTCACGGCTGATTGGCAGTTCCATAAGCCCCCCCCCCCCCCCCCCACACACACATTATGATGGCAGGTATATTGGTGGCCACGGACGAGTAGCAGAGGTTGGCAGGGTTGCTTCCAAACTGTAGTGGGTGGCCTGAAGTTGGCCTGAAGGAGGAGATTAAGGTAGGGATAGGTAGGAAGCACATGGTAAGGGGGATATTGATTGATTGATTGATTGAAAATGTTATTAACAGATTGCAGAATGGGTACAATACAGTACGGCTCAATACACAATTGTTAACATGCAAGGGCCCACATGTTGGCCCTTTTTAGTACGATTAGCCCACCGGCACTTTGGCGACCACTAGTGGCTCGGGTGTGCATATTTTGTAATACAATATATACATATATATATATATATATATACGAATTGAAGCCCCATTTGTTGCCTGTCGATAGCCCTTTCAGGTGACAAATCCGTTCAGCGGTTCTCGAGTTACATGCCGATATTTGAGGCTTGTGCAAAGTACACGGTATTGCGCAAAATACCACTCCCGACTCTTGGGGCTCTAGTTCCGTCAATCATTTGGCGATCTAGAGAATGATTGAGAAGGGTTGTAGCCAATGAGTGTGGCTTTCCAATGATACCCCAACTGAGGATGTACGAATTAGGGATCTAGGTGAAAAACTAACGAGCGGAAACAGGAAGAGAAAAACTGCCGAATGAGAAAACTGAGCTTTTCTTTTGTACACAATTTACAAAAATCCATCCTAATCACTCATTTCTGAACGGATCTTTATGAAATCTGGACATGTACTACATAAGGCTTCAGGCTATGGAGTCTTTTAACACTATGCCGTCCGAGAACGAGTATATCCGTGTTTCGAAAAAGGGCGTTGTGGACCAGAGCCACGAGTATATACGTGACGAGTTGTTATTGTTTTATTCCATATTTATAACGGATCTTAGGTACCCGATCCACTACCAGCATCTTTTCACATATTTGATTTTCGAAACATGCAGTACCGGCCATACCCGCTTAGGGGCGCCATCGCTCCACTGCAGTATCAATGTGAATTTAAAAAAAAATTAAAAGGTACAGTTCATAGTTCCTTGATCCCAGCCGAACATCCTCCATCTTGGATCAGCTTGGCGAGCGGTTTTTTCAGCGTGGAATAATGGGATTTATGATTAGCCAATGTGCATATCGATCTACCAGAATCCGATGACTGGTGAGGAAATGCTGCCGGCGTTCACATGGCCTGACGGTAGGATAATATTACCCCAAATTACAGCTGGATTGGACATTGTTTTATAACGTAACGTGATCGGTCAATGAAAATGCTATATTGAACGCACACTGTATTGCGGATCAATAATAGTAATCGGCGTATATACAGCAGAAATGGCGTTTGAAATAATGGCGCCAACGTTTAGCCTATTATCTAGCTTCCTGCAGAAAAGCCTAGACGAAAAGTGCGTTATACCTTATATTCACGACGCTATAAAATGACAACCAACCGATGGATTTTTATTTTCTTTAAGCCATTATGAAGGCACGGTTTATGCACTCAAGTGACAATGAGAATGGACAGATAGCAATACTATAAATGATATATAAAGATCTTAGAAAGTACATCGGTTTGTTTACTTTCTGCTGTCCTCTGAGGCCTAAATCGCCGGGCCGCGCCGGTCGTCATAGTGTTAAGCCATACGAATTTCTGGGGAAATACTACTTCTGGACTACTAACTACTACAGAAAAACTTCAGTAACAAGTGTTTCTACAACTCAAGTTCAGACCTATGTTACTCTATTTCATTAGCACAAAGTGATCTTTCTTTATTGTATCATAAACTGCAGAATGTTATCTTTCAAAAGAGACCAGGCTCATGCATGTGCTATAAGAATAAAGTATAGTATTTTGGTTTGCAAAGTATGCAGTCCTCAAAAATGAAAACTAAAATGGCCACTTTTGGAGGCACAGGTTAAGAGGATAAGGGGATGCAGAACAGAGAAAGACTTTCGTCTTGTTTACATCAAGGTCCCCCATTTTAGGTAAAGGATAGATGTAAGACAAGTAGCAAGAGGAAAGGTTTTCAGAAGATGAAAAGAGTAAGAATACATTGAATAAGTAAGGGTGAGTCCTTCCTTTGGTCTTCGTTTGACGCCGAGGAGACACATTATGCTTCGCTGCTGCTACTACAGCATGGACATTATACCCCCAGCTCCAATTACTAGTGTCAGACACCAGTGGTCAACCGCTTGCATTTGGGGGAGGGGTTGAAAGGGTGGTACAAAATGATTATTTAGAACAAGCCATGATTATTATTAATTATTATTTTTTAACAGCTGTGGCCTGCTCGGCCAGTTAATCACCCAATTTAGCAAAGCAATGGCAGTGAAACCAGTCAGTAAACACCCCACTTTGAGTTTCGGCCAGTTCAAACTGGGTATCAGAATTTAAACCAGTTCAAATCAAATCCTGTATAATCTAACTCACCCTTTAGCAGCTAGCAGCTAGTAGCTAGTTCTTGGCTCACAATGTGATATACATTGTGATATATATTTGCGATATATATTTGTGCTATAAAGCATATGTCCAAGCAATTACTCAATTATAGATTTGGTCAATAGCCAAAGCACAGCAAGCCAAGCTTGCCAAGACTTAACAAGACAAACTTTTTTATGGTAGAGACTTTGAGTCAGAGATGCTCTGCAGAATAACGATTCATCACATCTGTCTAGTTGATGTTATGTATCAAATGTTGCCTACATTAAAGATTCAGTACAATGAAAAGATTTTTCAATCTCAATGTATTTTTTCAATGTAGAATTACCCAAAATATCAACAAAATCAAGCCATTTCAGATATCCAACCTGCTGATGTCTGATTTGCCCATCAGTCACATCTAGCTGAGTGATGTAAGGACAACATCTTTTATCACATACTGTATGTCTTGTGCTGATCATCACCTATACACCGGTATCTGTTCCAACAATGACAATAAAGTGGTTTTGTAGGTTTTCTTAATGGTATTTTAGAGTTTGTTATTTCCTGGAAGACGATACATTTTTTTTTATGCGTCATCCTGCACACACCAGTGTGTACAAATTTTGCACCCAATGAAATACTTTTTAGAATGCCGTTTACAGCACAATGTAACTAAGCTAGCACTTGGCCTTGTTAACGAAACCAATGTTCAACGTTAGCTAGTTGCTAATGTTTCTATTGCTAACGTTACCTTGCTAGATAATGGGTCAACCGTAACACACATTCAGCGTTATTGGCCTCTATAAACGGCAATCAATATCCACGACAAGTCCCTCCCTAGCTTCCTGTTTTTACAGGAAACACATAAATATGTGGAATCACATTGTATTTCGCTGCTAGCCGTTTCATGGGGCCTTTAACAAGCAGGCAGTGTGTAGTGAACAGAAGACCACACCCCCTCAGCCTGTGCTCAGAGAGGGTGCATTAAAACACTTATAACAAATCAAATGATACATCTGAAGCGGACAAAACTATACACATTTACATATTTTTTTTTATCCACTTTTTCTCCCCATTTTTCTATTTTTCTCCCATCCCAATTTCGTATTATCCAATTCTTCCCTCCCCTGTCTTGAACGTTGCTAGACTATGCCTCCCACTGGTCGGCTGTAATGAGAATAGAAGCCTTGCATCACGTGTCCCCCCCGGTACACGAGGAGGCAGCCTGTTGCATCTTTTCACTGCAGCAGCTCGAACTCTCAGTGGCGAGGAGTAACGCGTGGGAGGCTCACGCTGCCCCTGCTACTCCCTGCTTCCGCCGCACCGGCGTCACCAAACCGACCTGTAGGAGTCGCTGTCCACAACGTCCAATCCCCACCCACCGGCTTTTTTCTAACCCAGCGTCTCCTGCGTTAGAGGCGAGCGCCTTGCCCACTGCGCCAATCAGCCGCCCACATTTACATTAACATTCCACAATAAACAATTTATGACTGAATTAAAATGCAAAATGTATTGGATCTTTAAGAATTTGTGATGTAATCCTAAAATCAGCTGGTTAGTATGAGATCATCCAGTCCGATCTCGCTTAAAATACGTAAATTATTACTTTATCAATTAATAACCACAGGAAAAAGGTACATAATGTACATTATGATTATGTTATAGCCATACGTAATATAATTACGTATTGTATATGTAATATATTTACGTTTTGTATTCGGTCGGGAGTCAAACTAACAATGCTTGTGGTCGGCCACTTTTGCCGGAACAAAACTAAATATTTTACCTATACAATATGTAAATATATTACGTATGGCTATAACACAATGTATATAATGTACCTTTTTTCCTGTGGTCAAGATTAGTACTTTATTAATGTTTCCTGATGAGACCGTGTTGCAGCATCTCATCAGTGGTTAATGATTACCAAGTCACAGTGGTGGAAAGTAACTAAGTATTTTTACTCAAGTACTGTACTTAAGTACAATTTCGAGCTACTTGTACTTTATGTGAGTATTTTCATTTTAGGGAACTTTAAACTTTTACTCCACTACATTTTGAGGGAAATATTGTACTTTTTACTCTACTACATTTATCTGAAGCCAACAGTTACTATGGTTACTTTGAAGAAAAGGATTTTGCATAGAAAACATAATATAAAAAATTTAAAACGTATGGAGATTATATACTTTCACATTTGAAGCCTGTCAACTTCAAAAGGACGTAATCAGAACAGCATGACTGGACCACATTAACACAACCTATAGAGAATTTGTACTTTTACTTTAGATACTTAAGTACATTCAATAGCAAATACTTCTCTACTTTTACTTAAGTAGAATTTGAATGGGGGACTTTAACTTTAACCAGAGTACTCATTTATCTGAGTATTTCTACTTTTACTTAAGTAAAGGAACTGTGTACTTCTTCCACCACTACCAAATCAATCCGTGAGCCTTCGCCCGCTACTACAACTGGCTCTCAGGTTGCAGTCTGCTACCAGGCAGCCCAGTGGACTGGGTGAGTGGGCATCGCTCCACTAGCTTCCTGTACAGTAACCTTTACTTTCCTTATGGACTGCAGGCAGGAAACGGCCTCTGTTCGGTTTATTAACGATATGTCGGGGGGCACGGGTGAGGTGCTAGGTTCAGAGGAAGGAAAAACCATCGTAATTTCTCTCTCTTTCTCATAATCTAATTTGAATGTTTGAATGTGATAAAAAACTACACACCCACACAAAAATGGTAAACACACCAAATAAAACGGAATACAAAAGGGCTGTGTGTGTTTCCTTGCATGGCAGAATAATGCAGAGTAGTTGTTTTGTATGTATGTATGTGTGTGTGTGTGTGTGTGTGTGTGTGTGTGTGTGTGTGTGTGTGTGTGTGTGTGTGTGTGTGTGTGTGTGTGTGTGTGTGTGTGTGTGTGTGCAGTGCTCTCAAAAACTGTCTTCGTGAATGCACTTGGCTGACATTTATGTCAACCTCTTGTAAGCCCAAAGACACATCCTTACAAATGTCAGTGTATCTTTTCATCAGTGGTGAGGGATATGTTCTTGGCTTTTGTGCGCTATATGTGTGTGTGTGTGCCATGTGTGTGTGTGTGTGTGTGTGTGCGTGTGTGCGTGCGTGCGTGTGTGCGTGCGTGTGTGTGTGTGTGCGCTTGCACGGTAATAGTAGTTTGCCAACTCTCCATTTGGAGAGACTATAAGAATAAAAATGTCACTACAAGACTCCAGCGACAGAGTGGCTTTCTCTCTTAAATATTAGGACACGTTGAACTGTCATGACCCCAATGCCACTGTTCATACACTCCCACTGGGAGCGAGCTACACACAGGCTGGACACACACACACACACACACACACACACACACACACACACACACACACACACACACACACACACACACACACACACACACACACACACACACACACACACACACACACACACACACACACACACACACACACACACACAGCAGCCCCGCCTCCTTCTGACTCAGTAAATGGTGCATTTATATAACAGCTTTTATCCAAAGTGCTTTACAATTTGTGCCTCACATTCACCCATTCACTCACACATTCACACACCGAAGGCGAGGCGGCTCATCGGGAGCAGTCAGGTGGCTAAGTGTCTTGCTCAAGGACACTTCGACACACGCTGCCCGGGAGGAGCGGGAATCGAACCGGGAACCTCCGGATTACCAGACGACTGCTCGCCCCTGACTCAGTGCCGCTCTCAGTTCCAGACTCATCTCATCCGCTCCACTTGAACATAGTTCGGCATTCTTTCGGTGTCGTCTGCTATTAGCTCGTTAAAAAGGCGGCAGGTGCGGAGCTTTCCGTGACCGGTTTTGATCAAACAAAACAACAGGAAGTACTTCGCATTTGAGGTGTATGAACAAGGAAAAGGCAAAGGAATTCCCAGTGAGGCCCCATACTGCATGCAGGGAGCTGCTGCAGAACACTGCCAGGGGACAGGTTCGAGCAGTGGCGTGCACAGATAGGGCCGAAGTAGGGTTTGATCCCCTGCCCTTTTGCCTCAAGTGCCCATCCAAAAAAATTATATAATATATATATGATTGATTGATTGTATATACTGTATATATATATAATATATATATATATTATTTATTTTGTCAAATATAAACACTGGGGGGCGGATTCACAAAGGGATTGCGCTGCTTTTTCTGATGCTATGCCGGCGCAAATAGGTCTGAAACAGAGTTTGCTATTCACAAAGGAAGCGCAACGGGTGAAAAGCGGTGGTAATTGCGTTTCCATCAGCATTGCGTCTCGGTGCATCTGTGGTATTTGCGGGTATTTAAATGAGGTAATATGGGCTGAACATGTGCCCCTTTCAATGCAAATGAGCCTCATCCAAAAACACTCCCAATTCACAAAGGTCGGCGCTAATTGCACTCTAAGCCCCGAAGGCTAAGCTGACCCTCAGCTATCATCATGCCTGAGAAGAAGTAAATTAGATGCTGTGGGTGTGTAGCGACACGCAGTACACCTCTATAATAAACCAGGTGATGCTTATTCATTCTACTTCTGAATGTAATTCATTCATTACATATTTTTTTTTAAATTAACATTTATGAGACAATATTGTGCTTTGTGTGTTTCCCCCTTAACTCAATCAGTGCCAGACCGGATAGTCGGGTTATCTTGCCGACCGTTCAGCGCCAGACCCGAGTATAGTCCGGTTTTCATCGCTATTTCTTTTATTCAATATTTCCATTTATTACAGGCACACGGACTCGAGGTTAACGTGGGGAATCATCCTGAGAATGCCAATGTGCAATACCGGCCGCATCCTCCCAGGTGGCAGTATCGAGCACCCTTTGAAACCTTATATCTTGGCCTGTGCAACGATCAAATGTCTCCGGGCGCACTTTTCTTTGTCGGGCGAGGTATCCCGATCCCATTGAGAAGCGTCAAATGCCCACGATGCATCTGTTGTGGTGGATTATGTTGGCGACACGATGGACACCAGTACTTGGACTCGCGATCAGACAATTGGAATATTCTTTTTGGGGTACCTCCTAGTGAAGGTAAGGACTAAATTATATCAATCCTGCTTTGATCCAACCATGATTTTACCTCGATCGCAACGTGTGTGTAACGTTACTCCACAACGTATGCCGTTGGTGACGATCAAAGCATAAAAAAATTACCCCCCCCTTTCATGCATTCATGATGAAACATAATACCTATTATATACATTTGATTTGGAAATAGTAGCATGTCCAGGCGAGAAACTGCAACGTTTTTAGTGAAATTTACGCTTTGCTGCATATCGTCGTTTTCTGGGATTAGACAGGATCACACTAAAACTATACTTATATTCACCACGGTATAACACGCGAACATATTGATGATTTTTTTTCTTTTTCACATATTGAACGATAGTTGATGTCAAATGGGCCATAGTATTGTATTCATAGCTATAATATAGAATATATACTGTATTATAGCCCTGCAAACACCGCCACTTATTCCTATCTTATAGAGTGTTGGCGTGGTAGGAACAAACGATGCTCAAGTCAGTGGCGTCCAAAGAGTTAATATAAATATAAATGCAGGAAATCATCAGAAAACCTAAATAAAAGGACGTCCGCGTAGTGCAGCGGACTAAGCGTCTGTCTACCACCACAGAGACACTGGTATCGAATCCAGCTGTCAGCGGTGCCTCCGGCTTGGCCGGTCATCATACTGACACAATTGGCAGTGTCAGCGGGAGGGAGGGTGGGTGGTGTTCTGGTCATTGTAAACAGCGACTCCTACAGGTTGGTCAGGGTTCCTGCACAGCGAGGAAGGGATCTGGGTGAGGAAGGAGAGCCGGCGTCCGAAACAGACTGAGATCCAGGCGACACAGAGCGCCATTGCCCAGCATATTGCTGGCCAATGTACAATCAATAGATAATAAACTTTACGACATCAGAGCAAGGATTCAATTCCAAAGAGACGTTAGAGACTGCAATGTTCTCTGCTTCACTGAGACGTGGTTGACGCCGAACGTCCCAGACCACGCCATTCAACCGGCCGATCACTTTTTCATCCACCGCAAAGATCGTACAGCAGAATCCGGTAAACAGCGGGGAGGTGGAATAGCCTTCATGTTGAACAACAATTGGAGTGATCCAGGCAACGTGAAGGAACTTTCAAACCACTGCTCCCCCAACCTGGAGTATATATCCATCAAGTGCCGGCCTTTCTTTCTCCCGAGAGAGTTAACGTCGGTCATTCTGATCGGAGTGTATATTCCACCACAAGCAAACACAGGCGACGCGCTCTCCAGGCTCCACGACGAGGTAAATAGAATCCAAGCAGCTAACGTTGACGCTGCTATTGTGGTTGTGGGTGATTTCAATAGCGCCAACCTGAGAAGAGTATTGCCAAACCTCTACCAGCATGTGACTTGTAACACCAGAGGCGGTAATATTTTAGACCATTGTTACTCGCAATTTAAGTGTGGATACAAGTCTCAGGCTGCCAGTGGATTCGGCAAGTCGGATCATGACGCCATCTTTCTTTCACCGCAGTATAAACAAAGTCTCAAGCGCGTGCCGGTAGTCTCGCGAGATGTGCAGAAATGGTCTGTGGAATCAGAGGAAACGCTCCAAGCTGCACTTGAATGTACAGACTGGGGGCAGTGGGGGGTGTTCCGAGATAACACAGATAACATTAATGACTACACGGAGACAGTGCTGGACTTTGTTTGTACTTTGGTGGAAGAAACAATCCCCACTACCACAATTAGAGTTTACCCAAACCAAAAGCCCTGGTTAGACAAATCCGTCCGTGAGGCTCTGAAAGCGTGCACCTCAGCATACAACGCCGGGCTTGTGGCAGGCAACATGAATGACCACAAGGTGGCGAGATACAACGTCAGGAGAGCAGTAATAGAATCAAAGAGGCGCTACAGGGATAAAATTGAACTTCAATATGAACAAGTTGTGTGTCTTCATGTAACGTTTAGACAACGTGGCTGAGCCCACAACTGGCTGGGTTACCCTACAATGCTGTGCATAGTGGCATATGATCGAGGGCTGAGTCCCTCTCTTAGCTTGTTATTCTTTACTTGAGGGTAATGATGAAAATAACAAGTGGCAAGTTTTTTTCACACATAAGCAGAGCTGTGGGAAACCTGTTTCAAACAAGGTCTTCGGCTGTGCTGGCGTGCATGATGTAAAGCTTTTACTCTACACATTTGGCGTCGTATCAGGGGTAAGGTGGTGAGGGGTGGGTGAAATTATTCCCCGGTTTGCCCCTGGCCCCCCCCCCCCTCCCCTCAAATATGATTTAGTTTACAAAATGTGTGTTGATTCACTATATTTTTGGGGATACGGTGTAAATCCCTCAGCTTCTGCTGGGGTTGCGCTCTTGCTTAAAGAGAGGCAATTTCTCTGAAAATGGTTTGGTCGCTGTCATGTAGACTTAGCAAGGCCTGTGACCAGCACTTAATCGAGGACTTATGTCTTCTCTCATCATAAAAAACGGCGTTCCTCTTACAGTAGTGAGAGTGAACTTTTTGCCCTTTTTTTATTGTGATGGAGGGTTGTGTATCGTATTCACGTTTAGGTAAACGTGGCTTTGAATCCACAACTGGGTTAGGTGTTGGCCTACAGAAGTTACATGTGTAGCTCTTGTACCAGGGCCCTTGGCCCCTCTCTTGGTCTGTGTTTTTCTTACTTTAGGGTAAAGGTGTAAAAATTCAGGTGGCAAGTTCGCACATGAGCCTGAAGCCATGTATGAAACCAGTTTTTGCACAGACGAGGTTATCGTCTGTGGCTGGCGTGCAGAATGTGAAGCTGTTACCCTAACAGGTATAATGCGCTTTCATGTAGCACGCTATGACTGGTGTCATGGCTCTGCTTTGTCGTTGCATCGTATCAGGGGTGAGGGGTCATGAGGGGTGGGCTGATAAAATCCCCCCCCCCCCCCCTTTACTGATTGGCCGGGAGGTGGGACCTGCTGCCTGTCAGTTTATCCCGGCGGCTGAGGGGCAGCGCGTCACAGGGAGGGGGAAGGGGGGGGGGGGTGTTCCCTGGTTCCACTCCCTGTTAGGATGGGTGGGTCACGGGATTTCCCCCCGGCCATGGGATACGTCACTGGGTGCGTTTCCTATTGGCCAGGAGACATCCGTGAGGTTACAGCCTCTGTGCTGCCGACCGCTGTCTTTGTCAAAGTTGGATGATGCGTTGCATTAGAAAACTGTTCGTTTTCTGCTCTGCTCTCTATTACAGTGTGTATTGGGCCGTTGGTCACTTGGCCCAATTATTATTGCATGTATCTTTTTTAATTGTACTGACGTGGAGGTCTCTCTGGGGTAACTTCTGTCTTCCCCTCTTATGTGAGGAGCGGAATTGACGGGGTTGCCCTCAGTCGCTTGACTCGATGACTCACGTGCATCTCCGGGGGGAGCTGACAGAGTAGATCATTACATTGGCGGAGGGGTCTCACGGCCATGAGGTGGGCCGCCAGGAGCAGCGCATTCACGCTCTGTCCATCTTGGTGGCGCCCTCTGTGATGTTTTAGATCGACATGCGTACCTACCCCCCTCTTAGGACTGGGGATGGCGGCGTGACTAGGATGCGGGACTGGTTCTGGTCACGCCGGACCAAGTCAGTTAACCCGTTGTCCGCCGGGGCGCAGATCTGCTGTTCTGGTACCCCGAAGGACTTTGTGCTTTTCCGGGGGGGAAATGCCGGGTCGGTCCGGGCTTCGCGGGGATTGATGTCGTGGATATGTGTGTGAATGAATGAATGAATGAATGAAAACTTTATTTAACAGATTGCAGAATGGGTACAATACAGTACGGCTCAATACATACAATTGTTAAGGGGATGCAGACCTGAGAAAGACGTTTGTCTTGTTTCCATCAGGGTCCCCCATTTTCAATTCATATATATTCATATATTCATATGTCATGTGTATGCCACTACGGCTTGCCCATAACAGTGACGTGCTTGGTCCATACTGTGTTGTACCTTGCACTGTGTTAGGGGGCCTGGTCCTTCTCCATTGTTTCACTCCTCCCTCCCCCTGCTGGGCAGGGATGGGAGGGGGCTGTCGAGGTGGTTGCTGTCAAACCCTCTAGGCATCCATGTGTAGGTCCCGGTCCGCCAGGCCCAGGTCCGGACTCGTTCCCGTCGACCTGTTGGCCTGGTTACCCTTTGAAAACTGAAACACTTTGTTTCTAGGTTTTTTCTTGGTGGGTTAAGGGAACAACCGCCTCCTGTTAAACTAAACATAGGGAGGTGGTTGGTTCTCCGGTGTGTTGGTAGCAGAGTCGACTCTCGGGTTGAGGCCGGGCTTGACCCCATCTGCCCGAGAGTGTGCCCCCGCATCTTGATTTGGGCCCTGTCCGATACGCTGGCGATGTGGGGGGTGGTGTCATCAGTGACCGTCTGGTGGGGTCCCGATGCTACGGCATCGTTGACCTCACCGGGCCCCCTTTTTCGGGGGGTCCTGGCCCTCAGGCTGTTCCTGGGGCTGGGTCCTCCTCCACGCTCTGCTGCTACGGCCTTGCCACGGGGTTGGGTTCTTGACCTTTGACCCCATGATGTTGGGGGCTGTAACGTTTTTTTCTTCTTCCCGTTCGTTCGCTAGTGGCATGTGGGATGCGCGCCTGAGTGGTCGCAGGTCCTTCTGTGAAGGTAAGTCCCACGATCTGCTCACCCTGTGCGTTGAGGTGCTAAACCCTCCTCGCACAGTCGGATCCGATTCCCTCCCATCCCCCTCTAGGGGGGTCCGGGGGCTCGGTCCTCCCCGGTTCTGATGGTTGTGGGGGGCCTCAGCGGGTACATTTGTCGAGCTTCCGCTCTGCTCAGCTCCTGTGTTCCACTAGAGTGCAGAGCGTAAGCTATACGATAATATAACATACGTTATCCTATAACCATAGTTATATGAGTATAGCGAGCGCTCTGCACTGACTCAGTGAGGACCCCGTGGTCTTCGCCTTCGGTGGTGAAAGACTTGGGAAGGAGCTGTTAGTGTGGCCACGACCCCGCTTATGTAGAGGAACAGATGTGGGTGTGGCCTGGCGGATGGGTGTGTACATGTGGAGAAAAATTATTCAGTGCTAGATTGGATAAAGGGATAGTTTCACTAGAGTGCAGAGCGCTCGCTATGTAAGGGATAATGTATAGCTACGAGGTCATTGTCGCAAAATAATTGACCGACACGGAGTTTAAAATACCGAGCCGCTTCGGCGAGGTGTTTTAAACGTCAGTGAAGGTCAATTATTTTGCGACAATGACCGAGTATAGCTATACATTATCCCGCTTATTACATGGCTAACTTACTAACAATATACCTAATTCATTTTACATCGACTCGCAACACTGGTTCTGGCTGCGTTCTGGCTCCGCTCGTCGCTCCGCCCCCTGTCATCGCCGGCAGCAGAACACCGGCAGTGTCTAATTGCACTGAAACAGTGTGTGTCAGTGGGCTTGATTGCGAACAGCTGCGCACAGCGGTCATTATTGAAAAAACAGCGGTCATTATTGAAAAATAATTACCGCTGTCGGGGGGCTGTTGACCAATCACAAGCAAGCATTTCGGCGAATGTGAAAACGCCATGTAATAAGTTATGGTTAGTTTAAGGTAACAGTGTGGTTAAGGTTATGGTTAGTTTAAGGTAACAGTGCACTGAAATCACCACCTTCATGTAATGGAACAACTTGAGCAGCGTTCCACACATTTGGGAGATAAATGTTAGATTGAAAATGTGAGCAAGCGGTGCAGCAATTATGAGCACTGAGGCGTATGATTTCATTTTGACTTCTTTGTGTTTAAGCCTATAAGTTCATAATAAACTTTTCAAACCTTTATTTCAACCTGAAAGGCAACTGAGGTTTCCCTCATTTACAGTCAGGTCGAGTTCCCTCATTTACAGTCAGGTCGAACAGAAAATAGGAAAGAAAAGCATACAATAAAACCACACAGCATATAAAATTATAACAATAACACAACAAGACGAGGCAAAAAGCAAGGATAACAACTCAATTAAAACAAGTACAATTTGATTGAGGTCCGAGATCAAAGCTTTAAACTCTGCAACAGAATCTCAAGCTTTAAGGCCTGTTGGAGTTCATTACTAGGAGTATACTGGTAGAAGATTTCATGATAAAAAAAAAACTAGTGGCATCTCTATTGGAGCTCACAAGAGAGGACTAGTAATGATCAGATTCAGCTTTTCTGATTATACTAATGCAATTATTCCGCAATTGCCTGAAATGCTGGCATCTGTTGGATCATCAGTAGGTTTGGCTTTCGACCAAGAGATTTATCTCTAGCATGAAGAGCCTCTGAAAGGGTTGTAACAACATTTTATTGTAAAAACATTTGAGAGAACTGATCAAAAGCTAGGTTGGAATCAGGAATTGTGCAGATTTTCTCTAAGCTACAAATAGATACAAATCACACAAAAAAACAACAACTATATTGTTTAACGTTTAATTTGCCTATAACACTGTATTTAGGACACTTCTGATTGGGCAATGATCACTAATATCTTGTGCAGAAACTCCACTAGATGAGTATTTAAAGGTGTGTTTGTTAGTATAAAGATCAATTTAAGTGGATTTACATATTTATATCTTTACATGTGGCCTTGTAGGATAGGAAATCAGATAAATCATGGAGATAAATCTAACTCAAGACACAGTTTTTTTTTTTTTTTATCCACTTTTTCTCCCATTTTCTATATTTTCTACCATCCCAATTTCGTATCATCCAATTCAACCCTCCCCTGTCACGAACGTTGTTTCTTGCCTCCCACAAGCCGGCTGCAATGTGGACTAAGTCATACATAGCACAAGTCCCCTCCGGTACTTGAGGTAACAGCAGTCGCATCTTTTCACCTGCGCAGCTCGATCTCTCAGTGGCGAGGAGTAACGCGTGGGAGGCTCACGCTGCCCCCGACACTTCCTGATTCTACTGCGCAGGCGCACCAACCGACCTGTAGGAGTCGCTGTCCACAACGCCCGATCCCCACCCATCAGTTTCCCACCCCCTAATACGGCCAATGTGTATTAGTATGAACGACCAGCTAAACTGAAAGCAATGTGGAGCGCTGGGCTCGAACAGGCAAGCCCAGCGTCTCCGTCATTCGTGGCGAGCGCCTTGCCCACTACGCCACGTAGCCGCCCCTAAGTTCTTTTAAGAGTGTCCAGCTAACCAATCCAAATCTAGGTCACCCTGAACTGTTGACCCAGAAGAGCCATGCGATGACATCAGTTCCTGTTTCCTCTAAGGCTGCATTAGTTAGTTACAGAAGGAGGCCTGTAAACACCAATAACAGTAAAATCAACATCACCCCCAAGGCAGATGTCCAACATTATATATTCTAATGTCTTTCTAATTGTTCTTTGATAGGGAGGGGGGTTATAATCTGAGGGGAGAACACAATTTAAAGGTGCTAAACGTACGCACTACCATGAGAAAACACTGCATCTCAATATGTGGAGTGAAACTGTGGAACAGTCTAAATGTGGTGCTAAAGCAATGTCCAAACATGAGACAATTCAAACTGATGTATAAGGAAATTATGTTCACAAGGTACAGGGATGAGGAAGGGACTTGATATTCACGGGTGTTTACATTTTTATTTTGTTTTCTATTTTATTTTATTTTATACATATATAGTTTTTGTTTTTTGTTTTGCATATATATATATATTTTTTCTTTTCTTTTTTATGTTTAAAATAGTACACTCATTTGAGTAGTGGAAAAGGGGTAGGATTAAATAAGTGTATACTTCTTCCTACTCCTTTTCGAACATGCAGATTGAGTTGTTTTTCTTTTTTTGTTATTGTTTGTTGTATTCATTGTATGTTCGAAATAAAGACTTCAAATCAAATCAAATCAAATCTTATAAGCACAGAGGAAGCAGCTAAGTTCACGGACAGACAGATATTTATCCAACATAAACATCCCTCCCCTTTAGATTTCCTATCCATTCGGAGAAAAAAAAAGCTTGTATCCATACATCCAAGTTAGAAACCTGTAAAACCAGGATTCTGTCAGAACAAAGATGTCAGGTTTAGGCTTCATCAGTCAACGCATGAAAAAAAAATCCAACTTAGGTAATAGGCTCCTAATATTTAAATGCAACAATCTTAACCCTTTCACTACCACACTACAGAAGGTTAAGCTTTAACTACCACACTACAGATGGTTAACCTCTCACTACCAGACTACAGACGGTTAACCATCTGTAGTGTGGTAGTGAAAGGGTTAACCATCTGTAGTGTGGTAGTGAAAGGTTAACCATCTGTAGTGTGGTAGTGAAAGGGTTAACCATCTGTAGTGTGGTAGTGAAAGGTTAACAATCTGTAGTGTGGTAGTCAAAGGTTAACCATCTGTAGTGTGGTAGTCAAAGGTTAACCATCTGTAGTGTGGTAGTGAAAGGGTTAACCCTTTGTAGTGTGGTAGTGAAAGGTTAACCTTATGTAGTGTGGTAGTAAAAGGTTAACCTTCTGTAGTGTGGTAGTGAAAGGGTTAACCCTTTGTAGTGTAGCAGTGAAAGGGTTAACCCTTTGTAGTGTGGCAGTGAAAGGGTTAGCCCTTTGTTGTGTGGTAGTGAAAAGGTTATCCCTTTGTAGTGTGGTCGTGAAAGGTTAACCTATAGGGCAACTCAGGAGCTGAGCAGAGCTGAGCTCGACAAATGTACCCGCTGAGGCCCCCCACAACCATCAGAACCGGGGAGGACCCGAGCCCCCCCGACCCTCCCTAGCGGAGGACGGGAGGGAGACGGATCCGACTGCGCGAAGAGGAGCTTGAGCAACTCAACGCACAGGGTGAGCAGACCGTGGGACGTACCCACGACTACACAACGCACAACCCGCATGCCACTAGGGAACGAACGGAAGGAACAAACCCCTGTTACCACCCCTAATATCACGGGGTCAAGAGCAAAGCTCAACCCCGTGGCAAGGCCGTAGCAGCGGAGCGCGAAGGAGGACCCAGACCCAGAAGAGACTGGACCCCCCCGGAAAAATTGGGCCTGGAGAGGCCAATGACACCACAGCATCGAGACCTCACCAGGCGGTCACTATTGACACCGCCCCCCCACATTGCCAGCATAGTCGGACAGGGCCCATCCAAGAGCAGGCCCTTCCCCCCAATAGCACGCCGCTTGGCTCACTGACCCTGGTATACTCAGGCAGTCACCCATCCAAGCACAACCCAGGCCTGAACCTATACCGCCTCCGAAATCGAACGAGATCGGGCGTGTTCAGGTTGGCATGGCTGTAAACTCGAAGCACTCAAGAGGCTACACCCACAGCGGGAGCAGGCAGCGCACCGGGGAGACGACCTCCAGAAGAGGTTGATCCCTCAATCCAGGCAACAGGCACTTGACCTGAGCCTGGAGCACTGCGGACTAGACAGGCGCCAAAGGGGTCTGCTGAAACAGCACCCCGGCGGAAGGGGCGTATGCTGGTATTGTTGCGCACCATGTCACAGCCTCCACAAAACCCCCCCCGACTCTCTAGAGGGGTCGAGGCAGAGAAGGCTGACACGATTGGCAGACGTCATGAAACGTGCGGGGGCACACTCAACCGGCCGAACTCGAGAGTTGACTCCGCTACCAACACACCAGGGAACCAACCACCAAACATGAGGTGGTTGTTCCTATAACCCCTCAAGAAAAAAACTCAAAAACACAACTGCGGGTATACACTGGCTATACCGCAGTACAAGTGTTTCAGTTTTCAAAAAGGGGTTATCCCAGGCCTACGGGTCGACGAAACAATTTCGGACCAGGCCCGGCGGACCGGGACGTACACAGGGATGCCAGAGGTGTTCCATAAGAACCACCTCAACAGCCCCCTCCCAGCCATGCTTAAGCAGGAGAAGAGAGGGGCGAAGAGAATGGAGAAGGACCAGGCCCCCTTAGCGCAGCGCAAGGTACAACACAACATGGACCAAACAACAGTGAGGGGTAATACGTAGTAACACACCACGAACATCTCCATAACGTCAAACCCTGCAACACCCGGGCCGACCCGGCATTTTCCCCCCGAAAAAAGCACAAGTCCCTCAGGGTACCAGAACAGCAGATCTGCGTCCCCGGCGGACAACGGGTTAACTAACCTGGACCGGCGCGACCAGAATCAGTCCTGTGTCCTAATCACGCCGACATCCCCAACACTAGGAGGGGGGTAGGTACGCGTGTCGATCCAAAACATTATAAAGGGCGCCACCCAGACGGTCCCTTTCGTACCTCGCTCGGTGGTCCACCCCAAGGGCGTGAGACCCCTCTTCATATGCTTTGATCTATTCCGTTAACATCCCCCAGATATGAACGAGAATTCATCGAGACAACACTGGCGCTCGGAATGATGAGCAACCAAGGCGCGCAAGCCCATGCGTGATTCCTATGAGAAGCACCCAGGGCCAGCACTATGTACACGTCGAGACCCAAAACACATCAATGGATAGTCTAATAAGACACCAGACATTGTTCCTCCAAGCCGCCTGGGAGAACGACATGAAGCCGTTTCTTATTTTTTCTTTTCTACAGAAAAGAGAAAAAAGACGGACATGGGTCCGATGTGACTCGGCTAAGGGAAAAAAATAATACCCCGTCAACCTACTCCACAAGGAGGGGACGGGAACCCCCAGAGAGACTTCCCACGTGAGCAATAACTTGAAAAGTTAATGTAACATTGAGCCACGTGACCAAAAGGCTCAAGTTACACATATATCGAGCGTAGCAGAACTCCAAGTCCCTACGGCCCGCCACAGCAACTTGACAATAACAGAGAACCACACATGGGGCCTGTAAAGAACTCACGGAAGTCAGCGACCAATAGAAACGTGCCCGGTTACCCCCTCGCAAACCCAACCCTCGTATACGATAATAATAAACAGCCACGATGATACCTTAAGTAGCCAGCATGCTAACAAATACAGCATATATCCAAACAGGATAAGCTAACCCAACGCACGCTAGCCACAGACGACAACGTCTGTGAACAGGGTTTATAACAAGGCCAAAGGTTTATGTGTGAACACGACACCCGTGTTTTATGTTTCAAGAAGATTGATAGAGAGAGAGAAAGGTCTAAAAGACTGTGGTACAACTACACACACATGAGCACTTCTGTAGGCCAACACTACAGTGTTGTGGCTCAATACCACTGTTTCAAAGTAACAGAACACACAACTAACCTCTACCTTTATAGGAAGAACATAAGTCTTCAGGCCGAGGAAAAAAAAAAAAACTTCGACCGAGTGTTAGCTACAGGCCTTGCTAAGCACACATATATATATGTAGCGACCAACCAAAGACTAAAAGTCTAGCTCTCCTATCAACCCCACACTAGGCGAAGGATCTACACATTGTATCCCCATCATATGTAGTGAATAAACACACAGTTTGTAACAAAAATACAGTCCCTGCTAGGAGGGACTTTTTATTGTATTGCAAATCATAGATGGGCCGGGGAAGGGAGCAGGGGTAACAGGAGGGGAAGTCACATCAGCGGCGCCTGCCACGAGCTGCTTGTGGCTTGCCACCCCGGGGAGCTGCCGCTCCGGAGGGACGGTACTGGGGTGCCTGGACTCGACGATCCCTACGTCACCTCCGGGCGTGGGTTGGCTGGCTGCAGTGGTCGAGGCGCCCTCTCTCCTCCTGGCCTTCTTCGCCGAAGGGCCAGCAGTGGCGTGGTAGTGGCGGTGGCAACGGTCGCGGGTCCCCGACGATGAGGCCTCCTTCGCACTCCACCGGCGACATCGGGTGGGGGGAAATGGGGCTGGAGCACCGCCCGCTCCTCCTCCATATCCCTGCAGGCTGCTGTCATGAGCTGCATCGCCGACCCGAAGAGCCCAGCATCGGAGAGGGGTGCCATAAGCAGGGGAAGCCTCTTCCTGTCCGGTACTCTCGCCTGCTCCAGCCAAAGGTGGCGCTGGGACAGAGTGGCCAGGGCGCGTATCTTCCCGGCGGCTATGGCCTGCAGCTGGATCAGATGCAGGATGGCTCCGGCCGCCTGGGCGTGCTGAACATGTTGTTGTTCGGTCAGCATTGTACCGCCCGTCATCATCCCGGACATGAACCGTGCTAGCTGCGCGATGTTGGATGTCGCAGCTAGGGTTTGGGTTCCGGCGATGAACGACTGGTCACTCCAGTTGGCCAACTGCCTAGCCGATTTCCCGTGGGGAACCGGCTTCCGCGACGGCTCCCACACCACCTCAGGACAAAGGAGAGACGCCATCGGTCTATCAAGCCGAGGCACCCCTTCCTTCATTCCCTCGACCAAACCCGCCACCCGTGTGACTTGCACATAGGCGGGGGTGAGGCCAGTGATGTGGGAGACCACCTGTCCCTGACGCACGTAGGCCTCCATTGAGGGGAAAAATGGGCAGACAACGCCCGTCTCCCTCACAGGACGACATTGCCATAGATGACCTATCAAGTCATCGGGGACAGGGGCAGGCAGTGGCTGCGGCAGCGGCACGCCGTTTGCGACGGCTGCTGCCGCCATGGGCTCCGGGAACAAGGCACGTAATTCCCCATGCGCACCTTCCTGCGAACTGAGCTCGCGTCCCTCACATACGAGAGGCTACTGCCCATTGCAGAGCCACCATCCGATGTGGCTGATAGCAGGGCATCTCGTCGCTGAGTCGGAGGTTCTAACCAGGGGCGGATTTAGGATTATAGGAGATCCGGGGCTTAGCCCAGATAGGTGCCATTTTTTTTTTTTTTTTTTTTCAATTTTTTTTTTAATTTATTTATTTATTTTTATCCTTTTAATTTTTTTTGCAGGCAAGGGGTGGTTTGGAGATTTTTCTTTAATTTAATTAACCTGTACGTGCAATTTCCTGCAATATAGAGCCTTCAATCTTATTACCAATAAAGCTGCTCTTTTCACTATAAAACTCAGTTAACCATAACGTAGTTATGGTTAGATTTATATATTGGGGGGGGATATATCATATTTTTCATATGATCAAAAAGTGGTGGAGCAAGAGCATACCTTTGCTCCCCCAAGTTCAATAGTGGGAGAGCAGAGATGCTCCGAATGCTCTTATGGCCAGGTGTCTATGATTCACTGATACAAAGTAAAATAGTGCAGTGCAATAAAATAGTTAGTAAAATAGAATAAAATAATGCAATAGTGCATTACAATAAAATAGTTATCATCGTATTTTTTCGGGAGGCCGGTAAGGAGTGCATTACAGTAGTCGAGTTGGCTTGAGATAAAGGCATGGATCTGGTTTTCAGCGTCCTTTTGATTTATAAATGGCCGTACTTTAGCTATGTTTCTAAGGTGGAAGAATTAAGTTTTTGTCAACTTGTTGATTGTGATTTAAAGCTTAGGTCTGAGTCTACCATGACACCACGACTTAACTCACTCAAATACAATTAGCAGCTGGATAGACCACAGATGGAAATTAGCTTCTGCTAAATCTGGTGCAAACATATTTTCATGTAACAATGATGAATTGTAAAAAAAAAAAAAAAATCATATTTTTAATTTTTTTTAATTTGTTTTTTATTTTATTTTTAAATAGATTCGGGGCTTTTCAGAAAACATTCGGGGCTTGAGCCCCAGTAGCCACCCCCTAGCTCCGCCCCTGGTTCTAACCCAACACCAGAATACGAGGGACCCCAAGGAGACACATCACCCCCTGCCACATCCTGAGAGGGAGAGTGATGTGTCTCCACCGGGGCGTCAAATAAGAGTGCATCTGCTTCCACCATGTAATCTTCCGTTTCCATCGGCCACGGAGAAGCAGACGCACCCTCATCCGGCTCCAGCAGCTCACCAAAACCAGACCGTTCGCCCCTGCAAGCTACCCTCCTACGACGGGAGCGAGCAGAAGATTTGCGTCTCAAATCCTCTGCCACGAGAGGAGCCGTCTGCCCATCGGCTGACGGCCCCCCGGCGGTGGAGGAACCAGAGCAGGAACCAGGCCGCTGGTGCACCAGCTCCTCGGAGAGGCAAGCTACCCACCGGACACCGATCGGGCGCGAGTGACTTCCACGACCGCGGAGTCAATCCCGCCCCAAGACGCACGATGGAGGCGGCAACGGAGAACCGCTGGTGAAGGGCGACGTTGCTAGCGCGACCCCCCGAAGAACCCATTATAACTTAGTTTTTTTCTATTGAAATTATGAGAGAAAGAAAAAAAACAGAAATAATGTTAACGCTCTCTCAACTTTCTTCAGACTAATCAACCTAGCTCAAGTGGTGGTATACAGGCACTTCCTTGTGGTGAAAATTGAAGAAGGAGATGATGGTATGGCCACACCCATGCTTATGTAGGTAGCGGATGGGGGTGTGGCCAGACAGATGATGGTATGTAAAGGTACATTGTGAGAATTTATTCAGTGCAAGTACTGAAGTGAAGAGTATTGCCCTATGACGCTGAGCAGAGCTATACGATAATATAACCTTCTGTAGTGTGGTAGTGAAAGGTTAACCATCTGTAGTGTGGTAGTCAAAGGTTAACCATCTGTAGTGTGGTAGTGAAAGTGTTAACCCTTTGTAGTGTGGTAGTGAAAGGGTTAACCCTTTGTAGTGTGGTAGTGAAAGGGTTAACCCTTTGTAGTGTGGTAGTGAAAGGGTTAAACCATGATGCGATTGAAAATCTTGCTGAAAATGTAAGTCTGCTATACTAATAATGGTGTATGTAGACAACATCTCAATAGATTGGGTATTGATTAGTGGTCGACCGATTATTTATTATCATCAATCCATCAAGAGGAAGTAATTAGATGTACAAAGTAGATTAGATTAGATTAGATTAATGTGTATTGTCATTATACAACACAAGTACAGTACAACGAAAAGAAGTCCAACCAGAGTGCAAATGTAGCAGTAAAGTGCAACAAGATGTATGTGTAGCAGCCTGAATATTCTACAAAGTATTCAGTAGTGCTAACTAACTGTTACTTTCCCTGTGTGTGTATAACGTGTGATTTACAGTGTTCCTTTGGATAGCCTAACAGTGTTCCTTTGGATAGCTCGCCCAGTCTAACGACGAGGTGAGGTGCTACTCCTCTCCAGATGCAGTATGGATTACTAGCAATAACATTGAGCCTTTGTTTCCCTTTCTGGAGCGGTCTTTGCGTGGGACCGGTGGAGGTTGCCAGCAGGGGGCGGAGTGCAGTGGTGGCAGGTGGAGCAGTGGAGAGAAGCAAGCAATGAGGAAGAGGTGAATCACCTGGAGGTGAGGGGAACAGGAAGCTCTCTTCGGCGTTGAATGTAGCCGTGAACGGTCGCAGCTACAACGGGAGGTGCTTGGGAATAGCCCCGTTAAAGAAGTGAAGCCAGAGAGCCCCGCCGGAGCGAGCGACGGGTGATGAGACATACTTGCTAGTGACGGGTTATCCTAGAAGTATCCGTGATAGTGTGTGAGTAAGAGAAACCGAACCCAAGGACTAACGTCTAAGCTAACGAGACTAACGTCTAACGTTATCGGGTTATAGTAGTTACTGTGTGCGGTATATTAGCATGCCGCTAACGGCTCCGTCTGACTTGAGTAGACTACCGGGCGCGAGGCGCTGAAGAGACCGGTGGTGTAGCCTGCCACGTTGCGTTAACAGTATAACCGAATAGCAGGAGGGTGCGCCGAGACCCAAAGCTTAGCTGTGTTTAAGGTAGCACCAAGTATTAGCTCGCGCGACGGAAGCAAGTCAGCAACAGCAGCGGTGGACGGTTCCCAGACGGTACAGAGGACGCCTCTTCCCACCAGCAGAGGACGCCATACAGCACGCTCTGCCCGCTTGATTGATTGATTGATTGAAAACTTTATTAACAGATTGCAGAATGGGTACAATACAGTACAGCTCAATACACACAATTGTTAAGGGGATGCAGACCAGAGAAAGACTTTCGTCTTGTTTACACCAGGGTCCCCCATTTTCAATTCATCAGGACATATATGACATACATGACATACAGATAGTCAGTACTGCTACATCTATACATTTATGACATACCAGATTTGCAAATACAGTACTGTTTGTGATACAGAAGGAGTCAAGAAAAGGGAGTATATACATTTGACGTAGAAACTGTACATTGGAGGAGGTTGGGTGGGGGGGGTTGGGTACACTGGGATATTGACAACCATACTGGGTAATTTACATTGGAGGTGGGTGGGGGGGGGGGGGGGGGGGGGGGGCACATTGTATAAACAAGCAAAACTGTACATTGAGGGGGGGGGGGGGGGGGGGACTCTGTACAAACAAACAAAATTGTACATTGGACTATTGACAAGACCATACTAGGTAAATGACTGTACATTGGAGGGGGTTGGGTTAGGATATTTACAGGGGCCAGTGTTGCATTGCAGTCTCCCGTAGGTGTCTCTTGAGAGTGGTCTTGAAAGTGGGTAGTGATCCACATTCCTTTACAGCTTTGGGTAGGGCGTTCCACATTGATGTGGCATAATTGCGAAACGTGTTTAGTCCCTTATTTGAGCCGAATCTGGGTTTTACATGATTTGTGGAGCTCCCTCTGGTGTTGTGATCGTGGTATTCACTGACCTTTGGGAAGTATTTTGCCATGTACATGGGTACCTTGGTCGTGTAGTGTATCTTGTAGACCAGGCCCATTGCAAGTTGCTGTTAACCACTGCCTGCTGTTCGCCCAACCTGCTGGCTGTGCTCGCGGATTGCCGACGCCATCTTGTCATCCGGACTAGCGGTGACAAGAGTGGGTCCGCCATCTTGGCTAAGTACTAACAGTACCACGTGTGTATCAAAAGCAACGTCCATTGAAGTGAACGCTAATCACCAGTGTCTAAGGGGTACCCCAAACAATTTAAGCCGGCTTAGGTTAGGTTTTCTTTGATAACGTGGGCCCACATTTATTGGTTATTTTTGTTATTGATTTATTGACTGTTTGATTCTGAGACTCCCAAAGTGTTTACGTTCTATGCCTGGGTTCCCCCAGTACAAGCGGGGTGGTTTAATGTATTGAGCACTCGGTGCCTATGGTGGGAAGAGCTTCCCCTACATTGGTTACAAGAGCACCCGGTGCCATATGAGTAGACATTCACTTTGTAATGTATAATCTGCCCAGGCTTCACTAAACATAGTTTTAATTGGGATCATTGTGTGTGTCTCTTTCTTTGAGTTCCATTTGCTATTTTATTTGCTGGGTAAATATTGTGACGGCATAATTATTTAACCCTTACACCCCATTTACAGAATAGCCTTTGAAGGGTCTATACAGGTGGTCAAGGAAGGGTACTGCTTAAAGGGAAGCCCAATAATACTATTGAACTGACAGTCACTGGGTGTGGGAGGGCTGTCGGAGGTACTGAGGGAGTGAGGGTGTGTGGGGAGCTACTGCTGACCGCCTTGGAAGGCGAGGGAGACCAGAGTACCAGTCCCCAGGTTAGTAATTCTTGGGCCCCATCCACTCCAGCTGCAGGCCCTCCAGTACGACGTTCCGGGCCAAAGACGGGGGTACTTATAGGTCCAATACTATAGTATCCTACTACCCAGTGTCTGTGTACTACTACTCCCACAAGCAGGGATAATCCACCCTTCTACATATGTACAGAGTTGTATTATATAAATAGAGACAGTATGACTACTACTGGCCAGCAGTGTAAGTAACAGCAGGATATGTACAGATATAGATTTAGTAAAGGACTATGTGCAGGTAATTACAGACAGGTGTGGATAGGTATGGTAAATGGTAAATGGCTGCTTTTTTATATAGCGCTTTTAACCAAAGCGCTTTACAATTTGTTACTCACATTTTACCCATTTACTCACACATTCACGGCGGAGGCAACCATGCAAGGTGCCAACCTGCTCATCGGGAGCAATTAGGGGTTAAGTGTCTTGCTCAAGGACACATCGACATGCTGCCCGGGAGGAGCGGGAATTGAACCGGGAACCTCCGGA